>NW_027287205.1:33248349-33935849 GCF_022747635.1 Hetaerina americana | reverse complement strand
ACTTTTAAGTAGTGTAACGTGGAAGTAGAAGTTTATGTGTATTGTTATGAATTTCCATATTTGACGTCACAAGTGAACGCCAATGCCTCCCTGAATGTATCGGATTCTGATTTAGCAACTAAAACCAGTTCCTTATCGTTGATCTTTATGTTTTTACCATTGCTGGAAAAACATTAATTAGTATATAAATGGCAAAATAAATCAATTTAAAATTATCTACTGATCAGTAATCGATTATATGTGATGCTTGACGGTAATAAAGATAAGAGTTACATAATAATGAAAGCTGCGATTGTTGAACGAATTATCGTGGGATCAACAAGGCTCAGTGAGGGTATGGGCTTTAATTAGGCAAAGTGGTCCTTTTCATACTTCAAAGACTTCGAAGCCTCTGAAGGTTTAAATAGCTTTAATACGGGTTGCTAAAGAGTTTTTGAGAGCATAAAGTATATAATTTCCATTTTCGTTATTAAGTACCCTGTGCACCACCGCTAGGGTATGTGATAGGGGGTGAGTACAACCGGACTACTGTTGATACAAAACTCTTTCCCCCCGTAGCTCGGTTCGAGGACATTATTCCGCTGCATAATAGTTCGTGAGAAAATTCACATCCTAAAGCTATCTGTCCCAGACTTATTCTCTCTACTGTATATACACGATATCTCATACCGTAGTACGATGGTTCTATTAGCATTTTTTAAATTTATTTCCTAAAGATAGATCCTTCCAA
The DNA here is from genome assembly GCF_022747635.1 of Hetaerina americana. Lineage (NCBI taxonomy): Eukaryota > Metazoa > Arthropoda > Insecta > Odonata > Calopterygidae > Hetaerina > Hetaerina americana. Next base: position 33,935,119 of record NW_027287205.1, on the reverse strand, counting down.
TTAAATCAAGAGATTTACTCTGTTATTTAAAAAAGTACGAGTAATCCCCAACCTTGTTCCTCTGATATTTTTATACACTACTCAGTTTGTCGCAAAAACTTGTTACAAAGCTAGCTCTTATTATCCGCTGGTATTAATTATTCTTCAGCACTCTTATTTCTAATAATAGACGTAAAAACTCGTTTGTACGATATCCGTTTTTAATTAAATGCATAATCTTCAAAATCCAAACGTGTGAACATTCAAGAAGCGAAGTTCCATTTGTGATTAGCAATTTCTAATCTGGAAAATGTAAATTCAAGAATGAACGGAATTTTAAACACAATTAGTGTAATTTTTCAAATATGTCGGACTCTACAACAGCGGGTCATTCCGGGTTCCAACGCAGAAATTACCGGACGCCTTTATGCGTGAACCGGAACATGGTCTCTTCTACTCATGCCTAGACATGCTGCATACACGAATACCAACAGATATTAGCGACAGGTCATTTCATTTCCATGTACTCCGCCCAATTCAAGGACGCCCTCACTCTCTATTCTCTCTTCCCCACATTTAAATGAAAGGGAATCCGCGTTAAAAATCCTTCCCCGGTCCCCTCAGTGAAGGGCTCCCGCATCTCGACATCATTTCCTTTCGTCCCGGAAGGAGGAAGATGTTGATGGTGATGATAAGGGTAGCAGAGCCTATTGATAGTCGGGTGGATAGATCGGGCGTAGGCGTCTCGCACGGCTCGGCGTGAGTGTGTGTTCTGAGGAAGTGGAACTTTGTCCATTTGGGCGAAAAGGGGGGAGATTCCCCTTTCCAAATCCCCCTCCCAACACCCTCCCGCCCCCCACATTGGTGCGGGGCCGCTCTCCCTTGGGCCCATAACCGCCCGCCCAATATCTCGCCTCCCTCGTGGCCTCGGGCGATAAAATGGAACGCCCCCACGAACTCGCCTAGCTCCTCGGAAAGTGCTCGAATCCCCCGAGAGATGGCAGGCGGGAGGTGTGAGTAAGGACGAGAATGGCCGATGGCAGGAGGAGAAGATGATTGCGAGGAGGGGTGAAGAGAGGGGAATTCTGGGAAGAAGTAAGAGGGGTTAGAGGCAGGCCGGGAGGATGTACGGGGGATATATAACGCCCGTGCACCTCGCTGCTGAGGCAGATCTGCACTGGTGAAAGAGAAAGTATGTTCAATTCTTGAAATTGGTCAATCCAGGTGATCGCACTGGATAATCAGTGCGAGAGGTCGGCTCTATTGTGAAGGCAGACAATGCGTGAGGACGGGGTACAGAAACTATGTGCCTAAGATTGAAAATTAGCGAATTCCACGAGTCGCATTTCGGAATGTAAGAATTTGCCTTGCATTATAATGATTTTTCCTAATGATTGAAAATGAAAAGTTTTTTCTTCTAAAAGGTTAGTAATTTAAATGCTTGTTTGTAAACCGTAAATCGTTATGGATCGAAGAGATCGTAATGCTTAATACAAGGTAATTTTGATATAAGTCATCTTTAATTGAAGCGAAAAATACTAAATTGGGTATTCAGTATTTAAAATTTTTCAAGCAAATACGATTTATCAACTTTGGTTTTTTATGTTAAATAAGTGAAAAGATATTGCGTTCTCTAAATATATACTATATATATATATATATATATATATATATATATATATATATATAATTGTATATAAATACATATATGTGTATAAGTATATATATATATATTTATACATAAATATATATGTATATATATACATATATATATATATATATATATATATATATATATATATATATATATATATATATATATATATATATATATATATATGTATATATATATATATATGTATGTATATATATTTATACATATACACATAACACATTATATATATGCACACCTTCCACATCCCTCCAGTGTTCGTCATATTCAGGGCACGGCGGTTATCTCACGGCAAATTTCAATTTGAAATTCTGGGCATATCGTAGGTCCACTGTAGATCGCAATTGAGTTTCTTGAAATCTATAAGCATCTAGTAAACAGTCATAACCTGAAAATGGCCGAGATTTACCGCACAAGTACAATCGAGGGCTCGCTATTATCGACATTGTTCGCGCTGGACGTTCTCCCAGTGAAATAGGTCCATTCTTTGGGTACCCCAGATTAACTGTTTACGATATTTTGGCTAAGTATAATGCTTCAGAGAAGTTTGGGGAAGGTTTCGCTAGCCTGGCGGGGAAACGCTCAGACTCTGATTTCAGAGGAATTTAGCAATTTTTGCGAATTTGCAAATTTTGAAACCAAGTCGTGAAACCGTGGATGGTAACTGTAGCCTCGGGAAGCAATATGTCTTTAAACAGGACTGTGCACCAGCTCATACGAGTCATTTAGTCTAAAACTGGCTCTCAGATAACATTGACATGCTCTGGTCAGAGGAGGTCTGGACCCCGAATAGCTCGGACTATTTATGTTTGCAGAGTAGTCGAAAGAGTTACCAATAAGACGAGGCACCCTAATGTCGCATCTCTACGCACCACTATCGTAGCAGTATTCGGGAATATGGACAGCACTGTTTTAATGAGTGCATGCGATCGATTCAGGTCAAGATTGGAGGCGGTCATTGCAGCTGAAGGGGGTTATATTGAGTAATGTTACTCTTGACAGATACCACTGCTTGTATGTTAAAAGATTTTCACTTTAATTTGTATTTTTTAATGCATTTGTTTTGAAAAAGTTTCATTTGTCCGGATTTAACTGACGTACCTTGTATATGTGTTCCTATCCCTCTTTCCTTACATCTATTTCCATGTTAATGAATACAAGTTCGCGGGCGGGTTTTTGTTTTTGAATATACATTATATTTGTGCATATATTTATGTATACAGTTATACACATGCACATATCAGACGCCGTAACATTAATAATATTTTTAATTCAGATTAAACAAGGTGAATAGCCTGATTCTTATTATTGTTTGCAGCATCTGACTGTCGTATTTTATGTTTTTCTTCGACTTCCCAAATAAGTAACGTCACGCTGTTGTATTCGTCTTCGAAGCAATAGTTCCCATTATAAAATTTGCCTAATTTGAAACATTTTACTGTTTCCTGGATATTATACGCTGCATTTTTTACTTGCAAGTATAAGTACTGTCACCGCAGGCAAATATATACATTGTAAAGAACTAAGTAGTAGTTTCTTTAGACCTAAAACTCTGGTATATTTTACATCACAGGAAATCGTAACTGTGGCAACCAATCACGTAGCATTGGCTAATTTTAGTTTTCAGTAGCAAAATGTCTTTAAGTCCTTAATGGTTTTCTTATTTCACTGCAAATAATACTGCATTTAAATCGTTTCCTCACTAGTAAACAATGTACATCTTCAGCAGGATTTTGTGTATTTAATCGTTAAGTCTTTTTACTGGCTTTGGATTTGCAAGATTCCCCTTTGGCTCCCAACAATTTTTAGAGGCAATATAGTCACAAAAAATTTTAAGTTTGTCCATTTTTATGATAATAATGGAGAAAGGAAGTTTCATCAGATCTATATACGAGTATTATTTATAGTTACTCTTCACTGAAGAAAGAATTAATTCCTCTCTTCAGTTCGCTTTTCTCTCCATAACTGTTTTCTGGCTGACATATATTACAAAATATTGCATTAAGAAATAAATTTAATTATTTTTGTTACTATGCCCAAAAAGGTAATTTACTATCATCATCTGTTACCTACGCATTTAGATAATTAAAATACTCCGAGAACTTAGGTTGATTCTTGAATACAGCGTCATTGGCTAATGACTTCCTAATTCTTTTTCTTTTCCTATTACCTTCATTCAATACAATTGTTGTCGTGGAAAAAGCTTTCATTTATTCATTAAGGAGAGCGTCTGTGGCCATTGGGTTTGAAACCAATGGTGAATGAAATCTGTGCCCTTATTTATATCCAGAATTCGGTCCGCCGATATCCGCGCGAAGGATTCGGCGAACGACGAACGTTCACTCGTTCGTTCTTCCGTTCGGAAGAGAATGCCTCATGGGAAGTGGTTAAAGATGGGAAAGCATAAAGGAGGAGGGATGAAGAGAGTTCTGAGAGCCGTGCGCGGGTGATAGCATAAACCCTCGTGGAGGGGGGTGGAAGGGATCGGTCGATCCCAGAAGGAAGATGCAGGATTTGGGGGTTTGGCAATACTATTTGGGAAACCCTCCCCTCTCAATCCCAGCATCCCTGAATACCCATCCAATACTGTGGACCTCCTATCCTACCCCACTTCTACAATATTTTTGTCTCTCTCAAGCCAGTCATATTAAAGTGATCTCTAAATTTCCTCTTATGCTCCTGCAATACTTGAGTTTTAGCTCAACGATACCGTAAAACCAGTGTTTAAATCACTCGCGGATGGAGAGAATTTTCCAGAGTATATTTCTCAACATAAAACATGAATGCGAACAAAAAATACGAAGTATAATTTGATCAATCATCCATTAATTCTATGTTTTAAGTCTACATCTACATCTACTTAATACCCCGCAAGCCGCCGCAAGGGCGTGTGGGGGGAGGTGTTAGGACACCACCCGTAATTTAGAAAAGAAAAAAAACCGCATGCAAAAGCCACAAATTCATGCATCCACAACATCCAAGACGTTACTAGATAATAGGTAACAGACAGGTATTCAAACTGACAAAGTTGGGGAGTTGGTACTAAATTTAGACGCAATAAAGGTGCTTGAAAGATTGTAGACGTGAAAAGGAAAGGCAATAAGGAACATGACTTGATGCTGAGTTGAAATGAGCTATACAGCATCAACGACCGCAAGTCATTTTCAGGGTTCTTGTATAAGCTGGCGCATACCGTTAGCGGTGAGAGGTAACAGTAATACATTAGTTACACTGGACTTCAGGTTTCAGGTTTCAAGTACACTTCGTCTCTTTGCTGACGATGCAGTAATAAACTTGGACGTATCCAATCAGGAACATAAGGAATCATTATTTTATGACCTAAATATGACCAAAAAGTGGTGTAAAATGTTGAGGATAGAATTTAAGTTGAAGAGAAGTGTTTTGATGAATTTATGGTGGAAGTGTAATGCACCCGAAAACATTAAAAGGACATATCCTGGTGTAAACACATTTGCACAATTTGTGGAATAACAAATGAAATGTTAGTATTCATAAGAATTATATTTGGGAAATGCAATGAAAGCAAAGTAATGTTATTTTAAGTCGGTCAGGCCTAACCTAGAGTACGCGAAGAATGTATGGGATATTCACGAGGTAGGCTTATTTTTAAAACTAGATGGAGTATAACCTATCATGCATGAGTCTCAAATAGCCCCATTTTTATATTGTTGTTCCTGCGTGATTTGACTATTGCCCCTTAACAGAATATTTTGCATACTTGTTGCATATTTCGTGGTGACTAACATTATTTGACTTCATTATCGAACTAAACTGTGGGTAGGTATAGTTGTAGCGATTGTTCTAGTATGATAATTGAACACACCCCGCCACTCGCCCTTACGGCGACCTTCTAGGTATTACGTACATGTGCGTTAGATGTTTGCATCATTTCAACAATTTCCCTTTATTTGAGTTTTCGTTTTCAATTTACATCAAATTAATTTTTGTACTTTTTAATGTCAGCAGGATGATATCTGAAGATGTCCGTTGTAAGTGGTCACACATAATGAATGCTAGCAATGAAAGGACAACTGAAGAGCAAACAGTTGAAAAATAAACAAATTAATAGAAGTTCTTCGGCAAACATATTTCCTATCTGCAGTTTTCAACGCCAGTTTTTCTGTCTGCTTCCGAGTTCTTGGTCGAATCCTTTATGATCAATTATGTTATTCTCCTCCGATGTGGCATTTTCATCTCTCAAGTACGACCGTAGTACGTTTGCTTTTACAGCCCTCCTGTCTTTCGCACCTTGCTTTACGCTTTCTTGTTCTATTGAAAATTAAAACTGTGTCCTGGTGAATACATACAGTATGATAAAGTAATTCACTCGGTTGCTTAAAAATATTGTTTTACTTTGGCCCGGTTTTATAATATATGGTTATATTCAATGGTTTGTTAACGTCCGGTTGCAGGATGGGTTTGACGACTGCTTGAAATACTAGAGAGTAAATTGAAGAGTACTTTAACCGATGATTTGGACTTAACTAATGATTGTAAAATTGATTTTTGGCTTTAACCGAAGCTTAAAGTTAACGTTTAATTCAACCAAAAATTGTTAAACCGGCCCTTAATATATTTAACGTTGGTATGATGTGAGAGTTTTAAAAACTATACATATGAATAACTGTATTAATTTAAATTTAAACACAGCTGTTTACAGGGCTACGTCAATTTTTTGGGATCAGTTATAAACATTATAGCAAATTATTCATGCATAATCTTTTTTCCAATCGATTTTATTTCATATTTAAATTGACAGTACAAAACAATCCAGGCCATAATTTAAAAACAATAAATCTACGGTAATTGAGTTTCATCACATTAAATAGTGTCATCTATGCAGCTCTTGTCCATTTACTTGACCGTGGTATTAATAATATCCATGATAGAATTAATAAAAAGTTTTAAAATTCCTTTTAAAGGCTAAAGCAGTCCGTATATTTTAAATAATCTGTTTAATTATATTTATCGTTGATACGCACGGCAATTAATGCAATTATATGTAGGATACAAGTTTTACAATTTTATATTTTATAGTCCAACAAACACAGGCTCATCATCCAATTGCTACACATCATAACCAAAGTCTAAATAACAACAGGAAACTCTATCTTAAAGCGGCATTTATTTCATTCTGCATAGGGAAAAACAGCAATCATTATGCACTTAGAAGTAGATATATTTGATCTTCAATACTGAAATAAATGTTTTAGCCTGTGAATCGATAGCGAGAATGATTATTAATGAAATGATTCACTACCTCATTACGAATACATTTGAATATCTGATTTTTAATTTTCAAATTGAAAAGCTTTAAAGTTGAGACTATTCAGTTATTAATACATCTTAGAGTTTTCACTTCGACGCCTATGCCTATATGTACACTAAAGTATACACTGTATGTATGCCTATGTGTACACTAAATTATTGGCACTAACTTTCACTATTTATGGATTTATGCTTTCAACCAATGTTGAAAATTAACCTCTATTAACGGGAATGATTGTTTCTCCCATATTAAATACTGACTTTATATTCTCTTTTAGATGAAGATAAAATCTAGCAAATGAAATTGTAATCGTTTTCTTTATGAAATGCTCGGAATTTAATGAAAACTTCTTGCAATTAACGAGAAAATTTGTAATATAATTCCAAAGAAAGATGGGAAATTTTTGGTGAATGAAACTGTATATGGGTCATGACAAAACTTAAAAGCAGAGGAAATTAGTCTTTACTCATAATACCAGCAAGTAATCTTTGTATCATATTTTTCCACTTTTATATTGTGGTGCAAAAGTGGAATAATCGAAGTTGGTGGGTATATATACATCACCGTCAGGTATCAATCTATATTTTTCGTTGGAAATTGGTTACTCTGTATCAAACAACTCTGTGACCTGTGTATAAGGAGTGTAAGCAATAGGTATCGGGAAGAGAAAGCGATCAATTTATTTGTCTCAATGTTTAAGAGTGCGATAGGTTAACGCCAGGACCAAAGAAAGATTTTTTTAATGAAATACCATTCGCAATGTGAACTTTAATCAAAATGTGAACTATCAAATGACTTCAGTGCACATAGGTGTCTGCATTCGGATTCTAAGCACATTATTGTATGAACATACTTTACTTCTCTCATTCTATCATATTATTATCAGGTTATTGAATCAATAATGTCAGCTCATCTTAGCAAAGGTCTGTTGCAAATTCTTACACTTTTATTTAAGTGCTCCATCTTTCTTGTCTACAGACATCATGCTTAAAGCATTCCATCTCATTCTACTCCATAAATATTTCTCATCGTCGTCAAAATTCAATGCAGCCAGGCGTGTTGCGTATCGAATAATAAATCATTTGCTTTCTTTAATAACCTGGAATGTATCTCTGAGTAAGGGGTTATCTCCAACATCGCTATATTCTTTTATGGTTTTTGTATCACTCAATCTACAAGGAAGGCATTGAAGCCGTCCACTACTGAAACTGCGTTTTATATTACTCCATTCTTTTTTATGGTTGATGGGCCGGCGTGATAGGTCGTTCAATAGTTGTGGGCCATTTTAATCAGTCCTTCAATCTAAAGATTGGTTCACTATATCCCTTCATTCTACCCCGTTCCATACTAATTCTCTTGTGCCTAGGTATTTTTTGTACCCTCATTTGTCCTTATCCTTGACCTTTCTCGTGGATGTATTTACCTTCTATTATCTTCTTCACAAATTAGCTTTGTCTCAAGATATTTCCAATGCATTTTGTTTCTATTTTCTTTAAGCCCCTCCATATTTTGTTTTTATCTTTGATTCTTCTGTGTACTTATTCATTTCTAACTTGACCGATCTGCGAGTATTTTACCTTCAGTCTTCACCTCCATTGCCAAGTATTGAAGGCTTATTTTAAATTCTGCTGTACTTTTTTCTATGGTTTATGTATCTGATTCATACAATGCCATATTCCATACGAATCTTTTCACGCACTGGTTAACTAAATAAATAAATATAAGATATAAGTTATGTTTTTTAAATTATTTTTTTTAACTTTTTACTAATATTTGAGCAGTCGTATTGGAAGAAAACTTTTTCGCAGTTATTCCAAGGCTTCATCATACATATTTACGTGTTTTATAGATCGGTAAAACGATGCCTTTTCTCGCCATTCCTAGCAAATCAACCGTAAAGCCTACGCTACAGTAAGCCCCTCTTCAAGTCCGCATACTTTCTTCCTCCCTTCATTATATCTAACATTCCCATCCTATTCCTTCTCATACATCCAAGCTTCATCATCTATCATAGTTTTCAACATATGATTGCAAATCATTATACTTCGCATCCATCCTTCCTCTACCTCCTTTTTATTTCTCCCCACAATCCTCCTCCATCATGCACTTCCTCGTTTGTTTTCCTTCGTGTTCATTTCATCTTTTCCATCTTCTTCCTCATCCACTTTCCAAAACCCTTGAATCTACGTATACCATCTTGCCTCAATGACCATGCTTCCGTGCCATAGCAAACCAGGCTTTATTTTAAAATTTTGACGAGCCTTTTTTTAGTACCCTTACGCAACCTCGCTGTCATCCATTCCCTCTTCCATGTAGAAACTTTCTTCTCCTCACGCAATTCGATGGTCTCATAACAACGCTGAAATTTGAACTGAGAAAGCAAATGATAAGAGGACAGGAAGAAGAAGTAAAATGAAAAATTTTGTCGCGGTTAAGAACGAATGAGGATGAGAGTGGAGCGTGTGATCGCACAATCACCCGCTATGTCCAATATTCCATTTGCTCGGCCACTGGAGGAGGAAACCTCCTTTCCCAAAATTCAATACCCCGCTCGTACCCTTCACATTGACCCCACCTCCTTCACTCTCCCACTTCCCTTCGAGCACAATCCTTCCGCAGCAACCGCTCCTCTTGGGCGCAAACGAAAATCTTCCGCGAAACTTGATTTTCCATCTCGCGATGCACGATGGTCCACTTCTCAGCTCGGGGCTCTTGATGCTGAAAGCTGAAGTAGCCAATCACAGCGACACTCCCTTACCATCATCTCTTGAATATTTACAAGATAGTCGTGGAAGAGGAGGACGTTGTCAGCTGGTGAGAATGCTTTTGAGTAATTTTAACGTGTTTGACGTGGTCTCGTTTTCACCTTCCCGTTTTAATGTGTCCGCGAGCGTCAAAGACACTTCCCGTTTTTTCCGTGAAAAATATTTCTTTTCCCCTACATTTTTATAGTCAAACACAGCGTTCCCCTTCACACGATGAACTCAATGGTATTAGACTCAACTTTATGGTGAGAAGAAGTAATGCAAGACTTCAGTTTTGTATTGAAACAACCTGTTTCGTCGTGCAGTCAGCTTTTTCAGGTGTCCTAATAATATAGTCTGCTAGATGAAACCAGTGGCTTGAATACAAAATTAAGGAAGTTTTAAAGTACTTCGTCTCTTTTCCTTCATACGCGCATTTTGGGAGTAGAGTGCATGTCGTATTGGAGGAAATGACGTATAGAAAAAATATCACTACTAATTAACGATCCATCTTAAGACAAAAATTTGTAATTAGATAGTAGCATTTATAATCTCAGGACATTTTCAAGATCAAGCACCATTAGGGTAGTGAAACGGTCAGTAAACATTGATTTTTTCACTCGGAAATTCTTGCAACCCCTTGGCTACCTCACAAGCTTGAGCTTGGTCATCAGGGCCAGGTCAAACTGACTTCACGAGTTCTCGCCTACTTTCATTCCTACCTCCTGTTCTTCCCATGCCTCTTTAATCATTTCCACTGCATACAGGTTGAACAGCAACGGTGATAATGGGCAACTCTGCCTTACACCTCCTCCTAACACTGCCCCACCGGACTCCCGGTTCCCCACTCGCACCTGAGCAGTCTAAAATATGTACAGGCTACAGATTAGCCTCCTGTCCCTCCAATCTATTCCTATTTCCTGCAATATACTCATTTATATATTCCTAATTCTATCTATCAAACGCCTTTTCGAAATCTTTGAAATAGGCAAATTGGTTCAGATTGAATTATACGTATATTCCTCTCGATTAGTGATCCCATTACTGCAATGGTATCACGCGTGCCCCTTCCCTTCCTAAATTCAAACTGATAATCCCCTAAGGAATCGTTTTCCCTGTTCCCTATCCTTTTTTCGATGATCCTGAGTACAACTGAGAACAACTTTAGCTGCATTATACGCAATTTGTCCTTTATATTATAACATAACCTAAATTCCTAATAATCAAGCAGTGAATGTGTAGAATTTTATAGGAGTTATGTTAGGTTAAAACACTCGGGATTAAAACACTATTATGAGGTTAAAACACTCGGAATTGCGGAAATTCTACAAATGTGGAACCAAAATTCTTGGTGCTTTCATTACCACAACGCACTGACGTACACATTATTCATTATTGCTTTTTACCGAATGTTTGGTCAAAATAGTACACTTGTCACCTCAGTCCTCCGGCCCCAGCCTCTCTGGATCATTAGCTCTAGCTCTAGTGGACTTTTTCATGTTTCCTTAGTTACCTTCCCGCTTTAGAAGGAAATTGGGCCGCAGACTTAAAGACTATCCCAAAAGAAGTGTTCCAAGCGGCATTCCAAAGCTGGGAAAAACGTTGGGAACGTTTGTTGGCTGTCAAAGGTTTATTTTGAAGGTAATTAGCATGGTTTAAGATTAATTAATAAAATCAAGTATTTATTCAAGTATTATCATCTTTTTTGAACAGACCTTGTACATGTATACTTATTACTCTGTGACTATCACTTCAATAATACCCGCATTTCTTCATCTCACTTGGTACAATTTTAATAGTATATATTTTTTCTCTCATTTATTTTCCAACATTACCTGTCCTCAGCATTTTACTAACGTTCCACGACCAAATTCTCACTGCTGCGTCCCTCTTTTGACTATCCTATTTCGCTGTTCCGCGATTTGCTCTACAAGGGTTTCGTGTGATGACGGCCACGGAGGCCCCTTTCATTGCTAGGCAGGACATTCGGTCCTCTGAGTCGAGTCCCGTGTTTGGCAGAACTCCTTTTCGCAAATGCGTCCACGAAGAATTCGTGGGATAAGTATGTGAGGTGTTTTTTTCGTTAACGTTCTCTCTAGTACTTTTAATGTGACACCACCATCCCACATGAGGTCAGGCGCCTTTGTGCCACTGAGGAACATAAAAAAAGAATTTACTTTTACGCAGTATAAAAATATCTAATGTATGCAGTGAGAAATACATTTTGCCTTCACTAAAACACAGTTATAAGCCCGAAAGTTGGCTTGAATGGGAATGGTAGAGCTCATCTCATTCTAAGTTCTACAGCGTTTTTAATTACCACGCCCAGAGTATTATGAGAGCCAGCTGCTTTCTTAGCGTCACCAGTGGTTTCCTAGGAAGTTCTGGTACCTTATAGCTTAGGAGAAGATGTGTATGCCTAGAGTCATAACTCGGAATCGAATCCAGCCCTCCGGAAGGTAGTGAAGTGCCCTACCCAAAATGTATGAAGAAATATAGGAATATTACCGTTTAATGTAGGTTTTAGGTGGACAAAGGCAGAATAACAATGAATTTCTTTGCCTCTTCAAGCAAAACGTGATGTCCATTAATATTTGCACCATTAACACTTCTTCAATTTCGTGAAATTATCAACGAAATCAATAATTCCTACAATATATTACTTCTCCTCTCAATATAGTCCTCCTTGGCCGATCCGAAGCCTGAAACATCCACCTCTTTGTATAACTACGCTTGGTATCTAATGAATAATGAACAATTTTGTTATTTATGCTACAAGTTGGAACCCAATAAGGAATCTGATAACTAGTTTTGTTATCAAATTTCGGCCTTAAGTCATTCGGTTAATCCTTTTTTTTTCATGTTGCTTGAGATAGAGTTAAGTTCATCCTAAATTTTCAAGAATGTAATATCTTTGGATACATTTTGATCTATTACTCAAAATATAAATAAGAAAAAATCGGAAAATAAATATAATATAAAATTTGAAAATTTTGGGACCCAAATAACAAATAATTTCTTCGTTTTTCATCTTCCTCACATCATTTCGAGACGAATCTTTTGGGAAGGCACCCTCCAAGATTTTTAGTACATGTTATTAATATTAAACGCGTAAAATCTTATAAGAACCATCAACAAGCCAAAATTTAAAGCATCGAAAAATTTTAATGAGCATTGTTTGATCAGCAATAAAATATTTTATCGTATTTTCATCTTTACTTTTATCATATCTTTATTATATGATTTTAAATTGGGATAATCTCTTTCGGGGATAAGTAGCAGATGCGATCACTCATGTGGAAAACAATTCTCGTAAGAAAAAATATGTTCCGTTCAGATTGTGGACATCCGACTTTAGAATGGCATGTTTCCTCAATCCAGGAAGTTTTTAAGCAGTTCGATCCTTTCCACGGATAACACACAAAGTTGAAGCTTTATGAATTTTGGTCCCGCAGATTTCTAATTTCCTTTAGGTCCGTTTAACTTCAGTGGTGGTCTTAGTGTTCTAATTTCTGATTTTAATTACCATATTCAATTTAAAACGCTAATATCCTGTCCCTTTCTTCTTTAAGTTCCTTGGTGCGTAAACAAGCGGGGATTTTAATTTCGAATAATATTAATTTCCATCTCGGGGAAAAATTCCTTCATTCCTTTATTCATTCATTCATTCTTCCGCCTTCATTTTTCCCCCACCTACCCTTCAGTGGACAAAGGAGGACAATAGACATGCCGTTGAACCATTCTCTTCCGAGGTCCCTCAAACTCTTTGTTTGGAGAGGGATGTGGAGAGAAAGAACTGTGGGATGAGAAATCTTGTCGTAAACCACAAAGAATTGGGGAAAGAGAACAGAAAACTCAAAAGTCTTAAATGCTAGGCACTTGCAGAGAAGTACCTGATGTGTTGGGAGCTTCGACGGAATCCAATACAATTGCTACTAAATCTTGTGAACATCAGCGACAGGGAAAGAAAACGACCAAAAACACTCAGAACAATTTTCTTAGGCATAGTGATTTGATGTTAACTTGAAAGATAAAATTTAATTTCAGCTAATGGTATAAAGTTTATAGCTGCACGTGAGGTTCTAGCATGAATACTCTACCCTTTCAGCTACTGAGGCTCCATCTTTGAATTTGCCAAAGCTAAAACACCCTAGTGTTTAAAAATTGGTTTTGACCTCATAGACTGTGAAGGAATGCGCACGACTATGAATACCTGTGACGTTGTATGCATGGTATTTCTTCGTAACATCTTATTTCTTACCAAGCGTTCAAGCACTTGGCCAGACATCGAGAGACCCGGGATCGAATCCAGGTCAAGGCAAATGATTTTTACCCTAGGAAGTTGTTGCACAGCAATGATCATTTGCGAATGTTTCCGTTAAAATCTACTGTTGCGGTATCTTCCGCAGTTTCTTTGAATTCTTCAAAACTGAGCACTGTAAAATTAATCAGTAAAATTACTTACTGTATTCAAAATGAAAGCACTATTACAAATTCAGTAAAATTAATCTCAACAGTTCTTCTTTTTTAGTAGCTGTACGATTTTATGTGGTCTAAAGACTTACGTTTACAAAGTGAAAATACAGATTTAGAAAATCAGCTATAAATCGACAGTTTTCCAGCAGTAGACGTGGATTAAGACAAAAGTTAGCGCTTATGAATTGCAATTTCAGATTCAGTAGAATAAAACAAGATAGACATGTAATGAAATGGAATGTCCGCGAACGTAAAAACATATTTTGGGAAAAAGAAAAGCAGTGTTAAGAGAGTGGAAAAATTAATGAATAAACACAGAAAATTCGGATAACCTAGACATAAAAATGGGAGTATCTCAAATAAGGGATATCAAAAACGGTAAAAAAATTGAAAGAGTACGTAGGAGAAAGAGAGGGAAGTCTTGGTTTGCAGACGTGAAATTTAGGACAGTCAAGAGAAAGAAATTAATGATTGTAAACACAGAATTATATGGAAGGATGTACAAAGAACTTAATAATTAACTGAGGTGGATAACTATTTTGACAAAATATGAGTGAAAAGGAGAACTGCGCGGGAAGATAAAACACAGGCAAAATCCGAATTTAGGAAGGGAAAATCCGTGTGCATTTTCAATGAATGCCAAGGTATGTAAGTTTCCACATGACAATAGGTTACAGGCAGATGAAAATAAACCTAGATGATCAATACTATATAGTAGAGATATTTGGCCAGAGAGGTCAGGAATACAGGGTGTGGCTGCATAACCTGTTGTTTTGAAGGGTCAATAAAACAGAAGATGTTATATTAATCATTTTATTAATTTTTCTCATTATTTCAAAACATATGTAGGAAAAGAATATGTAGTATTTTAGTATAGTTTAAATCTTGGTATACTTGATTGGTAAATAGGAAAGTCATTAAGGGTTTTGAAATAAACTAAGACCATGGGGAATAAGAACATCCTGAAAGAACAATAATGCTTAAGTGAGTAAGAGTTTCTATGGAATAATTTGTATCATTCATGAGGAATAAATTTGCTCGAAATATTTGTTCAGATCAGTGTATTCTAAAAAAAGGAAGGCAGCTATACGTGTAGATTCTATAAGAATAGGTCTGATCTCGCGCGAACCTTAATTGGTTCTCCGGATCATCAATAAGAGGATGAAGAGTAGGGCAAATTTCCTTGGGGAATAATTAGCTTAGGTTAAGAAAGAGAAGTAGCACGCTTGATGCCAGATAATAAATGATGTCAGTAATAAATAAAAACGTCTCGTAAAACGAGGATTTGTTTACTCGTTTCGAATATTTGAAGATAGTGTAGTACAAGAGTAAAATGGGTGGAGTTAATGAATATTTGACAGAAGATAAAAGTATTTAGGAAAGATAGGTGTCATTTCAGCAGCCTGTAAATATCTCAGACAGCTCTGGTGCGTCTGATGGATGGTATGTTTTCATGGAAAGTTTAGATACGTAGATTAAGAAAGCAGGAGTGTCCATTATCACACGTGAATTTCAGCGATCACTCGCGGAGGAACATAAATATCGTCAGAACTCTCATGCCTCTCCTTATGGAAGTAAGCAAACTCTAAAAATAATTAAATGGTGCCTTTTAGAATGTTCTCAAACATTAATTTGGGTCATATAAACTGAGTAGCATTTTGTGTTTAATTACCAGAACCAGTCTTTTTAATTGAAGTTAAAATACTTTCCAAGAAAAAAAATCTAGTGTAATCATTCTGAATTTAATAATTTACGTCAAATGAATGTCAACCTTCAAAAGCTAGGTTAGTGTCAATTTAATTTCAGAAAAATGTTTTTAAAATTGCAAATAAGTCACCAAAACATAGTCAAATTCCGCAAGCTACGATACATGTACAATTGGCGAAAAAATATGGTGTATTTTCCCTATTCCCTCACCCAGTGTAAGCAAATATTATTACGTTATTGAAAGACGCTACATTTATTTTTTTAACACCCGCAAGGGTCTTAAGATTTTAAATACTCTCCACTTTGTTCCTTGACAAACTGCAGGAACGACAGCTTGCAAGTTTTCGCCGAATAAAGAAAAGGACGTCGACAAGACATGTCATTATTTCCCTTTCGGGTTTCAAATATGAAGTTTTCATTTTCAACCTCATTTGAAATTAAATAATGTTTTTTTTCGTCATAGCAGGGCATATGTTATTATTTTAGGGCTATAGCATTGTATAGCATAGCATTATAACATTTACAAAATGAATTACTATGGATGAATTACAAAGAGATCGTTCCAAGTAAATTCATATAAATATATCGATATGTTTATATATATATATATATATATATATATATATACACATATATAAATATATATATATACACACGCACATATATATATATATATAAAATATCTTCGAAATGGAACGCTCTTCGGCGACGCACAAATATATAAAAACACAGATGTAGATTTTTAGAATATAGAGACTCTGAAGACGACAGCCGTGCTGTCGAAACGTCAAATAACAAATTGTGAGTGTCCTTTCTTTGTGTCTCTATATTCTAAAAATCTACATCTGTGTTTTTATATATGTATATATATAAATATGTAAATATATATATATACACACTATATACTATATATTCCCTTACAACTGATCCCGCATCTTGGTAGACGAAGTCAATATATCTCAACTAAAGTTATTGAAGAAAAATGACGTATTATTTCGAACTCAAAAACTATTCAAATATTGTTTACCACCGCCTCATCCCTAAATAAATGATTTCTCTTTGAGTAAAATGTTTTTCTCTTCCCACATCCATCCTTAGGCCGAATAGGTCACCAAGATATTTATAAAAGTCTTCCTCTAGTAGAAAAGTCAAGAGACTCCTTCGGCACCCTCTTTACGCACAACGTCCGGATGAAATCCACGGGTGCGACCCAGATTCGTCGATTGACACGCGGCGCCCGACAAGTCTCCACGGATTTTCTTTCCAGCTCACCCACGGAGAGGCGTTACTCGAGGCCCCTCCTCAGAAGGAAATCCGTGGAGATCAAATTCCTCTCGTGTCCCAATCCCACCCTCCTCCTACGCTCTTTGCACATCGAACGGTACTAGGCGATAGATCGCACGTCACGTTCGCCCCCATTTCATACCATCGTCCAACACTTCTGAGGTATGGATTTTTCGCACCTGAGGGGAAGCATTTTACTTTTTTCTTCATCGAGAGTTTCCAGAGCTCGTTGTGGATTATGAGTTACTCTTTTGTTTTCCCAATCCACATCGTCGTTGGTGAATACAAATAGGAATACTTTTTTCTGTGATAACAGAAGTTGCCTTCCGGTTCTCCAGTTCACTGCAATAGAATATAATGAATAGATAATAAAATGGATGCTAACCTTGATTTTTTGTGCATCAATCACAAGGATGAAATTTGAAAAATAATAAAAGTGATATTATGGCTGTCCAGAAAAAAACCTACGTTATGCTATAAAAAATACAGTGGAATCAATGCAGAAAATTTTTTAATTTCATCTCAAAACTACATATCTCTACTATTTTTATGCGTATTCGTCTAATAGATTTAATCGTTTGTCATATCTTTGAACTAGTGTACAGATTCCTTCAAGATAAGAGCACAAACAATGTGGTGACGTAACTTTTAAGTCGTGTTTCCATGCAACAGAGTCGTATAAATCTTTGGAAAACCGTTGAAAGATTTCATCTATTGAAAACACCTGTTCTCACGAACTTTTTCAATTTTTCGGCGCTGTTCATCGTTCATCACAGATGGGTGGCCATTTCTGTCAATGTTATGGAAAATTATGTTCATTCTTAAACGAACGACGACTGACTGATGCACAACTCTGTCACTCATCAAATTTGGTCCGAACAGAGCACAAATTTTCATATGAATGTCATCAGCTTTTAAGTGTTATCAGTAAAACCTGATCACCAAATGGACTTCATATTTGGCGGGTATTGTAATCAAATCACTTGCATTGTTCATTTTGACTCGCTAATGTGAACAAACGAAAAGCGGTGCGACCTTCTAACCACTGCAGCTCGAGGCTTCTTGACCTACTGAGTGCGTCAATACAGCGACTATTCGGCTCTCTCCGCTATTACTCCCATTACACAAAAAGGGAGGTTACTTTCTGAACAGCCTTTGTTTTTATTAATTTATTCATCGTTTTAATTTTGGTGATACTGAGACTAAATAATATCTTCTTCCACCTAACACTCAAACATATTTAGTTCCATTCAAGATTATACACTACAGAAGGATATTACAGACTTGTTTAAAAACAAATTAGGCAAATTGCATCCGCTCTTTTTCTTGAGTCATTTCAAAGAACCTGTGGCTCATCTAGTACTGTGCACTTATCAGTTGTAATGGACACGATACTGAACTAACCAAAAATATGCTACCTCCAATTCAAAATAATATACGTAAATTTTCGGAATATTTGCTTGAGAGCATATTTTCCCGTCCCAAATTTCACCTCTATCGCAAGACGAAGCAAGGATGTACGGCTGGATTTCAGACCACCAGAAGTATTTGTGGTTACAGCCATGAAATTTAGAAGACAAGAGCATTTGGTTTAGCTTGTTGTGAAGTACAAATACTGTAATTTTGAATTCGGGGTAATTGCGATGATTTCTTTTACCAGTTAGATTTATCGTTTTCCATTTACTAGATCCACAATATCTCACTCCTCATTATCTCCAATCTATAAATGTACTTCATCTAGTACCTATTATTTTTCGACGACAGGAAATATTCATGCGTCGCTATTCTGTTTTTTCATTATAATATTTAATGAGTCTTTCCTTATTGTGTGTAGCATTTATTTATATTTTGAATAATTTAAAAATTAAACCTTTTCACACACTGCCGGAAATTCTCGAATAATATCTAGAAAAAAATGCTGGAAAGATTTATGTCACGAATGATAGACGAATATTTATAATAATATTAGGCTGTAATATGATCATGCATTCCACTCAACGGGAGTCACAATTGTAAAAAGAAAAGCTTTTATGGATCACTCACTTTAAGTTTTATTTTTTATTTTTGATATTTGAAAGGAAAAAAATGCCGTTTTTTTAATTGTTTATGCGTATGCAAAAATTGCATGTAAATTACATGCTAGTAATTAAACTGGGCATTTTAAATTATATATGGAAATTAATGTGGTCGTAAATAAGATCGTGGAAAGTTAAAGCTGTAGTAAATACGTCAATATTTCATTTGAGCTTAAATAATTTATGGCCCTTGACCATACCACTACGTGATTTTGTTTCACTTTTATATAATCCAATTTAATGATGTCCTAATCTTCGCTCCTAGCCGCAAAGCGGAGATACAAGCGACCCACCTGGAATCAATCATGGCCGCCGATCCCGCTCCCTCTCCTGCTGACCGTAAAATTCATAAATTCCTTGCCAACATTCCCCCAAATCCTCCTTCCCTCCCCTTGATTACGTCTGCGGCTGAAATAAAGGTTATCATCAGCTCACTCCCAAACTATAAGACGCCAGGATGTGATAATGTTTCAAATCGCCAGCTCAAGCTCGCCGCCTCAGCCATGTTTCTTCCTTCAATGTCATGTGTTTCTTATGTACACTGACCGGTAAAGGTGAGACTTCACTCACCGGGACGGTTTATACTTGCCCGCTTGGGCGGTCAATGAATATTTGGGCTTTCACTTTTATATCCTCAAGCACGGTATCGTCAAATTTTCATTGGGGATAACCGATTCCTTGGAAGACGCTCATACCAAGAGGTCATACAGAATTTGTAGTTGAAATCAGATTACCTTCAGGGCACAAAGGAGTAATCAGATAAAATATGTATATAGTTTCGGTAGAGGGAAATTATACGATCGAAATAATAATACGCATAAACGTTATATAGATGGAATACCTTAAGTATATAAAGGCTCTTAATTTAAAATCTTGTGTAAGCTTATTCTCTTACTTTTTAACGAATTTTTGGTGCTCATTTTTCTTTATCTCAAAAGTAATCTTGGAAATATTGCTTTGACTTGCACATGCAAGGTTCAGTTGATATTATTTTAAGAAAATATGTAATTGATTAAATGTGTAGATTGATATTATACGTGCGTTTTCAAATAATATCTGATGCAGAATATTCGTTTCCCGATCAATATTTTGCCTTGATTAGCTCTCATAAACAAATTACCTACAGTCTTCCAAAGATTATGTTAGCGCCTTCCGTTTAGGTACACATTTGAAGCAGTTGATCATGCCGCGCTCAGCGAAACCAGTTGTGCAATCAATTGAATAGTTCCTGGAATTTCAGGGTCTTATTGATTCCAATATCGGGGAAAGTTTTAAATGGACCAAATCTTGCCTACCAAAGCTGTAAGTATATATAAAAAATGGTGCATCAACTTACAACTTCAATTTATCCATGGACCACGAAAGAGATGTTCAGCTAAATTTAGAGTGAGATTTTTTGAATTAAGGTATCAGTTAAAAAATAAATCGATCGAAGTTAGAAAAAAATTCCATTTCAATAAAAAATTATAAACACATATTACTGGGCAAGAGGTTATAAGCAAATTTTACGTTGATTGAAGTGGTTAATTGATTAAAATTTAACTTCCGGGTGGATTTTAGTTGAGTTTCAAAATGTGGTCAAATCGTAGGGATTCACTGATCTTGGTTCATTCTATTAAATAATAAAGAAGTCTCACACCTATATTTTTAATTTCTTCGGGACAAAAGGAGGCCATCGTAAACCACCACGGCAGATTTTCAAAGAGACATTAATCGCATGTTCATGTGCGATGTAGAAATCCGATAACGTAATGTATTTCCGAAACACCATTCCAAAGTCTGGAGTTGGCAATAAACAATCGCGAGCTTGATCAAGATTCTGCAGGCTCAACAAAACCTCAAGTCAAGTAAGCAGTTATGGAAAAATATATGCAATCTAATGTGTATCGCCAAAATAGTGGGAGTGTGAATATCCACCTTTGTCAAATAGTAATTTACAGAATACTGGTTTCTCTCAGGGATGGTAGCTGGAAAGAATAATGAAAAGTTGGTGAAATCAACTCCCCAGGGGTGTAATAAGAACTTTTTTTGGTTTCATACTTAAGATAAGTTTAAAAAAGAACGTTTACAGTCACATGTATCGTACAATCCATTCAGTAATTTAAATGATGTATCGGAATTGATTATCAAAATTTGCAATCCTTCTTCGTCATTGGAATAAATTACTCATACTGCAAAACTATTGCCGTTTTGAGTTTTTAAATGGTTAAAATATTTCTCCATTCTTGACTCAGGATTTACTTCGCTTTCATTAATCAGTGGAAGTCATGATAATTGTAAAAATGTTGAAATGATTTTCTGCAACAATCACCAATTATCACATACTTTTGGAAAGAAAGCATGGGGACGAATTGTATGGAAAATTTTTTGGAGAGAAAATTTATCATTTTCAATTTTTCGAAATGTGAACTTTAATTTGATTGTTGCTCGTTACCCGAGTATCAGAATGCATACAGAACATTGTGCAGATTAAAAAAGCTGTTTTGTTAGCCTCAATTACTTTTTCGGCTTTAGGAGTAGTGTCAGGATATTTAAGAAGCTCGACACCGCCAGATGAGTTAGTTATAAGAAAGAACATTTAACTAGAAATACTTTCCGGTGACAAGGATCTATGGTTCATGTACGCACCAGTTTGGGAACATTTTCGTGTGACCCTGAAAAACAAGCAGGACGCATATGGGTAACTTGAAGTGACTAATCGGTCCTGCTTATAGTTTTTGGTATTCTATTTTGCCTTAAAGAATGCAATTGATTAAGGAGGTTGGGACCACTGAGGTGAGTTCTTTTAATTTTTATTAATCTCTTCAAAAATTTTTATTCATATGTATTTGTGTGCATCGAACATTTTAAACGTATTTAAGATACCATATATATATATATATATATATATATATATATATATATATATATATATATATAATATTTCATTATTTAATAATCAATATAGTGCAGTTTCCAAAAAATTTAATTCGACCTCCTGCGAACGTTTTGATTGTGTCATCCTAGACATTCAAAGCCATTTTACGGTGATTTCATTTACAGAGTTACAGCAGCAAGTTATAAATCGTAAATTTGCATAACATACAAAATAAGTGTCATAAATTCGCTATATATTTTTTTCATTTATCGCAAAATTATACCGACCAACTGCAAAGGTCATATTTGACTGTAATGCGTGGGGGATATATGTACCTAGCCTCATAAAATATTTCAAAATGTCTCATAATTCAGGGATAGTGGCAGTATGAAAGCTTACGGCATAAATTAGCACAACAAAGTGTGCTCCTGCGGGAAATAGCCGCAGGTCTTTTGTATATACATATACATAGATAATATAGGCATTGACATATCATTTTAACATTTTGCGAGTAAATTCTTATTATTCATGGATGCCCACAGGGGGACGTTCTTGAAGCAAATTGAGCCTTTAAATTTTTGGCAAAGAAAATAATATCCATTCAGAAATATTAAGAAAAAATGAAATGTGGTAAAAATAATTGATGTTTACGTGAAGTGAGTGATTCAATATGTAAATTTTAGGTCATTGAAATATAATAACAATCTCTATGAACTGATATCTCTTTTATATTATGATAAAACTTACTACTAAGGAGAGAAAACAATTTCTGCAATCCTTCGAAATAAAATTAATATTTATCTAACGTATAATATTATTCCATTAACATATAACCGTATAAGATAAAATAATCCTACTTCTAATGATAATAGAACAGAATTTATAGAAGGTAGATTGCTTTGGCATGGGGAAGAGTCAGTCAGAAATTTGAGAAATGATCACACCTAAGTGAATTACGCCAATGATCAGAAATCGGTACATATTGAGGCACTTCTTGCGTAAACGTTTACTCTTACCTAGAAAAATCTCGTGATCCACATTCTGATCTATGGGTCAGCTTAGCATTGATTCTCGTTTCCGTCCCTTTAATTGCGATTCCAATTATCTCGTTCTCTTCTTTAAAACATTTTTCTATTTTTGCTTCTTTCTCATTTAGTGTCCAAGTAAAAAGGTCGACGTTTCACTTCGCAATTTACGCTCTACGTGTAGGTATCAGTGATCTACAACCTCTATTTACTATTTCAATAGAAAATTACGTGATTTTCACGGAAATCTTTTGATGCGATGCATAAATTATTTTAGCATCCATAGTATTTATTTGGCTTTTTTGTACCGGTATTATTTATAGACATCCAAAGCACCATTCTTAAAATATATTGATAATGTTTAAATTCATGGAAGGAAAGTCATTACTATGGATGATGCTTTCATGGTCAAGCACATAAACACA
This sequence comes from Hetaerina americana, assembly GCF_022747635.1. NCBI lineage: Eukaryota > Metazoa > Arthropoda > Insecta > Odonata > Calopterygidae > Hetaerina > Hetaerina americana. The sequence goes on along the minus strand of NW_027287205.1, from coordinate 33,911,585 downwards.
CATCTCGTATGTATCTGCGATAGAAATTCAGTTTAAAAATGACCGCACAAATGTTGACGAGAACCGACGTATTGAGAATAGATTAAGAATTGTGGCAGATGAACTGACACTGAATATGAGCGAATAAAGTTTTCGAAATAATCAATTCACGATTACGGATCTCTCGCTAGACGTGGCTTGCAACAGAGCGCTCAGTGACGCAGAGTTGAATGCTGGTGTAAACAAAAGGTTAAAAAAGGTTAAAAAGGTTAAAAAGGTCAGATTTCTTCAGAGATGGAATCGAAAACTAGTCTATCGTTAAGTTAAATGCCTCAATTGCATAAGAAACTATGTATATAAATAGTTTAAGGTAGTATTTGCAGGAGGTATAGCAATATTTGCCTTTCAAATGCCTTTTCTCGCGAGATTTTTGGTTGCAGTGCACATTTAAACAGTTGGCATTATGCAAATTAAAAGAGCCACAGTTCGTACACTACCGCAGCGAGATACGTGCTGAGTGTGAAAATATTTAGACCCCAAGATAGACACCAGGCTCTTGCTCTACACACTGCCTCGTTACTTTCTTGACAGCCATCCTATGTATCTCGTCTTATATTCGGAAGTTTTCACAGTATGTGACACATTACCAATAAAGAATATAAAAGCATTTACAGAAAGAGTTGAAATTCACCAAATGATGATTTTAATGAGAAAAATTGGTAATAGGAAGTTGAGCCGTTTATGTTTTTAGATGTTTATGGCCTGTAACGCACGAATTAATGCGTTAAGTTCTACCTTTCCAAAATCTTAGGAATGAATATGAGTAGTCTATGAACAACATCGAATCATACTCCTCAGCTTCAACTATTTTTGTCATACGAAGGAACCGCGTTATGTTTTAGATCGTCTAAAAATTTAAGAGAATCGTGAGCAAACATTCTAAAATTTTAATTCTGTATCTTGTGTGTGTATGTATATGTATATATATGTATATATGTGTGTATAAATATCTTCGAAATGGAACGCTCATCGGCAACGCACAAATGTATAAAAACACAGGTGTAGATTTTTAAACCATAAAAACACAAAGAAAGGACACTCACATATTTAGTTTCTACATCTGTGTTTATATATATATATATATATATATATATATATATATATACATATATATATATACGTATGTATATATATATATATATATATATATATATATATATATATATATACATATCACAAAATAGGTGAAGCATAGGGTATTGCAAAAAAATCAAAAATGTAATTATATACATAAAACTTGGACAGCAACCAACAATATTAGAACACATAAAAATAACACTCACACGTTATTTCTTAATAATTTCAATGGAATTTAGCTCCGTGTTCCTCGGAAGAAACAGTGGTGTATATATATATATATATATATATAGTGGTGTATATATATATATATATATATATATATATATACACCACTATATATATATATATATATATATACACCACTGTTTCTTCCGAGGAACACGGAGCTAAATTCCATTGAAATTATTAAGAAATAACGTGTGAGTGTTATTTTTATGTGTTCTAATATTGTTGGTTGCTGTCCAAGTTTTATGTATATAATTACATTTTTGATTTTTTTGCAATACCCTATGCTTCACCTATTTTGTGATAGTTGAATAATTTAGCCTGCAGAATATTCAAATGAGAAAGGAGAGTGGGCGTAAGAGAATTTAGAAATACGAGGATAGTGGCGATATTTAATGCATATCAAAACAAGTGCCGGCGTAAAGTTTTAGTCATTTCGTGATCAAAGATATAAGGGAAAATAATGGCCCACAAGTACTATTTTTCATATTTTCCGTTAATCGCGTCAACGTTTTACATCATTATTGATTTTCGTGTATCGGAATAAACGATTAGATTTTACTAACATTTATACAAACTGTCTCTGTAATTACACTTATAAATTGAGTTATAATGTATTATATTGAGTTCATATATGCGTGACGGAATTGAACGGAAGGCCTTAATAATTTCATGGTGCCCAGTTAAATATAGCAACTTTAATTCCCTTAATTAAAGTTTTAGTGTCAAAACGTTAGTGAAACAGCATTTTTAATGTTTTCAAGGATTTTATTTCAATTATTTGCTAATTTTTTCCACCAAAATTAAGAATTTAATTACATAATATAATGGCCTTATAAAATTAATCATAATGTAGTAGCATTTCACGTTGTTATAACATCAACTACGGCTGTATTTTATCTTACAGATAGACTGCTGGAAAGGAATACCAACATTTAAAATGATAGCCTTTAGTATTTTGAGACTCACTAAATTCGGTACTATGAATTAAAGAAAGAAGTAATTATGAATTGATGTCAAAGCAAATTTCATAAAGTCATACCTATTTACTTAAAGAAAACAATTGAAGTGGAATAAGTGTAGTGAAATTTTAGGTGGAATTGTTAAAGTCCGTTAAATTAACCCTGGGAGTTAAGGTCTATTCAGAGTGACTATAAGAATTATTTTTTTAATTTCTCCAATTTTTCAAATAACATTTATTTTAGGCCGCTAAAAGTAATAATTTCGTCATTTGAGAAGTGTGTTTAGTAATTGTATGAAATTGGCTGGTCCTGGAGATACAGCGAGATCGCTGGGCACCATTCCCTGTCTTCCTAATTCGCTTGATCTCCTTCCTGCCTTTGTACCACTTCCAAGGCCTGGCCGCTCTAATCCGTTGCCGAGCGACTAGGTTGGTCCCGCAATTCATTGTGCCTAGGTGGCCCCCTCCGGGCGGGCGACGGCACTTGTGGATTTAGCGAGCTTGCAGAAGCTAAGCCGCTTTATTTTCTGCCCCCTCCTCTTCCTGACCTTTGACCCACACCTCCACAGCCGGGTCAGAGAGGTTCCAACACGCACGCAGTTACGGGTGTGTGCAAGTATGTTCCACTATAATTTTCAGACTCTCATGTCAAAATGTATTTTTAATTCCCGTGAACCGGTGTTTTTCTTGATGCCTACATTTTATTCACTGTTTTTGGAAAAAGTAAGTTCGAGTGAAAATTAAAACATTGTCAGATTCAAGGAGAAGTATTTTATTCTTTTAGTTTGCTGAAGAATATTATAAATGTTAATTAATTTCCTTCGAAATTTCACCAAAATACTTTTTGTGAAACTTGTAAATAGCACTGAGTTTATACTGTTTTTGAGAAAGGGGAGTAAAATGTTAAACATTTATAAAGAAGGTCATAAAATAGAGTACGTGTGCAGTTTATCTATTACGGTAGTGTTTAGAACCAAAAGGTTCAAGTTTTTATGAACATGAGAAGATTTGCGTCAAACAACGAACGTTTTGCCCGGAGGAGGTAATCGATGACATTGACGTTGAGTAAGAATGCTAAAAATTAAACAAAATCCTTGATTTGGGGGAAAAGACAATGAAAAATCAATATATCGCTGTACCGTTGAAGAGCATGTGTACTTCCAAAATGTATCTTGAGTGGTAGAACACTAATAATAATAATAATCATTAACTTTTACTAACGTAATTTACCCCATATATTATAAGATTCCCACTGAAAATTACTTTAAAATTTTAAAACCTACATTTACTTTTTTTTATCTTACGACATTTAAATCAGATAAAAATATTGTTGCAAATAAATGCATCTAATGATTTTGGTACGGCATGATCATCTGGTACAAGATATTTGTTCCAACTTGAAAAAAAGACATTTGCCAACAAATGACGTTAATTATATGCAGCAAGTTAAACATGCATGATGATAAGTCGATATCCGGATTCCTATTCCCACCCCGAGGAAGTGCTAGGCGTAGTGAGGGAGGAGAGGGAATTGTTGGGAGAAGTATAATGAAGGTAGGAAAAAGATAGACGTGTTTTGATTGGCGAGGTTAGATATAATTAAAGACATAGTAAGGAGGACGTTAGGCAAACAAGGAAGGGTTAAAAACAGTATAATTCTGTTGAATAGAATGAAGGGAGGAATTAAGTTTACGGAATTGGAAATCGGTTATTTGTAGCTTGTGATGTCAGGGTTTGTCTTTTACGTTGAAACTAATAAATATAGCTACAATAACAGGGAGAAAAACTCTTGCAATTTTCCAATTTAGTAAAGATTTATTTTCGACTAATTTCGATGTACTACATCATTTTCAAGTGGCTTGAAAATGAAAACGGACTTGAAAATAATGTAGTTTATCGCAAGTAGTCGAAAATAAATATTTATTGATGGGAAAATTGCAAAAGCTTTTGTATCTGCCACCACATCATACATGAATCTGTAATTTATAAAAGTCGCTATGTTAAGTAGGTACATAGCTATGGTTGGTAATCAAGTACTCTATGCGAGTTATTGTTGACTGGATTATTTTTTCATTTTAAGTGTAAATTAAGTGTAATTAAGGATAAATATAAAGTTCAAGATGTAATTTAGGTACATACATGTATATTATCAGAACATTCAGAAAGATAGGTTTACTTAACGAGCTATTGAACCAAATAGGAGGAAAGTAAATATGGTGTAGATCTTAGCAACATACACTGAACCTTCCCTCTTATTCGCACTATCCCTTCTACCTCTTACGTCTCTGCCTGTAGTGCTCGCTTAACAAAGTTCCCCTCTGTCGCCGTAACTGTTTGACCAACATGTCAGCGTTTTTCTTTGCTACAATGCTTACTATGCTTTTAGTGTTACCCATATAGTATTATCTTCAGACCACTGAACTTCCATTATTTCCTTTTTATTATTAACCTTTGAAAATCGTATTATTAATAATCTCTGTAAATAGAGAGGAGTAGACTCTAAGAGGGAAATGAGGTGGGAATCTAAGTAACTAAGTAACTTAGGAATTATCTATGCCAAGTTCTAAGTTAGTCAGTTTATATGCCCGAGAAGTTGAAAAGCTTTAAGCCACCGTATTCACAGCAGTTCTATTGTTTAACCTGAAGAGACTTGGCTGTGACTGGGAGAGTTAAAAGGATTAAAACGTCGTAACAGCAGTCAAAGTTGATATTTTAGTAGTTAGGACGCTTTGCTCCTAAGAGATAGAAAAAACAGGATCTTCAAGAAGGGTTGTTTTTGATTATCCTAGACTTTTATTCATAAAAGTAAACCTATTATAATGGACTCATCAGAGACTAAGACTCTCAGGTATTCTTTCATATTAAATTCAATTTGCGGTATAGGCAATGCTATACATTTTAGTATATATTGGTTTCCCTTAAACGCACACATTAATTAGATTCATTATTAAATACCGCTTCTTTTGTTTGATTTCACCTTTTTAATTAAATAAAAATTTAAGAACTGGGAAAAATATAATAATTTTTAAACGCACAATCAATTTTATTTTGTGCTTCGCGGTTGTTTTATTATCATATAAAAACACAGTTAAACTTTCGAGCATGATGAAAATTAGTAATAATTGGACAAAATTAGTTACTAAAATCTATCAGTGTGCACATCAGCGTATTCTTAGAGCATGCTTACCTTTGCAGATCAAGGAATGATTCCGCGGTGTCTCACAAAGCGGATCGTTTCCCGACAGTCATCCATACGGTACCACAGCAAAAGAATATTCTGACAGACTCTGGTGAGTGTTTCCCGAAGATAAGGGAAATTAATCGAAAGGAAAACAAATGAGGAAGTGCTTGGTATCGTGGGTGAGGAGAGGTGATTGGTGGAAAGTATCACAAGAAGGATGTAAAACTTAATGAAGGGCGTCTTGCGTCTTGATAGGTAGTGGGATGACGAGGACTGTAATAGAGGGTTAGGCAAGCGATAAAGGGGCCGGAATAGGATGGGAAGTTTGGAGGAAATAATAGGGGAAAGCAAGTACGAGGGTCATCCGGAAAGTAGTACCCGTTCGTGCCGCATGAAGTGCTGACGACGCGAGTAGCCGCTGGACGAGGTCAGATAGCTTCAGTGGCTTGTCTGCCTTCTCTGAGCCAAGTTGCGTGACGCTAGCATTGCCTGTGTTGTTTCTGTGATTGTTTACAATGTTTAAAAAAATTGAGAACGCCGCCAGTTGTGAAGTGAGGGCAGTGATTAAATTCCTCAATGCAAGAAACGTTCGCCCATGTGATATTCATCGCCAATTAAAGGAGGTGTATGGAGACAATGTAATGGACGAGTCGTCTGTTCGGCGGTGGTGTCGCAACTTCAACATGGGGAGGGGGAACACACACGACGATGAGCGTTCGGAGAGACCGTCTGTCATTACAGACCAACTGGTGAGCTCAGTTGACGAATTCGTGAGGAACGATCGGCGCGTCACAATTGATGACATCTGTGAGCATTTTCCCAATGTTTCTCGAACAATTGTTCATGAAATTGTTAAACACCATCTGCATTATGCAAAAATTTGTGCAAGATGGGTCCCTCGCGTATCTCAATGAGCTGGCGGCGAAGGACTATGCAGCAGGAATACAGAAACTTGTCACACGTTATGACAAATGCCTTAATTTGCTTGGAGATTATGTTGAGAAGTAGTTTAAAGTATCCTCTTTCAAATAAAATTTTTTATGTTTGTTAATATTTACTTTTGTGTCTTTATTTCACGAACGGGTACTACTTTCCGGATGACCCTCGTATGTGAATTGAAGGAAAGCATTTTTTAATTGGCGGAGTTAAGTTTGTGTCTTGTTAGGTGAAGTTTGAATATTAACTTTGCTAATAATAAACCCGTCCATAGCTCACTAACTGGAACCGTAGACTACGAAATTCAAAAATAAAGGTGTGGCACTATTGACAATCCTTCATTTCTCATAAATGCATTTTACCGAAAAAATTAACCTCTACGTCGGCTTCTTGTCCACGTTTTAAAAATACGTACGGTTATGGAATAGAGAGATTGTATCATAGCTTTGGTCGAACGAATAAGGGTGCCCATCAATTTTCATTACTATCACTTAAGGAAATGTAGTGTCATGAAATCATATTGGCAACTAACGTTGAGTTTAATTTGTATGCATAGTATCTGTCATAAATTCGCTTATTTTGTGAATATTTGCATAGACCATCGCATTGTTGATTGTTTACTCCAAGCACAATCTAAATTCACTTTTGTACTCATAGACCGTGTGTTTGTGGACGTATACCACTGAAAATTCTGCAAGAGAAGGTCATGAGTTGCACCAATTCGGCCTTGATAAAGCATGTTACACACATTCACCTTCACCGAAATATTCTATTGTCATTTCATTACTGCGTGTAAACAGTTTACATAAATCAGATAAATGTTAGAGAGCTCAAAATCCCATTAATACCGCATGTAAATTTGAGGTCTGTTGTAGTATACTTAATGCTTTAGTTCTATTTTTGGGAATCGGATCTGCGACAGACGTGAACGAATTTTCCCATCTTCTTAGACTCTTTAGGCGATCGAAATAAACTTCGTTGAATCCACTTCCTATAATTTACACAGCAATGGTTTTTTGTAATGTTTCCTTATAAGTTAGGAAGTCATGACATCAGACCCAAGCAAAATGATAGATAATTTTCGAATGCATTGATATCTACTTAAGTAATAAATGTACATATATTCTTCGTTATATCACCGGGGATAAGTATAGATATTTTTACTTTTTTCGTGGTGAAATATTCGTCAGATCGAACAACTGTATTTGTCATGTTACATCTCCCCAAGTTGAAAAAATGTGCTCTAGATTGGAGAATAAATATTTTTTGTTACAGTTTGGATGAGAATTTTTATGTATAAATAAAATTTCTATTTCATAAACACTTTATACTCAGAAAAAATATTCATATTTACCAAATCATATCGTGCAACGTAACCCTACGGAAGGACACTTTACAGGACATATCAGCAAGGAAGAAAACGAATGTTGTTCCACCTTTAAAAGTTGACAAATGAAATTTAAAAATCAAATAATGAAACTTTACCATTGACGCTTCAAAAACTCGTAATATGACTTATAAATTTGACTAAAATGTGTATATTACAATTAGTGAAGCTATACGAGTATATCCTTACCTGGTTCGCTATATAATCTTTGTAGTGGTAGAAAAAACTATACCAGGGAAGTACACATAATTTCACATATTTTAAAACCTCCGGATGTTGATTACTAAAGCGTTTTAATTTGATAAATGGTATTCCTCAGTTCGTTTAGCAAAAACCCCAACAAAAAGCACAAATTGGAGATTAAAAGGAACTGAATGTTCTCAGAGCATTAGTCCTAAATTTTAATGTGGAATATTTCTGTTTTGGAAGAATTTTATCTGGTTTTTGAGCTTCATATTCCGTTGGAATTATCTAATATGTTTTTCTCTGCTCTTTGAGTAAGCCAGAATCCAGAGCTTTCTGAGTAGTTCGCTCTCATTTCGCAAATCTTTCCTACTTAGTTGTACACCATTCCTCATGCTATATATTAATTTGGCTTACCACAACAGGTGGCGAGTGAAGCCTAAAAATTTCGAAATCGACATGATAAGTTCTCCTTTTGATTATCATCATATTAATTTCAAAGCATAGCTATCTACTAGAACAATTGGAGGCATTTAAATCCCTTTCCCGATAATCTTAACTTAGTCAGATCCTGAAATGATGCCTGCTATTCTTGTGATCCGTAATTAAGTCGGAGAATTTTAATAGCTCTATTTCTAGGGTTGCACGCGTAGTAAGGATCTGTTCTCTATCATAGTATTTTTGCCCGTTGTCTTTATTCCCGAGGAGCTCGTTTTTTACCTTGCGGAAGAATGAATAGGCACGGTTTCTTTCATTCTTAATCACGGGTTTCCATTTTGATAGTGACTTGTTTTATGAATATGTTTCCCCAAAATTCCATGTCATCTAAGTTATATTTATTTATGCTACAAAATTTTTAAATTCATTGGATATAAAGTCATCTGCTATTTAAATTTTTAAATCTTCAGGTCTCTCTCCCAAGTAATGTTTTTTTCTAGGATTTCGTGAAGAACAGGTGTGTATTTTCAATTACCACATCCGTCGCCGCACAGTGGTATAGAAGTAGGTCGGGATTATGTCCCACAATCTTAAATCCTGCAGCAGCACATGAGATTTAAAAACAAAATAAAGAAAACAATGGGGTCCTACACACACACGTCATCCACTCTGGTGAAGGGGTGAGTTATAATTTTATGATTATTGCATCTCTCGCTACGCACGGTCGCAAGAGTCGCTTGAAAGGCTAGCCAGGGCGATATGCTTATTTATCTCGGTTTGGTTTAATAACTTTCTTTCTTTATACGTCGTTGTAATTGCCCAGATAAAATGGTTAATGCGACATTTAATCCATACGGCAACTGTATCTCTCTAATTTTGTTCACATGCTCTCTCTCTCTCTCTCTCATCGTGGTCCGTTGGGACTAATAATACTGTTTCAACAGCATCGCTAGAGAAGCCTCCTTCCAATTTTTGCAATTTAACCTTCACTCCGTAAGTAATACTCAACACATTTCCTCTAATAATTATAATATTTATGGGAGAAAGTGTCAAGAGGTCTTTTTACATATGAGAGAGAGAGGGTGCAGCATAATTGGAATATGTCATTGCCTTAACGATCTATACCTTTTGGTCTTATATATTCAAACTCACGTTGAATTTAACGTCATTTTATGGTAAAGTTTCTTAAAGATCTTGCAAAAAGGAAGTATTTTTATCAATGTGATTGGTCAAACAATCAATTTTTATGGTTTTCAAACGCTCAGCATGCTTCTGATGCTTGGGAAATGACCGACGAGTGCGGACAACTGCGTGATCAATTATCAATACATCCTCCCTTTCCTTTTTCTACATTTCTTCGATTTCCATTCCAAAGTGACAGGATCGTCGGAGTTTGGGTAACCAAAGTATCTCGGAAGTGTTGCGACTGTATTCTATCTTGCGAGAGGCACTTGCAGCATCCCCCTCTCCTCTTGCACCAAGTCCCCAGTGGAAGCGATGCCCTCCACGGACAGCAGGGCGATAATGCGAGCGTCGAACTCTCTTCGGCATCTAATTGGTTAGGTCGTGGGTCGTAGGATTCTAGTTTCCTTCCTTTCTTCTCGCTTGAAAAGGATCTTACATTCCCGCGTTCCCATTCTTCCGCGTTCCGCTCTTCCTCTCATAGAGCGGGAAATCACATCATAGGACTCGTTGGCTATTAAATAGCCTTTTCAGCATGTACGAACTCTACAAATTAAATGTTGTGTAGTATAATTAGCATTGGTTGATCAAAGTGACAAAATGGAAAACATTCAAAGAATCAAATTTCACATTTAACGAATGATGTATTAGGTTAAAAAATCTGACTTTAGCGCACACCAAAACAAGGTAACTTCGCTAATGTTACCATTGTATTATTCTTTTATTTTTCGAAGGTGAACACCGTTGCGTTTAAACGTTAGCCATATCCTAGTGGACTGAACGCAAGCCAGAGATCCACGATTACGTGGTATTAAATTCAGAGTGTAAGAGGACGACTCCGTAGTTCAGCAATTAGTTCAATTTACCGATAAATTAATCGTTAGAGGAGCTACATTGATGGTTTTATCGCTCAGGTAAAATCAATGGTAGGATGAAAAATCACTTCACAGCCAGAGCAAGGACAAGAATTGTCAGGACGGACGTAGAAAAACATCCTTTCCTGTCGTGCAATATCGTTGAAGCAAGATGATAGGCGCGGATTTGAGAATATTGAGAAGAGGGTGTGCAGAAGAGTGAAAAAGGTGGAAAGGTGAGAGAGGAAAACAAGAGAGGAAGTACAAGGCATGGCGAGAGGGGAGGAAAGAGGATTTTTGAGAGAAATACAGCGGAGGCAGTAAAGGTGGATGCATAGCATTTTGATGGGCGATGGAATACTGAAGGCACAGTATGATTGAGGGGAGAACGCTAGTCCAGTGAGGAAAGGGTAGGAATAGGATCGGAATGAAGGGAGGAAGGAGGTGTGTGGAATTAATGACGGGTTTATTTTTTTACCGAAAGTCATTTTGTTTTTTGTTCGGTGTGGCTAAGTAACGTACAGTGTACAGTCTGCGTCACTGGTATTTCTTAAGTTCTGTTGGTTTCAAAACTATCGTGTACCAAAAAATGTTTCCAAAGAACTAACCTCAATTTCTTGAATCCCGTGAGGTGTGCCCGCTCACATCATTCACGGCTCTTGGGGTGTTTCTCAGTTCGTGATTGAGGACTCACGTTCACCTAGACTTCTTCCTTGCATTATTTCGTGCATATTTTATCCCCACCGGCACCCCCTAGGACGCCAACTGCTCGGCACGCATATCATCCCCCCAGCATCCTCAATTTGCATTCTCCGTTCTGCCTTTTGCCCCCGTGACCCTGACCCTGAAAGCTTGGAGGGGGTGGACTGGGGAACTTCAGAAACGGGAGAGGGTCGGAGGGAGGAAAGTTAGGAGTCGGGAGTGGGGGTGTGCAAAAAAAAAAGAAGAAAGGAAAAGGTTCGCCGGACAAACCGCAGTGATTTATCGTCCGGGTTATTTATCCGTCTGGGCGCTCCCTCTCGCAAAACTCTCGAAGCCTCTCTCTCCCAGCGTGTGTTGGGCGTGGGCACTTTCTCTATCTCTCTCTCTCTCTGTATCCTCCTGTGCCGACGTCACAAACACACACACGGGCATCCGGGCACACCTGCGGTGATGGTCCGGAGAAAGGGTTTTAATTTTATTGTCTTAACTCCCTCTCCCCATTCATTCACCCGACCAACTCCCTTCCCTCGCGAAAGTACACCGTGACGTGCGCGGGAACGAAAAGGTGATTTGTGTCCGGTCCGCTCTTTTTTCCCCTCTCCTCTGGATGGGGAATTATGTGCCGGACAATTTTCCTTATTTTTTTTCCCTTTCCCAGCGGATCCGAAATGCCTTTTTGTCGGAATGGAAATGAGGACTTTACGTGCTGTGACTACTATAATATATTCCAACCCTCGGAATAATGGACTTGATTTATCGGAGGTAACGCTTAAGGATGCAGCTCTAACAATAAGATGTACAGATGGAAAAAGATCCCTGGCAGGTTGCAAAATCTAGAATGAAAGTTCTTGCATTCACAAAGATAGCATTAAAGACTCTTTAATGTTATGGTATAGTATAGAAGTTAACCATATTTCTTCAGGCACGGTGTGTGTAACTTTAAAATTTTTTTAAATATTTTAACGTGATTTCTCCAGTTTGCGGAACATAGAGTGCAACTGGGAAAACGAAGGCTTCATGTAGTTTAGGATATGTCAAAACTTATTTCTACTTTCCTACTACACGAGACTACCAAAAGTCGCGTTAAAATATGATTTAATATCATTACATTTTAAAAAATATTTTCTGACTTCAAGGGTTGAAGGATATAGTGGCGATTTCATTCTGAATACTCTTCGAAGAATAAATAAGCAGAGTGAGACGTCACACAAAGAATTTCGCCAATTTTCCCGATACGAAAACCTCTGACCATTCACGCGTCCATGCGAGACCATCCTTAATCATTCCTTTTTAAGTTCGATCCTGTATCATTAAAGGCACTAACGATGCTTTCCAGTGGTAAGCTACGATGCCATAGAATGGGTTACTATAGTGACATATCACGAAAGGTAATCTCGTCAACTTTCCCCGTACGTAAATTTAGCGTTGTACCGCCTACCAGCTATAAATTCATTGCAGATTTCAGTGACTGAATGCAAAAATATACGGTAGAACCTGAAAAAGTAAATCTGAGATTAATTACGGTGAAAGGAGTTTGGATCGTGACTGCGCGAGTCAATGTGGCACCTGAATTTATGCTTAAACGAAAAGTGGTGAAGAGTAACGTAACAGATACTCATTTGTAAGTCATCAACATGTATGATAAGACAATACAATTTTGGAAGCACTATTAAGTCCATATGAATGTTTAAAACTTGCACTGAAACTTGTTTTCGACTAGCTCTGAGACACAATTTTTTTAATAAAATAAAATGTCGGCTGTTTTTCCAATAATAAAATGGAATCATTTCTACAAAGACGACTAGATGACTTTGTATAAAGATTATTTAAATTTTCATAAATATTTCTCAGTTTTCAGTCTCAGTTTTTCGTGGCGACGATAGGCACGTGATCATTTTGAAAGTAATACGCTTGTTTTTATTGTGACGCGACTATAGTTGACAGTGCGGTAAAATGAGTTGTAAAATGGGATGATGGGTCTGCCCTTTCAACCCAGCTGATTAGTTAGTTTGCTTCAAGCAGCCTGAGTGAAAAGATGTGCCTCCGCGTGAAGTGTATTTTTAGACTTTGTAAAACGACGAAATGGAGCGTTCACTTGAACAACAATACGCCAACGAATTTTGCGTACAGCTTGAAAGCAATGCAACCGCAACATGCCAGATGCTTTGCAAGGCCTTCCAGAACTGCTGCATTTAAAAGTCACTTTCCGGGAGGTGGTACAAGGCGTTCAAGGAGGGTCGGGAGGAGATCGCCGACGAACCTCGTTCTGAACGCCAAAAAACGGCCGGAACCGACTAAAATGTGAATCGCGTGCGCTGAGTTTTTCGTTCTGACAGCCAATTGAGCATCCAGCAAATTGCTGATACCCTACACATGTTTTCATTTGCGGTAAATGGGATAGTTACCAAGGATATGGAATGCGCGCGGTCTGCGCTAAGCTTGTGTCGATAGTGTTGCAAAGACGACGAGGAAGAACTTAGAGTTTCGCACTGTCAATAATTGTTGGATTTGATTTTTAAAAAGCCGGACTTTCTTAACCTTGTCGTGACTGGAGACGAATCCTTGATGTTCCAGTACGGCCCAGAATGGAAAAGGCATAGCAGCGAGTGGCGCACAATTTCATCCCTCCCCCCAAGAAAGCGCCAATGAACAAATCTCGCATCAAAACGATGCTCTTATCTGGAGGTGCTCAAGATATTGTAGCACTGGGTCGCGCGCGTTAGGGCTCACATCAAAGACACCGTCAAGCTCCACCATGGCAATGCCCCCAGCCACACATCCTTCATCGTTACTAACTTTCTGGCCTGGAGCTCCACCCCGGTGGCTCCCCAGCCCCCCGACAGTCCCGACTTGGCTTCGTGCGACTAATTTTTGTTTCCCCGACTGAAGAGAGGGCTGAAAGGAAATCGTTGGGAGACCGTGGAAAACATCCAAAAGCATATAATGGCGTTTCTGAGAGACTTTCCCATCGAAGAGTTTCCGGGTGCCTTCCAGGTGTGCCAGACACGTCTGAGTAAGTGTATTGATGCAGAGAGAGAGAGAGAATTTTAAGCATGTGTACAAGTACGATCAATAAATCTATTTTTCCCATGGGATGCGCATTACTTTAATAGTGGCTCTGATATTTCTCTATCATCAATTCATAAATTTTCTGCATTTAGTCTCACACTGTCATGAGGTCTTTTAAAAAATACTTTTATTTTCTATTGAAATGAAAAATAGTATCGGAAGGTCCTGTTTTCCATCGTTATTTGATTTGGTGCTCCTAAAACTTCGAATGGAGAAAATGAAATAAAATTGACACATCGATATTACCTCTTAAACTGAGACCGTCTATATACTGACGTCCCAAACGGTCAAGATGGAGAAAATGCATTAAAGAGAGAGAGAGAGATATTTAGACTCTGAGCTAGAGAGAGGCGTATACCACCCCTTCTCTAGTGCCTTTGAATGCTGGAAGTTTTCTGTGATAACCGCGGAGGTCGGCATACCTGTAGTTATAGCGAGAGAGATGTTTGGGTTTTTTCGTCTCATTTTAGCAGTGTGATCGGAGGCTCGTTTATTCGGTCGCAGTTCTGCTGGGCAGCCTTTGAGCGTTATGCATGTCGGGGAGAGTATAGAAAATAGGGAGAGTCAGGTCCCGCTTCCTCCAGAGTTCGCATCCATATCCATAAATTTCAAGTCCTTTCATGATTGCAGCTCACTGTACTGATGTACCTAGTATCCAAATGGGCAGAGATTATCCCTTCCTATCCCAGTAAAGATGGAGTTTACCACAATTGTAAACCACGTAGATAAATGTCCCTTGAAAATTATCCCCTAATACTCCTTAGGCAAAATCACCACAAATTAGTGATCAAGTTTAGGTAATCTGAAAACATACTTATCCATTTTTCCTGCCTCCCTAGGATTTCTCGCCAAACAAGCACTTCATCATTTGCCTTCCTTTCAATTCATTGCACCTTCTCCATTCTTCTCCACTCCCTCATTTCAATAGACTTCAATCTATGTATATTATCCTACTTCAGTGACTATGCTTCCACACCGTACATTACTACGCTCCACATCAAGGTTTTCACGAATCTTTTCTTAACATCCTTACTCAACGTCCCTGCTTAAACTCCCTCCTCCTTGTGGAAGCCTCTTTTCCTAGTGCAATTATTCTGTTCACGTCCCTGCTACTTAGACCATAATCGTACAAAATACTTCCAAGATACGTAAACTGTTCTGGCTGCTCTAGTTTATGCCCTCCTATTTTAACGTTTAACTCTGTTTTTTTCATTCTGGAAAATTATATTACGTTTTTTTATATTGATTTTTATCTCATGTCTATCACTCTGAGTTTCCAATTTACTCAGCAATGCTTGCATTAACTTCGCTGACTGACAAACTAGACTTTGTCATCAGGTCATTGATTTGATTGTAATGTCATTGACTTTGATTTTAAGAGTTCCCCGCCGACTTTCATTCCTACCGTATTTCTTGCCATCCCTTTTAATTATTTCCTCCATATACATGTTGAACACCAGCACACATAATGGACAACTCTGCCTTACACCTCTTCTTCACATTGCTTATCAAAAACTCTCCGTTCCCCACTCACATCTGAGCAGCCTGAGAGAATGGCAGGTTGCGGATTAGCTCCCTGTCTGTCAAATATATTTTTATTTACTGCAATGCACTCAACAGTTTTTCCCAATTTACTCTATAAACGCCTTTTCAAAATCTACGATACAGGCAAAGACGTCCTGATTGTATTCTACGATATATTCCTCTCGATTAGTGATCTCATTACCCCAATGGCATCGCGCGTGCCTCTCCCCTTCCTTAACCCAAACTAATCATCCCCTAAGTAATAATTTACATTGCTCTCCATCATTTTGTTGATAATCCGGATAACCACTGAAGCTGTATGGGCAATCAAACGTATTGTTTTGTAGACCACACATAATGTAACCTCTACCTTTTTCGGAATAAAACTGATCTCACAAAGTCTTCCGGCAAGATTCCTTCCTCATAAATACTAAGAATCAGCCCATATAGCCTCTTCCTCCCACATTTCCCTAAACATTTCAATAGTTCTGCGGGAATGTTATCCACCCCCACGGTCTTATTTAGTTTCATCTCCCTTAATGCCCTTTCTATCTCATTGTCTAATATGCCTGGACCTAAGCTATCTTCCTCTACGTCATATTCTTTTTCAATGTCTAACTTTGTTGGTCTAAGCTCTTTACTATACAGTTCTTCTATATACTCCTTCGATCTCTCTTGGATCTTTCCTGCGTCAACTATTACCTTACCCGCCTTATCTCTTACTGTTAGCATAGACCTCCCTTTCTTACTTTCCGATAAAGATTTAACTTTGCTGTACAGCGCACCGATTTCACCCTTCCTCTACAGACTTTACATTTCCTCGCACTGCGTCTTCTACCATGCTTCTTTTGCTTTATTTGTTGCCCGCCTCAATTTATTGTTTAATTCTTTGTACTTCATTTTGCCTAATTCTGTATTTACATTCTTCCATTTTCGCCGCTCATCCATCTTTTTAATAATCAGATGCTACGAATCAGTCAACTCTTCCTCACTCATATCCTAAACTTTTATTAGTTTCGCAGGAATCTTGTCCACCCTCACGGCCTAATTTCATTTTATCTCCCTTAATGATGTTTATCTAATCACCAAGTATGCCAAGACTTAAGCTGTCTCCATCTACGTCATATTCTCTTTCTATGTCTAACCTTGCTGGCCTAAGTTCTATACCATACAGTGCTTTTATATATTCCTTCCATCCCGGTTGGATCTTTTCTGGGTCAATATTTATCTTGCTGGACATATCGCTGACTGTTAACAACAGTCTTTCCTTTTTACTTCCCAAAAAAAATTTACCCTTACTTTAAAGCGCACCAATTTCATCCTTCTGCAAACCTTCCATTTCCTCGCACTGCGTCTTTAACCATACTTCATCAGTATAATTTGTTGCCCGTATCAATTTATTATTTTACTCTTGGTAGTTCCTTCTGCCTAACTCTGCGTTTTAATTTTTCCATTTCATTCTCTAATATATCTTTCTAATTATCTCATCCGTGATACATGGTTTCCTTTTACGTTAATGGTTCCTATATTTTCTTTAGCGGCTGTCGATATCCCTTTTTTTATATATTCTAATTTTATCTCAGTAGCACTCAACGCTTTACCGTAATTTCTACAGAGTGATGGTACTCAATCTTTGTCAATCTATTTAATGCTTCTACATTCCATTTCCTAACCCCTGTCTCATCCGTTTGAAACAAACGCTACACTTCATAAAAAGTTAATTGTGGTCAGAGTCCACATCCGCTCACGGGACTCAGCGATGCATGATCACACGGTTTCTAAGGCTGTGCCTAGCCATAATATAATCTAACGGATCACTTTCCGAGTCACCTGGCATTTTCCATGTATACCTACGCTTTTTGTGATATCTGAACCAAGTGATGGTGATGACTAACCCCTCTCTGCTGCAGAATTCAATGTTTTTTTGTTTGAATGTTTTTTACTCGCGGTCATTCCTCGTACCTAAATCGTGGGCCTCCACCTCATCACCATCTTTTCCTTCCCTACAGTCACATTCCAATCCCCCATCACTATCAAATGTTTCCATACAGGAACACACGCAATTGTCCCGTAACTGATCGTGTACAGTCAACGTTTTCCTCATGGCTGCTTGCTGGGTTGTGTACCTGAGCAATGACCACGTTTTTTGGTTCTGCTTCGAAATCTACTAGGAATATTCTATCCGTTGCATGCTTTATTCTGACCACGCATTTTCCTACCTTTTTATTTAACATTATGGCAACCCCTCGTCGGCTCTCGCCCCCGCCGCTGTTTAATACTCTCTGACTATTATTGCAATAATCCCCGCTATCCATCCATCTCACCTCGCATAGACTTAAAATATCTATATTCCATCTTTCCATTTCTCGCTATAAATGTTCTAATTTCCCTGTCCTGTGTCAACTATCCAGCTGCTGTCGGTTTCCCTTTGTTAGGGTTCGTGAGATGACGACCGCGGTAGCCTTGCATTTCTTACTGCCGGGCATGACACATGGAACGGGACATCGGAACCGTCCTTCCTCGACGTCAAGGTTGTAGTCAATGGGAGGGATGTGTATATGTATGTATGTATGTTTATATATAAATATATATATATATATATATATATATATATATATATATATATACATATATATATATATATATATATATATATATATATTTATATATATTTATATATATACATACATATATATAAACAAATATTCATTCACATGGAATTAGATATTAAGAACAGGGATAGCAACATATAGTATATATAAAGGACGGACACAGGAGAGGTCGGATAGGCGGAATCAAGCAGATCACTAGCGCAAAAATATTATCTTGGCCGTACATAACATTTTCCATGCAGTCATGACCGTCAACATCCACTACCATTTCTTCCAATCTATTTTTCTGGCTCATTTGTCATAACCCAGAACTTTATTGACTTTGCCCAAAACAGTTAAATCAAGCGTTTGTCCTCCAATTTGTTGGTTTTACTTTCTTTATCCTTCCTTTAACCCACCTCACCTACATATATAATTTGATAATACACTTAATTGGAATTACGCGTGACCTTGGAACGTAATTAAATGAAATTTGTCTGTCAATCAAGTGACCTTGACCATTTATTTGAATGAATGGCATTCTGATTAATGACCCAATGTTGTTTTCTTTTGCGCATTAATATAAACTCCTGAAATGTCTTATGTTAGGACGTAATAATAGTACTGGAATGTCACACTTATACAGATAAAATCTGTATACGCTACGGCATATCCTCTTTTGTACAATCTATAAAGTAATTTTGGAGGAATTTTACCAAAAATAGTCTTTTTAATAAAGGAATCATTGATTATTTAATGCTAATAGCTAATGAGTTAGTTAAAATAAATATTTGAAATTTTAATAAAAATGGCATTTCGGTCAGTTTAAAATAATTTATTCTTTTTGAGCCTCTGTGAATCTGATTATCGCTGTATTGATTAGCCTTTTCTTTTGGTGAGCAAAATCATTGCCTTTCCTGGAATCTATCTTGATCAGGAGCTGGGGCAAACAATTAATTTTGCATCTTCCCTAAAATTTCATTACATTTTAATTTTAAGAAAATTATTCAAGCACACCTAAAGAGAAGGGAACAAAACTTGAGCAGAAATAAAATTCCGTTCTACTGAGCGTGAAACGATTAGTATCCTGAGATTCTAATTTGACCTTGAGGATCGTTTCAACCCATATTGTTGTGGAGTCCGATGGATTATTTGTTTTTTTTCTCAGTGTGATTCTCTTTATTCTTAGGAAAGATGAATTTTTGGAGAGTTTAAATGGTAACTTTTGATGTAAGAGTTATACCTCCAATAATCTTGGGTGTGTGTCTACCTAAAACTGCTGATACTATTTCCTTGCTGACCGAGTTAATGCTTTTTCGTTCCATTTCCTAAACCACCGCCTTTGCCTTATCTTTTTGAACTGGACGCTACACTTCATAACAACTAAATTGTGGTCAGAGTCCGCATCCGCTCCCGGGAAGCTGTGCGAATTTATCACACTGTTCCTAAACCTGTGTCTAACCAGGATATAATCTAGCTGATACCTTTCTGAGTCATCTGGCATTTTCCATGTATACCTGCGTCTTTTGTGGTGTCTAAACCAAGTGTTGGTGATGACTAACCCCTGTCTCCTGCAGAACTCAACTGCTTTCTCCCCGCGGTCATTCCTCGTGCCTAAACCGTAGTCCCCGACCTCACCACCATCTCTTCCTTCGCCTACCGTCGCATCCCAATCCCCCATCACTATCAAATGTTTCCCTGCAGGAACACACGCGATTATGTCCTCTAACTGATCGTATATCCTATCGACCTCTTCTTCATTATGGTTGCTCGGTGGCATGTATACCTGAATAATAACCAAGTCCGCCGGTTCTTCCTACCTCTTCGTTTAATACTATGGCAACCCCTCGTTGGCTCTCGTCCCCGCCGCTGTATATTATTCTATACTTATCACTCCAGTAATCTCCGCTATCTTTCCATCTCACCTCGCATAGACCTAAAATATCTATATTTCTTCTTTCCATCTCTCGCTTAACATTCTCCAATTTCCCTGTCCTCATCATTGTCCTAACATTCCACGTTCCTATTCTAACTAATGTGGTCTTCTTCTCCTACATCTTCTGTCCTGCTACTGTCGGTTTTCCCTTGCAAGGGTTTCGTGGGATGACGACCGCGGAAGCCTTGCCTCCCGCGCTGCCAGGCACGTCACACGCCCGATTGGGCCGTGTCCCGTATTTTCCAGGATTCATATTCCTTATGCTGTCCATCTTAAAATTCTGGGGATTAAAATTTGAGGGGGCTTCCCGTTGCCTTCCTCAATAGTTTTTTAAAGTGACACCGCCACTCAAATGCCACCCTCCCACCACGTCAAGGTTGTAGTCTATGATTATACCTGTAGTTCAGTTCCACTCCGTAGTCATAACTTTAAGTATTTGTTACATATAGACCTAACATAATTTGATACATTAGAGGAAAATTAAGTATTTTTAATCTGAATACTATGTTCATGTACAAGTAAATTAAGTACATAAGCATTAGATATTTAAGATCGAATAAGTGTATTTACATTCATAATTAGGTTTAGTGTTTTAAATATTGGAACCATCTCACGTGCAAATAATTTTGTTTATACACCATTCTCATTTGGAAGATAAATAGATTAAAACAAGGTAAATCTTAAATAATAAGATACCAATTACACATGCTAAATAATGAGATAGTAATGCACCCAAGCATCGCAGAACTATGTATCGGCAGCCATTTTAGCGTTTCGGCTGACATGAAATACATTTATCATTTCTAAATTATGATTAATTAGAGTGTTAATATGTTTAGCTATGAAAATCTTATAAAATTCATTATGCTTAAATTTACCAGTAAAATAAATTTTAGCTAAGTAATTATAGTATTATTTTGAAGATAAAATAATCTGCAGAAAATTTTTAGGTTTAAAAATGTATCTTTTGTTAATCTGGTTTTAGAAGATGAAAAAACCAACGTTGCACGCTATTATTGCATTATGCCTGCTATTACATTTGTGTGATATCATGGAAATATTCTCTTTATAGAGAGCCTTGATGAACCGTTTTCAATTATGATTAGTATGATTTCATTTGCATCTTAAAATATATTTCCAATGGTTAATAGTATTTTCAAGAGATACACATTTTTCTCCTTGAGAAACTGTGTTGTCCTTTGAGAAAATTCTCCCGAGGTTGTGTAAGTCTGGGTAAACACCAAAATAACTTGAAGTTGTTACAAAGTACTTATATTAATCCCTAAAAGTTGGTTCGCGAAATAAAATCAGCAAAAGCATTTTGAGATAGATAACAAATGAATTGCAAACTTAATTTATTTCTTGAAGAATAGTGGAGAAATTATTTGGGAAATTTCCCAGAAATCGCGAACTTCATGAAACAGAGGGAAGTTGAGTTCTAGCTTTTGCTTCTTTTTCACTTGATTAAAAAATTCCACAAGTTCACGCAACGTACTCATTTAATTATCCCGAGTGCCTTCTGTTATCAAATAAATAGCTCGTTTGTTGTACGAAAAAGTCGAAGTGGGATTAGCGTTAGCTATTTCTCCTTTCTGTGGGTCTTCTTTGATTATCAAATTCCCCCGAAAAAATTAATAGGATCTACCTACGGAAACGAATAACTAGATAGATAGGTCAAAATTTCAATTAATTTGTTATGACCTTATTATGTAAAAATAATTACGAATTCCAAGGAATGCAACCTTAATTAAATAAATAGGGTTTCTACGCTGAATAACTAGCATCACTAATTAGGGAATTAGTCTTGGAAAGGGAAGAATGAAGAACTGTAAACAACCTAGTTTTGGATTTAAAGGCCAGTTATTCATTTCGATGCATCCTTATCTCGATTCGATCCGTTTATATATCGATTGTTTGCACCTTTTCAATATCGATTGTTTGCACGTTTTCAATATTGATTGTTTGCACGTTCTCAATATCGATTTTTTGCACCTTTTCAATATCGATTTTTTGAACCTTTTTATGCGGAAGGGTCATAAGAATTTAAAATATTAAGCAGAGGACCAACCCCAGATCTTCAGTAAATAGATCATCGACTCAGTGGAGCTCTCCTAACTTAGAAGAAATCTCGAAAATGAAACTTCTCTTCCCTAAACCCAATTGCACATGCCAAGGTAAGATTCGCATTAAAGTAATTTGCCCATTTTATCTCGGTCTTTACCAGGGTAATGGCTAGGGTAATGAAAACAAAGAAGGGTGTATTTTGATTTATTTTTGATATGCCAAGTTTTAAAAGCACAAATTGCATCTAAGATGGAGCTGAGGGTAATAAATACCAGGGTGGTCTGAAAAGTTTCCGACCTAACAAAGATACAAGACATTTTTTCTGAAATTTTCTGCGTCGGAAACTGAAAAGGTCTGTAAAGTTTCCGACGCAGAAAATTTCAGAAAAAATGTCTTGTATCTTTGTTAGGTCGGAAACTTTTCAGACCACCCATTTACAAAACAAGGTGAGCATAAAAGAGCATTCGCTAGTTTTATCATGAGACAAGATCAAATTTTCAAGTATAAAAAGAGGAACTACGAAGGGATGCCCTACAGTTACGAAAATACTAATCAGGATTATAATATTCATATTCTTATCGAGTTCGTATCTGACTCAAAGATGGAAATTATTGGTTATTCAATATTTATTCACTGTGGAAGTTCTCTTGATAAAATGGCAGGAACATATTCCATAGTAGAAAAACTAAAATATTTTAGTTCCTCGCACGGTTCCAATCCCTATACTGTTTCTTTTACGTAAATCTCACGTCTTTACAATTATGAATGGATAAAGCCCTAGACAGTACAATCTAAAATAATACTTTAGACGAAAGAAATGAACTAAGCAAACATAAAATCACCAATTAATGGCTCTTAAGTATGCGTACTCGTATGTATTGAACTCGTAACCAACTATTAGCACACATATACAGCACACCTAAATGACGTATATGCAGTTTACCAAGACCGTGGCCAAACTCCATATAAGTCAAGGTTATAAACTGAGCATCACATTGAGGTCTAAAAACAGTGGGTGTCCGAGTGATTTTTGATATGTTCGTTAGTGCCAAAGAAACGACAGAATGCGACAGAAAATAGAAAACTTAGGAAATGCTGCTGTGCTAAAATTTGTAAGTTATTAACAATTATAGGAATTCGTCAAGTTTAGCAAATTTTATCATGAAAAAATTCCCAGATTCCTCTGGAATTACACGGCATTTTATTAGATACGTATTTTCAACCCGGATAATTGTATGACTCGGTTTGATATTAGATAGATATGAATTTGAGGTCATTCCTGAAATTATTATTGTATTTAAATTAACTTTTAGCCCATTCCAGCATTATATCAGCTTCCAAAGAAACTGCGGGAGATGCCGCAACAGTAACTTTTAACGGAGTCATCCGCTAATGTGCATTTCAATGCAACAATTTCAGAGTGTAAATATCATCAGAGTGTAAAAAGCCCCAAAATTTCAGAGTTTAAGAAGACGCCTCGGTAGCTTAAGTGGCTAAATCACTCGACCGGATATTGAGGGATCTGGGTTCGTGTCCCAGTCAAGGCGAATGATTTTTACACTCTGAAATTGTTGCATTATATCAGCTCATTATTTTACCCCTAAAAGTTTGATTCAAAAGGTCTTCATACTATGTACCCCACCTCATGTCTTCCATAATGCTAAAGTCCTCCTTATCTATTTATAAAGCTAATCTTATATCTTCTCCACGTACTATGCCCCCATTTATTTCCCTCTTATCAGCATCCAAACTTGCCTCTCAACATGCCTTCTTGCCACTTTCTCTGCCTTCATTTTTCTCCAACAATTTAAAAATTTAATCGAGCTTTCAGTTTTATCACGCAATGCTATGTTTCCATTGAAAATATATGATGGAGTGCGGCACGCCGTTCTACAGCATCTGTAAGTATAAAAATTACCAATTCAAATTCATGTATGTCTACAAAAATTTGATGATAGGACTGAAATTATCAGGATTTATCGCATTTCCTACGGTTTGAAGCATAAAGTAAAATATTCGCGGTGTTCTGGGATCATGAAAGGGATAAATTTGATTCGGCTACATTTTTGCAATAATATAGACAGTAAAGAGTTTACTGCTTCCCTTGCGCTTCTCTCTATGGAGCAGCATACTTTCTCCTTTCCTTTCCAAAAGCTTATCATTAAAAATCTCAAACTTCTCCCACCTCCTTCGTTTAAGAGAACCTTTCGAAACCTAACATCGTTACGCATAATATCCCAATCTTAACCCCTAAATTTAAGTCCTCATTCGAGAAAGCTTTCCTTGTCATATTTTCCAAAGTATTTCATAGCTTGAAACATATCAAGTACGTGTTTGATATAGACCCAAAGGCGGTGAAAATAACAAATCAAGCCTACTGAGGAACTTAAAGAATCGATAAAACACTTTTAAATACAGGGCAATTGAAATGCCCGCGGAAACGGATGTATTCGCGAGGGTTTGATTTGGGACGATCCGTAAATATCGAGAAGTAGGTGCGATGTGACCCAGAACGCTCAAAAGTATTCGTTCAAGGTAGCACGCAGATGTGACGACGTGACCATAGAAACCACCGTTCCCTCACAACGAACCCCTTTATAAAACTACGGAAAAGGCAAATACATAAATTTGCAGGCCCACTTTGAGCCGACGAGTGACGCGACTGTGAATTTATCCCGGGAACTCTTGTGAGAGAGGAACGCCGTTCTAATTTATTTTTGGTCCGGCCCTCCATTTAACCGCCGTCGCACGGCCTCGCTTGCTTTATGCACGGGGTCCCGTACATCTATCTCCTTCTCCACTAACGGCGCGGAGTCCACCGCGGAATATAAAAAGTTTTTTTTTCCCTTACGCCTGCGAGAAGTTTCATAGCAATTAGCGTCCGGGAAATTTTCCGCAGCTTAATGCGTCGCTGAAAGTGGAATATAAAAGCCTTCGGTGGACGTTTTGCAATAGAGCTACGATCTTACCAGGGGAGATGTACTGTTCTAAATGAAGGAAGAATAGAAAGCATGGTGTGTGAGGAGATGATGCATTGGTTACTAGGCTGTGAAAATAGGAGGAAATGAAAAGTTATGAAATATAATCATATTCTAGGTAGGAGTATTTCTGTGTTGATTCAAGTAATTCATTCTTCGCCCCTCAGAGGACTTTCATGGGCTATTGAATGCAGCCAAAGTTGTAGAGAGGTATGAAATTTATTATAGACCAAGGAGCTCTAATACGGAGATGAGGAGTTTTGATGATTAGAAACTTTAGAATGGATGGAAAGTTTAGACCAAAGAAATTGATACGTGACGTATTTCAATACGGCGCGGAAACTCTTTCATTGATTTAAGATTATATGCGCAGAATGACGGATTTTGAGATGATGCTACGTAGGAGGACGTAAAAGATTAACTGGACAGAAATGGAAATAAACGAAGAAGTACCAGGCATGAAGAGGGAGGAGTGAGGGACTCTGGTAGAAACCCAAACGCGTCAAGAATAGAGGATTCTGATAAATTTGATTGACTATGGGATGTTGAATACCATAGAGTGAAGAATGTTAGCCATATACGGAATGGGTATAAATAGAAATAGTATGATGGATAGGATTCAAGTAGGTAGAAAGTACGTGGCATTGAAAGATGGTTTTTACTGTAGTCTAAGGTTTTGGATTTGTTGCATTTCGTGATATTAGAAATAAAACAGATTTATCAACGTTTACATACAACACCTGCTTTAATAATAACTATTATAATGATAAGTAATGAGGAAACGCTCTATTTATAATATTTCCACTCATTTGGAGGATAACTCCATTACCATGACAAAGAAAAATTAGCCCGGGTTGGAGTGGTATTATGGAATTATATGTACGAGTATTTCCCTAGTTTATCCCCGAATTCCAATTTAATAAACAGTATTATAATGAATCGTTCACCTTTTGCTGATTTGTGAGTTAAATTCAGCTGGTCATAGTGGTGTCGACACTTATGGTATAAGAGTCAGTCAAATATGGAACTATATTTTTCGCAATCATGATTAACACATGATACCCTACGAAGTCAGCACCAGGGGTAATCACACAACAGACTACTTTTGGCAAAATTAATTCCCCCTTCGGGCACGCATCTGATGCTATACTGGTCCCTTATCGTTTGTGAAAAAATTGTCATTATAAATGTATCCGTTCTACACTTATTCCCCTTAATTTAATTGATATGATCTCTCCAACCTTAGTATGACAAGTCTAATTCTATATTTTCAAAATCATCGCTTAAGAGAGGTCCACCCATTTAAAGCAAGAGATTTAATATGCATCTGAACTTTCGTTTCGTGAGTAAAACCCAGCCTAGCTCCTATAATAATTTTGGTACGATGTATCATAACGTTTTGCAAATCTATCTCCATTACGCTGCACTCATTCTAATTCGACAATCATTCAACTTCATGAGAATTACATATTCTAGCAGCATATTCCAAATGAGACCCTGAGAATGAATCAATCAAGGTCTCTACTAGTAGTGTCTCTCGGGTGGAAATAAGGCACCATCCTCTTCGCAGAAAATCCCTTTATCCTGCCTTTCCTTAGCCGTGAATGTCTGAGAGACGGATTAGCTTTTTGGAAAAAAAGATATTTTTAGGGTGGCATCCTATCCTGCAGTGTTAGTGTATTTTCCGTGACACGGAGGCAACGGCTTTACCCGTGAGATGTTCTGGATGCGTCCCCGTGGTGTTTTTGACGAAATTAATTTCCATTCGAGGAAAGAGCTTGTCCGCAACGGTCCCTATCTC
Organism: Hetaerina americana; assembly: GCF_022747635.1. NCBI lineage: Eukaryota > Metazoa > Arthropoda > Insecta > Odonata > Calopterygidae > Hetaerina > Hetaerina americana. The sequence continues at coordinate 33,884,454 of NW_027287205.1, read as the reverse complement.
AATACAGGGGCTTTAAGGGAGAGAGGGAAGGGTGACTCTGTCACCCTCGAGGGTCCAGTTTGGGTCACAAAAGTGCCGGGCCAGCAGGCAGCGACACGGTCGAGGGCAACGTGCGGAAATGTCCTTTCGAAGCAGGTATGGGTGGTAATACTTTTTTTAGGCTTGGCTGCGTAATATGTAGAGTTCCAGGGTCCGGTGTCGCACGAAACCCCGATGCCGCCAATGGCACCTAGGGATCATCCCTTTTCTCGCCCTCCCGCCGTCCGCGGTCCCCCCTCCCATTATTAAGGAGGAAGGAGGAGTGGGTAAGGTTTGGATATGGGTGAGGGGGTGAAAGATGGAGGAATGGGTGGGCGTTGGGACGAAATTTAATTTTCTTCGGAAGGCTGCGGTCCACGAGATAGCATCCTCTTCACCTCACCCTCCGGCAGGACGTCAAGTAATCGCGCGGTGTGAAATTATTGCCTTTAATTTCGCGTGGGGACCCTGGGCTGTAAATTAAGGAGATCCCAGTGGCGGATTAAAAGCGAAGGGGAGTAATTTCGCAGGAGGACAAATAGGGCGTGCAGGGTACGAGTAAAAAAAAGAGGAACCCTGGTAGGAATGGATAAATGATGACTGAGGGTTGAGGCGAGACCCTTGGTTTTTCAAACGCTTAAATTGATTTGGGGTGTCGGGAATCGGCGGTGTATCTGTGCGCGCGCGCGTGAGTGTGGTTGCGTGTTTGCGGTTACCTCCATAATCGCACCAGCCATATTAAATATCCGGCGATCCGGAATGACGCCCTGTGGAATTTTCTAATCTTTTGGCCCAGTGGATATTCATATCTACGTGTTAGAGTTAAATCAGGTTGGAAACAATAAGGAAACAATATTAAAGGGACAGGAGTTAAAAAAGGATTAAAGTATACTACCTATGCTATATTTACGAAATTTTGGCTGTGGCAAATCAATTTCTAGGAATGGCAGTAATTGAATTTCGACTCAGGCTACGACCGACAAACCTAGTTGAATTCCAGAACATTTCATGCATGAATGCAAATTAATAAAATTGTGTATTAATTTTTAAAATACCAAGGTAATGTCAAAAACCGATTTAAACAGGGAATTTAATTTCGCAATTTTTTATGCTTACCTCGTGGAAATTATATATATATATATATATATATATATATATATATATATATATATGTATATATATATATATATATATATATATATATATATATATATATATAATTTTTAAAAGGCGATTGATAGAGTACATTGGGAAAATCTAATGATTATATTGCAGAAAATAGGAACAAAATTAGAGAGACGAGAAGCTACTCCGGAACCTGTACATGTCTCAGACTGCTCAGGTGCGAGTGGGAGATGGAGAGTCCGCATAGGCAGTGTAAGGAAGAGGGTAAAAAACAGGGTTTTTCACTATCACCGGTGCTGTTCAACGTAAATGAGGAGGAAATAATTCAAGAATCATGATAAGAACTGCAGATAGGAATGAAAGTTGGCGGAGAACTCGTACAATCAGTTAATTTTGCTGATGACCAAGCTGCAGTATATCAGTCAGATAAGGTGATGCAAGCATCGCTGAGTAAATTGGAAATTCATGGCGATAGAAATGGGATGAGAATCAGTAAACAAACAAAGGTTGTCTGGTTTTTCGGAATGACAAAGACTGAGCTAAACGTCAAAATAGTAGGGTAAAAACTAGAGCAGGTAGAACAGTTTACGTATCTCGGAAGTGTTTTGGACCAACAGGGTCAAAGTAGTAGGGACGTAAGGAGAAGAATTGCGCTAGGGAAAGAGGCTTTCAGAAGGAGAAGAAAGTTGATGACAGGGACATTGAGTAAGGATATTAAGAAAAGACTCGTCAAAACTTTGATATGGACTGTAGTAAACGGCGCGGAAACGTGGTCACTGGAGCAGGATGATGGACATAGATTGGAGTATTTTGAAATGTAGGTGCGGAGGAGAATGGAGAAGGTAAAATGGACCGAAAGGAAGACAAATGAGGAAGTGCTAGGTATGGTGAACGAGGAGTGGGGTTCATTGGTAGAACTCCCAAGGAGGAAGGAAAAATGAACAAAAAGCCTACAGATCGGCAATGAGATGTTGAAGAATGTGATAGAGGGGAAAATGTAAGCCAAACGCGGAAGGGGCAAGAATAAGATCGGGATGGTAGACGGAATGAAGGGAGGAAGGAAGTACACAGATATAAAGAAGTGAACGTTGTAGAGTAGGATGTTGGATCGTGTTTTGTCAGAAGAAACGATATATTTATTTGGTAGTTTTTACCATCCAAAGTTTGTTTTACTGGTAGATTACCTGATAATAATATTTTTCTTTGGGATATCTGTAACAGTCTTGACCGGCATGTACTGAATACGTCTTTCTGATCGAAACGTCAAAGGAACATGATAACATTGTCCGGTCACGGTGGCGTCATATTCGGGTTAAAATTAGTCTTGTTTGCATTAACCCTCTGCCACGCACCCTAGCAGTGGCCTGCAGGGTACTGAGGTAAATGAAAAAATAAAGTATATAAGTACTTAGGCTAAAGAATTGATTAATGGTCGAATTTACAGGGCTGCCTTAAAATATTGGCTTCATGAACAGTTGAATTATAACATGTTGTTATGCTCGGAATGTAGCTTAATGCAATAACAAAAATTTATTTTGGGAAAATGAAGTACACGGAAAAGGTATTGGCAAAAATAATTATAATCCATGATGATATGTTACCCTCTAATTTTGCTTATTCCATTTCATTCTGCGAAGATTTATAATCATGAAATTCAAATAATATCGTAGACATAGTTCGCGGATGATTGTAAGATTTTCCGATGCTAAAATTACACAATTATATTGATATTGAAAATTCAGCTATAAATATCTGATTGTAAAAATCTAAATTGAAATTAAGTCTATTGTCCTTTATAGTGGCTTTAAGAAAAATTGCTCAAACATTAACACATACACCTTGAACGCGAATTTGGGCGTCGTCAATTTATTGTCCCCATGAAAGTAATGCAAAATGTTTAATTATTAATCATCGCTAATGAGCCATCGAGTTGTCCCTTCTGTTACCGATTGTAAATGTCATTAACCAATTTAACTTAACGTGCTAATACGGATTTTTAGTCCACATTAACTTATTACGTATATACATATCAGAAATTGTTAAAATTTTAGCATAACTTAATATACATTAATGGGCATGAAATGTACCTCTGCTGTGGAAAGATTATGTTTGAGAGGTAATATTTATGGAAGAAATATGATGTATAACACCATATAAATACCCAAACTACCTTTTAATTCGTATCTCCCAATAGATATCTAAGATCTTTCTCTGCGTTTCTCAGTCCTACATGCTTACTCACCGTTGTCTCGAGCATAACATATTCAAAATGGGCCACTATAACCTCAATCTTACATTATGCGTCTATTTTTCCTCTCTCCTCGGATTTCCACTGGTAATATTCTCTCTTCTTCCTCCTTTATATCCGATTCAATTTTCCCATCCTTTCCATGCACCCAAGTACGTATCATCAAAGCCTCCAATCCACGAGAATCCACTTCCCTCATATTCCGAGCTTTTCAATCCGAAAACGCCACGACCCATACGAATGTTTTCACCCTTATCTTTTATTTACGGCTTTCCTCTCGGGTCAATGGCCATCAGTATTCTGTTTCTTCTAGTTGCTTCGTGTTCTGATCTAAAACTCCTCCTCGTATCTTTGCTTCTTTGCCCCTTACTCTTTATAATGCTTAAAATCAAATAATAGAATATTAGACATTTTGTAATCCGAATTCCGTTTCCCTTATTCATAATTTAACCCTTCCATTTATTTATTCACGAAATATTCTTTGTCTTTTTACGTATTTCATCAGTAGCGTATGAATTTCTGACTAAGTACCTCATAGTACGTACTCTGAAAGCTATAAGCCTAGGACATTGATAAAAATATCCTGGCCGGAAATAAATCATTTTTGAATAGTTGGGTGCGAGGAGTAATTATAGATGTAGTCAGCTCAAATGCATTAGAGGTTACTTCAAGTGTTTCCCAGGGAAGTACTCGTATTATCCGACCTCATTTATTCTTCCTTTACATAAACGGCATTAACTCTGTAATTAATATTAGTTATTTATTTGCCGATGATTTACAGAGATATGTATAGTCCTGAGGATAAAGGAGCTCTCGCAGACGACCTTAATGCTACACAATGCTTATTTGACAATTAAAACCGAACTTAGAAAAGTGCGTAGTGATGATTTATTGAAATAAAAGCAGTTTCCTCCTAAGCACCTACTGCATCAGGAATATCGAAATAAAAAGTGTAGAATCGGTTAAACGCTTGTAAATAAGATGCCCGATAGAAAATTTAGGATTTCATTTTCCCTACGAACGATAAGGGATTAGAATAACGTTGCCCGACTACGCTATGGGAGCAAAGTATTTCTGTGAAAAGTAGCCTAGCGTGTAATAACCCCTAACATACAACTTAACGATGCCTTTCGTGGTACCACGCAGTAATATTCATCCTTAATCTCATTGATAGTTATCTGGTGTCAATTTAATCGAGAGCTACTTTTACACTGTCGTCACTGAAAGATATTTGCCAAAAGGATAATTTGACTTTGAGTACGTAAAAAGAATTCCTTGTATATTTACCACCTTCAGGTGTTACTGAAATGTTCCATTTTGTTTAGTGTTCGTATCTCCAAGTTATAAACGGTGAAAATTCGCAGTCATGGAAACAGGATTACGGAACTGTTGATTCTTCGAAGCACCATATAGTATAACGACTTCAAAAAACTACGTATTGTTCAGAAATATTCCAATAATTACGTTTCTCTTGAACTATACGCGCTAAAAATACTATGATATATCCTTGTTTGGTATTCATCCATATCATGTCTTCATTGTGATCTGAATAATATTTTAAGGAGGATATCACCGCATTCCTTTAGGAGAAAATCTGCCGCAGAGGAAATAAAATATAAATTACAAATTAATTGGGAAATGTCTTTGATCAAACTTCAGGGATGTACGTACAATTATCTGCCACTCACTATTTTTCCTTGCGTATGTTTTAATAATCAATTGTATAACTTCACATTATTTCACGTGTAATATTCATCAACGTTTCATCTCTTGAAAATAATCCAGTTATTGGGACGGTCATGATTTTATTTTATGATTATGGTTACTTTTCTTGAGGTATGTAACTCCATAAAATACGCGTGTGGTTTTTCGTAATGCTATTATGAACGACGAATATGAACGAGACTTCAGGGGCCATGAGATTCTTGGAAATGTTTAAGAAGCACTTAATTGACTTTTGGGGTTATTTGATTTCCCAAAAATCTATGTTGGGGAAGCACTGTACGTGCGATTCTCGAAGAAATCCATCGAGACCTTATGGAGACCTTATGACGCATATGGAGAATTTTTCAAATTAAACTTCGCGAACTCATTAATGGAGTTCGTCTGAAAAGGCTCGTTGCAAGACACCTTAAAGGTGCAATTAAGCAGGGAAGAGCATTTGCCTTGGAACTAATTTGATTTCTGCTATAGGTGTTCTGTCACGTGAATAAATCGCGTTCATCCCGATCCGTTTCCTCAGGCCACTGCGCTGTGCTTTTATCATAACCAAGCAAAAGACCCGAGAGGTAATGCAAACAAAGTTAACGCTACAATACGCCAGCAAAATCTAGGTCAATTGGAATAGCAGTATGCATCTTTTTGTGATATTCTTTAAAAAAAACTCCTTTGAAACCTTATTACTCTCACTACATTGCCTCATGGGAATGCGACGGATTGAGTGGAGATGACTGCATAAACAAATAAATAGAAGCAAAATTTGAGCCTGCGTAATAAGTCCAAAAGGCTGGGGAGTTCCTTGAAGGAAAATGATTGGGACACGTTTAGGAAATTCCGCGAACAAATACGATGAAATTAATTCTATGGACCTCTCGCATATTAGCTTGATTCAATCCGATTTATATACATGGAATGAAATGGATATCTATAGCGGATCCATTCCTCCGTAACCAAGATGTGGTCGTGGAGTAATAGATCAGGAATTTTGCAACACAGAATGCCTTCTCAGTCGAAATATTATCTTCAAAGTGTTCCACAAGAGACCGCCAGGTTTTCACAAAATCGTATCGATCGGGACAGTGGACAAGCTCTCCGTACTGAAAAATTGAAAATATTTCTGTGTGTTGACGGATCATGGTAAAAAAAACGAGCATATCAATCCCTGCGCACTTATGCCGAAGAGAATACAGAAAAAAAATTAAAAATTGAAATTAAAGTTTCAGAGTTGAAAATTTAAGAATTTTTCAAAGGTATCTCGACCCCTCATTGGGTATCGTGTGGAGAGCACCTCGAGTGGATTACGCGGTCCGTCGTAGAGGACGTTCAATTTTTGACCCCTTGGCGGCAGTCTTTATTCTCGCCAACCCCACCTCATTTTATTGAAAATATATTCCACTACAAAACCACACACCTAACCCTAATAATGACACTACATTGTAGACAATTAAAATGGGAGAATTACTAACAAATGATTTCGAAATTTCATTAGATGAAAAGAAAGAAATATCAGAAGGACCATTGTTTTTTCACTGTAGGAGCAATAGAAGAATATTTGGCGAAAGAGATCTCGGATTCTGTAAACAAAACAGTAAGAACGGAAGATAAAAAAATAATGAGGATTCAATGAAGGACAAAAGAAAAGATCATAAAGGTCGAGATGAGAAAGAAGTGGAAGAGCCTAAACACGGAGAATGGGGAGAGAAAATGTGCAAAGAGGTGAAAAATAAATTAGTATGAGGAACAAAGAGTCCGAAATAATCTTGATGTAAAGAATCGTGAGAGGATTTGGAGAGACTTAAAGGGGCCAGGAAAAATGTATACGTTACAGAGATAGAGGGAAGCACTTAGAAATACAGAGGGGAAAGCTGTTGAGCATTAAATACATATATCACAGCAAAAACATTGAACGTAGGATAGAGAAAAGCGTCAAATAATATATAAACGAACTATTTGTTCAACATATTAAGGTAATAAACACGTTTGAATGAGCATTGGAAAACAAAATGAAAGTTATTGAATATATATGGATAGATAACTCTTCCAAAGAACTAAAAAACATTTTTAAGAAAATGTGGAAGAAAAGGCTATTTTGGCTCCATCCGCAAAATGCGTGTGTATAACAGTAAGATTTGACCTGAGCGATATTCCATCTGTAGGACTTCCTATTCCGAAAAAGGGAAAAGCAGCAGAATGTGAGTGTCATAGGAACCATATGTCACACTTCACAAGAGCCAAGGATTGTTTTGAGAAAACAATCCTTGGCTCCCAAAACCCCCAAAAAAATTTAAGGATTTTATGATTATTGATTATACACAAATGCAGATCTGTTTGTTATCAGGAAGGGCAGGGATTAACTTGATGCCATAGTAATTTAAAGAAAGCCTGGTGCAAAGGAGCATATGAGAATAGTCTGGATGAATTTTTTCTACGTGAATTTTAAGAAGGCATTCAGCATACCACGTAATACAAAATTAATGTGCGTATAAAAGAGAATAAGAATGGACTTGATGTTTAAGCGACGGATTGGAAACCTACGAATGCCTCAAACTCAATAACTGCGGGAACCGAATAACGAATTAGGATAGGTAATAACAGGAATTTTTTTTACCGTCAACCAAGATTTTCAATGTATATCATGAATAAATGGCAGAAGAGGTTTCAGAAGGGCTGGAGATAGATATAGAAGTAATACCGGAATTCATAAAACAAATTTTATAAGGTAAAGCATAAGTTAGCTAATCAGTCAAGGTGTTAAAATCCCAGCTAAGCGCATTAAATTAGTGCATAAGGTATAATGTCCAGGTAATTGAAATGAAATCAAAAGTAATAAAGAAACAATAAGGAAGAATTAAAGAGTAAATTGACTGAAAGTAAATTATATTAAGTGGTAAAAATCATCCTTCATGAAATGTTTTAAACTTAGGGTGAACAAGAAGTAATGATTTTGAAAGTAGGAGTTGAAAGAGGATTTTCTAAGAAGGAATGAGATGTTAACGTGGACCTTATGGAAATAAGTGAACAGCAGACTAATGAAAGTTTATATGTAGCGTAGTTTATTATGGCTTATATTAGACGCTGAACCAAAATAAGTATGACGGCTTTTCCAAAGAGGAGATAATTATTGACGTGGGCCTTAAGTCAATATATCTTTCAACAAACTAGTGGACATTTTAATGAATAGTATTAACATTTTAACTATTGTTGGACTGCAAGGAAATAATGGTCTTTTTTAGGAAAGAAGAAAAGAATAGTTTTACCCGCTTTCCAGCTGTCTGCGAAATAGTGTAATACGTTAAGTGGTTGGAAATAAAAACAAGCTAAAGAGGGCCAGGCATGGTATAGGAGATCAAATTGTTGTTGGTAGATATTCAAAGAGGGCAGTTAAAACAAGATTCTGGGTGAATTACTATGCAATATGATGTTGACGCAGGTGCTAAAATGGAAATGTATCGGTTACCAGATCTTCCAGGGAAACCATAACCGGCACAGGGAAAGGCACTGCCCCCCCTACCCATGTGTGAATCTCACTCGCCGCCTGGCCTAGTAGGGGGTGAACTCTACCATCTCCAACCAAACCGAACTTAGGGTTGTTTGTTGTGTTTATGGTTTATGTAACATTTGGGCGAAAAAATAAAACACAATAGTATAAAAAGAAAACATGCAAAAGGAGACTCACATTTAAAGAAATTTAAGCTTTCGACATTCTCAAGGTAAGGCTGAAAGCCTTCGGATTGAGGGAATGCGAGGGCTGGGACGAGGGAAACGCAGGGCTTGCTAGTAAGGAGGGAAGAAAAGCGGTAAGGATATAGTGGAGCAAGTTGAGCCCTGGAAATTTCAACTATCGAAATACTAACATACAGGCGGATTTGCGAGTCTTCTCCTCACTTTGTGGCTTAATCGGGTAGGGATTCTAAATGGTTATGCAGTAGCGCTGGTAGACAGAATAGTTGTAGGATTTCGCATGTGAAGGGATAGAAAGAGAAGAGAGTGAGGCAGAATCACAGGAAGGACGGTGATTGTTCATGCGGAAAAACTAGGGAGTAAGACATTCGTCTATGTTAAATGATGAGTATTGATATGCATGTCAGAAGATAGATTATATTTTTTGAGAGGCAATTAATTAGGGAACGAGGTGGGGAGGCAATGAGGAAACGTGGAGAGAGGGAAGCAGATCTGATAATAGGACCCATTTTACATCGGGGGCGGTTGCAAGTATGGGAAAGATGAGGAAATTTGTGGGACGCCAAAGGGTTGTTGGATTTCAGGATGACGTTAAGATAGCAGGGCGTCATAATGCGAGAGAGGGACGTTGTGGCAGTAGAGATGAAGGAGCGTCATTATCGTATTAAATAGGAAAAAGTTCTTTAAGAAAGGTTTTCAGTAAGAGGATCCCATTATGATATAAAGGAAGATGACTTAAATATATATATACTCGACGATGAGTTAGAAAGGGAATTAAGGGAGATAAAATCAAATAAGGCCGTTGGTTTAAACAAAATTCCTACGGTATTGTGTCAAGGTTTAGAAAAATATGGGAGGAAGACTCTAAATGGACTAATTTGTAGCATTTATGAGAAAATAATTTGGCTAGAAGATTTTGTCAGATCATATTAGGTTCGATTCCGGGAAAGGTAAAGTCTACATCATGTGAGCACTACAGAACAATAAGTTTGATTTCTCACGCAGGTAAGTTGTTTTCAGGGTCATCAACAAAAGGATTGAGACTAGGGCAAATAAAGGGCAAAAATATTCCAAAAAATAACTTTGGGAATGATCAGTATGGGTTCAGGAAGGAGAGAGGCAGACGTGATACAATTGCAGTAATTATAGCCCCAATAGAGAGGAATATAAAATGCAATCAGGACGTATTTGCATGTTTCGTATATTTTGAAAAAGCATTTGATAGAGTGAATTTGGAAAAACAAATAAGTACGATATATTGCAGAAAATAGTAATACATATAATATATAATAAGAGACAGAAGGCTAATTCGCAACCTTTATATGTCTCAGATAGTTCAGATGTTAGTGGGGAACGGAGAGTCTGGATGGGAAGTGTAAGGCAGGGTTGTCTCTTATCATCTGTGCTGGTCAACGTATCTGTGGAGGAAATGATTAAAGAGGCATGGTAAGAATTGGAGGTAGGTATGAAATTCAGCGGGGGAATTTGTAAAATCAGCTAGGTTTTCCTAAGACCAAGCTCTAGTTTGTCGGTCAGTCAAGGATTTGCAAGCATAGCGGGGTGAATTGAGAATTCAATTAGATAGATAAGGGATGAGAGTCAATGTGAATAAAATTAGAGTTGTGCGATTTTCCAGAAAGAGAATGTCTAAGTTAATCGTCAAAATAGTTGGGCCAAAATTAAGGCAGTTGGAACAATTTTCATATCTCAGAATTTTTGTGGACCAAAATTGTCAAAGTAATCGGACGTAAGGAGAAGAATTGCAATGGACAAAGAGGCTTTCACAACGAGGAGGGAGTGGATTACAGAGACGCTGAGTCAAAATGTTAAGAAAAGGCTCGTTAAAACTTTTATATGGAGCGTACCAATTGTCATTGACGTAGGATGATAGGTATGGATTGGAGTCTTTTGTAATGTGGGTGGAGAAAAAGATGGAGAAAGTTAAGTGGATGGAAAGGAAAACAAATGAGGAAGTACTGGGTATGGTGGGGAAAGAGATGGAACAGTTGGCAAAAATCATAAGTAGACAGGAAAGATGGGTTCAGAGCATAATGGTCGGCAATGGGTTGTTAGAGACAGTGTTGTTACCAAAAGGCATAGTGGCAATCCCGTTGTCTCTCCGAAAAAAATACAACTAACATCTTTCTCTAAAATTAGCCTTTCTTTAACTCCGTATAATTTCTTCCTCCCTTCATTTCGTTCAACATCTCATTGCCCATGCATATATATTTCTTGATAAAAACCGAATTTAAAGTTTCAATTTCCAGCCAATAAGTTCGAGTTTTGGAGATCATTATTATTAAGAGGACAACCCAGCAGTGCAGATCAGCTAGGTTATTGCCTTGTGAGTTGACGATACTCCCGTTCGTAACCTCCCGTGGCTCCTAGCAGGATAAGGGGATGGCAATAATTAAGCGGTACGGCCCGCGTGGACCGCCTGCTGCGTCGTCGCCTTTCCAACCGCCCCTCCTCCTTTCCCCTTTCCCCAGACCCCTTCCCGACCGCGCCAACTTCCTCGGGGCGTGTGTCTCGGGGAATGCCTTGCGGCCTGGACCTGGGGTTCCGCGTGCCACGCCTCGCGGCAAGCCCGTGCCCGCATCCTACTCCCCCGCTTCCGAGGCCGACCAAAAGGACCGCAGCATCTACCCCTCCCCTCTCCTCTCAAACGTCTTTGCCGCAAACACCGAGAGGGGGGCGCTTCCACGGCACCTCAAAAGGAGTTCGTTCGCCTCAAAGTGGGGCGAAAGACACAAACACACACGCACGAACACACATCCCATGTCTTTCTCCCATGAGAGCCTCGAGCACATGCCAAGCACCCTGACTGAAGTTTTTGATCTTCCCGTCGGTGAGGAGAGCGTGACACGAATTCGTTATGTGTCCTCTACGCTTATATTTTACCTTCCATGTCACCGCCGTGTGGACGTGTTGCATAGGGTGTTAGGTAACTACAGTCATTAGTATGATCGGTGATTATTGGAATTTTGTTTTTCTCTAGTCTACTGAGTTGGGAATTGGTTTAATAAGTCCCCAACACTACACACTACTTTACTCATAAGCCCTATCTATCATGCCACAAGGTCACTTGACCCTTAAAATCCCTGGCCATGCATATTGGGTTTCTTCATTCTTTACCTTCCTATCCCCCTTAATCCCGTCCAAATTCGTGTTATTTCCTGCATTCTCCTTCAATTTTCCAGCATTCTATCCTCTCTGTGTACTGAAGCTGCATCTAGCACCCCATTACATTTAGTATCTCTTGAATCTACTTGCTCTGTCATCTTCAAGTATCTCCCGATTACCCTCTACCCCTACCATGCCAAGTACTTCGTCGTTCGTTTTACATTACATCTGCTACACATTTTATTTTATTTTTCCCCCTGTCAACATCCTAATGTAAACTTATCATCTTGCCTAAGTTTCTAAGCAATCGAATAGTACCCCCTATTGAAGTTTTCACAATTATTTTCTTTACCACTCTACTTTTATTAACTCCCGACTCTGTATAATATTTTCTTCACGCCAATATATTTTCTATTAGTGTCCTTAAGACTCCTTTGGCCTTTGAATTTTCCTATGCTCTTCTAAAGCCATGCCTCAATTGCCCAATCGTTTTCCTATTAATTCTAGTTAATGTTATTTTGCATCTTTTTGCTATTATATTAGAATTGTTTTTTTTACTCTGGAGGTCCTAGTTCAAAATGTCGGACATGATAATTTTATGATTTTGTCCAAGCAAAATCTACGAGGGGAAAACGGTGACGTCAAGTCGCTCTGTCCTGAAGTCAATTGTTCTACATCTTTCATTGTGGTCTCGCTTAACAATGCAATGAGGGAAGCTCCAACCAATACCTCCATAAAAGAGTACAGCTGGTATTTTTTTCACTGTCTAGTCGGTAATTGTGATAGTTCGTTTCATTCTGTAACATTCGCATTTTTGGTTATTGGATATTGTATAACCATTCGGATAAATAGCGACTTCAATCCTAAGTAAATGCCTCCATTTCACAAACAGATCGATTTTCTTTCTAGAAGGACATTAAAATTAATCGTCATAAGGTTACAGACAATGGAGAAATTTGTTAATAGTCGGTACAAGAGTGATTACTAGCACAATATATGTATAGTACGTAAAATGATAATGTAGGATATTATACCCATTTATCATTAGGGAGATTACGAAGTTAATAGCTATTACGCTGTACGTAGGTGGTCCCTGAAGTACCCGGTCTGACCTAGAGATGGTGGTAGATCTTTGAAAAACATCGCTGTATTAGAAAGTGCGAAATCTATAAAGCATGTTTCAAATTTGAATACGCCACGTTGTTTAGTATTTGTTTGGTAGCCATCAATAGTAAACGTTTTTAGTGAATTTGTGAAAATGAAGAAAATTGGTCATCGTTATGTGATGCAATACTTTTATTTGAAAGGCCTAAGTCCAACCAATATCAAAGCTGAACTGGATTATACTCTGGGCGAGTCTGCTTCGTCGTTTACAACAGTAAAGTATCAGGGTATTAGAGTTTAAAAGAGGCAGTACTAGCTGTCGAGACGAGCATCGCACTGGTCGACCAAATGAGGTGAAGGCTCTAGAAATGGCGAAGAAAATCCAAAAAGTGATACTGGATGATCGTCAACTGAAAGTGCGCGAGCTAGCATACATAGCAGGTATTTCAAAAAGTGCGGTAAATTGCATATTAACTGAAAATTAGGACATGAGAAAGCTGTGTGCAAGATGGGTGCCGCGTTTGCTCACACTCGAGCAAAACCAGTGTCGTGAAGATGTTTCAATTGAGTGTTTAGCAAAGTTTCACGGTAACAAAGCAGGATTTTTGCGCCGTTTCATAACCATGGATGAAACATGGGTCCATTACTTCACACCCGAGACAAAAAACAACCAAAACAATAAATTCAAAAGGAAGAACCGCCCCCAAAGAAGGCGAAGACCGTTTCATCTGCAGGCAAGGTCATGGCGTCGGTTTTTTGGTATGCGCGTGGGACTGACATTCAATGACTATCTTAAAAAAGGAAAAACTATCCACGGCGAGTATTATGCAAACTTATTTGAAACGTTTGAGCGAAAAAATTAATAAACAGCTGCCACATTTTACTAAGTAGGAAGTTCCACCAGCTCACACATTGGTGAGCCATCACATTTGCAATGGCCTCAGTGCATGAATTAACGTTTGAATTGCTACCTCATGTACTCTATTCGCCAGTTTAGCCCCCTCGGATTATTATCTGTCCACAAACTTGAAAAAACGGCTCGGTGGTCAAAGATTTTCCAACCGTGAAGAGGTGATGTCGGCAGTTAATGGCTATTTTGAGGAGCAAGGCAGTTCTTATTATGGAAAAGGTATATAATTCATTGAATATCGCTGGGAAAAGTGTATAGAGCTAAAAGGAGATTATGTTAAAAAAATAAATATATTTTTTCCCAAAATATTTGTGCTTTCTTTGTTGGGTTTGATTCTTATGGGAATACCCAGTACTTACAATCGTCAAATTTAAGGTAGTGCAAATCTGGACCAGTTTGAATTAATCTTGTTTTATTATGAAGAAAGATGGTGTCAGAAATATATTTTCAGATATGAAGCCGTCGATTATGCTAAAAGTTAAAATAAAAAATAAAGCCGTCTTGATCGTGTATGGGAAATATTTTCTGCTACAGTTAATACTGATTTTGAAGTTTAATTTGATAAACGGATCTACGGATAAATATTTGTATTTTTAATGAAGTTAATCTAAATTGAATTAGATTCCTGAAAACAAATCATCCCGTTGCTATCGAGTGACTTTTCTTGATGAGGGTGTCGCTCTACTTTTGCTCCCTTCTGCGAACGAATTATTTCTTATTTCTCGAACCGCAGATGACGGAGGGTGGAATGTTTAGGTCCACCTGCGTCCTTGCATTCGAAGATGAGTGGGAAAGAGAGTGGGCAGATTCTTAATCACACTCTCACTTGTCATTCTCGTACGAGATGGTAGTTTAAGGTATTCAATGACAAATTTTACTCAGGGTACATCTCTTTCTCTTGACATGATGGCGAGTCTCTTTCTATCATCTTTAGTATAAATAATTCCTTGTTCTCTCTCCCATCTTTCAATTATTTCGTAAAGTCTAATCGCTAGATCTGTTAGATAATAAGGCTGGAGTCCTGGACCATGAAAGCGTTTGAAAGAAATATTCTTGTATTTTTTCAAAGAGAAAATTATGGTGACAGTTCCATAAATAGTTATTAATTTTCTTTTATTTGGTTTGATGCATTTAAAAAAAATTAAATTTATATTATTTGAGAATCATGATGTTTAATATGCATGTAGTACGTGTATAATTCATTTTATCCAGTATTACGTCAGCAGAACCCGTTGAATTTTAAACAGTTTTAGTTCTCCTACGCCCCCTACTGGTAATAAGAAACTCTTTCTAAGGTATTTTTTGAAAATTTGGAGACAGAAAAAGATCGTTAAGTGGTTGACAACCTTGGGGAGGATGAAGAACACATTAAACATTGTAATATGTAAAGCAAATAAGATTTCGCGTTTGTTTTTATGGAGCCAACTGCGCACAAGCACATCTGATATACAAATTGCTACCAACGTGAACAATGAGGTGGTACTCTGTTCAATTTTCATTATTTCTTTTGGTGTACTTGACGTTATTTGATGACTTTCTCTCAAAATGGAAGTAGCAGTATAAATGTTTACTCACATAAGAACAAGAAATTGAACTTATTTTGCACCTTTTTAAAAAAATGATTGATTCACCTCCTTCAACATTTAAAACGATCTTTTCAACTATCTAGTATAGGAAAGAACGTCTCCATTCAACATTAAAAGGAATCCGATGACGTTTGGTTTAGACGAAACCATACATTCATTGCAGCGTCATGTGTTGATGTCCATTTTGGCCGTAGGCTAATTAAACACATTTGAAATGGCAACGTCTACAGCTGATGCAGGTCTGGATTGAAAACAGGGAAACTTGTATTATATGTTTGTTACATTTATATCAAAAGCATATTTTAAAATTCATTTTTTGAATAAAATTGGACAATGAAGAAAATATTAATGCTCTTTATTGAACATGTTAACTTTGAGAGGAGCGCTGGTATTCATCATTGACATTGATCCCTTAGGAGCCCTCTAATTATTTATTGATTCATATAATTAAATTAACTTTATTTACAAAATTAATATTGAGCTTTCATTCATGAATGCTGACATTAATAAATATAATATTTGTGATCATTTTGTGGGGATCAAAATTTTCACAATAATTCTCGTTAACTTGATCTTTGGGTTACGTTTACCATCCTTTATTACACATAAATATTCCTATTTCTTTTTTATTTGAATAATGTTTCCAATTATCTTGAATGTCTTTTGTTTGAACACAGTTCGAAATTAGACCAATTTTGTACGTATTACCCTTGTGTGTGTGGCATCAAAGAGCAAATATTGTGCATTCTTCTTTATTTTGTTTTACATAATTTTTCTTTGATTCCTGCTAGAGTATAACTATCATTTTCAAGGGATCTATTAAAAAAACATTTAAATTTCTGTAATGATAAAGTATCAAACCAATCTTAGGGTTGGCAAATATAGTTTTAAATTAAGGACTACCTACTTAATTGAAAGTGATTGGTAGAAGTCCCTTGTAAACCTTTTGTGCGTTTGAAGGAGCTGTATTTTATTGTATTAGTAATAGAGAAAGCAACCGTAGGCTAAGACTATTTGTATCACTGGGGATAGATGTGGCTGATTTGGTAGGGGCAGGATGTCGAGGGAATGGAGGAAGAGCGGAGAGAACTCCTTCGTCAGCATTAGCCTTCCGATATGTGCAAAGGGATCACAAAATATTACGTCCCATCCGACGGGCGGTGTATCCCACGTGAAGTACTCTTTGCATGACACCGAAGAAACTATAGAGATACCAAATTGAGTAGTTTCAGGTGTATTGTGGTGGAAAGCGAACAAAATGAATATTAGCACTATTCCAATGGATAAAATTTATTTGAAGACCGGGTTTCGATGCATTACATTTTCATGAGGTGTAAAGACACCTCATGATGATGTACTACATCGAAACCGGGTCGTAAACATAAATTTTATCCAGTGGAATAGTGCTAATATCTGTTATTCATTATAGAGATACCAAGTAAGAATCTTGCCTAATCTGGAACTCAAACCGGGACCCTCGGAGTGGTTAGCCAGTAGCTACCACATTATCCGATCGCTGATTTTGATGATGGTTTTAACGATAACAGACACTGTTGCTTTCACAATGACAAATGTGTTGATTTTGGTTGCATGTGGAAACAAAATAAAATTTTTTTCATGCCTTGAAATTTATCTTATCAAGGTAATTATTGTGTAATTTTAAGTATCGCAAAGTAAAAAGTTGGAATGAGAAAACGTTATTCTTCATTAAATTGCAAAGGTTTACCTATAAAATCAACGCAAATTTATTCAGTGCCTTATTTTGCAGAATAATTCACGTTTTTGCGAATAACATGCTTTTAAAAAGAGGTCAATTCATTATTGTTTCACTTTAGCAGTATACTTCTTGATACAAGTCGAGATAGTTGAAATTCACATTCTGTATCCTAAATTTAAAAAAAAACTGCGCACACCTTTACAATATGTTAGGATTGAAAATTTGGTCAGGACCCTATAAAATATATTGGTTTTTAATCCATTTGGAACAGTTTGATATAAGTAAGGCTAAAATTACTTTGTTTACATAATTAAGCTTTGAATTAACCAGAAATTTATCCGAGAAATTTATAACCTCTTGGGTGTACCTAATTGTTTCAATCGATATTTGGTGAATCAAGTTTTACACTAGTTTTGAAATAATATGAAAGATACTTTGCTACCACAGACAACTCTACAAAGTGTTCGAATGAAGTATCTTTAATCAGGATTTCATATTGTTCATGACTCTATTCGAATCAAATTATATAGAAATCAGACTCAAGCAAAAGAAGGTGCAATGCAAGAGGATCTATATATTTTTTCTTGCGATATTTTCGCATAGCCACCTTGGACTTGAAAATATGAAATTAATATAGTCTCCAGTTGACTTATTACTTATCCATTCATATTTGTGCCGGCACAAAGGTGAAAATTTGAGTTATTCGACGTGGAAATAAGAGCCAGTATGCCACGCGCATTTGTAGTGAATATATGTTCTCCCAGAGGATTTTGAATACTAGGATAGTATGAATATATATATATATATATATATATATATAACGACATTTATCAATGTTGCAATTTTTAAAGTATTTATCCGGCCTGCATTCCTATCCGACATTTTTGCTCTCTAAAAATGCTCGAAATCATTGTGAATTCAGCAGCATAATTATCACGAAATCGCAAAAATATCAACAATAACACTTTAGTTGATTCTTAGCATTTAAACTCTTCGCGGAGGCTTACGTTATACATTAGCCATGATTATCATATATTCAATTGTAAAGTGATTCTTTAACAATCTTGTACAAATTCACAAAAGTTCTCTGGGCTAATTTACCACGAAGGTAACTGCTGCGAAAACAGAATTACGAAACAAGATATAGTGTTGGCATTGCCACAAAAATTTGCATTCCATATAATTTCTCAACTGGATATTTTGCAAAAAAAACTCAGAGGTTGCGAGCGTTAAATTAGCCCCTTTAAACTTCCCAGCTTAAGTAATGTATCCTTTATTATCCCAAAGTTAATGAGGTTTCCTTGCGGGTTGGAATAGGCAAGCAATTTTTTTCTCGGGTCATTTTTTTTCTCTTATCCCGCACGGGTCCGAGGCCCTTTGATCCTGCCTGCAAAAATTCCCATCGCCGAATTCTGGACGGTAATTGACTTTCACCGCTCCCTTTTCAGGGGTCTACGCCGACCTCCCTTTCTCCCCATCCCTTAAGTTCAAACGATACATCCGCGCTCCCAATTGAGAGGAGCGAGGGAAATGTATTTTGACCTCGTGCGAAAATCGCTGGGAACGCTCACTGGATGGCTTTTTCGGAAAAAGAATATCTCGCACGCTGGACCATTCCCTCAGACCGATCGCAATTCGTTCCCACTGCAAAATGGAGGGACGAGTCTTATCAATATGCAGGCACTTTTTTATTTTTTAAAGGAAAATGATGAATGTCTTTATTTATGATTGGGCTTAATTTC
Organism: Hetaerina americana; assembly: GCF_022747635.1. Classification (NCBI taxonomy): domain Eukaryota; kingdom Metazoa; phylum Arthropoda; class Insecta; order Odonata; family Calopterygidae; genus Hetaerina; species Hetaerina americana. The sequence continues at coordinate 33,865,481 of NW_027287205.1, read as the reverse complement.
GTTAATCGGAGACGGTATTAATTGGAAATTAATTTTTTTTTGTGAATCTCAAATTAAATTTGAGAGAGATGTTCTCTTTCTGGTATGGTATATTATGTATTTTATAGCATAGAATATTTCAAAGTAATTATTTATATAATGTTCCAAAAGTAGCAAAATTACCGATTGCATTCCATTAAAATCGATGATAGATTTATAAAGTTCGCTCATTACACACAATGCATATTTGGCAAAGCATTTTAATTTAATCATTTGAATTGCATTATCCATTAGGTTAACTTTTCAGGTTCTCTCTCTGGAAGTTCTTAATACCCACTACTGTGGGTATTACAAGTACTGATACCCACAAAAAACAGACTGAACGGCATACTTATTCGAGCTGTTATTTAAACAATTGCAAGGCTTTGAATGATCATAAATTGAGTGTTTGAGTAAAATTATTTCCCTCGCGTTTTGATTTAGATGTCGTCCATCCCAAGGATAATATCAAATGCCAGTTGTAATCCATCTCTATCATATATGAATAATATACTAACATTAGCGGCTAATGATTTCATATTGTGGGCTGAACTGTATTTTGTAGAAATACCTTGGAGAAAATACGACTAAAACACATCATCATAATATGTCCTTTATTTAAAGTAAAAGTCCAGTTAGCCATAAAACTCGGCTGAGCAAAAGTAGGAGCCTGAAGTTACATCTTTAACAGCTGCTCTTTATCAATAATACACCATTAATTCAGCGGAGCGTCTGCATTTGATGCATTACATTAGACTGGTGAGCTCATACCTGAAACGCAAAAATATTACTCGCAGTCATAAATATTTATTTTTTTGGATATTCTCGAAATTAGCTCAATTGTGTTTTTAAACGTACATTAGTTTTTTAAACGTCTCGTATTCTATAGCAGAAAGCGATGGCATACAAACATAATGTTATTCTAATATGCAGTTGATAAAATAATTCAAAAACCTTATTCCAAATATTGTTCTATTTACTTCCAATATTTCTGTTTCTTGTGTCTCTCGGAATCGTTTTCCAAAAACACTTTTAGCCAAGTTTTTGATAGTCAAGTTAAATTTGTCCCGTACTTAGAAAATAGACTGTGACTTTATGGAAATATTCCCTAATGTCAAATAAAGTCGTGCATGTTACCTCATGGTACAATCTTAATGCCGGCGTGAGTTAAAAATTGTGCTCGTAGCGTTATTTCCAAGCAAAGTTTAAAAATGCGAAAATTTTAAATATTTTGTTTATTTTACGTTTCAAACTAATTCACTGGTGATCTCCTTTCCTCCACATTTTAATTGGTGTCGGCCAACGATGGTATTACATCTTCTCTTTGCTCCCATCCCCATTGGTGGAGTTCATTAGAAATCTGTCAAATCGGCTAGTAGCCATCAAACTTTTCAAAAGTTGGCGCTTTATTGACATCACACTACTGAAGCTAAATTTAATTTAATCAAGACCTGCTGTGTCTACTAATGCGGATATAACACTCTTCCACACACACCTGCAATTAATATTGTCTTCATTGCGTAATCATCGCTTGAAATTAATTCTCATGGTTTTGAAATCAATTAAATAATTTCATATAATTCATTCAATTTCTTGCAATTTTTAGCCATAGTCTCGCCTTTGGGTTTTCTCCATATTTCCATCACGCAATGGTAGTGTTTCATCAACGCTTCCGCACCCGTCCTCTGACCAGGGTGAATTGTGGGCTACTTCGAAAGTGCCGCTTATCTACGCCTTGTCCACGAGGGGACCGTCGGATAACTTACCTCTGATTGACGATGTCTAGCAGAGCTCTGACGGGTGGGGACTTAGTCTAGGCGAATCCATTTATTCGAAACGGTCTAGGTCATGCCGGATGATGGTGCCCTTCTCATCTAAAGGAGCGGGATAATGGACGCCTGCTTGGGACGTCAATGTATCTTGTGACGTTACCTTCCTCTATGACGTCAAGTCCCCGACCCAAGCCCCTGGAGACAACACCCTTCTTCAGTTTTATTATTATTAATCATGGTCCTGTGAACCTGTTGCCTTGTATGTAGCATGTAGGAACACATTTCATTTAAATTACGTATTTTACAAGCAGCAATTCCCGCGAGTGGAACGGATATGTGTATAAATATTTATATTAGAATAAATTTTAATGTTCCCACGATAAATTTAGTGTTTTTTGGTGTAATAGCGGATGATGCATGAGTAGAAAGAATGATTGTTTCTGCCTGAAAACTTCACTATTAATAATTTTATATGTGAACTAGTTTATTAAGCTTAACACTCTCGCCCTTAAAAATATATCTAATCCTGGATCAAGGGTTATCTGCATGATTCTTTGGGTTATTTTGTTATCTATCCTTCTTTCTCACGAAAAGTACAGTGTCCTCTTCTTTGTTTTTTCCAATTCTTGAATATTTTTAAGGGAGGGGATTTATAGTAGAACGATAAAATAAGTTGTATTGTACGTATAAAAGAAACTCCAGAATGAATAACCTCTTTATGACTCGGTCACCGCCACGGCTGGAAGGGTAACTTCGTCGAAGCGTACCCAAGCAACGGAAGCACCAACCTCGAGCGTGCATAAAATTCTAATGAATTGCCTTTCCCCTATGCGTCACCTCTGATATCTTCTCTGAAATGAGTCGTACGAACCTCAGTATTCCCTCATCTCCCTGCTCCACTGCTCTTTAACCACCTTCCATTCCATCCCTTACTAGATAAATCCCGTAGGGACTTCCCGTCCTCTTACTTGAACTACAATATACAGGCTGATGCGAGAAGATAATGCATAGATTCAGTATGTGTTGGGGAAATTCATCGGAATCAATTTTATTCTATGAACATGGGTTCTTAAACCCCTTAGTTACGAACAATACTCGTTAAGCTACTGTGAAAATCCTTCATTTTTGTGAAGTATATTCATATAATTGAGCTGAACCTTTCAAGGAAATCGAAAAAACGTGTATATGCCTAACTTAATATGGATAACGACAGCATGGTGGAAATTCAATCATAAACTTCATCTAGAAATATCTTTGTGCAAAGATATTATTTACCCTAACCTTTACAATTCAGGAGTTGCAAAACAGTATCCAACTGCAAAATCATCTGTAAATTCAATTTGAAACCTGTTCTGTATATAATCACTATTAAGGAATGAAATATTAGAATAGAGATGGGTGTTTCCGAGGAGAAACGCATTAAATCTAACGTGATTGGCACGAGTTTATCCACTGTATAGCGTATTATCTCACCATAAGACTCAATAAATTTTTAAAAAAGTTCTCATGGGTACATGTTGGGATATTGGCGATGTAAAATGATTGAAAAAAGCCTGTAAGCTGTAATTTGATATTTTCTGTATCGTTTTGTAGTGATGTTGAATTTGTAGACGAGGTAAAAGTATTAATGAAAGTGATTTTCGAAGAAGTGTCTCTCTAAAATGGTGATTATCGTCTGCTCTACCATTTTAATGATGTACCTTATTATTTTCTCTGATTTCGCATGTGAAATTGCAGAGAAAGTTCCACTTTGATAGGTTTAATCTAGGTTAAAGCAACAGGGAACTCCTACCATTGATGATGAAGTAATTGCATTGGGATTGAGATTATTGCGATTGCCTTCTCCATCGCATGAGTTCCTCACGACATCGACTGGGTAACATCCATGAAAAATGCTCATAGACGGAAAAAGGGCTAAATAAAGTTTTGAAATAATTATAGAACTCAATACGATTGGATTTATTATTTGCCTTAGAATTTCTGAGCTGTGCAATTATCTGTTAAAGTATTTGTCGAGACAATAGCGGGGTGATTAAGATAAATATTTAACAGAATTGTACTTTTCAGCAAATGGATGACATAAGTCAATTGACATGTATTCACAATAAATATGGCATATCTTCTTCTTTTTTCTTCAAATTTAAGGCCTTATATCTTTTGCAACCTTCATGAGTCTTGGTTTTATCATCTCTTTAATGGATGTTCCAGATATCTTCCACCTCCCACTTTATATTTCCATTTTTGTTTCGGTATTCTTTCTTTATCCATTCGTTATATGTTCTCTTTTTTTCTCGTATCGTTTCGTTGATACCTTGTAAGACATGTTCTTATCTTATATCCATATTTCATTTCTACAAATGTGGGTACATCCAACGACTCTTCTAAAACATTTTTTGTCAGAAGTTTGTGTTTTCATTTTCTAAAGCAAAGTTCAGTTTTCAGTACAGCATATTCTACGAAAGATTGTAAACTCGTGATGTAAAATGTGATTTGGGTATTATTTCTTAACGCATTGAATAAATGTTTCTACATTTTACCGTCAGTATAGCTAAATCCGGAAATTTTCTTATGCACGTTAATTTCATGGTAGTATAACAACATTGAAGGAAAATATTTGACGCATGTTACTTCTTCTTCACCGTGATAATTTAAACTTATTTTCAAAGTGACCGGTTCATATTCCTTGAAATTCATGAATTTCGAATTTCGTCCAGTATCTCAAGGTTTAGTACCTTGTCCTAGGTAAAATGTTGGGTGGATCGAGTTGTCTTACACCCACCGCTGCCGGTCCCAAGCCCGAATATACTAGGAGTGTTATGCATTTAGACTAGTAAACTGATCAGATAAAAATACTACCTGAGGGTTTCATACCCTTCAAAAGTAGTCACCTTCAAAACATAGTCACGGATAGGCAATTATAAACAAATTGCAACAGAAATTGCAGATGTAGCATTCTATAATCCATTAATATTGTTTGCAAATTTGGCACCGGATAGTATCCATTGTGAATAAAATGGAGTGCAATATTGGTATAAGCCTAATGTGGACAGGTCAGTCATCATAATGGGTTGTTAATCCTAGGATGGAGTGATAGCAGTCACATATCTGTACTTCAGCCTTTCAATCTCTTCATTTCCTCATGGGGTCTTCAATCTCTCATGACTAGAATGTCATCCTCGGCCTAACTCTATTACTTTTTTCCTGAAAGTCTTATTCAATTAAGGTTGACACGAAAACATTGAGATTAAGGGTTAGTACGCAAGTGGTTTTTCGTCTCCCTCATGTAAGCTTCCTTCGCAGGTTTCCCTATTTTTCCACTCTTTAAATATTTCTTAATTTGTTGGTTCGCCAGTCAAAATTCATCATCGCTCTCTTGAACCACCTCATTTCAACCACTCCTCATACTTTTATCTGCAGTATATTTCGCACAAGTTTCACAATCGTGAAAAAATATGTTTGAACAGCCGTTTCCTTTTTTCATCTTCTTATTATTAACCGTAAGTTTTTGCAAAAATCCGTGAGAGATGTTGTGCTTTCACAATCGCGATTTTTTTAAATGGATTTGTATACAAATGGGCCGATCGTTTGGCTATCTAGATGGTCCCGTGATCCATTCCCGAGTTTAGCATAAGTGTAAAATGAAAAAATTACTTTTATTTCAGTCACATTTTAGTTAAATGTAGTTCATTTCTCTTGGCTAAGATATATTACAGAAATATTCATTTCTGTAGTTCATTTCTGAAATAATTCGCTTTCTATTGCAGACATTTTGAAAAACTGCAAGTGAGACTTGGGAAGCAGGTGATCTCTGTTTCATATTCTTAAGAATTGCTAAGTTTTATGTATGGTGGTCAAAACAAGAATTTTATAATCAATAAGGATATATAATTAGGATTTTAATTATAGGGTATAACAACGTGGTTGTAACTGTCATCATACGGATTAGTAATATAGTTATCATAAAGTCAGATTTGCCAGAAGAAATAAACCTTACCGTTCTCAACACATTACATGTGTCATCAGTGGGGTCAAGTATATGATTCTTAAGAACATGGCGACCGAAGAACAGGCTGCAAATATTGCGGGTATGGCCATTAAGAAATAGAAATAATTTATTAACAGCTTGATACATTTATTCTGCCATCGATCCAGGGATTCAAACGTGGTCGGATGGTAATTAGATGGGATTTCCCTGTTCCTTCTCATATTTCACATTAGAAACGTTGCGCAGAGTTTAATAAATAATTGCGGATTTTTCAAAGATAAACTAGGGAAAAAACGGTTTGTTTAGGTGCAAAATAAAGGAGTGCATTGGGCAATACATTCAGATGCATAGTATCCTAAAAGAAAATTTTCCAAGTAAAATTTATATTCCACATATTTAAAAAAACAATCAAGTGAAGCTGTTGCCCCTTAAATGTTTAAGTTTAATGCGATACAGTTTTCAGTGCCAGTTAAAAACATTTCTAATTAACCTGAATGAGATCATTGAAATGGTAAAATTCAGAGATGTTTTGACGAGGCATGGAATTCCTAATAAACTTTATACGGGTAATGCGGCATTTTGGCCAGACTGTATTTCAACAGTCCAATAAGTAAAGTAAGTTTATCCATATATTTTCAGGCTCAAAATTTTGCTAATCAGACGAAATGGCAAAAATTGCGTTTAAATTTACAAAACATTAATTTTAAAAATGTGATGAATCGAGTAAATGACCCTCTCTCTCATAATTAGCCTCATCAATTCATTAAATATTCGTTGAGGCTAATTTTAATACCCTGGTTAAATTACTAATGAGCAGAAAATTGCGAACTGATATCACCCTTACTTGGTATGCATTAACAGGCTAACGTCACTGCAAGAATTATTTTATTTAAATTACCTGGAAATATTAACTATTGCGTTCAAGGAATCTTTAAATGAGTGAAATTATTTATTGAATTTGTGCAAAACATCTCTCATATGTTTAAAAATAAGACCGATTTTTGATGATAAAAATTGTATAATGTGTGGAAATATAATATTAGTAGTGTCTTCAAATTATCCAAGCAGGCTGTTCGTCGTGGGTTCGACAAATAATTTTTCTCATGTTTTCAGGTGAAAATGAACCCAAAAAATCAAGTGGCATTATTTTATATCTAAAGTTCGCAATTATGTAATCAGATCTGGAGGAGTAGTGAGATGAAAACATTGATGGTGTCGCGTGGACATAGTAGGGTTGGGTTCGTGGAATCAAAGAGTGGCTCTCATTGCTATACATTTAATGGACTTACTACACAAGGAGCCCGGCCTGGAAGGAAAGAGGAAGCGTAGAGACAACAGCAGGTTCGGCCTCCGTAAGAGAGTTCCACAATCTATAGTGTCTCCGGGGAGGGAGCAGCGTAGAGACAGCAGCAGGTTCGGCCTCCGCAAGAGAGTTCCACAACCTTTAGTGTCTCCAGTCACTGCCCTGCTTCGCATGGGGCGCTCGGGGTTTATATATAATTTCCCGGGTAAAAAGACCGAGCGCCGAACTCCGTATCATTAGCGGTAGGGGAGAGAGCAGGTTTACCTCGGTAGTGGGTGACTGTGTCCAGCCACCGTTCGCCAAATTTGCTATCGCGGATTCGGCGAAAAGTACACTAGCTCGCATGAGTCCTTCTAGATGTCCAAGCATCATGTCCCCGCGTCATTGTGTATTGAGACTGCCATCTACTTGGCTTTTCCGAAACATCAGAACTAGCATCATGTCCCCGCGGCAATGGTTACGGAGAAAATAAATATATATCAACATTTATTTTCTCCGTAACCATTGCCGCGGGGACATGATGCTAGTTCTGATGTTTCGGAAAAGCCAAGTAGATGGCAGTCTCAATACACAATGACGCGGGGACATGATGCTTGGACATCTAGAAGGACTCATGCGAGCTAGTGTACTTTTCGCCGAATCCGCGAATATATATATATATATATATATATATATATATATATATATATATATATATATATACTAGCTGAATACCCGGCTTTGCACGGGTTAGGGAGAAACAATAATATAAATATACTACATAAATAAAAACAACAAATTATAAAGTACAGTAATATACTACTTCATACAAATTTAAGAATCTTTTTTATTTAACACTTGTTTATAAACTACATTTTTGTTTCATATCCAGGAGAAAGAATATATAAATTTTTAGGCGAACCTACTCTGGAGCAAGCAACATAAAGTTGCCCGTGGCTAAAACATGGCGATCTTAGATCAACACCACAAAACTTTAAAGACTGTCCCTGTGATTTATTAATGGTAATTGAAAAAGCTAGTCGGACTGGAAACTGTAATCTTTTAAAGTTGAAGGGAAGATCAGTTGGGATTAGAGGTATCCGTGGAATAAAAATTATTTCACCTTTTCCAGTTAAAATGACTGCCTGGATTATATTTTTCATTAATTTTGTCACACACAATCGTGTCCCATTGCAGAGTTTTGGTGGATCTAAATTTCGCAATAAAATGATTGGAGATCCTACTTTAAGTATTAGGCAATGTTGTGGCAATCAAGCTGGATCAAGTGAATTTAGGAATTCCGTTGAACATTCCCATCTCTTAAGAGAATTCGCATGTTTTCTTTAAGGCTAATTTCTTGGACATGATTCCATAGAACAGAATGTTTTAAACAGGCATAAATTTCATCGGCTGGAGTCGATTTTGGAATGACAGGCAGAGTTTGACGGAAGTCTCCACACAGGATTACCAGAGCTCCTCCCATTAAACTGCAGTTTCCTCTAAGATCTTGAAGTGTTGCGTTGAGGGCCTCAAGAGATTTTTTATGAGCCATCGTACACTCATCCCATACTATCAATTTACATTCTATAAGAACTTGTGCCTGGCCGCTTGTTTTATTTATATGGCATGTGGGATTTTCTTGTCGGGAAATATTAAGGGGCAACTTAAGGGCAGAGTGGGCTGTTCTTCCTCCTTCCATTAATGTCGCTGCAATACCTGAAGATGCAACGGCTAGAGCAATTTCTCCATGAACCCTGATTTCAGCGAGAACTAAATTAATTAAAAATGTTTTTACCGTGCCACCAGCAGCATCAAGAAAAATGATACCTCCTTCTTGTTTATCTACTTGATCCATTATTGTTTCGTACGCGAATTTCTGATCTTCATTAAGAAGTGGCTTTTTATCCGCGATGTATGCTTCTAAGTCTAAGACATTGTAGCTAGTTTCACGTATATAACCTGGATAAAATACACCCTGTTGATCTTGTACAGGTGCAAAAAGACCGAGTTCCACTAAAGTCTTGTTAACCATGGTGATACACTTTTCCTCCAAAATAATCAAAGTTTTATTAAAAATGTCGGAGTTAAACGTAATATCCAATGTAGGATTTTCACTTCGAACTTAACCAGTATATCCTCACCCATTGATTCTTTATATTTCCCATATTTCCCATATTGTTTTTGGGTTAGATGGATTACAGGAGGTTATTATGATGGCAAACAAAATTCGGATTTGTCCTGGAAGAGAAATCAAACTGGCCTCTCGCAATGAGTCATCCCAGTGTTGATCTCCTTCTAGCAACCCTAAATTCTGGCAAGCTTCTCTGAGTGTCTCACATATTTCTCCGTTTACCGTTCTTAATTCTGCAAATGAGCGAGGTTCTCTAATGGTATGTAGAAGCATTCTTAAAAAATAACATTCGGCGTTGTTAGGATGGACTGTGTAGACTCGGCCCAATGCGTCACATGAATAAATATTATTCTCAGGATCAAAGTTGCCCATTTTTCTTCTACAAAAGACTTTCCTTGATGTATTCCACGTATAATATCTCGGCAATTCTGAATACAATAGTGTTCTTGCAAAAGTATCCTGCTGGCATAGTTGGAAAAATGCTGTTTCTATGACAGCAACAACGTAAACAAATTACATACATACAAACAAACACTCTCCTTTATATATATAGATATATATATATATATATATATATATATATATATATATATATATATATATATATATATATATATATATATATATATATACTCATATATACAGGAACAGATATAAGGGAAAAGGGATAGGAACACACATAAAGGACGAACACAATAGAGGTGGGGAAGGCGGAATCGAACGGATCACAAGAGTAAAAATATTTCCTTGACCGGGACTCTTGTGTATTTTCTATTTCTCCTTTGGTGGGTGAAACAGCCCCCTGACGCCATCTCTTGGCTAAAGAATCGGGGCGCTTGGCGACATATTAGACCCACGGATCTCAGGGTAAATTACGTTTCCTCGATAGCTCAAGTGGTTAAGAGCATCCGGCCGGCAAGTGGAAAGATCCGAGGTTCGAGTCCCGGTCAAGGAATTATTTTTACTCTTGTGATCCGTTCGATTCCGCCTTCCCCACCTCTATTGTGTTCGTCCTTTATGTGTGTTCCTATCCCTTTTCCCTTATATCTGTTCCTGTATATATGAGTATTTATTCGCCGTTTGGCGGGATTTCGTGTTTGAATTATATATATATATATATATATATATATATATATATATATATCAAGATAGCACTAACGAACAAAAACAAAAACACAGAAACACAAAAAAGAAAAGAAACTCAACGTCGGTAATCGAACCACCTTCCTAAAGGAAGAGAAGGAAGGAACTGAGAAGAAGGTTGGGAGAAGTTTTTAACAGAAGGGGCCGTTGTGTTAGTTGTACAGTAGGATGCCAGATTTTGTTTTGTTCATAGATATTTATGTGGTAGTTGTGTCCATTCAAAACCTACATTAACCGGTAGATAACCTAATAATATAATTTATATACATATATATATATATATACATACGAGGGTCATCCGGAAAGTAGTACCCGTTCGTGAAATAAAGACACAAAAGTAAATATTAACAAACATAAAAAATTTTATTTGAAAGAGGATACTTTAAACTACTTCTCAACATAATCTCCAAGCAAATTAAGGCATTTGTCATAACGTGTGACAAGTTTCTGTATTCCTGCTGCATAGTCCTTCGCCGCCAGCTCATTGAGATACGCGAGGGACCCATCTTGCACAAATTTTTGCATAATGCAGATGGTGTTTAACAATTTCATGAACAATTGTTCGAGAAACATTGGGAAAATGCTCACAGATGTCATCAATTGTGACGCGCCGATCGTTCCTCACGAATTCGTCAACTGAGCTCACCAGTTGGTCTGTAATGACAGACGGTCTCTCCGAACGCTCATCGTCGTGTGTGTTCCCCCTCCCCATGTTGAAGTTGCGACACCACCGCCGAACAGACGACTCGTCCATTACATTGTCTCCATACACCTCCTTTAATTGGCGATGAATATCACATGGGCGAACGTTTCTTGCATTGAGGAATTTCCTCACTGCCCTCACTTCACAACTGGCGGCGTTCTCAATGTTTTTAAACATTGTAAACAATCACAGAAACAACACAGGCAATGCTAGCGTCACGCAACTTGGCTCAGAGAAGGCAGACAAGCCACTGAAGCTATCTGACCTCGTCCAGCGGCTACTCGCGTCGTCAGCACTTCATGCGGCACGAACGGGTACTACCTTCCGGATGACCCTCGTGTATATATATATATATATATATATATATATATATATATATATATATATATATATATATATATATATATATATATATATATATATATATATATATATATATATATATATATATATATATATATATATATATATATATATATATATACTTATGTCTATGTGTATATTTAACTTTAAAAACATATATATATATATATATGTATGTATATATATATATATATATCATTAGGTTATCTACCAGTCGAAGTAGATTTTGGATGGGCACAACTTCCAAATTAATATTTCCACAACAAAGCAAAATTCAGCGTTCTACTTTACAACAAGTCCTTCTTCATCTAAGTGTACTTGCTTCATCGCTTCATCCTGTCCAAAATTTGCCTCCTGCCTTATCCTCATTTTCCTAACATTATCCCCTCTATTAAAGTCTTCCTGCATCCTACTGCCGGTCAAAATGCTTTCCATACATTTTCCTGCCTCCTTATGATTTTTCTCAGCAATCCCCTCTCCTCAGCAAGTATACCTAGCACTTACTCGCTTGTTTTCCATTCATTCCATTTTATCTTCTCCAACCTTCTCCACACCCGCATTTCAAAAGCCACCAATCTAGGATAGGTCTATCCTCCCGCTTCAGTGACCACGTTTCCGCGCCGCAGAAAACCATGCTCCATTTTAAGTTTTGACGAGCTAATTCTTAACATGCTTACTCGACGTCCCTGCCATCCTCCTTTTGAAAGCCTCTTTATCTTCCTTATCGCAATTCTTCACCTTACGCCTTGTCTAATTTGACCATTTTGGTCCAAAACACTTTCGCTTTTTATTCTCCAATTTTCCTGTCCTCAATATTGCCCTAACATTCCAAGTTCCTGTTCTAATTCGGTCATATTCATCTGCTGCTGTCGCTTTCTTTTGCAAGGTTTTCGTGAGATGACGGCCACGGAAGCTTTGCCTCTTCCGCTACCGGGCATGTCAAACGGCCGATTGGGTCAAGTTGCTAGGACTGATTTTCTACGAGGTCTGTTCAAAAAGTATCGCGAATTTAAAATCTCCGCGGGTTATATATATTTGACTTTCGATTTTTTTGTGGCGTATACCAGGTCATATACCAAGTCCCGTGGGCCTGCGGAGATGTCTATATTGGAGAGACGGAGCAGACCACGGAGACTAGGTTAAAGGAACACAAAAGTCGCCTAAGACTGGGGCAGTTGGAGAAATCAGACATCGCCGAACCATCGCTCGGATCCATCGGGATGGATCACTCCATTAACTTAAACGGAAAGAAGTTACTTGCCCGCGCCGGTGGTTACTGGGACCGAATAATCTAAGAATCAATTGAAATTAGTATGGCAGGACGTAATTTCAATAGGGGTTCCGGCTATTCCGTCGGTAATGCATGGAAACATGTCCTAATGGATGTAAGAAAAGGAAGTAAGAGACCACAACGGCTCGGCGACCAATCAGGAGGCTCCCCCTCTTCGGAACAATCACAAGTCACCGGACCCGAGAGCTCAAGTATATTAGACGACCAAATGCAGAGTAGCAATATTTAATCCTAAAACGGGTTTCCGTAATAGTTTTATTATGTTTACCATTGTATGTTATATCTCTTGTAATGATTCCTCCTTACGGAAAAAAAACCTTTAAAACTAAAATAAACTAGAGTAGCAATCATCTACCCTGAGGACGATGCACGAGTCGGGCATCAAAACGTCGGCCAATATGGAACCCCCTGACCCAGTGGAAGATCCGAGAAAACTTCATGAAGCAAATACGCCAGGAAAGCACCAGATTTTACTGTGGCAGCCTTTTTTGCACTATTTTTTCTAAATATTTTTGCTTTCTGGCATCTTGCGGCTACATGTGGGACACTCAAACCATAGCTATTACTATTGCCAAATAACCTGAGAGTCGGGCATAATTTTGAAATATTAGTGCACTTTCATAGATTTCACTTAATTCACCCTCGCATATGACTCTACGCCTATATTACAGTGTTAACTTATATTTCACCTTGATCGTAGTATGAACCCGGATTCATCGACTTCTGGCTCAGTGCTTAAGGCAATTAAGTTACGTTTCATCTTTTTTTATCAACAAAAGAATCATTCGCTAGACATTTAGTATCACCTGTACACGTTTTCTGCATAATAAATGTCTAAGCATTTGTATAATAATGAGTGATTTATCCGATTCTGAGGATCGGGACCGTCACTGGAGCTAGTTCATGATCCATATTCGACTAATAATTTGATTTTGGCTCGAAGCATCTCTTTCGGATCTAAGTTTTAAATTGAACACCCCACGGAGAGCTTTCACGTCTATCCAAGCATCTATTAAGAGGGGGTCCTGAAACAATGCAAGCACTCTAGGAACACTAAGAAGTTCTTCCGTTTTTGAGTTTTTCATCCAGGTCCCCCCTCCCGAGGACTTACTCTGTGTTTTATTTTTTTTCATTCCTTGCCATTCGATATCTACGCATGTACATCCACAAAAAGTGTTGCACAAAGTCATCCCTCAAAGTAGAAAGGGAGAGAGGGATGGAGCCTGCACATTTCGACTCCCAAGAGGATGAGGTTCGCTATCACTCCAACACTAACATCCTCTGCCCGCATGCTGAAACTTTCCTCGCCCAACTCTTCATTTTGACCACTTCGATTGAAGCGGAAGGGAGAGATATATCTCTCCGTTTGCTCTCCGCACGAGCACATGTAAAGCTTTGGTTTTGAGCTTATCATTTGAAAGCAGGAGAACAAGTTCCTTCTTGGTTTTTGCTTCCCTTAAGGTATCAATCCAGACATTCTTTAATAAATCCCTTTCCAAACTTCCTTCACTCCCAAGGCTTTGCTGACGAAGTTTGGGAAAGATTACATTTACTACAACGTCCACTTGCCTGATAGTGTCCTCCCTACTCCGGTGGATTGCAAAAGTTTGTTAGCGAACAACCTTGTTATAAAATCCATTCCGATTCAGAGAGTTAGTAATTTGAATGATCTCGGCAGTGACCCTTGTAAGGGTCAGCAACACACCAGACCTTTAGTTTAATGTAAGTTGATGTATCAACTTTGAACTCTTAATCAATCAAGTGGTTAACATCACGAGCCTCCTTATTCTCTATTTAATCTTTTGAATCACAATATCCGAAATATTTTCCAAGTCAATCGCAATTTCCAAGTCAATCGCAATAACAGATGTCCAGGATATTCTTTTCGGGTACCGGGACACTAATAAAAAATGACTGACTCTGATTCCCCTTTTAAAGATCCAATAGTATGGATATTTTTCGTTGACAAAATGACGTCTGGAGAAGAATTTTGTCGCTAAAGAGGTTTTGGCAAAATAAGAGAATTGATGACGGTTACACTGAGTTTAGGTGTGCACCAAAAATTATTATAAATTTTAGCACCAACATCTCGCAAATTATTCGCACTCCAACATAGAGTGGTCGCCTGAATCATGTATATAAAATTCGGGAAATAGATGCCAGAACTAGCAAACTCAATGACTCCTTCTTCCTACAGACAATACGGGATAGCACTTGCAGGGTTATGGATAACAAAAATTCCACTTTCCACCCTCAGCGTCTAGGGAATAATTAGGTCAACTCAATTGCATGCATCTCACTAACCTCGTGTGTGTTGTCAAAACCCTTCCCGCATGACCGCATTTGAGTGTCATTAAGTGTGTATTGCTCTTAACAGTATTACTTGCCCTGCTTTGTCTGTTTTTAGTTTCCTCTTCCATCCCTCGTGCCTCTCTGTTGGGGGGGCCACCCGCTGCCTGCAGCCTTGGGTCGCATTCCCTACCTTTGTCCTTGGGGAGAAGAGCGTTTTATGTTGCATGCTCATGTGGAGGTGGAGTTTTGCATTCTTAATTCTCTTATTCTGGTTTGCGCATTGTTGGATGGATTCCATACTGCATCCTGGGGTGCAACTGTTTGTTGGATGATAAAGTAGGTGTTTGCCTGCCTGTTGGATGAAGAAATTTTCGCATGAGTGTTCTACATCTACATAATACCCCGCAAGCCGCCTCAAGGGCATTTGGCGGGGGGTGTTAGGTCACCAACCGTAAAAAGGAACAATACCACATGCAAAAAAACAACACGGAAAATTACACCCACAGCAGCGCACACCCATGCAAAAATCCCTTCATCCAACACTCATGCAAACACATATGCCGCAAAACAACAAAAAACTGCACCCCGGGATGCAGCACGAAAGCCATCCTACAACACGCAAGCCAGGGTACAACAAGCAAGAATGTGAAACATCACTACCACATGAACATGCACCACAAAACACTCTACCCCCCAAAGAGACTGTAAAAGGCAGGGATTGTGACCCAACGTTGCAGGTAGCAGACTGTACCCGCAGTGTTTACGCCATTGCGGGTATAGTTTTCTCGTATGTGTTGATTTTGCAAGTGGTATTGTTCCTTTTTACGGCTGGTGACCTAACACCCCCCGCCACACGCCCTTGCAGCGGCTCGCGGAGTATTATGTAGATAAAGTATAAAGCGTTGTACTTGGTTCGAGCATCCTGGAAGGAGATTATCGTCTGATACATATATTTCACGAAGAAGAAGCCACGCGTAGGAAGTTGTTTCTATCACAAACATAAGTCTATTTTTAATCATGTAAGTTAAAATTTTATAATCGGTGTTTAAGAGAGAAATGGACGTAAAATAATAGCATTCCCTAGGATTAAACATCCTAACCCAAATTACATACCAGGAAATGTAAGAAAAATTTTCTGAGCATTGTTCGTGGAATCACTTTCTAAAATACGGTTAAATTTGCAGGTTTAAACTATTGCCGCTATACCCCGATACGCGGTGTTAAATTCAAGTGGTAGACTGTATGTGCCGAGTGACTTCCGTTTAGGAGTTTAGTTTGGGACAGTATCATATTACTCTCAGCCTTTTTACGGTTGCTTCCAGTGGATCTAGAAATTCCAGTTTCCAGCTGCCTCCGGAAACTCCAGTTTAGCAAGCGGGAGCGAAGGAAGAGAGGAAATGTTCTTCTCTTCCCTAGGGTCATAGACTTGAAAAATCCTTCCGGTGAATTAATTTTATATGTGGTGATTAAAAGCACCCAGGAAGGTGTTATTGAGATTATCTCCCTCACCTGTGTAGTTGGAATAGCGTATAATCTCGCTCCTTTGAAATTCAACTTTTTTCCCCAACCTTGAAAAAGTTAGGGGAACACACGATTCGGAAGGTAATGCCTTTTTTCGATCCATCTGTGAGTATTTCTCTAATTCCGTTATTAGCTCTTTGCGTTTAACATCTTTCGTTCTGTTAACTTTGGATAGTGATAAAAGGTAGACAGTAGTTCTTCTAATCCCTTTCGGCACGTGTACAAAGTTCTAATCAGATTGATTTCCTATTTTTCTTGTATCCTCCTCGTATAAATTGTTGTATTTTCATTTTAAGCGTGAACTCTGACCTTATCGAAATGTCATCATCAAGAGGATGCTTATTCATGAAACTTTCTCTTTCATCCATTACCTGTTCACAGTAATTAGATGTACGCAAGATCCTAAGACCCAAGCGTTACATCCCTCTATCCTAGCAGACCGTGAGACTGCGAGTGAAAATTGGAATGGATGGCGCCAACAAACAACGTCATATTATTATAATAACTTTATCCTTTTTACTACATTGGTATATGTTTCCGTCATTTTTCAATGTAATGATCGCTACTGATTCACTTTGGAATAAGCCCTTCTAATATTTCTTATACGAGTTGATTCTTGGAAGTGTCTCATGAAAATAACCTTTACTGACGTATTTGTTATTTTTAAATTTCCACTCGTGAAAAAATTGGATTTGATTTTGATTGCCATTTAATTCACACTATAATCTATACCCTAAATCCCATCGGAAAGGCGACGAGGTTTCTGCATCTGCACTTGCTCTGCAAACCAGAAATATTTGTGTGTACATACTTTTGAATATTTATTTACGAAATGAAAAAATCACTCGAGCAAACAAATGTACGCAGTATGTCAATAGTTAGAATTTTTGCCCAAACCGTTAAATTTTAGTCTTTAATTTAATTATTCGAGCACTTTTCTCTGTTTTACTTGCATGTCCTGCGAGGGAAGAACGAGTAATTGAATAAATCTGTGACGGAGTATATGTTTCTTTTTTTATCCTGTTGGATAATACCGTACGAAACCTGGATTTATAAATCAAGATAAAATGCAACAGTTTCAGAGGGTGTAAATCATTCATCTTGACTTGGAATAGAACTCGAAACCCTCGATGTCCGGCCGAGTACTTTAGCCAGTTAAGATCAAGACATCCTCTTACACTCTGAAATTTTTGGTGCCTATAAAGGAACAACGTTGTGACGAAATGCCGTACCTACAATGTCAGTGGCATTCGTAGTCGTGCGCGATGCGCCACAGTCCTCGATTTTAAAGCCAACTAACGGTGTTTTACCTTTGACAAACTCCAAGAAACTGTGGGAGATGCCCGGACAGGAACATCAAGGGATCCAGGTTCACAGCCCGGTCAAGATGAATAATTTTTACACACTGAAACTATTGCATTGAAATGCATTTCAGTGGATTACTCCGTAATACAGGCTAAATAATAAAGTTACCGCCGCGGCATCTCCCGTAGTTTCTTGGAATTTACCAGGATAAAATTTGGCACTGTAATAATTCCCTCGTTTTCATGAGGAAATTCAGGGGTCCTCTACCTTTCTAAAAGACGGAAAAAGTCCTGCCTGCTCTCTTAAAGAATCGAGGGACACCCAACCTGACTCTCCCTCTATACCCGCCTCGCTTGCTCACCTCACGGAGGAATTAATGACAAATCCAGCAAATATTTCTCGCAACCTATTTGATTCTGTAATTACATATTCTATCATGCACCCAAATTACTTTCCGCGTATTCTAAATGTGACTAACATTATTACGCATCATCATATTTCATAACAAGATAAAAAGTGGGAAGGATCTTTTGCAGATACACTGGATTCTCCGCGCATTCTAAATATGACTCAACAAAAGCAAATTAACACGTTTCTCTTGCTTTTTCGTTACAGTTTCAAGCTACTCCTCTTGTAAAACGCAGCTTCCTTAATTCTGGTCCCTATATTCTTCTGATATATGTACTCCATGAAGGTTTTTTATCCTTTTAAATCCCAAGTATTTGACTTTTCCTTAAATGCTTCTCTCTATCCTATTTATTTAATAATTTACATCGTTTCTATGCTTATCCTATTTAATCGCTTTAGTGCTGTATATTTTCTGATTATTGAATTAACTTCCATTTCATTATCTTGCCTAATTCCTTTGAGAGTATCATGCAATCTGCCAGTGTCCTTATTTCTTTGCAAATTGGTGTCGCCTTCAAATAATCTAAAGTTGCCGCCAGCATGAGAATTTTAGTCGCTAATGGAGCTTTTCAATCTATCGTGGAATATAAAGAAAATTTCTACATCTAGACTAGTGATGGAAAAACATACCAGGCAACACCATTTGTTCGTTTGGCTGCTCAGTTTATTAATGTATAGATATAAATAGTTGAAGATAGAAGGAGATGTATGAGAAAAGGGGATCACGAGGTCAGCTGTTATACAGAGTTAGTATGACTTGAAAGGGATTAAACGTAGAGGGTATGCATATTGGAATGGGGGTAGGAGAATGACGTAGTTCCACTCACTCTTTTGTGAGCAAAGGCTTCAATTACCCACACCCATTTGTACTTTCTCTGATATCCGAGGACGAACGCTAATCCAGGGGTTCGTGGGGTTCCAAGGCTGAGTCGACGTTGAGGTCGATGGTTCCCCCACCCTACGTGATAACATGGGCGCGCTTTCATTCGGTATAAGTAATGGCACTCAAAACCGGTTTTTATTCTTTTGCGCGCAAATAAAAGTTATATACCCGAGTGATCGCTTGAAAGGCAAAGCATTCATATCGCTTACGTACTCATGGGATTATGTTAATTATTGCTGCATCAGAAATAAGGTAAGCGTATTTTGACGGAAATTTACGAAATTATTGTGCTTTAGGCTCGCAAAAAAGTATGAAAGTTTGGAGATGGGTGTGAAAAATATGCAAGTTCCAAATAAATCAATGTCAAAAGGAGATCATGCTCTGAGACCGAAGAATAGTGTATTTGTTAAAAATGCTAATGGTTGAAATAGGAAATATATGCAATGCAAAAATGATCAATTCACTGAAGTGCCTAGGATTTCGCTGCTGAGCTTTAAACAGCGATGCTAGACGCCATAGGTTGAGCGTAATAGAATTGGTCAAACAATTGTATTTCACATGCAATTAAATTAATCAGGTAATTTCTTGAGAGATATTACCTACAAAAAAAAACTATGATGGTCATAAGGAAACGAAATAGAATTATATATTTATAAGTTGATTCTGGAATGAAAAATGAAGATATGAAAAAAATGGAAATACATTATCAGGAATGATGAAAACAAAATGGATAGTTGAACTGGCTAATGAAGTTTTTAAGGAGCGAATATATGCGGAAAAGAAAGAGTGTGTTTAGAACAAGCTGCAAATCAAAATTTATTTATTAAAGTTTTTTCCACAAATATATGTTTGCTTATTCGCATCGAATATAAAGATATTATTTTAGTCCCTTTTTTACAAGGACACGCCCTCGCACGTGAGTGGTATGCTAACATATTTCTCCAGCGTGGAAGAGAGCGGAGTTGCGTGCAGTGCACGTTTAATAAGCGTGAATTATCTCGCGTTATTACTCGTATTCATTTCAATTTTTCGCTAATTTTACTGAGAGGGAAAAAAATGTTGCCCATATCAAAGGTGGATCGAATGGAGGAAGTTTTTAGTTATTTCAGTTTTCCGTGTACATTCACAGATGGCGTGTTGCATGGAAATTCCTACGACGATAATACACCTCTTGGTTGAGAGTAGAGAGACTCCAAAACTCTTCCTCCATCCCCCTCGATTCCGCATGTTCTTTTTCCATGAGCTAATCTTTTAACCCTTACTCGGAGAACGAAGGATACACCATCAGTGGAAGAAAGAAGGAAGCTTTAGAGGATTTTAGAACTCGTTACCCCATTGTTTTAATTCCTGATATTTTCGCGTATTTTAACCTGTATATTTACCCTTCTCCTTTTATTTTTATTGGGAAAGGTGAACACTTTTTCCAAATTCAAGAGAGAATCAGAAGCGATTCATTGGTAAGAATTCCATATGTTCTCCTTCTGGGATGATATTTAATGGCGACGATCAAAATATTCCCATAGAGCAATCTCAGCTAACATTTTCCAATAATGCCTTTTATTTAAATTTCAGTATTTATCCTTTACATGCAAAGTCTGTCACAAAAGTAGTAGGACTGAGTTGATTTGAAAAAATGTACCACCAGAATAGACACATTCACTCAAAAGTCTTCAATGAAGCACCCTTGTGTCCTCACACTGCTGCCAGCGAGTTTAACATGCTTGCGAGTTTAGATTTAAGCTTTTGGCAGATCCGCGTGCGAGTTTCCTTTTGTTCTTACGAGAGCATTCGCAGCCCCAACTTCACACACACTTTTCACATGCCCATTTTTTCGGTCACAAGCCAATGTACATCACTTTTCGAGATTCCAAGTCCATCAAAAACCATGTGAACACTTAATCTTTGATCTCTGCCCAACAAATCCTTCACTCTTGCAATAGTTTCGCAAATGAATTATTCGCAATCCGCAAAGGCTGAGAGCCAGCTGCCAACGGCCCCCAGCTTTCCCCCTCCCTCGGCCAAGAGATGGGGCTGTTTCACCCACCAAAGGAGAAATAGACAACACACACAAGAGGAAAGGGCAGTGAGTGAGAAATCATACATCAGCATAAAGGATAGGTACAGTGCGTCTCATGGACGCATAGCCAGAAGAAAGAAATGAGCCAAATTGGCGAAATACTCACTCAATATTTGTATGATTGCTTGCCCACTCTCCTTTCCTCTGGTGTGTTTATTTCTCCTTTGGTAGGTGAAACACCCCGCTGACGTCATCTTTTGCCCAAAACATCGGGGCACTTGGTGACATATAAGACCCACAGATCTCTGGGTAAATAAAGTTTCCTGGGTAGCTCAAATGGCATCCCCCGGCAAGTGGAAAGATCCGGTGTTCAAGTCCCGGTCAAGGAAACAATTTTATGCTCGTGATCTGTTCTATTCCGCCTTCCCCAGCTCTCCTGCGTTCGTCCTTTCTATGTTTCTATCCGTTTTCCTTTTATCTATCTCCATGTGAATGAATATTTGTTCGCCATATGGCGGTATTTCGTTTTCGAATGTATATATGGATATATATATATACAAATATATAAAAACACAGATGTAGATTTTTAGAATATAGAGACACAAAGAAAGGACACTCACAATTTGTATGTATATATGTATATGTATATATGTATATATACTGTAAATTATTGTGTACTGTGTATATGTATATATGTATATATAATGTATATATACATATATACATTGTATATGTATATATGTATATATATATATATATACATATATACATTCGAAAACGAAATCCCGCCATATGGCGAACAAATATTCATTCACATGGAGATAGATAAAAGGAAAACGGATAGATAAACACACACACATATGTTTTGAATATGCTATCTGACATCCGATAAACTACAGTTATTAGAATTTCAAAATACGAAACCCAATTGAAAACCATAAATCTTAACATTAATTCAAATTATACTATTATGTTGTAAAGAGTGCCCATGAATGCTTCGTAATGAAAGAAATGTATTTATTGAAACAAGTTGGCGGTGAAGAGCTGGAACTATTGCCTAGTCCAAAATTGGAATAGCCCTATTCCTCGTGATAAAAGATAGTTCCTTAGTGTATTGTTATCCCTTTCTAAAATCAATTCACTTCCTCGAAAATGTGATCTTGAATACTATAGAAGTTGAATTTCCAAGGAGACAAGACAAACATGTGCAATGAAACAAGCGTTTTTGTTAGAGGAGGATTTAATATCCTGAAACCCTTACTTCTGCAATAACGATGCGTATGGGAAAAAATTTGGTGTATGATACCAATGGCATTTGATGGAAACTCACAATTGTGGCCACTCAGGATTAGAGGACGGAATGAAAATGGATGCTTTCCGAATTCCTCGGTGACTTTCTTTTGAGTATGACCTGTGGAAGAGATTCGGAAAGAAGATGAAGACAGACGAGATATTGTTTCAGATTTGGTAAAGCGAAGGACGACGGCGATGTCGTCTAATGGACGGCCAAAGAGTCCAATCGGACGACGGGTTTGACGGAGATACATATTTGGATGAAAGGTGGACTAAATTAGGCAGTAATGGAGAAGAATCTGTATGGGATGGAGGTTCAGGACACGATTTATAGATGAAATTGCAAGTAAAGCAGTATTTGCGAAGAAGTAAATGGATCAATCATATTTCAGAATTCACTCGATTTTCGTTTTCGCCATGATTTCAATGTCTTGAAACGAAGTCCCGAGGAAAGCGTTATTTAAACATAGCTTTAATGTTTTCTGTTGCATTGTATTACTTTCAGATATTATTTTAGTACTTATTGTCATCATGTTTTCTTTTTAAGGTCATTTTAATTCATATCGTCTATTCTTTTTATTTTTTAACTCAAGAATTCAAGATGGTGAATACCTCTCCTTGTTAGAATTAGTCTTCTCCAAAACGCTCTGTTTTCTCAATTACCATTTCATTTAGAATGTTCCACTAGTATATTGCTTCCTCATGAAATTAGATTTGTTCCCGAATTAGATCGCGTGCAGTACTGTGGAATAAATCAGAATAAGATCAAAATCAGGGAAAGTACGATAGAATATAGATCGCGCGCAGGTACTACGGTAGGAGAAATCATGTATATAGATTAGAGTGATTAAGTATTAAGCATGTGGATCTAAAATGCCATTATTCCCTCGAAGAATAAGGGATCAGAATACAATTATTCGACCGCGCTACGTGGAAAAGTACCAGCTTTTGTGCCAAAAGTAGTCTGGTGTGTAATTAACCCTAGCCAATATGTATGACCCTAACCCTTATCCCCAAGTAAGGCAAATCAAAAATTTCCAGAACTTAATTTACTACAAAAAACTACGTCTTTAACAAAATATTGGTCAGAGCCCCCTTCAAAGTAGTCTCTTCCCCAACGTATAATCTAATCCCAACGGTGTTTTCACTTTTTGAAACAGTTCTGGAACGCAGCCTCCGGAATGTTCATGAGCTCCTCCGTCGGATTTTTCTCTGTATCTGAAATGGTGGCAAATCTCTTTCCTTTCAGTGGACTTTTAGTTTGGGGAAGAGGGAAAGGTCACATGGGGCCAGGTCTGGTGAGTAGTGTGGGTGGGAAAGTACAGCGGTCTTGTTTTTGGCTAAAAACTCACCCTAGTTCTGAGAGACGAATGAGGTGGCGCGTTTTCGTGGTGAAAAAAACACTCGTCGCTACTCATAAGTTCGGTTCGTTTTCGCATGATTCTCTTTCTTAGGTGCTTCGTAACAACCAGGTAGTACTGTTGACTGTCTGGCCTTTTGGTAAGTGTTCATTATGACAACCACCTTCGTATCGAAAATAGTAGCCAACATAACCGTGACTTTCGAACGAACTTGTCGAGTTTTTCTTGAGGCTATATCAACCCATTGTTGAGATGGCACTTTTTTTGGATGTCATATTCATAAAACTCTGACAGATCATCTGCTATTATCCGGGACAGTAAGGTTTCATCCACTTCAGCTCGATCAAACATTTCCTGACAGACTTGAACTCGATGTTGTTTCTGGTCTGCTGTCATCAGGTGAGGCACGAATTCGGAGGCGACTCGATGCATCATCCATTTTTCAGTCAGCATTTCATAGGACGAAGTAATTGAGATGCTATACTCTTCTACGAGTTCCCTGGCAGCCAAATGTCGATTTAGAAGAACGAGATCGTTCACTTTCTCGATGTGGGTACAAAAGTCGCCCTTGATGGTCTTCCGGAACGCCCGTCGTCTTCCATTGATTGCCGCCCCTTTATGAACCGAGTAAGCCACTCATAACACGCAGTTCGTTTTGTAGCATCATTTTTATAAGCCTTGGTAATCAAATTGAAAGGCACCGTGATGGATTCGCAAATTTTCACGCAGGGTTGCACAGAGCAACGCTGCTCTTTCAAGGAACGCATTTCCGCGCATCCAATTTTCCACCGCAAGGACACCCCTTCACATAAACGGCCGTAACTTATCATCAAAACAATGTGTCAGCAAAGTGGTTAAAGGCGGTTATTTTGAAAGTTTTCGCAAACAACATCTTCCGACGGATTGATAAATAACCACCTATAGGCATCCTATTCAACAAGTTCGGGAACGTTTGGAACAGGAATTTTATCTGCCTTGTTCAACTCCTGCTTGGCTTTACTTGGCTTAAAATCTTTCTCCACATTCCTAATTTAATGCCTGAATTACAAAAGTTACCGGCTCCAAACATTTGTCACCAATTGGCGGATCTGTTGTCTTGCTGCTTATCTTAGGTTTCTAGTCACTACTAAACTCTTAATCCTAATACATATATCAATTATGTGGTGATATGTTCGGCGATTGAGTTGTTGAAGGCTGTGATAGAGGAAAGAACTTTAAGCAAACGAGGAAGTGGAAGAAATAGGATTTGGATGGAAAGGTGGAAGGCAGTGTACGGAACTGAATGGTGTTTTAATGTAAAATTGTGTGTAAGGTTGTGTTTTGGTGGGAAAGGCGAGTAAATGTATCTTTGAACGGTAGTATAGGCTGTATTTAACTGAAAAATACCTTAATCGATGGAATATCTTAAATAGTAATATATTCAACCCTGGTTCACAATGGTATTAAAACTTTTTCCGATTCTTTATCATTATTTAGGCCGACAAGGAAACATTTTTGAATGTGGGTGAAATAAATTACATGAAATTTGTGTTATTCAGCAAATTTAACTTTTTTTCAAATTATAAATCGAATAACACTTGCAGGCGTTAGATTAGCACATTCCAGTCGCGCCCAAAGTAAGCGAATCCGAGGTATCCTTAGGAAAGACCGCCGAGTCAACATAGGTCGAAGGGAAGATTATATGGCAGATTATACTCGTCACTTCCTTCCATCGCTTCGTTTTCTTCCACCATCCTTCTTTTCCTCCTCTTCTAATTTTGATCAACCCTTGAGGAATGTCGTCCCTCAATCCTGCCACGAGCAATTAGGTTGAATCTCGAGGTCAATTTTCATCCCGGAAAACATCTTGACTTTCTTGAAAAAGTTTGCCGTCTTTAATGTTCTTTTAATCGTTTAAACTCATCGTAGCAAACACAAATTGGTTATTTCAAGTGTAAAGCCATTATCAATTTCAACTTATTACATTAAATCACTGTTACTGTTCATAGGTCTCATAATTCATCAAAGGTAATCAATTGATTTAAATACCTCTCCAAAAAATCCCATTCCTTTCATCTATCTCTTCACAATACCCCGCAAGCCACCAAAAGGCGTCTGGCAGGGAGTGTTAGATCACCAGCCATGCATGCAATCCGTCTCAATCCACCTCTATTAGTTTCATCATGCACTAAAAAATTGTTAGTCAAAATAAATAAAGTACTTACATGCAACAACATTCAATAATAGGACACGTATGTTAAAATTATGCTGTTGAACTGTTAAAAAGATGGGTCTATTAAATAAAAAAATAACATGCCGGATATCGGCAAATATATACTCTTACGATTATAATTATCTCCTACGCGAATGCTGTCATATTTATTTTGATCTCTAGTGGTACAAGGAATAGGCGGCCTTTCAAAACAATCCATTCTACAATAAATCTTTCTGATTTTACGTTGAAGAATTGATCTTCCATAGCAAGTCGTATATAGTTAGCATCCTCGGATGAGTTACGTGCCTCAAATTTGCGTAGTAAATTTAGCGTGTATTTGTGAGGGGCTCCCATCCTATTTCTTCTAATAGCGTCGTGACAATACTACCTAGTTCATAACAACTTTTCACAATCCTACCTGCTCTGCGTTGCACTCAATCTACGAGGGTCATCCGGAAAGTAGTACCCGTTCGTACCGCATGAAGTGCTGACGACGCGAGTAGCCGCTGGACGAGGTCAGATAGCTTCAGTGGCTTGTCTGCCTTCTCTGAGCCAAGTTGCGTGACGCTAGCATTGCCTGTGTTGTTTCTGTGATTGTTTACAATGTTTAACAAAATTGAGAACGCCGCCAGTTGTGAAGTGAGGGCAGTGATTAAATTCCTCAATGCAAGAAACGTTCGCCCATGTGATATTCATCGCCAATTAAAGGAGGTGTATGGAGACAATGTAATGGACGAGTCGTCTGTTCGGCGGTGGTGTCGCAACTTCAACATGGGGAGGGGGAACACACACGACGATGAGCGTTCGGAGAGACCGTCTGTCATTACAGACCAACTGGTGAGCTCAGTTGACGAATTCGTGAGGAACGATCGGCGCGTCACAATTGATGACATCTGTGAGCATTTTCCCAATGTTTCTCGAACAATTGTTCATGAAATTGTTAAACACCATCTGCATTATGCAAAAATTTGTGCAAGATGGGTCCCTCGCGTATCTCAATGAGCTGGCGGCGAAGGACTATGCAGCAGGAATACAGAAACTTGTCACACGTTATGACAAATGCCTTAATTTGCTTGGAGATTATGTTGAGAAGTAGTTTAAAGTATCCTCTTTCAAATAAAATTTTTTATGTTTGTTAATATTTACTTTTGTGTCTTTATTTCACGAACGGGTACTACTTTCCGGATGACCCTCGTAGTTCGAAATTAAGCCTACCTCATGAGGATCTCATACACCCGCAGCATACTGAAGGTGGGGTGTCTAAAGTTAAATAACAAAACTCCTTGACCCACTCGTTAAATTCCCAAGCATCCTAATTATGAATCATAACTTTTTAATTGCTATTCTGCAAATTTCACGAATGTGCTTACCCCAGACCATATCCTTAGTTATCGTTACACCCAAGTATTTTACCAAGTTGCACCAAGGTATTGTATCAAGTTACCCCCAAGTATTTTGTAATGTTGATTCCCTATATTGTGTAACTGTTTTCGGGTGAAACTCTTCCTTAAAAAATTTATCGAAACGCATGTATTCATATTTCATTCCATCTCCTGTCTCGTACCACTTTTGGATTGCATTTAGGTTGTTAGGTAATGATATTCTCCCTTCATGACTGCATATTTCTCTATACATCACTGCATCTTCAGCAAATAGGTGAATTTTAATGGAAACCTTAGACCCGATCTCATAAATGTATGAAATGAATAATAGAGGTCCGAAAACACTTCCTTGTGGGACACCCGACGAGACGCTTTCTGTATCTGATGATACTCCGTCCCTTTGCTCGCGACCTGTTAAAAAGTTATTAATCCAGTATATTCCACTGTTTTCAATCCCGTAACTTCAAAACTTTTAA
The DNA here is from genome assembly GCF_022747635.1 of Hetaerina americana. Lineage (NCBI taxonomy): Eukaryota > Metazoa > Arthropoda > Insecta > Odonata > Calopterygidae > Hetaerina > Hetaerina americana. The sequence goes on along the minus strand of NW_027287205.1, from coordinate 33,837,661 downwards.
AGCAACTTTCTATGAGGGACTGTGTCAATTGACTTTTTTTTAATCTAGAAATATAGCATCTGCCTAAACGTTAGTTTCTCTCCAATCCCTTCATTTCTTTGTAGCTCTTTTCACCGATTATTCCCATCACCTGCCTCTCGTAGCTCATGCTCAACCTTGCTATATATTTATTCCTCTCGTTAAAAAAGCACCTCTATAAGGATTGCCATCACGTACGTGGTTTTAGGAGACAATCATTTTGCTCCACCTTTTGAAAGCATCAAATAAAAAATTCTTTGTAGGGCCCATATGTCAGCATATATAAGCTTAATCTGAGTAACTAAAACTCAAATAATTTACTTAATATCTTAAATTCCTAAATATTTCCTCACTTTAAAACCCAAAAATTTCCGAATTTTGATCAACATTCTCACACTCATAGTTACAAAACGGTTTCACGAAAAATCTCGAGAGAATGTCCGATTTGTAATCCTGGTGTGGCTAATCTTATTGATTCGGGTAGTTCAATTCATTGCGGAAGGAAGGAGAGCAAATGAGCAGCAAAAAATAATCAGCTTTGCCTCTCCTCCAAAACTTTTGATTCAAGTTCAGCCAAACGCTGAGCTTCGACGAAGTTAAGGTAAAAACGTCATGGAAAATCGATGAGATTCGAGATTAGTTCAAGAGGAAATAGGGGTTAAAAACGCCCCGAAAACTAAAAAACAGATGCTTACTCTCTAGTCCATGGAACAGGTAATGAAAGCCCAGAACTCCGTCTTAACATTCAACCAATCAAGAGTCAAATAAACCTTTTGGTGGATGGATGGGAAAAAATCCCGCATTATCACTTCAGGACTGAAAACTCCGGCGGGGTAATTTCCTTTAACATAAGAAACCCAAGGTGCAGGGAAACCCAAAAAACAGAGTAGCTCAAAGTTACATGCGAAACTATTTTGCTACAAAATATTGCTAAATTTTAACTGAGGACTACCCCAATGATAAACAATTCGATTTGTTTGACATTGTATCAAATAATTTCTCTACAAACCATTAAATTAGTTTTCTGCGTAATTATGTTTGTGATGTATTAGCTACATTCAAAACTACATCTATTCGGTAAAATTTTAGCAGATTTTGTATCCCTTTGGTATTTTATTCCAGTTATGACAGTTATAAAAATATACTGCTCAACACCAGAGGAAGAGCAACGGAGAAGTGAGCGAAAAATCATGTTCGAAATCATAATTTCATCCTGTTCACAATGTTTTAGCATGTTTGCTTGCTCTGCAATTGTTTTTATTTCAGTCAATCAGGAGTAAAAACGATATTTCATCTATGACCTGTATATCATCAAAGATTGGAACTTAGCAGTTGGATTGCTAATAATTAATTATTGGAGGAAATTTTTACTTTTACATTTCCACGGACATCGTGTATTGTGCAAAGAATAACGAATAAAATTTTGTGGGAGAAGTTGGTGTTACAGCTCTTCCCATTAACAGCTACAACTATAAACCTCATTGCGGTAATTGTGACAATACCTTCGTTACAGTTGAGCTGTTTTAACTTTAATTATCACATCGTTTTTCTCGAACGGGATCAGTCGTCTCCTCCTAGGTGGTAAAAAGAAATGATATGAATGGAAGACATTTTTATCATCCTGCTTCCAATCTGAGCGTGCTATATGTACTTGGTGCAATAGGTGTCACACTGAACGGAAACTTAGTCGCGGAGACTAATTAGGCTCAGCGGAAATGGAGGGTCTTTTCAACTGTCTAGTGATAGGCTCTTAATCGTTCTCCGCCAAGCTAAAAATTTGTCATCATTTCCGTCAATTTCGTGAATACGTAAGAAAGTGATGTCACTGTACGAATGGGATTGCCTCGGATAACCCTCCCCTTTCCCTTCTCATACGAGATAGGAATTGTACGGCTACATCCTCGGCTCGAAAGGATAAGGGTCTGCAGGGGTGTGTCGGAGATTGGGGGATAGATTGGTCGAATTCTCGTTCTGAGGAGATGGTCGTGTGGAAGGGGGATAGGGACCGTGGAGACTGGTCGTCGTAATAAGATTTGGAGAGGACGAGTGTGGGGAGGGTAATAGGTGACGGAGAGAGAGAGGGGGGGAGGGTAGGACGAGGAGGAGTTGGAAATGGAGGAGAAATAAGGGGATCAAAGGGTGACACGGAGCTCTTTGGGAGTCCGGATGGATGAAGAGGGAAGGGAGAGGAATGGGGGGGAGGGGACCGGGAATGGGGTTCCTCCCTCGAAGTGCGATGGGGTGAAACGAGATTGAGATGGAAGAAGGAAGAAGAAAGGAATTTCGGAATGAGCGAGGGGGAAGGATGAAAGGGATCAAGAAGGATGAGGACGAGGTCATGATGGGAAGGAGGAAAGTGAAGCAAGCGGAGGGAGTTGAACGGACAAGTGACACACTTGTGAGCCCGGTGCGTCTTCCTCCTGACATGTTATAGTTACAATTTGGCGTTTCGTTCAATGTCATTTTTTTTCTAAATGGTATACTGCTACTAACCCCACAAAATTTCCAACTATTTACCTCACGTATGTCACGGTGTATCCATTTAACTTTTGAAAATTGAAACAAGAGGACGAATAAAGAGATGGACGAACTAAAAATTGAATAAGTTTGCCAGTATATTTTCCTCTAAGATCAGAGTAAGATATAAATGAATTTTAACTGATGGCACAATTCATCGAATTGTTTTTAACATAACTGAATTTTGACCTATTCTTATCTTCAGCTCAAGAATTTTAATAGATAGAGACGATATGAGGATCTATTTTTTTTAATTTAATGTAGCCCATTCGATTTCCATACTAAGAAATGTATCGGGATAAGCATTGGCAGATAAAAAATTATTCGTCGTGGCAATATCTTTATGATAACTTCTGATGGAAGAATTACTTCAAAAGAATTATAACAGATCGGGGTTGGACAGGAAAGGAATAAGGGTGTGGAGTTACCCGGCGTCGGCATTAGCCTACTCTTAACGAAAGTCGATATGGGGTCCACACCTTAACGTCCCATCCGACGGACGGCGTACTCACTCAAAGTGCCCTCCACAAAGCACCTCAAGTAGCGGTCGGGAAGCCACTGAAAAATATTTGCCGCACCCAGGAATTGAACCTTGGACCTAAGGGTGGGAAGAAATTACGTTAGCCACCGCAACATCCCGATCCCCTCCAAGTTGAATAGTTTGATAATTTATTATCACCATTCATGATGAGATCGGCAACAATTTTTTTATTCCCAACTCTATCCTGGTGAGATATTACGAAGTGTCCTTCAAATATATCTATTGATATTTAAGTATCATTAAAAAGCTTTATTCATACATTCAAGTTTTACTACCTGTTTTTAGGCGTAGTTTTTGAACGGTCTCTTACGATTATTTTCTTCGGAGTTTTGCATATTCTAACGGGAATCGGACATTTTAATTTGAAAAACGGTTTATAGATCACTTTAGACTAATGTCATAATTCTTTCTATTCTTTTGTACCCTTATGACATAATTTGGTAAGCGGGGGAAACAGCGTTTTTTCTATGTCTAATAAGAGTCTATTTTACTTGGCTGTTCACCATGGTCTTAACGACAAAAGTTAAATTACCACTATTATACTCGTATTCATTCATACTACCCGTAAGTAAATGGAGATATTGGGTAGTCTTTAACAACCATTTTCTTCATATTATTATTACGAAAGATTATTATTTCATATTACTATTCTTGATTACCGAATTACGTGCAGCGTAGAAGAGCTAGATAGGTGAAACATTATTACAAACTGAGTAATGTATCAACATTATTAGAGGATCTGAGTGTGGAATTACTTACGGAGCAAAGGCTGAATTACAGATAAAATTTCTTGCATAAATTGGAAGGATGTCACTTTAGTAATGATGCTGAAAACGCGTTATAAGCCCCATCGTATTACGGTAGGAGAGATGATGTCAAAACAATATGTTAGATTAACAGCAAAACAGATGTATTTGAGATATCATTTTTCCAACAAATGATAAGGGATCCGAATAAAATAACGTTTGGCCGACCGCCCTACGAGGGAAAGTTGTTTTGGATCAAATTTCGTCTGGTGTGCAATCACCGACTCTCACACACCGCAGTGGTGGCTCGCAGGGGTACTAAATAAAATTGAAAAATTCCTCTTTCATTGTCGTAAGTCATTTCCTCATTAATTTTTTTGTGAATTGAGCCTGTCTGTATATATATATGTATTTATATGTATATATAAGCAAAGAGAGGGTTTTGTTGGGAGAAATCCTAGGGAGGCAGGAAAGGTGTATGAAGGGGGTATTGATCGGCAGTGGGATGTTGAAGACTGTAATAGAGGGGAGAATGTTAAGCAAACGAGGAAAGGGAAGGAACAGGACAGGGATGTTGGACGGGATGCAGGGAGGAAGAAAGTACTCAGAGATGAAGAGGGACCTGATTTAGAGTAGGATACTGGATTTTGTATTTTTTTAGGAGCCACAAAATATTTATTTAGTAGCTGTGTCCATTCAAAAACCTACCTTAACCGGTAGATTACCTTACCTTAAAAAAATAGATGTGTATACCTGCATGAAATATACTACTTATTATTTTCAATGTAATATTCAAAGCATATGCATATTAATAAAATTATTCTTATGGATACAGATATAGGGAGAAGGATGGGAACACACATAAAAGTGTATATATTCGGAGAAATACTAAGCAAGATACTGTCCTTTAAGTGCCTAATGCTGGTCTCTTGGTACCACCCAATTTATTGATCCATTTAAGAGTATAATAATAGAGTATTATCAAGTTGTACTGTTTCTGAAATATGCATAAATCAATCCTTCAGAATGGTATCCTTATATGAAATGGATCCCACAAAGCAGTGCCATTCAATCTATTGGCGCAGTCGATATCTTCTATGCACAGCAAGAATTCAAAATGGGGGAAGATAAATGTCAAATACGGGCGCGGAGACAAGGATTTCGAAATCACTTAAGGGACTCGAAAGGTTTTCCAAATCAAGGAGCATTCATGCGATTTCACGCCGTCTCCGAGACTTCGTCTCTAGACCTTCCTCCCCTTTCCCCCACCCCCCCGTCCCGCTGAATCCCGCATTTCGCGGTGCCGTCTCAAGACGTCCCTGCATTTCGCGGTGATGGGAAGGAGGAGATGCTGGGATCACGAAAATGAGGTGTCGTGTATTCAGGAGTGACACCGGGAAGGAGGGGGGGGGTTGGGGCCAGGATGTTGGAGGGGGCGGGACGTTTTTGGCCTGAATGGAAGAGAAAGAAAACACGCAGGAAAGGACTGAAGCGCCAGAGGGGATGGGGATTCAAACAAAAGGCTATGTGCGCGAGTGGAGTCGGGGGCGACAATATTCCCCATTTCTCCGCGCTGTTTTCACGCCTCCCACCGTTTCCTATTTCGATGCGCGCTGCGAGGATTCCGCCGCTCTCTTGTTTCCCCCCGGCCCTCAGTATTTGTGTGCGTGCGTGCGTGGTGGTGGTGTGCGAGCTCCACGCCGAACGACATTCTCATTTCGGGGGTAAACATATGACGGTCGCGACGGCAAGAGCGTCGGCCGCATTTCCCGCGGTTGAGTCGTGTGACGTCGATCCAACGGTGGCTCCAAGATTTCCCTGGGAATTTTGGAGAAACATCCTATGGGTTACGAAATTGCATAGCTGGAATCCAATTTTCGTGATCCCTTTCCAGCGAATCAAAATCCCTTGTACTTGTGCCCACCTCTTTCATATGACACTTCCTGACGTGAATCGTGCACAAGCAGCCATATGTAATGAATGGTATTAGTAGTTATTTGGGTGGGCGTCTGACAGCTAAGGTCATTTACGCCTTTAAGGATAGATGATTAATTCGAGAGAGAAGGGATTTTTAGGGAAAGGCAGAAAGGTAGAGATAAACCTGGCGTCAGCATTTGCCTCCTCTGAACGATAGGTGTCAGGCGGTTTAAAGTTCAACGTCCCACCCGATGGAAGGCGTACTTTTATTGAAGTTCTCTCCACTTAGCACCACAAGTTGGAATAGGAGTACCACTGAAAAGTCATTCCATCTTCATGATTCTTAACCTGGCCTCCGGGGTGAGAAGTCAGTAAATTAGTTACATCACATCATCAAATCGGAGTGAACAAACTTCTTCATCTTCCTTGAATGAAGGAGTTTTTGCTGAAATATTTTAGTAACTTAGTATGCAGTAGGGTTTAGTTCTTCAGAGCCATAAGTGGGCTCAGGATCGACCTTCGTAGGAAGCGCGGTGAGAAGGTAATGGGATGGCTCAAGCCGGTAAAGATTGAAAGGTGAGAGTTTTGTTAAAATTAAATTAATTTCGTTTTAAAATTAAAGAAATGTCATATTATTTAAGGTCTATAGGTTGGGGTCTGGTATTTCCCTGCGATAGACAACACATACCATTACTGTACCTGAGCTCGATTCCGCCTTCTTGTATGTTATGTCGGCGTTGATCTTTAATTTCCCAAATAATGAGCGCTTTTTTAAAAATATACACGTTTATATACGTACATATCCTTATACCTGCTTCACCTTAGGCGTGAACTGTGTGGATTTTTCTGTAGTTCTCTCCCACGTACGAGATGATGGCGTAATCTGCAGCTTTCCCATTCGCCATTGTTTTAATGGGTGGAATTATTAATTTTTCCTGCGCGCTTCGTGCATGACGAAATTATGGAATTCACTGTTGGTGATATCCATTGTCTTGGAACGCCTTTCTCAAATGAAGTTGATCCAGTTAATCTGTGGAGTAAAAAGTGAACGATATTCGCATGCAAATTCACACCACAACGTTCAATAGAAATCCGCAGTTATCAGAGTATTATTCCATTAACATTTTTTCTGTGCCGGGAACTGCTTAAAGCCACCATTGCAGGAGTGCATTTACGGTCTCCGATACAGAAAACGGTCTATGGAATAATTTGCTGATAATTGTGGATTTCCTTTGAATGGTGGTGTGAATTTTCTTGCGATTAATGTTCATTGCGGATGTTTTCTTCTAAATATCATGTGGCCCAGGCTTCCACCATCTCTTTCTGCTACACGTGCATAAGGAATTTACGGAATTCAATTTCTATTGTGAACTTGGCTGACACAGATGCTTCACAAACATTTTTCAATTATTCTTCTGCGTGAGGTCAGTTTACAAAAGTATCTCTGTGCCTCATAAATGGCTTTATTTATTTAAACAAATGCCACCAAAAACGTCAAAAAAGCCATTCACATTGCATGACACAATAAAAAAATAAATAATCAAAATGAAATTGATAAATAATAAATAAATTCACATTAAATATTAAAAATATAAATAATTGATGGTAAAAGAAAACGAATAGACCACTTAGCGGGAGCTTCAATGCCTGATTCTCATTGACGAAGATACCTAAGGACTGCAGGGGAAGAGAAAAGATCCATGGAAAGGAACGGTCAGAAAGCTAAATATTTGGAGTTGTAGTACAGCAGTCGGATTTTTAGTGGAGACACGGTTTAAAAGGGGACGCTCGAATATGGAAATACGGTTTTGGCATGACAAATAGAATATTGTTACTTGTGGTCCGAGGACGAACCAGGATTTAAAAGATAGAAAGAAGGTCTTCGAAGCGGAAAAATCCGTCCATGATGCAGCGAAAAAGCTTGACATTAGATATTAAAAGGCGTTGAGAGAGATGGGACATTCCAAGGGAGGATAAAATAAAATTCGGAGGATGAATTCCTGGGAGAGGGCATTCAATGACGGGCAACGGCAATAAAGTAATTAATTGGTAGGTAGAATACTCGTTCAAAAACGTGGAGGAAACTCGCTCTGAGAGCGAAAGAATAATGGATTACCTTTAGTTTAATGGTAAAGTAAACTTACTAAACAGCCATCGTGTTACAAATAATTTTGTAGATAGGGTTAAGGGTAAATATCCATTCCCGAGTTTTTCTTAATAATATTTATTCTTGTACCCATACATTGTACGTGTACTTTTTCCTCAATCAAATTTTCTCACATATTTCATCACTGAAGTACGTGGCCAGACTAGTTTTGGCAATGTAAGTGATATTGCCAAACCTAGTTCAGTGACCTGAAAGCTGCTTTTCCTTCGGCATTCTGTAGTCGTCTTTGTCACATTTAATATTCTTTTCGCTTAATTACGTCAAAAGTTACGTTTATTCATTTAAAAAATGTCCCTAAAAATGCTAGTGAAAATAAATTTTTTGTCTACGTTTGAATGAATGATTTTGCGACCTTACTCAATAGAATATTTCATTCGAACTTGTGATTACGAAGAAAAAGGTGTCCCACTGATGTAGCACAGCGCAAATTAATGTACGCCCCCTTCCAAAGTCATATAAGAAATAAGAACCATCCAGGAAATACATGTGATGACAATTTGGTCAAATCTTCTTTTCATGTTTAGCCAAAACATGAATTTCACCAGCAACAGAATGTGAAATGTCACCACAAAACCGATAGCTTATTAATCACTTATTTATTCATGCTGGAAATTTCAGTTTTAATACTATTCAAACAGAGGATACAATTTGAATGGCGATCCGATAGAACTCTTGTTTTTATTGAGATTAAATGTTTTGTCTTTAACACTAGTCGCACTTTTGTGTAAGCGAATTATAAGATTCAATATCCATTTGAATCTGCATTGAACAGATCCCCTACTTTCAAAATAATGACTGACGTCACCCATCACCCTTTTTATCTGTTGTTATTTTGAACTGTTGCACCCTACGAAATGCCTTGCACCCTGCGGCCCTACGAAAATGATAAAGAATGCATAAGTGATTCAAATTTAAGTCTTCATTAAAAGCTGTGCATTCATTTGAGTCTACTCGTATTCATGCTCGAAAATACTAATTTTAGTTCTGAGCATGTTGGTCAGGGTTACCAGGTCAATCAATTGTAAAAGCAACTCTGATGAGCTACTAAATTTGAAAATCACAAATTTTGATACCTTCTAGAAACTTTTGATTCAAAGTATTACATACATTATTAAAAATGTTTACTATAACTGTGGATTTTAACTTAAAAATAACCAACCTCCGCTCCGCAATGTTCATTGACTACTCGAACGGGCAAGTTTAAACCGTCCCGGTGAGTGAAGTCTCACCTTTACCGGTCATTGTACATAAGAAAGCCATGGCATTGAAGGAAGAAAAATGGCTGAGGAGGAAGTGTGGTTTGCGAGAAGGAGAAACTTAAAACTAGAAAATAAAATATGAAATCTTAACCTATCATGAAAGGAAAGCCGATAGACAACGGCTTTTTATAAACAAGTACAAATAAGTTCGCCAGTAACACTACTGGCCTCCGACGCACTCTGTGCATAGAGCGGTACAAAAAGAAATCGGAGGCAAGGAGCGTTCGCGTCCATTTGTTAACCTTATATGTAAGTCACTACTGCCCCATTCGTTTACACAGACTGTCATTTTTCTGTTCTGTACTAGACAAGCCGCAACCTAATCCAATAATTTTATTGTGCCTGAGTGGCTTTAAATTAATTTAGCATCGATTATGGACCGCTTATCACCTTCACCATGATCAATAAAAATACAAATTTATCCTTTGGAAAACCTATCCTATAATACGAACAGAGCAGCTTATTTCCCTGTAATGCATTTCTTTGAGGAATAATCAACTTGAAGTTAGGTTTTCTGCCACAAATATGTGGTACGCATACTGTTCACTATTAGCTCTGGATGTCTTGATTTAAAACCCAGATTAGAACAAGGGACTCCTAAGCCGTACTAGGCTGTTTCTACACAAGCCTTCGGAAATGCATTGATAAATTCCATTAAATGTTTTCTACTCAAAATGATTTTGTCCGAACTTCATATGCACATTCTTTTCGCAAAATTCGTTATTTATCTTGTTATTTTAACTTTTATCACACAATATTTTATGAATTGATTACGCGTAAATCCTCAAAAAAAGGAAGAAATTTCTGCATATCAAGTAGAATGAAAATTTTTACATAACTATCAAATTGCTTCAATTCCAAGTAATGAATCATTACCTAAAACACAAAAATATTTTCTCGCTTGGTTAATCTAATAACATTCTTTGCGTTTAGTCTTTGTAAATAAGCACTTGGCATATAATGTTCAAGTGGCACATTCAAGAAAGCAAAGCTCGAATTTTGCATTGCATTAGAACCCTTTGTTTTACCGCAACCTGAGCATCGATTTAAATTTCAACATGTCCATTTCTCCGTGCCCGAATGTCTCATTATTTCATATTGTTGAATGCCCCATTATTACAAGAATCAGGATGATAGGGCCGTGGCTGGTGTGCAGAATCCGTCTCCTTAAAAAATGCGGCTCCCTCGTACATTATTAATAGTCAAGCTCGGCTACTTTTATTCAGTTTTTAGCTCAGTTCGTTCGGAATAGAGAGAATTGGGGTAATGTGCTTTGTGGCAGTGAAATACCCATTCATTCGGTTGGGGCAATGCCAGGCAAATGCAACCGAGTTTGAGAAAAATTTATGCAATTCCGCCCTGGAATACGAAGGAACAACGAGGTCACCGTGTTCCATCTACGATCGAGCTACCTTTGTATCGGCCAGACTGCCTTCCTCTGCTCCTCTCATTCCCTCTTTCATCCTTCGAGAGTACCTTCTTTCAAGTTTCTCCCCTTTGGATTCACCCGCACTCCTATACTACCTTGATCAAAAAGTTCCCGGAATAACCACCGTGTGGCGCTCCCATCGTTCCGATTTGAGTTCTGTTTTTTTTGTTAAATTGGTACATCTGTTGTTGATATTCCCTTTAAATCTTAGTGTCATAACTTTACATTTGCAAAAGTTACGTAGCCAAGAGTACATATATCTCTGTGTGTGTTGGCGATTTTTTACAATTGCAGAAATGGATTTAAATTTGCAACAACGAACTTGTATTAAATTTTGCGTAAAAAACGGATTTAGTGGCGCACGGACGTTGGAAATGTTGAAAAAGTGTTTCGGCAAAGATTCTCTAAAAAAACGGTCGTTTACCATTGGCACGAGCGGTTCAGAAGTGGTCGTGAGTCAATCGAAGATGATGAACGCAGTGGCAGACCATCGACATCGAAAGTTGGTGAAAAAATTGATAAAGTAAAAGAAATGTTGGTAAATAACCGCAAATTAACCATCAGAGAAATAGCAGAGGACTTGAACATTGCCTATGGATGCGCCCAAGACATTGTGGTTAATGATTTGGGTTTCCGTCGTGTAGCAGCAAAGTTGGTGCCGAAAGACCTCAATTTCATGCAAAAAAGAGACCGTGTTGACGTCGCAAAAGACATGATTTGCGAGGCTGAATCCGATCCCACATTCATCAAAAGGATCATTACTGGAGACGAGACGTGGGTTTATGAGTACGACACGCAATCCAGACATCAGGCAAGTGAATGGCGTTCACCAAATGAGCCGAGACCAAAAAAACCACGTCGTTTTCAGTCAAAAAAGAAAGCAATGCAGACGGTTTTCATGGATTACAACGGTGTAGTGCATCATGAATTTTTGCCTGAAGGCAAGACAGTAAACAAAGAGTATTATTTGGGCGTTATGAGACGTTTGCGTGAAGCAATTCGCCGAAAGAGACCAGAAATGTGGGCAGAAAACTCGTGGATTTTGCACCATGATAACGCACCGTCGCACAGTGCCATCATTATTCGTAATTTTTTAACGAAAAATGCAACAAATACCATTCAACAGCCACCGAATTCACCTGATTTGGCTCCCTGTGACTTCTTTCTGTTCAAACGAGTTAAAAAACCTTTACGGGGAACGCGTTTTAGCAGCCGAGAGGAAGTAATGGAAAAATCGCAGGAAGCACTGATGGACATACCGAAAACCGAATATAAAAAGTTTCGAGGATTGGATAAAGCGCTGGCATAAGTGTGTTGCAGTCGATGGGGATTACTTTGAAGGGGACAATATAGATTTAGATGAATAAACTTGTATTTTTAATTTTCTGAATAAATTCCGGGAAATTTTTGATCAAGGTAGTATTCCCTGGATATTGCGTACCCACCAGCAACCAAGGATTATAAACGATAGCGTCTCCATGCCAAATACGTATTCCTCTCTAATTGATGCAGCAATTTCTACTAACTCATTTATTAACATTTTCATAAATTTAAACTGCGTTAAAACAGTTTATCTCATTAAATTTTCAGCGAGATTTTCTTCAGTTTTCTTAATTTAATTCATGCATCGAGAGCCACATATAGATGCCTCGTTTGTTCGCTGCTGTGAAGATATAACTGATAATATCCAATGAGGTCAATAATTACACTGTACTTCTTTTACGTATTATCCAAATGCTTACGAGTTTAGAGACGATCATGATCAATTATTTATGAAGCCTAAATGATGCACCTGTGATGGAGAGGGAATATGGCAATGGCAGGAGGAAATTATTTCACTATTTTTTTTAATAACATTATGACCATCATTACACAAGTTCAAAAAAATAAAAAAATTACAACCGCACTTGGGCAGTGGAAAGAGATAATATAATTTAACATATTCTATAGTAGTGTATTTTGCTTTTTATTTGCTTTTGCTCCAATTGAAACAAATGTTTTTCAACCACATAGTACTGTTTCCTACCTAATCTTATTTATTAAATGGTGGCATATGAATATTTTCATTTGATGATCCATTCGGATTTGTCAGCAATAAAAATCAACGTTCACACGCGGACAATGAAGCTCACCAGGCGTGCAGTTCAGAATTACTTCGTAATTCGAAATTTTAGAGCAAGTTTTCCCCATTTCGGAGGCTATTTCTGTCTGAGATAAAGCGAACCTTTCTTTTTATTTCCATAAAGGTCGTGATCAGATCTCTTTCGCGCAGACGGTGGTAGCGCGTGGGACCCGCGGATATAAGCGTTTGCATCCTGTGCTAGCGGAGTTTTGTTGAAGTTACGACCCCAATCCGAGGGTACGCCCCACAAATCGCCAGACGCGGTTCTTCATGCAACTTAGGGCGGTCGTTTCACCACGTTTATTTCCGGTGAGTGCCATACCGGGGAGGCGTCTTCCGCGAATGATGTTTTACCCACGTGACGCCCGGCGGCGCTGAAGATCGTTTAATGGCGCTCGTCAAAAGCCACCCCGGAATTGCTTATCTCCCCACACTCAGGGGAGCGAGAGGAGGGAATATGTTCGTGTGTGGTAGGTGGAGGTGGAGCATTACGATCCTGATAATGACAATCCGGCACCAATGATGACCGTTGCACGCTATCCTTGGGCGATTGAATGCTTTTTACCTTCTCGCTACGGGCGTTGTTCAAAATGCTGCTAAGTGACGCATGCGACCTCCAAACAGAGATATGATCTTAAACTTATGTATTTGTCGATGTACGTGATCACAGATTCGACATAAAATGCTCTAAATCGCATTAGCATTCATGATATTTAAGAAAAAGGTTCACCTCAATAACCTTAATAATTCCCTTAATAATATAAAAGTAAATGTAAAAAACTGTGAAGTATGATGCCAATTGTTGAAGTCAACGGAACATTACCTACTCTAAGGAAGTTTGTTATGATTTGATTAAAAGCATTAATGTAACAATGTTATTAAATAGTTCATTTTATATTCCCTTTGGCATGGACACAAGAGAGCGTTTTGTTTTTTGTGTATTTTTTGTAAATTTTGGAAATTTGAATCTATCCTGTGAAAATAAACAATTACCTCTAAACAATGGCTCTCTGATGGCGCAAAATTGTAGCTTTATTATCATTTAAATGTCACAGGAACAATTAAATATTTATTAGGACTTGTTGCGGTGCGCTGAAGAAAAATTGCCCCCAGACAGATTTCATGATAAGGGAGAGGAAACTTCACTTCCTCGTAATGTTTCCGATGCTTGTGAATGTTCCTCGTGAGCCTAGATCTGCATCTGCTGCAAGGAGGGGACTCATGGATCAGCCCCGTAATTTACTCTTTCACTAATGCATACTTTGTCATTAAATCCATGTGAAAATGTTTCCACAAAAATATACCAGTAAATTGGAATGTAAATGACTGGATAATAGTTCTTTTCCGCGCGGTACAAACTTATACCGACCAGGTTTCGATGTACTATATCATCTTCAGGTCAATTTGATGAATATGGAGTACATTTTATATTACTAGTATATGAAATAATGCATTGAAATCTGGTCATTAATAAATTATTATCTTCTGGAAAATTGCTAGTGTTTGGTCATTATAATTCCTAGGAATTAAGGTGTTTAGGGCAGCCAGAAAGATAGGTAATATACAATATCATTAAATCTTGTAATTGGCGCAGTGTTAAAGTATCCTTCTGATAGACACCGTGAATTTATGAAACCTGATTAGCTAATTAAAATTGCACGAAGACTAGTTCTCTCTTCGTTCAGACTAATTATAGCCAGCGCAGCTGTTTTAGTGAGAGAAAATTTAGTTGATACCATTACCCTTCATTCCCTTAGAGTCAGTTGTATGGAATATCATCTGTTAGTGGGAGAGCTCGATCGATGTCTCACCACTTTTTACCTTTCCCAATATAAGCACGTAAATCTGGGTAACGCTAATACATTTATATGAGTTTCCATCATTGCAATAGGAGGACGGTGAAGTTGGGAGGAGAGATCTTGTCAGTAAGTTTTGTCCTAGGAAGAAAGGTATCTGCGCTGAGAAAACACAAAACAGAATTCAAGTATTTGATACCAGCATACCATGGCATCCTGAAATGGACAGGCTACATTCAATGAAGTCCAAACGAAGCAGAACAGATACCATTGCCTCTGCCTTTCATTGATCGGGCGCAAGTGTTAACCCTTGTAACTTTAAGGCCAACACAATCTTTCAAATTCAAAACCTCACGTCATAGCGTCCCTGGATATACGATGGACAATTCTCTCATTCACAAAAGCGTGAAATATTATTTTGCGTGAAATAAATACAGTTTAGTTTTCTGAATTGAATTTATTATAAGTTAAACTACCAATTTGTTCATTTAATATGCCTCAAAGTATAAATCACGCTGTCATCCGCAGGCAGCTGGATTTTCCTTTTGACTCAGCCAGTTATGTGAAACCATAAAATTGGAATCTCAATTATAGAAACACTTACCTATTCCCTCTCTAGGGATATATGAAATCAAACTAGTCCTCTCAAAATGAGTACTTTCATCAAATACTCAACGGCCTCGCCCTGGGAAGGAAATTTTTTTCTGAAAATTAAATTTTTATTGTATCATTACGAAAATATTTATAATTATATATTTGCTGTATTTCAGCAGATTTTCTTGTTTGAAGTATATTTGGGTTTTATTTATGTGGAACTTAACCCCTCTAGTCGACCCAAAAAGAATGATTTGTCATAAAAACAGTCTAAATGATTTGCAATAATGATAACCAACTCCACACCGTACACTGTTTTCTAGAGTATATCATATTTCTCACAAGAACAGGTGAGTTGGATTAAGCGGCAAACTCAAGGAAATTTATCGATTTAGAATGATGTAGAAAGATAACCAAGGGATAAAAAATATTAAATGTGGAAAAAAATGTATAATTTTTTTTCAGCTTTTATATTGAAGGAAATAATTATTTTGGATGAATTCAAAGCATATTGGTGAACAGTTAGGGAACACGTTAGATAGGTAATTTCCACTAAACATTGACAGAAAATATATACTGCTCGATAGAAATTCAGATGCATTCAGGGCTTTTGAGATTTAATAACATTTCCATAGCTATTAATAAAATACATCGCGTAAGTCTTGAAATCCAGAGTATCGTATATATTTTTTCGTATTCTACCGATTAGGGTAGATTTTACATGAACACAGCCTACACTGCTGTAAAAAAATCTCGTACTTGCCCTTCCTAATGAAAAACATAACTTAGAATAAGACACCAATTTCACATGCTTCCCTCCTCCGTGTATTCTATCCCACGTGCCTAGCCTACAAGGTCTGTCGCAAGAGTAGACTGACATTTTTTCCCGAATAGACGGGCGGATTTTTCTCCAGCTGCCTTCGAGGGAAGGAAGTCTCGGGAAAGACTATGGCGGGTAGCATTTCCTTCCAGCCTTTTCGGAGTGCGGATCATTCGTTTTCGAAACTTCTATAATGTGACCTCGTTACGCTCCATCATGAGCCGATTGTTGGAACAGCGCTACGCCATCTAATTTTGCGTGAAATCAGAACAACCGGGGCAAAGACTCATTACAGCTCAAGGCAGTTTATGCTGATAGTGCCAATTGGTAGATCGAGAGCTTTTGAGTGACACGAGTTGTTTCGGGTGGGAAGAGAAAAAGTTGAAGACGCCGAACGTTCAGGGCGACCTTGGACCTCAAAAAGTGACGGTCTTGCGGTAAATTTTGCAAGGCTTTGTTGGACAGGGATCGTAGATTAAGTGTTTCCATGGATTCTGATGAACTTGGCATCCCTAAAAGTGATGTCCATTGACCTGTGACCGAAAATATGGGCATGAGAAAGTTGTGTGCGAAGTTGGTGCCGCAGGTTCTCTCTGATGAACGACAGGAAACTCGTACGAGGATCTGCCAAGGACTTCTCGACCATATGAGTGAGGGTTCCAATTTTTTAGACAATGCCCCATCAGACATTTTCCTCTTCCTCCGCTTCAAATTCTCACGTCACAACGGCTCGGTGGAAGCGCTGCAACTTACCGTAACGAGAGAGCTTATCAGCATTCAGGGCGCCGCCTTCCAGAAGGTGTACGAAGTGTGGAAAACCCGCTGGCAGCGGTGTGTAGACGAACAAGGGTGCTATGTCGAAGACTTTTGAGTCAATGTAAATTCTAGCATAATTTTTTTTTAAACAACTCATTCCCACTACTATTGGAAAAACCTTGTATTTCTTCCCTTTTTTTATTCACCCAATGTTATCTTCTGAATCAAAATCTTGAAGATCATCCTTTGTACTTCCTCGTTCGTAATCCTTTCTCTCCACCTTCACCTATTCTATTTTTCTCCACACCCAAATTGCAAAAGCCTCCATTCTATGTCTGTCCTCCTGCTTAAATGACCATATTTCTTCGTCGTACAAATCTACACTCCAGATCAAAGTTTTGATCAGACTTTTCTGAACATCCTTATTCAAATGTTGTGCCATCGAGTGCTTCTTGAAAATTAAGGTGGGTAGGTATCAGCTGGATGAGTGTAGGGAGGGATTTGAGGTGTGGTGTGAGTAGTGATGGTATTGGTAGATGCTATGAGAATCGATATATGCGTGGATTGTTGTTACCGAAGGTATGGACGGTCCGGGCAATGATAGATGAATAGTTGACAAAAGCCATGTCATTCAAATTTTTACCAAATCATATTCTGCTGCAACGTACATATATGCAGAATACATGTAGAGAGAGGCATGAGAAAAACGAAATGGGAATGAAAGTTGGTGGAGAATCATAAAAATTACTTCGGTTTATGATAGTCAATCTTTAGCTTGTCAGATAGTCACGGGTTTATACACATTCTTGAGATAATTTGAAAATCAGTGTGATAGGAATGGGATGAGAATCAATGTATACAAAAGCTGGTTATATGGTTTTAAAGAAAGAGAAATGCCGAGTAAAATATTAAAATAGGGATTCATAAACTACCTGTAGAGCAATTGGAAAAGTTTACCTAACTCGGAAATTTTTTGATAAAATTGGTCTAAGTAGCAGGGACATTAGAAGAAGAATTGCTTTTGGCAAAAACACCTACACAAGGAGTAGGAAATTTATGGCAGAGACAATGAATAAGTTAAGCGAAGACTACTCTCCTAATAAATTCTTGATGTTGAGCATGATTTTTAGAGCCCCTAAGTTTGTTGAAGCAAGGTAATAGGACAGGATTTTATGCTTTTGAGATATGGGTTTTAAGATGGATGAAAAAGGTGCAATGGACAAAAAGGAAGGCAAAAAAGGAAGTTCTAGGTATGGTGGGGGAGGGGAGAAGATTGTTGAGAGAAATTCAAAGGAGACAGGTAAGATGAATGCAGAGCATTCTGATCGGTAAGAGAATGCTGAAAAGATGGTAGCGGGGATAGCGTTAGGTAAATGAGGAAGGGGTGTGAATCAGATTGAACTATTGGATAGAATGAAGGGAGGAAGGAAGTATGCAAAATTGAAGAAAGACTTATTGTAGTGTCGGGTTTTGTTTTATTATCAGAGGCAAGTAAATGTATGGTTGCATTGATTCATAGGCTGTCTCCGTTCAAAACCTACCTTAAACGGGACAATACCAGCAGTAATACTTCTCTTACACTAATTGTAATTGTTCCAGGATATCAAGTCTTCACCCTTAAGATTCACAATACAGGGATTCGGGAACGAACTTTGTTAAATCTGAGGAATCGGACAGATTTGGCTTATATGATACACTCCAAGTGAATCTTACTTCAAACGATAAAACGGTTGCCTAGGTTAAATGGTTTAAACGGTCCACTTTTCTTGTAATTGCCCACTTTTCCTTTTGGGTTGCGATGGGATTGAGTGAGGTTTGGTGTATTAAAATGTCACTCTGAATTAATATCTGGGGAAGAATTTGGTGATAATTGTAGCTAATATTTTCAGTGAATGGTAATTTTCACCTTTTACTTCAGTTTTCTTTTGCCTTTTATTTTCTGTTTTACCGTTGATTTGTTTGCAGGGAAAGGGACATTGATGAAATCCAGGAATGTTTTTTTCGTCGTTTTTCTCGCCTAAAATCCTATCAATACGGGAGTTAATACAACAATTTCTTGGTACATTGCCTCTTTTGGTGTTCAGTTCTCTCTCGCTCTCACTTTCAGGGGGGTTGAATTGTGGTTAACTATTTGGTTTGTTGTAAAAATCCGATAACGCCTGATATACGTTGTGCAATGAACACGATGGTTTAAGGTATAAGATAAACTTCGTAAATTCACACAAGCGTATTAATACGGTATTACCGATTTCATCACAAAGGTAACTAAAGATGTCAACTATGTGATGAAACCAGTAGTATCTTATTAATAAATGTTTGTGAATATACAAGTTTGTCTTATTCCTCAAGGTAAATGATCACAGGATTGAGCCCGATGGCATTGAAACGATGGTTTAACATCTCCTGACCTCCAAACCAATAGCCACAGACCATGTTATCTATCATGGCCAATAGTCAATTTATACAAATTATAGGTTGCCACTAAAGTTTATTTAGACACAGGGTTTAGATGTGGCTGGTCAATCCTGGCTCATGCGTTTTACAACTATAAGCTTGACAAATTATTTATAGCTGTTTATTTATGTGTAATGTTAACATTTCAGGATGTTGGAAAAATACCCATTTGACCATTTCCAGTTAGTATAAAAGAAATGTTATCACAATACAAATTCAAGCGAGTGTATTCTGGTTCCAAGGCCATGAATTAGTCAAATCCATGAATACTGCGTAAGCTTCAGCCATGTAAATAACCATTATTTAATAAAAGGTCCACCTTTCTAAAGTATTAAGGTAATGAGAGATCCATGCTGATTGTCATGGAGTGGCGTCAGACTAAACGTCTACGGTAACATTAGTTTATTTCCATTCCACTGCCGGAAACCCTGGTACAGTGAATAATTACTGCTTCACAGCTTCTTTGATGGCATTTCGTGTATTGGGTTATTGTTAAATGTCTTATGCTAGCGCTACAGATTTTTATTGCACCAATATTAAAACTTCGTCCTTAATTATTTACTATCCGACGCAATTATTAATAATAGTTATATTTGTTAGATTTTTCGAACGCCAGACAACGCATATTATAATCCATATTTGCTGTCAACTCTACTTATTTAATCTTTCAATTAATGAAATGAATATATGTTGATGTGCACGTCTTTTAACTGTCAAATCGTTGATTTTGAAATAGATACCTCTTTTTATGATACAAGGAGAGGTTTTCCTCAGAGTATGTGGAAGGCACATTCGAACAATTACCCCTCTTTCGAGAATACTCTGGTTTTTTACAAGGACATGGACCGTTTTCTAAGGCAAATCATATGAAAAAGAGGTAGTACAGAAAAAATACATGCACTGCACGCTACAATATTCTGACACTCCTCTTTCTCTCGATGCCGGAGGGAATCAGACGGAATTCACACGTCCGTCGCTCCCCACGCCGTGCGTCGAGGGAAGTGGAAAAGAGGAATCAAAAGACATCTCAAGGGCGTCCCTTAAAAATAGCCCCCTTGGATGTGCGACGCTGGAGCGTGCAGGAGTCGTCTATTCCGAGACGAATGAACGCACTTTCTTTCCCCCTCGCGTGGGATGAATTCTCGTTCTCCGCGGCGGCGTCAAAGCCCCAAACCAGGCGCCACCTCGTCCGTGGAAGTAAACAGGCGATCCTTTGCTACGTGGGGACGTCCCTCCCTTGTTTTTCTTCCCGAATAGCGGGAGATACGAGCCGAAGGCCTTTTCATTGGACACCTCTTCGGGGAAACCTCGCTCCGAAAGGGATGAAAAGTTGAACCACATTTTTGCAATTCTCTTAGGGGAAAATTAGTCGTAGCCAAAACACGCGCCTTTTTCCTTTCGTGCATACTCCATAAACACAAATTCTTCTTCAAATAAAATCCGAGGATGGTCTTTGATCCCAATTTTACTATGAAAATCATTTATCTTTTGGAGACCATCATTTAACTTAGAGTCGCTCATTGATACATGGATATGTTACGCTAAGCTCCCGAGTTAATAGAAGTTATGTCACTGCTAGCAAATTAGACAATGGAAAATAAAATTTGTTTATGTATGCAATTATACTTCAAGGTACAAATACTCATTGGTGTTCTAAAGATAAATTGACGAAAGGGTACTATTATACTAATAGTATTCTTATATTTATGACTTAAGTTTAACATTGTTTCTTATTCATAAAAAATGTTTATCGTGATTTTTTTGGATTATATCGCAATAGGTAGAAGTTATTCTTCAAATTTTAAAATTACCATGATCGGTCGTACACGTATGTAGGAGTTACTTATGTATTTTTCTTCAATTAAGAAATGTATTTTACTGATAGGCATGGTAACGTCTACGTGGAGCGAGAATGACCGCAGTGAAATGTGAAAGTTTTACAGTTCTAGAGCGATATAAACATCTTTTTTGTTACACCATTTCGTTTATTTTCTAACATTTCCTTCTGCTTTTTCATCGTCCCTGTCCACAATGGAGTTCACGCAGGACAGAAAAAAACTTATGAGGTTATTTAGGCTAGTAATTGTTTAGCGTATAAAATTAAACGTATTTATTTTACAAAAGAGGTGATGACCGTCATATTTAATAAGATGTTTTACGGGTAAGTTGAGTTAAAGCATGCGACGTTTCTCGAATAATACCTCTCAACCTCTTCAGTCTTGCCATTCATTGTAAGAAATTTTCTTTCATATCCTATTGCACCGTCATTTCAAGTTAATCTTGGCCTACCTCTCTTCCTTCGTTGTAGTGAGACCATTATTTTAAAAGTCATGGTACTTCAAAATATTACAGGCCTAATTAATTATTAAAAGTTTGATGCTGATAAAATAAAATCTTTTTGGAAGCTATACGACGATGTAAAGAACCTATTTCACTGAAATCGCATATCAGATCGCTTAGATCGCCGAATGAACTCTTACCACTGGAGAACCTGCTACGCAATGCAATTAGGGAGTCTATAAGGACGATACGGCCCGTGCAGATGATTAGTAAGAAAGAATGGTGTATCGTTACGCCGATTGAAGGGAAAAGTGGCTATAACGAGGTATTATATTCTTACAATGTAAGGCAAAATATAAGTAAGGCTGTAACAAAGAATTGAATTGTATGGAAGTCAGTTATTCGGTTATTTTTGAGTGAAAGAGTGAAAAGGTTGATTGATTTTTATTTATTATGTTTTTGAGGAAATATAAATGAGGCACCATTTAAGTATTTACAAATATTGAAGGTTTATTATCCCGTTTAAAGAAGACTAGCTTAATTAAAGATCCTTTATTAACTGTCAATCAATTTTTCTATTGATTATTTGCAGATTTTTTATTCCGATGAATATTCCATTATCTTTTTCAGGCTCTGGCATGTATAGTGTAGAAATAATTGGTTTGGTACACAATTCTCTGAATAATTCAAGGGTTTTAGAACCTATTTCACTGAGATGGATGGAAATCTTCGGGCTTTAGTAATTAGTATTGAGACCCTTACGTGTTTCCAGTTCTTCTATGATGAATTGTTATTTCGCTGATTGTAGACAACTTTCTCAAGTTCAGAGAAGGATGATTTGAGGGTATAGCAGAGAAGGTCAAAGTCAAAAAGTTTATGTTGCCAGTCATGTCGCACAGGTCTCAAAATTAAACCATATCCTAATTCTTCCAGCATTATGGCAGAAATGAAATTAACTTAAGGAAACAAGGAAATTAAACCAGAAGCAATGCTTTAATTTTATTCACCTAGTAATATTTAACTAATACTTTAGGGTCTGCAAATGTAAGGTTAATTGGGAAATAATGGACGTTAGTTGAAAACAGAACGGAAGTGGATTATATGAACGAATGCTCCCACAGCGAAGGGATGAGGAACTCGCCTAGTTATCATATTATTTCCCTTCACTAATGCTAAAATCCACTTTGGCACGAAAGAAAAGGTTTTTGTAGGAAGAGAAGTAATTTCTGGATGAGTAGGAGGCAACGGTATCGGGAAACCTTGCTATGTTGTTTTGATGCGCTCCAAGTAGTGACTGGAATTAGCGTTAAGTGTTGGCAGAGGATTCTCGTTAGCTTAAAGGAGACTAATGCGTCACGATACGTCTCCAATACCAGTTACCCCTTAGAATTTAGCGACAAGGAATTCCAGGAGTTTACAGCGCTTCTACCCGGTCTCAATGGAGAAAGGAGAACGGTCGTTCATCGGAAAAACAGATCTTTTTAGCATCACATTTTAATAGAAAAGTGAGTGGGACGGTGAATTTGCAGAGCCCGCACCCTGTGAACGCAGTTTTAAGCGAGATATTTTGTTACATTTTCACATTCATGGAAAGATGAACTCGAAAACTTGCGTCGCGTAGAGGCAATGAAAAACCGAGTTTCAATTTGGGACACTGCATATTATTTTATTCCTTTCCGCATGATATTTATTTTCATGATTTTCAGGATTGGCGAGGAGCGGTTTTGTGGAACTTTGCGCTATCTGTATTTTATCGGTGGAAATTTCGGAGAGCAAGGTTTAAATGAATTCCAGGAAATGAACGTTCAATAAATGTTATTCTACATGTACTCTTGAAATAAATACGACAAATACTTAGCCTCGTAATTTGGTCATGAATTTAAATATTCTTCGAGGGAGAGAAAACTCTGTCATTAAATTAATCCTTTGTCATTTTTTATGATTGTTCAAAATTTTTAGGCTATTTGATGTACATTCTACCGGATAAATAGTTAGGTCGATGTTCTCCTAGTCGCGGTAGTTCAGGGGGTAGAGCGTTGGACTGCTGACCGGAGGGTCCCGCGTCCATTCCCGGGCAGGTCTCTGGGCACCTGCAGCTACACCCAAGCTATGTGATTTTTCGGGTACTAGATCTTCCTGGGAAACCATAACCGGCCCAGTGAAAGGAACTGGCCCCCTACCCTGATGGCGTGTGATACGCCATCGGGCTTAGCACTGGGTGAAGTCTACCAATCAACACGAGAGTCTAACCGACCCTCGGGTGCATTACTCTTTTTATGGTTTTTATGGTTCTTCTAGTAGGCTTATATTCTTAGTTTTAGGCTTTTTTTCTGTAGATGAATCAATGCTACAACAGAAGCTATTCTTCCACTCGTCATTCCCATATTCTCCCAATTCTCTTTTCGGCCCTCGCCGCTAGGAATGGTGTAATTCTTAATATTTTTGGCCCTATAAGCGGCAGAAAATCGGTATTTTCATTACGAATCTTCAGTTAACGCCCTCAAATTATTATAACTTGAAACACCAACTTAATTCTCTGTGTTCACGCCTCAGCACAGGCTGAAGACCTCTCTTATCAGATTTATTTTCAATCGTTCTTTTATCCTTTTATACTTTCGTTATCATCTATTGGATGAGGATACTCTCCTTTTCGAGAGTATACCTATCATTAAAATATACAATCATATTCATTTTAACTATAAACAATTAAACATTTGAATATACAGCTTCGGTACCAGTAGAACCATGATATTTTCAATTTAAATGGCACTTCTGTTCGTGAATTATCTCTCATAAATCTAAATGTCTCATGATGTAAATCACGGTGTAAATAATCCCTCCTAATAAAGTAAATATTCATTTAAACCTGGAAAATATTTTTTGAAGATGCATCCTGCAAAACGTTTGCAGGTGATGCAAGCTTGCCGCGACTATATGCGCAAAGAACTTTATCAATAAAAAGGCCTAAAATAGTTAAATTCATTACTTTCTTGGACCTTAAGGATATTGCTATGCTGTTACATAAGTCCAAATACCCGAAGCATAATGAAACGAAAACTTTACTTGAAAAATAAATCATTAAACACGCTATTGATATTTTCTTCCTCAATTGATATGCCCCGAAAATACGTAAAATGAATCCAGTAAAAAATGAATTGCAGATTAAAGTACAAATTTCTAAAATTCTTCAAAATACCACTCTTTTGCATCGACTCAACGATGCCTCGGCCAGTTGCGGTATGCTTCCCGGAAAGCGTCGACGGGAGCCTTGCTCAGGCACTTTGTCCTGGCCTATTTGATATCATAAAGTATCCCTAAATGGTTGCATTCAAGTCCCTTTTTATTCTTGGGAACAAAATTAAGCCCGACGAAGCCACATGAGGGCTGTGGTGAGGCTGGGGCAGCGTTGCCACCCCGTGCATGACCGAATACTCGCTACTTCACGAGGTAGGCTGTGTGGGATGGCACGTTGTTGTGGTGCAGCCTCCAGTTGGCAAAGATTTCCTTCCTGGCGTGTTGCATTTATGAGACGGACCGTTCAAGCTGAGATATATATTAATATTTTTTTACCATGAGAAAACCATTATGGGGTGTATGAAAACGGAAGGGTACCCTTACCTAAAAAATTTCAATGTTTGAAAAAAAATTTTCGCCCACAGGTTTTAAAGGCTACAAAGAGACCTAAAACTCAAAGAAATTTTGCAAATAGTCACACGTAACTTGTACGTACTTTAAGCAGTATATCTGTTTCATTTCACTTCAGAGTCTTATGGTTTTTCAGTGTTTCGAATGGTGATTTCATTGTTGCTTAGCATCGGGGGAAAACAATTTCTGAAGCCATGCAACTGCAATCCTGCCAATTAAATTTAAGAAATTCAAAGTTTAATATTTTAAATGAAAGCATCAATTTGAATGCATGGGTTTGCACGTGATCGAAGCAAGTGTAAAAATTAATTAAGAAAAATATTTATATCATCTCAGTGTTTTCTAGAGCGCCAAATAAAATATGTTAATCAAAGTGGATCAAGTTATTACGCCGCGGAGAGATAAAAGAACGCTTTTTCTATCTTTGAGGATCGTTGTCAATGAAAAAACAGGTAATAATCATAGAAAAAATTCCCCATATATTTCGTTTCTGTTCTATCTCTCGGAGATTATTACCTAATAGAATGTTTAAGAATTTTAAATTGATTAAATATCTATTTTACCTTTGGGAAACATTAGGTATGGTGTGAAAGAATTATTATAGTAATTTTAAAATCAAAGAGACTGTCCTGTTTTTGTCCTGTGCGTTTTATTTTTTATAAAATGGCTAAATCTATTATCTTGATTATATGCTAGTGTAAACCTGAAAGTCTTTTTTTTTTTGGTGGAAAATATTTACCCTTAATTTTAAAATTTTACTTGAACGCGAAATATCTCTCACCTTCAACCGAATCCTTCGAATATGTTCGCTCGTTTCTTTGTTTCGTGCGTGGGCTCACCATTAATGATCACACTATCAAAATGGAATGTACGGTGAAGAAAGATACAGAAAGATTAAAGAAAAAGCATATGTTTCAGGGACTCGTTGTGCCTTCGTCGGCAGAAGATTTGCATAAATGTGTGTATGTATGTACGAGGGTGGTTTGAAAAGTTACAAGATGCAAGACATTTTTCCTGAAATTTTCGCGGTTGGAAACATTTCATATATATATATATATAAATATTTCCTTGACCGGGACAAGGAAATATTTTTACTCTTGTGATCCGTTCGATTCCGCCTTCCCCAACTCTATCGTGTTCGTCCTTTATGTGTGTTCCTATCCCTTTTCCTTATATCTGTTTCTGTATATATGAGTATATATATATATATATATATATATATATATATATATATATATATATATATATATATATATACATACATACATAAATACATATATATTTATACACATATATATATATATATATATTTATTCATTTATTTACGATCACACCATTCTAATTCCTCATAAAAATGCGTTCTACGAAGGTCCTTTCCTTAACAGAATCCTTCCAAGGAACACGTAAGTCCACGATCTCTGGAAGAATTGGCCACGATAAGCAGGATCTGGAATTTCCTTGAAGTAGCTTGACTTTTGACTCGAATTTTACCTCTTCAGCATCCCGTCCCGTATTCCAATACGTAATTGTGAAGGGTTCTTGGAGTGGAAATCCTCTGAATGCTCACGAAATTCCCTGAAAGCTTAGACGAGAATGCTTTATACCATAATAAAAGAAAAGCCTTTCGATTTTTTGCGTGAGCAAGATCCCTAATGCAATTCATTCATCGATAAAAGGGCATAAACAAGTGCCACATGAAGTGAATATTAAAGAAAAACCTGCGCCATCGTGGATCCCGTAAGTTTCCCTTGAGTGAGTGAATAATTAGTGACTCGAGTACACGTGGAAACAATTTTGTGCTGCTGGAGTACTTTTGTACGTCTACTGGGGGGGGGGGGTGGATGTCCGGTTGCGGATCAATTCGGTTCACTTCTCATAAGGAATTAAATTCTAGAGACGAAACAGAAGTCATGAGGTTAAGGTGTAATTTATGCAGAAGTTCTAAGGGCTTCAATACGTCCTATGCGTGGATGGAAACGACATGACGATACAAGCGCATGATGAGTCAATTTTTTTATGTTGATCGATTATTATATGGATGTTTTACGTATATCTCCAATTAATTGATCTGAAGAATTTTAAATACGGCTTATAAAAGATAAGGTTTCATCACATGGAGTAATGTTTTACATGCATTATATAATTATCAACAAATATCCTCGTTGCTAGAAGGCACCCTTTCAAGCGCATGTATCTGAATTTTAAAGCTTTAATTTTATTCTGTATTAAAAGACGCGTAATCAGCGCGTTATTAATTAAAGCATACTTATCAGGAAAAATAGGTTACATATTTTTGGGAATAGTTATTCATAATTAAACATGTTAGAACTTAACATAACTTTTATGAATACAAATCATAGTTGATTACACCGTACTATGCGCATGGATTGTACCTTTATAGCTCCCGCTAGAGTGAGAAGCATTTTCAAAACACAAATGGGGTCATTTTGTGTAAAATAACAGCGTGTAATCATCCATTTACTCATTTTCCTGCTTTAACATGCGTCGTGTTTCTTTGACCATTGATGAAATAACCGGTTATGGTGCGATGGATGTGAAAAATATGCTTTCGTGGGTGCTGTGGTGAACAAATGACGCGTAATGACGAACCCAAGAATTCTCGAACAAGGTCCGGTCGGTTTTTCCATTGAGCATAAGGGTAACAGAAGCGTTCTCGGAGGCCCGTTTTGTTATAATGTCGACGCTGTCAAAATTTTGGTGTTGGCATTGATAGCAAAATATAACTGCATACCAGGAGCTTCCGTTAAGAAGCAACTGAAATTTTACTTTCTAGGGTAAATAATGTGTTGGAATACGAGGTCCGTCCAATAAATACACGAACTGAGGCAATTAAAACTTTATTTTGCAAAATTCAGTCTACATCGATTATATCCCCTTCAAAGCACTCTCCATTCGTTGCTGTGCACTTATTCCATCTTCTTTTCCACTGTTGAAAGCAACCTTGGAAGTCCTCGGCAGTTAGGCTTTTTAGTTTTCCCGTCGTTTCTTGTTTTATTGTGTCCACATCATCCCAGTGATTTCCCATTACCATATTTTTGCGTTTTGGGAATAGGAAAAAGTAGCAGGGGGCGAGATCTGGAGAATGAGGAGGATGACCAAGGATGGGGATTGAATTTTTTGTCAGAAACTGACAAACAATCAATGCTCAATGTGAAGTTGCATTATCATGGTGAAGGATCCATCCATCTTGTTCCGTTAAATAGAGTGCACTGTTGATTTTCCTAAATTCAGTTCATCAGCTATCGTTCGGACGGTTTTTCGACAATCGGTAAGGACAAGGGGCCGCACACGATCAATGTTGCCGTCAACGCATGTGGTTTAAGGTCGTTTCGGCCTTGCATCATCCGTGGCGTCTTTTCGGCCGTCTTTAAAATGCTTAATCCACTTGAAAACGGATGTTTTCTTCAGAGCATTATCACCTTTAAAAGCTGTCAACATTTCAGTAATTTCTTGAAAACTTTTACCGCACTTCACCAAAAAATTACATGATGATTCTTTGTTCCGTGATTTCGTCAGTTTCCATTTTCGACAAACAGTAAAAACAAGGGCAACATACACTAACACAACTGGCAACATACGCACAGCTCGACGACCCGCCACTATGGTCGCAAGTAGGAGGGGCTATAGTCCGCGTTATGGCTCCAAACTGTAGCATTTCCCGCATTTATTTCACGGACCACGTGTGCCAGGGGACCTAAAATTTGACCACACTTCGCATTTTAGACTCCTAATTCTGCACGCTATTTAAATGGAGTTGATGCGAAGTTTTAAAATCATATAATATCTATTCAAGTCTTCCAGCACTCCCACGTGGCTTAAATACCAATTTGGCTTATGGGAATCTGCAGAATGTTCCGATATCACCAACCGCATTGCCATTATTTGACTTTAATTTAGATTATCATGGATAAACACATCTTTCTATGTCTTATATTATGTTTTCCTTGAGTTGGCTAATTGTTTTGTATCAATTGTGAATACCGGGTATCGTCACAGTAATGCATGTATTGATAAGCGATAGTAGATTAATGTATCCACTATGAAGTTTAAAGGTTAATTTTTCCATTAAAATATTATATTTTATAAACAACAAAGAATTACCGGATATTTGCCGGTATTTATTTGTTGTTAATTTCCACACTCAAAATAAGGGAAGAGGAAAATGTTTTCTACTTCTGGCAAGCCGTGTCTTTTAAATTTTCACTTAAAGATTGAAATTTGTTATTGAAAACGGTCTGGTCGGAAATTTAAAAATTTTCCCGGAATTACTTTAATATACTTCACAAATATTATCTTTATTAGTAGGATATCATAAGCAATATTTTATCTTAGTACTATTACGAAATTAAAATGAAAATTTATCCATATGAATGTCTCCTGAATGACTTTCTCTAAGGTGAAGGATTTTAGAACAGTTGTAATAGTTGTATTAATACAGGTTGTTAAATATTAAGCCATATTGAAAAAATGTAGACAGATATACCGTCAACAATTTAGGTTAAACCTATTTGTAAACAAATTTATAATTGGTAGGTTTAATTCTTTTCGTAATGTTGACTACGTTTATCCTTTTTTGACGAATATAATCATCAATCTACGTCTTTCGGTTTCAGGAAACGGAAAAGCCGAAAGTGCCCACGCTCTCCAGCTGGAAATAGCCTTTTCGACGTGTTTAGAGCATCGAATTTCCCAAGTTTTGATGACCGGAACGTGTAAGTACGATTTTAATGAAATAACTCTGAGTGAGTGCAGTTATCCAATCTCCGTTATCTTCTCGGTTCGCCGTACGAGTGCCTACCTATAGCGCTGCCCTCGTCCTTCCCTCTTCATCAGGATCAGCTTTCCCACGACGCCGTGCTCTCGATAAAATAAATGAAAGACGAGGAGCACATCCGGTGCGTCTCTTATCGCAGAATTTTAACCGATATTGGATACATCTTGTTCAAGCGAAAGAGGTGGGACGCCCTTCATAAAAATCCCTGACCATCCTACCTCCAAACAAAATAGACAAACCAGTCACTCGTTTTCATTTTTTTTCATATTCCCTTCGTGGAAAGTGGTAAAGGAAAACGAGTTCAAAATATGCGTTGGCGTTGCTTCGGTCTATCAAATATTGATCGCGCTCCAACTCAATGCCTTCGTTTTGCAGCAGCGGCTGTCTACATCCGCCGCGGTGTAAAGGGTAAAAACCTTTTGAACTCGTTTAATTATTCTGGCGAAATAATTTTTCCCAGGGCAACAGGTTCCCCAGTCACTCCATCCCTGTGGCAGAAGAGGTCTGCCGTGAGCATATAGGTCAGGTAGTGTGAATGTATGTAACGCTTTTACAGGTATATGTACATGTAAATGTATATATATATATATATATGTAGATATATATATATATATATATATATATATATATATATATATATATATATATATATATATATATATATATATATATATATATGTACATATATATGTATATATATTTTATATATAAATATATGCACACACACACACACACACACACACATATATATATATATATATATATATATATATATATATATATATACCAAAATATTAAGTCATAATTGAGTGATTTTGAATGTGCATGTGTATTTAGTCCGTGCAAAACATCACTATGGAGTCGTTTCTTCGAACAATTATGCGTAGATTTTATTGTTTTTAATTTATATATTTTTTATACTTTGTATGCAATTGGTAGTACTGGTAGGAAGTTTTGGCATGAGGCAGTTTTGCGTTTATCCATGGGTTTTATAAGAGGCAGTAATGTGTTTGAGTGGCTTCCTACTTCCAAGCTCGTTGCGCGCCTGCTCTTTCTAGTCGTTAAAAATGGAAAATTGAAAATAGATCACAAAGAGTTCCTTTTCTATTTACTTTAACTTTTTATTTTGATGAATTTCCATAAAAGTTTTCCTTCCAATATTAATTTATCTTATTTTTTGTTGTACTGCAAAAGCGTGTTTACGCCAGGAGGTCATAAAAATTTGTGTATATATATCTGCGACACATATTTTTATACCGAATTGAAAAAACACCTCCGAAGGTTATTTAACCAATTGACTATTCGATTTATGGATTTCTAACGAATTTCGGTACCTAATTAAGTGGGTGAATTGCAATCTTCCTTCATCGAGCGTAGCAAAAAAGTTAACTCATTCGTTGCTAACAGGAAACCTATTTCAAAGCTAGCTGTCCACCAAACAGTTAATATCAAAGTTTTGTTACCTTCACATATGTAAATATTAAATTTTATTCTTTTTAAACAATATAATACAAAACATTCTGTTAAT
The DNA here is from genome assembly GCF_022747635.1 of Hetaerina americana. Classification (NCBI taxonomy): domain Eukaryota; kingdom Metazoa; phylum Arthropoda; class Insecta; order Odonata; family Calopterygidae; genus Hetaerina; species Hetaerina americana. The sequence goes on along the minus strand of NW_027287205.1, from coordinate 33,806,277 downwards.
TTCTCTCACTCATACGTAATGGCGCTTTCCACGTAAAATGGGAAAAGGTACTTGCCAGGAAGCGAGAAAAAAGCAGTCGAAAAAATATAAGATGAAAAGATACAGAAATATCGCAATCGGAGAATGATGACAATGAAATGGAAAAGCAGAAAAGAAGGCTTGAGGAAAAGAGGAAAGGTTGTGAAAGATTTGGACAAGAAAAGATACAGAAACTAATCGGAAAAAAGCAGCATCCTATTTTTCTAAAGATCACAGCGAAATTAAGCGTGGGTGGGAATAGTATCGGAGGAATGATTTTGAGGAGAAAGTGTTTAAATTAAACGCATGGAAGTATGAGGGATGAGCGAATTAATCAGGATAAATTTTTAAGCTGGTATAACCCATAATGTTGACAATGGCAGATGTAATCATTTCATTTTTTAAGATTTTAAGACTATGATGATTCGTATTGAGAAGTTAACAGGACAAGTCTTTGAATGAGGTTATGGATGCGTTCCAATGAATCATCATTCATCAAAGGCATTATGTACATTTAAGGATTGGATTTGGTAGATCCATAGCATTTACGAGTTTTTATTTGTACCAATCTTGAGGACAACCGCTTTATTTTCCTTTTATTATTTCTGTCTTTATTTCTTCAAAACTTCTGCCTTCCTTCACGCTGTCTAAAAAGCCATCCCTTACCTTCTTCTACTTGGTGGTACCAACGTTCTCCTTTATATCACGATATTCAGCATACCACTTCTCCGTCAATATATCCTCTATCCATTTTGTCTGCCCTTCAAAGATATCCCACTTTATTTCCTCACCTTTTCTGCCATGTTTTAACTTCCCCGTTTTTCTTGCTATCTGTCCAACTATAATAGTTTTTTTTGGCTCTAAAATTGTCATGTGGAACAAAAATTCCTTTTTACAGCTATACCACAATGTCAATCCTTCTATATTGTATAATTCTACTCCAAACTCTTTGCCATTTATTATTTTAGATCAATTTTCTCGACTCGTATCTAGGACTAAGGTATGTGATAATCCGTTCATTAAATTCAATTTCAACGAATGTCATCCTACAGGTATTCAAAGGTGGTTAAAATGATCGTAGAACTGTCTTCATCATACACTCTAAATCCAAAGTTTGAATAATTTTGGTTTGTTTAATTTAGATTTCAATGTTTTTATGTTTGAAATAAAAAATATCCATAAAATGGAAATCGGTACTTCTGCAACTTATTTCTCTTTCCCTTTATTATATATGCTCTTATGTGGGCATGTTTACCGTTTTGGCGGAACGTAGACTGATCATCGTGCCATGTCTTATATTCGTCTAACACGGCACAACCTGATACCCCTCACTCATTTACATTGTTCTTCAGTTCCGAAAACCTTCTCTCTCCCTTCATCCTGTCCAGCATGCCTAGCATTTCCTCCCCCTATCTCGCTTTCCTAATGTTATATCTTCATCGTAGTCTAAAGAATCCAATATCCAATCAAAATTCTCGACATCCAGCTTTCCTGCCTACTTCGGGTTTGAGCCAACAATCCCCTGTCCTCCCCCACCATGCCTAGCACTTCATAGATTGTTTTCTTATCATTGCATTTTACTCATTCAATCCTTTTTCCTACTCATATTTCCAAATCCTCAAATCTACGCCTACTCGTATCAATCTGCTTAACGACCAAGTTTCCGCGCCAAGCAAAGTGTCACGCTCGATACCGAGGTTTGACGAGTGTCTTCTTAGCATCATTACCCCTCGACCCCGTAATCGATCGCCTCCTCCTTCTAAAAACTTATTTGCCTATCGATATTATGTTTCTTCTAATGTCCTTACCACTTTGGAAATCTTGGTACAAAACAATTACAAGATAGGCAAACTTGGAAATAGTATTGCTCATAATAATCAATAAACGAGTTTATGAAAACACTGATATTCTTCGTATTGTCAAACGAAATGATTGAAATATATATTTTTTCCGAGCATATCAGCAGTATTATACAACACTCTTTTAATACTTTATATGATTATTATTGCCTAAGGTAAAAAGGGATTCAGCCATGTATTTTTTTCATTAAGTGCATCGAAGCCTATGTATTCTTTAAAGAGAATTCCCACTCTCTTACAAGTACAAACGACGGATATGTTTTTCAACTAAGCCTATAAGATAACTTTAGGATGAGAATTGTTTAAATATGCAGCGTAGGATCCAGAGTCGGTCGACATACCTTGATAGCCCCCGTCTTAACTAAGGTCGCGAGAATTTGGGAATGTTTGGTTCATTTAATTCAAAGATAAGTTTCCTGTGTCCATAGTTGTCTCGTGCATCACTCTTGAGGGAGTTATTATATTGGCACATCCTAAAAGTATAGGCTACCATAGGTTGCTCCTGAGCACCAATCCTATCATTCAGCTAGTATTTTCATATGGTGTGGGACGATTTCTACCAGAATCCAACAGAACGAAATTCGCGTGGAAAACCGTGATTATTACGGTTTAATTTAACAGGAAAAAAATTCTCAGGAGTACAACTGAATATAAAGTTGCTCCAGGGGTATATCTTTGGTCACTACTGAGCGGGAAAATAATTAGCTGTGCAAATGCCTATTTTAGGGTTTTTTTTTGTTTACGACGGGTCACATTTTCCCAACAAAAGCAAAGTTGAATTCAAAGTTGGAATTCCTGTTTTTCTTCATTTAAGTGATTGCTTTTAGGTTACTATCGTGCATCTCGTACGAACAAAAATACGGAAAAAGATTTCCACATTCAATTCTATCCATGCTTCTTCGTATCTCTATTAATAATATGAGTAAAGAATTTTCATTTAAGATATATTTCAAACAATTTGAAATTTTAGTTATGATAACAATGAACGCGACTTTTTTCACGTTTTGGTTTTTACTCATCCTGGTCATTATTTATGTTTTTAATGAATATTAGGTTTCATGTCATATGCGGTCTACAGATGAATTCAAATACCGTATGTCGTCAACAGGCAATTCTTTTCTGTTGTATGAATTATAATTTGGCGCTGTTATATATAACAAAAAAACAGAATAGTCAACTCAAAGGTCGGTTTAGTAGGTGATGGTAGAGTTCACCCTATACTAAGCCCGACGGCTTGTGAAATTCACACAGCAGGGTAGGGCGGGTTAGACCCTTTCCCTATGCCGGTTATGGTTTCCCAGAAAGGTCTGATACCCGAAAAATCACATGGCTTGGGTGGAGCTGCAGGTGCCTTGAGAGACTTGTCTGGGAATCGAACCCGGGCCTTCTGGTTTGTAGTTCAACGCTCTACCATACGACTATCGCGACTTACTGTTTGTATATATATATATATATATATATATATATATATATATATATATATATATATATATATATACATATATATATATGTATATAAATGTATTTTTATTCTTTGTTTGCTTAAGAATTAAAAGAACCAATAAAAATACAGCTGACGCTATACTGATAAGATACTGAACAACCAATGGAACTTATTCCTGATGAGTGGCCTGAATACAAAACAGCCAACTGAATAGGTTACATTCAAATAAAACCCTAAAACACGCGCACAAAAATTTAAAAGTGCGTTGGTACCGAGGAATTTTCAAACACAAAACTGATGGAAAGCTAATGAACCCCGTTAAATTAATAACCTTTAAGAATATTCCAGTAACCTCAAATGATTTTCTTTCGGTACATTTAGAAAAGCGAACTTGAAGGTTGGAAAGTATAATTAAAGATATGTTAGAAGCATTTCTACAGATGGCAAACATCCTGTTGGTAGTTGGTGCCCTGACACCCCCTTATACTCGCCCGTATGGCATTTTGCGGGGTCTTGTGCATGTATAGGTATAAATGGTATGCGAGAATAAGGTTACCTAATATACTATAAAAGAAAATTTCCGAAAAGGATAGCTTTTTAATTTAATTTCATATTTGAAACATTCTTAGTCATTTTTCGTGTTTTTGCATGTTAAGATGTTCTATTGACAAAAAAAAGAATGTTGGTGTTATATCTTCCCGTCTGTTTTTAGTCATATTTTATGCTAATATTTGTCCATCATCGCTACGGGTTCATTCATATTTACAATGTTGAAAAATTATATTACTCTGATTTTCAATATCTTTTCAGGTACTTTTTTTATATTTATTGGTTGCCTTTTTCAATTGATCGCAGTGGCCTCCGTGAAGATGTGTTGGTGATAAAAATCACGATGTAAAGTTAATTAAAAATTGGCAACTTTCCACAAAATAAAATGTATTAATGCGACCGGTTTTAATGTAACTACATCATCATCAGGTCCTGATGACCTGACAATGATGTAGTTGCATTGAAACCGTTCGCATTAATAAATTTCATTTTGTGGAAAATTGCCAATTATCAATTAATTATGACATTCCACCATGTCACGCTGGAAACGCCTCTTTTTATACGATGTTAAGTGTCATGCCTAATGTACCAGGAATGGAGAACGTCATTTGCTCCACTGTTAACAGCCATTAACTTTTTTTCGATAGGGTTTCTTTTTGCTGGCGCTTGTGGAAATGGGTTCGATGTTCAAGCGATTTCTTTTAGCTTATTGATGGCTTCAAAGAGGTTAACCACAGGCCTATCTTCCCCATTAAACGATCTACGTTATTACCTAATCATGAGTCCGAGTGCATCTCCTGGATGCAAGTATCCACGGCAAACATCAAGGAAGTGTTTAGCCAGTTAAAGCACCAAGGCCACTGCTCAGTACCCAGAGATTGAGAGCAGAAGTGAATGATTCACAGTAGTAGTGTTCTCTCGAACTCATACTGAGTAGTATAATTGCACTTAGTAATCGTATTGAAGATTGGTTATCTCGTTCAAACCAAGTTATTTTACTCCCTTTGCAGAAGTGTCAAATACTTGCTTTGGTGATTTTCTTTCTGGTTTTCAATTTGAGTTTTAAGTATTCTATGCTTCAATAATGGGATATGGGGCTTCAAGAACAGGTGAGGAAAATGAATCATGTGTTGTATCGAGTTAATAAGCTATTGCTTTAATCAGCTAACTCCTAGCTCCCATTAAATGGCTTTGAGGTGACTTGGCATGTTTAATCTGTTACCTACACCACGAGACCACTCAAACTTCTTTCCCAGTTCAATTAATCAATGATTGGAATCCGTTCCTGGGTGGTCGGAAGCGCACCACACCTCGCAACTTCGAAATCATTAATGATATCCGATTTTCAACTGACGCTCTTTTAATTTGGAACTACCAAATCCTTCCAAGATTGACTGTACAGATAATGGATTTTTTGAATTATTGGTGCTTTGAATCTACATGCATTTTTACGTTTCTACATGAAATGTACTTCAGTGTAGTGCATTTATAAATGTACAATCAGTGAATTTTAATTCTTACTGCACAATTCAAATTCAACTCAGATGAAATCTTCTTCATGCATGAAATATCCACAGTAAGCGCTTATATTAAGGTTCCTTCATTAATCTAGTCATAATATTAATAATCTAATGTGACCAGCTTATAAATATGCTAGTCAAGAAAATTTTCTTCGCAAAATCACATAAGAGGGCAACAAATATGATTGGTGTAATCATATTGCATTACTCAAGCATACGTAATTGTTATTTTTTTCCCTCGCCACCGCTAAATGAATGAAAATTCTCGAAATACTAACTCTTCTAATTGTAATCCTAATTTGTTAAGTCTCTTTTCATCTCTCTTTTCTTCAGCTGTAGAGGTAAATCGGCATTTGCTCTATTAAGAAGAATGAGGTTCAGAAATAAGTACGATAAGTTGATACAATTTCAGGTATAAGAAATAGCACATTGCGATTTTGTAGAGCAAAGTTTCCTTGAAAGGCAATTTTTCAGAGCTCTGGCATCATTCCTGTGACTTTTTTCTTCAAATCTTGAAACAGTTTTTCTCGAAATGGATTTCAAATACTCGAAAAACTTCCAGTGCTACTCTGACAAAAATTCAAATATCGTATTTCCATTTTACACATATTTATTATCCAATAATCCGGTTCCAAAAAATCCAGCTTCATTCTTGCTACGGAAAATAGTAATTCCTGCTTATGAATTTTCCTCTTGTCTTACTCTTCCTTCCCACTCCATTCCTTTGATATTGCTCGCAGTTTGGAAGCCCTGTCCAGGCAATTAAATTTAAATTTACTCTATTGCCTGCTTAATTGTAATCGGCACAAAATTCAAATGATGATGAAGCTATTGAAATTAAACATAGGAGCTCTATTTCTTGCTAGAACTATAATTAATTCATGTCCAGTCAATGCTATGCTTACTTTAACTTTTATTTTACTGCGTTATAAGGGAAAATTATAGTTAAAACATTTTAATGGCATTACTTATAAGTTTTGAAAACGCTAAACTACCTCGCTAAATTGAATTGAGTCCAGTTACAAACATGTTCGCTCATATTACTACAGTTATATTTTTATTGTTTAAGAAAATTGTTATAAGTTGGAAGTTTGCCAGGTGGTAACATACATTGTATCTTGCATAAAATATCACACAGAAACATGCAATATATGTTTGGATGTTTTCTAAAAGTCTACTTTATATGTTGTTTTGGAAGGACTCCATTAGTTTGCAGGTAAAATTGTTCAGTCAGTGTTTATTTCGTGAAAACATTATGTTTTGTGCTAGTGATTTGCGCCCAATATGTAACTTTGTTCTTGTCATTTCTCGCTGTAAAAGTTAGGATTTTCTGCGTCATTTCTTAATTCTCTTTGACCTTCGTCTAACTTAAGAATGTGGAACAATCTGGTGGAATATTCTGCTTTCTTCTAATGATTCCCAACGCAGTATTTTTAACATTTCTACGTCACACTCTTTACCTTCCGTCTTCTTCCGTTCTCCTATGCTTACCAAATGCATATCTAGCAGCTTTTCTTTACACCATCTCCGGTTTTGTAATAAGACCATCACGTGGGTCCCATACTTGTGATGCGTACTCTGTCGTATGCACAAGTGTCTTACATGCCTTCCCCGTAGTTGTTCAAATACCATATGAGGTTTCCCAATACAAAGATTTTAAAGCTTTCTTAACGAAAAATTCCACTTTCCAATCTCATTTTGCGCAATTTACTATCTCTTAACGGACTCCAGATAAGCCGAAATCCGACAGGAATTTTTTATATCCGTATCCCATAGCTTGAGTTCTCTTAAACGTATTTTTATTGCTATATTTACAATTAATTCATTCCTATTTTATGTAAGGATAATTGATTGGTACACTGTTATATGTATACATTGATCAAATACGTTGTTTAACTTAAATTTGGTCACGATAGTTTGAGTGCTTAGGGAGCGTATTGCTACGGAGCAATTGTGTAAAAGGTCCTAATTAGAATTCTGTTTTAAATATTATAGCTCCTTTTGTGAGCATTTCCATGATGTCCATCCAACACAGTTCTAAAATATTTGGTGACGATGATGGAAGAAGGAAAATAATTACTGAGTTACTTCATCACTAACGCATTATGTACGTTTACGCGCGTTTTTCTCTATTTTAAAATTATTTTTCAGTTTAACATAACCTTTTTTTGGGCCTTTCAATTTAATATACATTAGAGACTTCACCTCTTCCTTTCAAGAAGAAAGAAATGCATTGGAAGGTCCATTTATAATACGAATTATAAATTTATAGTATTTAATATATTATTTATTTATTCATTTACTATTTAAGGTTATTCTGAAATAAATTCGAATGGTGCCTTTCAATATGAAACCTCCAAGGATGCATCTATAAAATGAATTATATCAATTGGAAATATGTTAAATGTACTTTTAAGATTAGTTTTATGATACTTCATTATTAAAAATACATGTTTGTATTGTTTTCACGTGAACTCTTTTGGGCAATATTACGCTAGTATATAATATTATAAATTTAAGGAAATTTTCATCAAATGCATAGTCACATGTTTGGCGATGGCATCAAACAAAAAAACACTGATAAAAGGACAGTCACGATTTTGTTTATTGAATATTTCGGTATTTGATTATAATAATTTAATTATTTGTCCACTCCATTTCTTTTTTTAAGCTTGAGGATCATGTGGATCAAAAGGGTCATAAAAATTGAGTGATTTTTTAAAAAATCAACTGGTGTGAAGGATATTTTTTACTGACTTTCGCATAATATAAATGGGATACAATTTGGCGTTAACTTTTGAAAGCAATGACATTGCTTCATTTCCGAATCCCGAAATCTTTTTCAGCAGCATTGTACCAAGTTTTACAGTACGCTAGCGATATGATCGAATTTCATTTTTTTTGGCAATTACGTAATGCCATTTGCTAATTAGTGACTTTAAAAACACGCTAATTTACCTTGTGTAATGATTAATATATTTTCCTTTTATAAGCATAATCTCAGGGAAGTGCATTAACATCATTCGAGGTCAGCGTAGCCAAGACACATGCTCCTTCCAAAATTTTACAATGCTTTGAAATTGTAAATATAAGTATTTGAAGCTAAAAAAATCATCGTTACAAACATGCAAATTCTTATATTTTCTTTCTCGACAAGGAAAGGAAAATATTCTAACAAGTTGCGAAGATTATCTTTTTCCTAGTAAGTAAATAAAATCTTTGTCCGTTTTCGTTCCTCTGTATATCTTACATGGCTATTTATGAAAGAATAATCCCCTGACTTCATCCATTAAAAAAGTAATGGAAAATACTGAACTATTTTATCAAATGGCTAATCAATGAAGTTACATTCATGTGCTGTTCGCATGCCTATTTTTTCAGCGTGATTTTGAAATAATTTGCATAAAAAATTTTTTTTCATTATATGTGCGTGTAAGTTTCTACTTTTGCTTGCTTATATTGTTATCGTCGATATTAATCATGCAATTGACGTAACTACTATGTAATTTTCATTCGTAAAATATAGCGGAGTTAGAGTATCGCTGATATTATTATGCACATAAATAAAACATGTACACCAATGCTACAATAAACCAATGCAAGAGTCGTTAGCGATAGTCTAAAAAGCTCTTAAATTCACGGTTTATATTTAAATGTCTACATGATTGAACTCTTACGAGAGATTGAGTCAATTTTGCAGTGTTTAGTGTGTCAAAATTTCGATGAATTGAAAATTCAAAAACGAACAATTGTAGAGTTTCATAATACGTGTAATCGGGTGATTTTGGCAATAATCGTAGGTGTTTGGCGGTTGCAGTGTTCTAATCTTGAGTAAGCTGACCTTTCATCTTATGTGTCAGAGAATAAATCTTATTTGACTTCAGTTTTCCTCTGGCAGGGTCTAATGACTGCATTGAGGAAAAAATGACCACTCCAAAATGTTTGCTTGGGGTCTAATATGATGTCAATGAAGTATTCAGGTTTTAAACCATTACGTTCCATTTACATTAAAATTACATCGATAAATGCCATTGTGATCGTTTATTTGAAAATTGTTAACCTACGCAGATATATATTAATCTGTACGGAGTCAAATATGCATCTAAAATGAAGCATGACAACGTCAGTATTACAGTCAGTATTAGACAACTATTAAGGCCCACTCTGTATTTACTTTTCAAAAATTAATCTATAACGCATAGACAGCTCTTTTAAAGAAAATATTTTTAAAAAATACTGACTCAAGAGTTATCCTTTATTCTGAGATTCTAGGATTTGTGATTTAAACGCATACCCACAAACGAACGAATAGTTTCTGATTATTCGTATTTTCCATAAGGTAGCTGATAAATTTTGTGTCACCTATGGTATTCAAGTTAAGATACGTTAATCAATGGTATGCATGTAACGACCCTCGGATATTCACCGAAAATACTAAGCTCAAATATATGGCACAACCTAATTACAGAAATATCCCAGCTATATATTTATTGATGCCATTGTCAAGATCAAGCACATGGAAAAATTTAGTAAAAGATTTTAATAAGGATTATACCTTTCCTATTATTCGTAGTTTTTAACTACCATATATTTTATCGCTGATGAGTATGTTGTAGTGAACACTGTAATGTTGACGGATTTTGATAGTTTCGGTTATCAACCTTGCAGAGCGACCTTTTCATCACAGAATGGATCCTTTAATAAGAATGCGGAATACTTTTTGATCACAATATTTTCCTCACAGAAGTCATAGCAGTATACGCAAGGGGACTAACTCAGGAGTGAACCTTGAATAAAAAAACATTCGTGATAACACGTCGACCGGAAGGAGAATAGTTTTCTTTTAACTTCGCGCTGATTTGTACCTAGAAAAACCACTTCGGTTGAACAGCCATCATAAACAATGTATTGTTTTCAATCAAACAGCTTCCTCTCCTGGCGAGATGAGAGCAAGTCGGCAAGTGAGTACTCACCGCATGGGAAGGGCGAATGGCCTTAAACTCGTTCGTGTAATTCGGATGGGTCGGTCGTTCGCACAGAAGCTAAGAGAGCGATTAATTAATTAACATCACCGCTACAGTAGGAGAGTGGAGTTTGGTGGGCCATCCAATTCAATCCTGGGAGAGAGAGAGAGATTTAGAGAGGCCCTGAAGTATGAGATGAAAATGCAATCATTTGTCAGCGACTTTCATGCTAGGAAGTTTTTTCCTTCAAACATTTTATAAGGTTTATCAATAAAAAGTGGATGAGTTTACAAAAAAGGTATAAAATCTCAAGGGGTAAATCCAGTCCAAAATTATTAAGTTAAAATTCCTGAATAAGAACTATAAATCTCTATCACATAATAAATTAAAAGAGCCTCGAAGGTTACAAAATAAAAATTTGAAAACAGGATTTTCAAAGAAAGCTCTGACATAAAATTCACATTTTCACCATTCTCCTGCGTTGAGTTCTTCACATATGCATATTGATACAATGCAGTAAATCAGATGATTGAAAATTTATTTCTACGAACTTTTAACAGTGACTAAATTAAGAAAAAGTATTCTTAAGAAAGCAATAAATACCTCAATATGTATGCATGAAAATATTTAAGGATTACAAATATTCCATGTATATACGATAACTTCTATCTACTCCAAGTACTTCGTTGCTAAAAACATTACGAAAGAGCTTCTCTAGGGACTAGAAACATATCTGGATAAAAAGGGGACCGAAGGCGTGTATTGTACAATTTGTAGTGAGGAATGAAATCTCATCTCAATGAATCCTAAATATACGTGGCAGACGACGGAGACAAAAATGGGCATGATAGAGTACAAAAAGTCAAATTAAGATTCGTTTTTACCACTTCCAACAGTTTGAAATCGCACTACAAGACGGTCCTTTATAAAAATTTATTTATTGGCCTGGTGAAATATAGTGGCGGTATTATATCAACGACAACCATTTGGATTAAATAAAAATTCCCTTTAGTGTATGACCTTAATTGTGAATGTTCATGCGACGTTGGCATAAAATCACTATCGTGTTTTTACTCAAACTTATTGAAATTGAAACGAATACACAAAAATTAGAATCTTGACTTAAATTTATTCCAATTTTCTTTCACCATTCCTTCTTCTATGTTAAGTCATAATTATATATGCGCCGAAACAGCTTATAATCATCAAAGTTATCCAGAATATATCCATGGCGACTAACCTTACGATCAGCGTTGCGAGTATAATCGTTGTTGGTTGAAAATATCACTTATTAAAGTTTTAGACCGCATTGAAAAAAATATTCAATTGATTTGCATTATGCTGTTAAGTTAATGTAAGTTTTTTGTCTTGCAGAAAAAAGTGTCGAAGACCACTTGTTTGGATAATGAAAATGGGATAAAATCTTTGGAACACTATCGACGACCGATACACACGAGACGCAATGAATCCATCCCCTTTAATCTTCTAAAGTATATCTTGGAATTCTACTTCGTCAATGTTACATGGACAGTGTTTTGTTATTTATTGTTCATTTGAACAAGCGCAGGCAATGTTTTAAATTTAAGATGAAAAATTTTGAGGAATATTCTAATTAAACTGAAGGTCACACTTAAAATTAATGCGAAACAATTATTCCGACGATTATCACTGATATTTATTGGTGCAACTATTTTATATTTACTTTTACACAACTTTCTCTCTGTTTATTTTATAATTTAAATTCTCAAGATATTATTTCGTGGAGTCTTCCAGTTTTTTAATTAGTTTTCCTTAAAAATTCCTGTAGTAAAGACCAATCCATCGCCCGCACGATTTCTGTGCAAATGGGCATGTAACATTTTTCCTCGTAGTTTTTAAGGGCTTTGGGTCCAACGGTGAGGTTCCACAGGGTAGCGCCCATGGAGATCATTCCTTTTTCGTTTTTTATCTGTTCATTTTAAATCAACTTTGACTCTCTTGTGGTCGGGGAGGTCGATAGCCTGGAGAACTTCAGCTATTTCCTTTCAAAATGTTCTCGAATCAAGGCAATCTTTGGGGTTTATTTTTTTGAATTATTCATTTTCAAATAATTCACAATATCTTTCTCCATAAAGAAAATCGCTCCTTTGACAAATGGACTAGGAGCTTAGGGCGTTCGTCCTTTCAACGCACACCCCTTCCACGACTGCGCACGTGCCATCTGTTTTATCTAAGGTCAACTTTTATATCAAACTTTGTCTACTAATGTTTCTCAATGCAAATGAGACTCCGTAATTCTGTATGCCTCAGATTTAGAACTAAACAAATACACGACAAAATTAACCAGCAAAACTCCAATCTATGATTACTTGATACTCCAAGAAGAGTTTACCTTCTGAGCAAAACACTCCCTTGACGTATGTTCGCTCGCGTTTGATTCTTAAAAAAATACAAATATTTAACTCGACGAAATCTGATTCAAAAATCATATCTCACCGCCGGGTAGGAAACGTTACTATGGATTTTATAATTGATTTGAGGAGATGAGGAGGGCCAAAAACGTTTTGATACACCAGCAGAGGACTGATAGAAATGAAAACTACACAAGTATACAGACCTCCACTTTTATTTGTGTATCCACGCATACAAGGAACACCACCCATAAACACATTCAAACACAGATTTTAAATTGTCAATCAAACTTGGAATTTTTAATTGCCTTACCCATTCCCATCGAGTCAAGTCTATAATTATTATGGTCGTTTTGATATAGAAAGGAAATGTGATGACGGTGAATTCATTCTGTCTTGACATATTGTATGGAATGTTAATGCATATAGTAAAGGGGCAATCGCTCCATATTTTTTTCAGGACTTCAGGAAGATTATGGTATCAACATTAACTCTCATTCTGGTAAAGATGAAAGCGTCATTATGTAGGTAATACTTGATTTATTGAACCCAGGGCCAAGATAGGACTCCGAATCGCCGAGTTCATTTTACATATAAGAAAAACTCATCTAGATAGATCATTTTGGAATTTCGGTCTACGAATTTCATCAATATAAATGCATCATATAAATCGTGAAATAAAATCAAAAAAACTAATCGTGAAATAACCCATGCGTCACTAGTGGCAAAAGCGAAGAGGAAAGATATGCAAAGGGATAGAAGAATTACGAGGAAAATTTTAAAATGTGATGCGAGGGTAAAAAATCACAATGAGATACGATTTACATCTGGAAATTGACTTACCTGAATGAAAGAAGGTTTAGTATGAAAACAGGAACTTTTTTTCAGGAATGAAGGGTGAAAAAATGTATGACTCAAATTATTCTTTGCACGATCGAGGTTAATTTATGAATAATTGAATTACAAATAATGTTATAGTGCTGAATTGTATTAATTACGAAAGGAGTCCTGCTCTTATTAAAATGCAAAATTTCGACATTACGTACAGTTCAAAACAACATCCCTGGTCGTTATAATGTTAAAGAAATGCTGTAGATGAATACGCTGCGGATATTTGAAATAGAATACTTGTATAGTGCAAAAAAATATAACCAGGATGGATTTCATTTCATAGTTTTTGAGGTGTTCGTTTAGATAGAATGGAGAAATCAATGTGCTAAAAGTACTATAGAGTATAGCGATAGGGGATGGATGAATTAATCAAATTATTTTTTTTAATCAAGCAACTTATTTTTTGGACACAAATAGAAGTATTTTGTACGTTAACTTTCCTACTGTCGGGAAAAAAATTAGCGACCCCGAACTTCCATGTGATGTGAGAATCGAAGAGGGAACTGCCGTGTGATGGATAATTTATGCACTTGACGCTGAGGCGATTCACTCTCGGCCGTTCACCGTGGAACGCATGTGGGACGGCTCCTTGGAGGGTCGCCGTCCTTTGGGGAATAGTTTCCCCGGCGACTCGAAATCTCGGCTGGCCGCAACAACAACAAGCAGCCAACTCTCAACTTCCACGGTGCCCCCACCTCTCTCACTCCCTCTCGAGCATTCTTCCCCGCCCGGCGATAAGACTGGCCTCACTTCCCCTCGCATAGCCGGTGTATACTCCCGCAAGGAAGGAAGTGCCTTGCGAATAGGTTATAGGGGGTTTGGGGGCTGGAATGGATATGGGAGAGGAGGGGTTTCGAAACCGCTGAGATACCTGCGGTCGTCCCTCCCGAGACCTCCTACCCCCATCTGGGCCCTTGGTGGACCTTATTTTTACCCTATCCGAGCTTAATTAAGTCTGGTACATAGCCTAGCATGTGCCCTTGCATGTATGTGTCATGTATCCGCTCACGAGATATTGCGTATATATATATTTCCCTTTTTGACCTTGGCGTTGCCGGAGATTCTTAATCAATCTTCTCAACCTACACGCCATCCCACGAAGCCTTCTACAAGCAATGCGTGAGTGGGATAAAGAGTAGTAGTTGTTAGGAGAGAAAATCGAAAGCTGAGATCATTTTCGTCTTAAGGGGTAGGTGGGCAGTTTGGTATGGGTAGGATTTTCGGGGGATGGGCGAAGGGTGGAAAGAAATCCAGCGTCGGCACGTGCCTACTCTCAGTAAAAGGTCAAAGGGGTCAAACGATTTCTCGTCTCATCAGACAGACGGTACACTCCAATTTTAGTCTTCTCCACGTGGCCACTCAAGTAGAAATGGGGATAACACTGAAAAAATTCTATCATCGCCGAGGTTCAAGCTAGGGCCCTCTGGCTGAGATGGTTGTACCGCACCAACCCAATCCTAAAGGGATTGTATTTTATTGAATTATAAAAGTTATGAGGGAATTGACGTTGTTGGTTGCTAATGTTAATCTCATCCACGTATTTTTGTCCTTAAAAATCCCTTAATTTTCGCCTTTCTTTATTTCCATTATAGGCAAGATGATAAGCGTAGATTGGGGGCTTATCAAATATGAGTGTGTACGCTGGGAGAAATTCAAAGGGGATAAGAAAGTTCAAAGCAGATCATTTTAATTGGCAATAGGATGTTGAAGACTGGGATAGAGGGGTAAATTTTGGGTAGACAAGGAAGTGGCAGAAATATAATAGGGATGTTAGACGGATTGAAGGGAGAAAGGTAAAGTACGGATTTGAAGAGGGACTTATTTTAGAGTAGGATATTGGGTTTTGTTTTATTAGGAATGGGAAGAGCATTATTTGGTAAATTTACGTCAGAGAGTTATTTGGTAAATTTACGTCAATCGAAAAACCTAGCTTTACTGGAGAATATCTAAAAAAATAGTAATAATGATGGTGATAGTGATAAGTGTATGGCTAAAATATGTAACTTAGGCAATTAGTAGGTCAACTCAATTGCTTTCTTTTAATGTGAACATATCAACTAGCGCATCTGCAGCCCCTACCCGTACTCTGAGGGCGCTGCTTACGGTAAGACGTAAGCGGACGGGAAGAGAGGGAATGATTGTGTACGGTAGTACAAATATCCGCCGTGTGATAGTCCCATTGAGGGAAATGTCGCGCCGCGTAAGCATCGGACAGCGGGTGACTGCCTGGTCACCCGCTGTCCGATGCCTACGCGGTGCCTCACCTAAGGGCTGCAGTCAGGAGCAGGAAGAACTCTCGGCTGCAGGTCGTGGCCCATGTGGGCACCAACAGCGTCACGGGCCTTGAGGAGGAGGAGGCTCTCCCTTCCCTTAAGGAACTGAGCTCCGAGGTGAAGCGTGTTCAGGGTGTCGAGGGTGTACAGCTGGGTTTAATGGCCTGCAGCGTTGTTCAGGGGGAGGATCGGAGGTCTCTGGTTTGGAGCCGAGTGGAAGGCAAAAACCAGAGGCTTTGGCGATTCTGCTCAGGAATAGGAGTGTCCTTCGGTGACCCAAGGACAATTCTTCGATAGTGAAGGACTCCCCTGAAACGATCTGTGGTCCATTACACTGGGGAAGCGGCGAGTAAGATAGCGGATAGAATACTCGATCACTGTTGGTTTTTCTTAGGATAGAGAGCAGGTTATTTAGTGGGTCGGTAATATCGGGGGTTAGCGCCGATAAATCATTAAAAAACATATAAAAGTAACGGACAACATTGACATTGATGTAGAAAGACATTTGACACGCACTCATCCACAAACGTGTCCTGAAGCACAGTCAGACTAAAATGCGGGCCTCATTCAAAATAAAAATAATTTTACCTTACTTTATAGGGATGGAATCTGTTATGCCTTTTTGGAGCTATTTCTTACGAGCACTCAGGAACGTATTTGAGTGTATCAAATGGTGAGGGCTTGAATGACCTTAAATACGTTAATGTCAACTTGGACGTAGAAATAAAAAATATTGTTAAACCAAAAGGAAATATTTATAATTACCATGAAGCAGACTTTGAAACTGTTGGCAGTCAATTAAACTCTTTACTACCTGAGTTCAAAAAGTGCTTAAGTAATAATACCGTGGAAGAAACTTGGGACACAATTTGTCAATATAATGCAAAAAGGCATCACAGATTTCAACCCCTTAAGTACGTTAAAGCAAATTGCGACCCCAGTTCGTACAATAAAGGCGTCAGAAAAACCCTTCAAAAGCGGAGAATGTTAACATCTAAGGTAAACAAAGCAGGCGTGAACACTCATCTAGTAAAGAAAGCAGGCGTGAAGTACTTTGCGAGTACTTGGACACTGACCCTAAAGCTTTCTGGTTATATGTTAGGGAAGTAAATGTGAGTAAACAAACCTCGGCTTGCGTAAAAGATTTTAATAAAATCATTTATACAGACAGTGAGGGAAAGCTAACGTTCTAAATACATTCTTCCAAAGGGTTTTCATGAACAATTTCCAAGTACCAATGCATATCTACATCTGCATACTGAACCAATGGCAAAAATAACAGCGGACGAAAAATGAATAGTTAAATTGCTCAATGACATTAAACCCAAAAAATCCCTAGGTTTGGAAAATATACCAGCTAGGGTGATAAAACATTTAGCTCCTAACATCCCCCCACGCCTCGAAGTTATATTTAACAAATCCCTCAGAGAGTTCAAAGTCCCTACCTGTAAAAGAGAACCAAACCACATGCAAATTTAACACATCCATACAAACCTATACCTAAGGTGGCGTATACATTCATGTAAAAATCCTTTCAACTTACGCACATGCAAATACAAATACTATCAACTGACAAACAGTTGGACCTTAGGATGCAATAAAAAATGTTTCCAATAACGTGCAAGCTATAATTTGACAAGTAAGAAGCAAAATTCCACTACCACATGGACATGCACTATACAACGATCTTTAAAGGTGGTGACCTAAAACCCCCCGCCACACTTCCTTACGGCGGCTTTCTGGGTATTATGTAGATGAAGGAATAGAGTGGGTTTTGCATGCAACAAGGTCTAAAATTTTGGACCCGAATTGTCGGGTCGGTGACAGGTATTTCGGCCGCGATGGAGTGCATTTAAATAGGAAGGGAGCCCTGGTTATGCCTAATCTGTTTACAAGCGTCGCACTAACGCTCAGTGAGAAAGGAAACCTGTAATGGACACAAGAGGTGGGCCTCGTAAGACCGAAGGAAAACCATCATAGAGGGGGACTTGAACCTTAAAGGTATCCAATTTTTGGCAGACGAGGTCACTGTAAGGCGGGGGGGAGGGCCAAGAAATCGCTAGTCGTCTCGTCTCACGAGGAGGGTGTTGTACACATGGTGGAAAAACCCACGCACGGGGAAAACGTCCGTACTTCATACTTCTGAGACCGAAAAAGTTGATGGGGAAGTTAAGTTCCATCCAAGTATAAGTGGCCATTCAGCTGTGCGCAAATATCTAAAATAGGAGTGGTCTCATTACAAGGGGCTAGTATAAACAAAAAGCCAGTACGGCAATATAAACGCAGTGATAGGAGAGGGTTCCAGACATTTTTAAGGGAAAAGGATTCGGAATGGATAAGTGGTGGGCAGGATGTAAAAGAAATCTGGATTACGTCTAAGGAAGTAATGGAGGAGGTATCATATACCTTTGTTCTGAAAATAATTCTTAAATAAATACTGACCCAGAGTTCTGCAACCGCAAAATCAGACCCTTGAAGAAAAAACTAAGGGTGATTTATAAGAAACGGAATGATGGCCCAGAATGGCTCATAAATTGCAAAATATTAGTTCGTGAATTAAATACAGAAAATAATACTCGTATAATAAAACAAACGTTCCTACAGAGCAAAATCCCAAAATAAAATGGAAATAAATGTTATAAGGGCCTGCGGAGGAGGAAAGACAACAAGAAAAACACAACAGCTTTAAAAAAAGAGGATGGAACACTAATCGTCGACGATAAGGAAAAGGCTAATATATTTAATAACTGTTATGCAAGTGTATTTAAAGGGATGGTAAACAAAATGGATTCTATAGATACATCTCTGAGTCTTCAAGGAGGCGAAAACATATTGAACACTAAATGCATTAAAACTACGAGCGCAAAAATTCAAGAAAAAATTAGGAAAATGAGGGCAAATAAATCAAAAGGGACAGATGGTACACCAATTGACTTGCTTAAATGGGTGGTAAAGTAGTTTCAAATTATATAAATCATTAAGTCGATGTTACGATGAGCAAAAATGCCCTGTCAAATGCTTGGAAGGAGGCATATGTACCACCAATTTTAAAAGGTTGAGACAAGACAATAGTTGAAAATTATAGAGCGGTAAGCATGACGATTGTTGTGTGCAATTTTTAAAAAAGATAATTGCTGATTGTATCTGGGATTTGCGGGAGAGGTAGAATTGGTTGTACAGTCGCGTGCATGGTTCCAAAAAAGGGCACTCTAGCAAAACTCAGCTAATATTGTTCTGCCAAGAAATGTCCGACTCGATGGATACGGGAATGGAAGTGGATGCTACAATAGTCGATGTATCGAAAGCCTTTGAAAAAGTTGACCACGATTACCTAATGTTTAAGATGGTTCAATTACCGCTAAACACAAATGGAAGAGTAATCTCGAGGATCAAACATTTCATGAAAGGTTGAACACAAAGGGTCAAATTAGGAGGAGTGTATTCTGGAAAATCGAGGGTAACATCGGGAGTCCCACAAGGTAGCGTACTTAACCCTCTCTTGTTTTTAATCTATATAAATGATCCCCCGAAAAATATTAAATCTTAAATAAGACATTTTGCGGATAACCACATCATTTTATTTATTTCTATATACCCTGCAAGCCACCGCCAAAGTGTTTGGGAGGGCTGAATACACACAAGAGTAACTTTACCCAAACATGACCCTACCGCTGTCTAACTATGCTATTATCATCCCCTATCGTTCGTGGAAAAAACTACATCTTAAAACTATCTTTTCTACACTAAATACTACCTTGATCAAAAAGTTTCCGGAATAACCACCGTGTGGCGCTCCCATCGTTCCGATTTGAGTTCTGTTTTTTTTGTTAAATTGGTACATCTGTTGTTGATATTCCCTTTAAATCTTAGTGTCATAACTTGACATTTGCAAAAGTTACGTAGCCAAGAGTACATCTCTCTCTGTGTGTGTTGGCGATTTTTTACAATTGCAGAAATGGATTTAAATTTGCAACAACGAACTTGTATTAAAGTGTGCGTAAAAAACGGATTTAGTGGCGCACGGACGTTGGAAATGTTGGAAAAGTGTTTCGGCAACGATTCTCTAAAAAAAACGGTCGTTTACCAGTGGCACGAGCGGTTCAGAAGTGGTCGTGAGTCAATCGAAGATGATGAACGCAGTGGCAGACCATCGACATCGAAAGTCGGTGAAAAAATTGATAAAGTAAAAGAAATGTTGGTCAATAACCGCAAATTAACCATCAGAGAAATAGCGGAGGACTTGAACATTGCCTATGGATCCGCCCAAGACATTGTGGTTAATGATTTGGGTTTCCGTCGTGTAGCAGCAAAAGACCTCAATTTCATGCAAAAAAGAGACCGTGTTGACGTCGCAAAAGACATGATTTGCGAGGCTGAATCCGATCCCACATTCATCAAAAGGATCATTACTGGAGACGAGACGTGGGTTTATGAGTACGACACGCAATCCAGACATCAGGCAAGTGAATGGCGTTCACCAAATGAGCCGAGACCAAAATAACCACGTCGTTTTCAGTCAAAAAAGAAGGCAATGCTGACGGTTTTCATGGATTACAACGGTGTAGTGCATCATGAATTTTTGCCAGAAGGCCAGACAGTAAACAAAGAGTATTATTTGGGCGTTATGAGACGTTTGCGTGAAGCAATTCGCCGAAAGAGACCAGAAATGTGGGCAGAAAACTCGTGGATTTTGCACCATGATAACGCACCGTCGCACAGTGCTATCATTATTCGTAATTTTTTGACGAAAAATGCAACAAATACCATCCAACAGCCACCGAATTCACCTGATTTGGCTCCCTGTGACTTCTTTCTGTTCAATCGAGTTAAAAAACCATTACGGGGAACGCGTTTTAGCAGCCGAGAGGAAGTAATGGAAAAATCGCAGGAAGCACTGATGGACATACCGAAAACCGAATATAAAAAATGTTTCGAGGATTGGATCAAGCGCTGGCATAAGTGTGTTGCAGTCGATGGGGATTACTTTGAAGGGGACAATATAGATTTAGATGAATAAACTTGTATTTTTAATTTTCTGAATAAATTCCGGGAAATTTTTGATCAAGGTAGTATGTCTAATTATATTAGCATGATCCGTTTTACTGTAGTTCCACGGGAGTAAAAATACATTTTCAGCATCATTGCAAAAGAGACCTTCCAATTTATACAAGAGCTTCAAATCTGTAATTTAACCTTCGCTTCGTGAGTGATTTCCAGCTCAGCTCTAATATTTTGGATAAGCTTCTAAGATTACCATACAAATGTTTAACAAATCTACGAGTCATCTACACTGTACGAGATCGGCCATTAATTCAACTTCGTGAGGAACCCATACACTTGCGGCATATTCTAAATGGGGCCTAACTAACGACAGATAACATTTCTCTTTAATCTTTTCATCACATTAACCTAGGACTCTTTTAATAAACCCTAATTTTTTGGTAGCTTACCACATATCCCCGTATGTGTTTAACGCAGGAGAGATCGTGAGTGAGGGTAACGCCTAGCTATTTAATCGAGTCTACACATTCCATATCGGTGTTCCCAATGGAGTAGGCGCTCGGGATAAAATTTCTCTTTTTCCAAAATTTCATTTATACGCACTTTTTTAAGTTTAATTCTAATTTCTTAATGTCGCACCAGCTCTGTATAGCATTCAGATCATCTGGCAAAGCTACCCTGCCCTCAGGATCACACATATCACGGTAAACTACTGTTCTACTACTATGAACTACTCGTCAGCAAATAAATGTATCTTACTATTGACTACGGAGTCAATGTCGTTAACTTCAAGTAGGAATAAAAGACATCCGATGAAACTTCCCTGGGGAACACCTGAAGTAACTTCTACTGCATTTGAGATAACTCCATCTATCACTACTCTTTGAAACCGACCATTCAAAAAGTCTTTGATCCAAACACAGATATTTTTATCTTTACCATATCCTTTACGCTTGGCGAGTAGTTTACCGTGTGTTACTTTGTCGAAGATTTTCTTAAAATCTAGAAAAATCGCGTCCACTAGCACATTGCTCTCTCCCAAAATAGGAATAACATGAACAAAAAGCCCAAAATGTGTCTCGCAGGATCTACGCTGAGTCAACTGGCATTTTCCATGCATAACTACGCCTTTTGTGATGTCTAAACCAAGTGATATATGAATAACTCCTGTCTCCTGCAGAATTCAATTCATTTTCCCCGCGGTTGTTCCTCGTGCCTAAATCGTAGTCCCCCACCTCATCACCATCTCATCCCTCGACTACCGTCGCATTCCAATCCCTCATCAATATCATGTTTCCCTGTAGAACCACTCACGATTGTGTCCTCCAACTGATTGTATATTCTATATTCTATATATATATATATATATATATATATATATATATATATATATATATATATATATATATATATACATATATACGTATATATATATAAATATTTATTTATTTATTTATTTATGTATGATAGAGAAACTTTAGAAAAATAAAGAAGCCACGGGTGAGTCTGAATTTGCATTTTGACTTCTCCAAATTTCTGACTACTTGGAAAATATCGGTACATCAATATTCCTCAGAAAAATTATTGCTAGAAAGTGTTTGACTTTCAGACCTTAATATTGCATACAACTAATAATGAACATATTTAATATCAATTTGTTAAACCTGAATTTATCCTTTATTTAGAGTTTTGCACATTTAAACAAACATTGGTCCGCGTATAGAAGCCGGTTAGAGATTCCAGAGCTTGCCACTTGAGGTACACCGATGGGGAGGAACCCCCGTTTTTACCATACATATGTACACGTATGTTTGTGTGAGGGTTTTGTGTACGCACATACTATTCATTTATTTTAAATATATAAATAAACAGACATGTGGAGAGCTCGGCTGCACGGAACCGACTAGCTTCGATAAAAGGGCCAAGGACTGGTTATTTACAGACCCTCACTTCCCCCCCATTCCGCAAAAGTCACTGCCTCTAAACTCTTTTTTATCTCATTTTCATCCTCTTTTTTTTCCCCGGCCATTTTTTTACCTCGAGATTTATACGCACGGACCTCTCCCAGATAGAAAAAATGTATAAATATCGTACGTGGTGCACCGTAATACCGGCCCCACCCCACGATTAAAACCCCAGGGAGAGAAAGAGAGTGGATATGCGTTGAATGTCGCCAGGATGTCTCCGCCCAATTAATTCATTCATCCATTCATTCGCTTCCTTTTTTTTCTATTACCTCTCTCCTTCTCTTTTTTTTGCGCGGCATATTTTTTTCGCACGTCCTGGACAAGAGTGTTGTCCGGGCGACCCTCTTTTCCTCCAGAACCTCTCCTCCACCTCCCCCCTCCCTCCTTCTCCTCTGTTTGCCCCTCTGCATCTCCTTCCACTCCCAACATTCACCACCGCTCCCATCTACCCCGTCCTATATTCCACATTTCCTCCTCTCTCTCTCTCCGAGTGGCCACTGCACCCATTCCACTGCTTCATTTTCAGAACGACTCTGACTCCTTTTTTTTCAGTCATGTTTTTGTCCTTGGCAGTTCGCTTCGTGGCCTCCTTGCTCTTGTTCAAGCGCTTTCCTGGATCGTCTAATTCTCCAAAATCGCATATACTTCCGCTCTTAGTCCAGTGGTATGGTAAATCTTCCTTTTCCGTTGATTGGACTACTTAAAGCAATGACTACTTAACCAATAACTTATCAGATTAGGCAAATTATTGGTCCATCTGTATTTCCATTTTGGTCATTTTCTACCTGTCTACACATATGACTCAAGGAATAGGAAGACATATTGGATCCCTCGGTAGAGGCAGTAGTTAAGAGCATCAGCCCCAGCAGAGGGTAAAGAACCGCGGTACAAGTGTGATGCGGTGTAACTGTTCCGTAATAGCAGAGATTGTAGTACCCTTCATTTCTGTTATCAGGTAAATGACCGTTATTTCACAATATTCAAATATATAATTATATATATATATATATACATATATATATATATATATATATATATATATATATATACACACACACACACACATATGTATAAATATTCCATCACGAAGTGGCATTGATTTATATCCTCTTATTTTCTCCGGCAGTATTTCAACCCTCTCTTCTTACAGATAATCCGATCAGTAGGAGAAACTTCATCCTATTTTCTCAGAATCGCGTTTTGGAAGCCCATTTCATCCGGTTTTGTTCCCTTTGGTTTCATACCCACAATGCCATAATTTTACAGTATCCATTATTGCGTAGTATGAAAGTACGTACTTGTATACTAGGCCACGTACTATGAACGATTTCATACCATTGCAATTTTCTGTGCATACTATTTTAGGCCATTAGGGTTTCATTGATGTAAGAGAAAGGAAACATCTCCAAATAAATGCTTATTCAACCACGACTAAGTTTTCACCTCTGTTCGACATAATCGTTTGGTAATGATGATCCTAATTATTATGACACCTGAAGATTCTGGGTTGTAATGAAGTCATGTTTGTGGTTCAATAAATATTTATGTGGATTTGCTGTGTTTCGTGTTTTTGTTTGCCATGAAAGAATTCCACAAAGTAAATCTTAAGACGGTTAACTTAAGGGTTAGCATTGCCAATGACAAGAGGTGGCAGCATTAATATGAAATTGTGGAAAATGAATTCCCCTCGCTTGAAGAGGAATATGTATATGCAGTGGATGGCTACTGGTTATTCGTTACTGATTAAGCTGGCCACAATGTCGCCAATCATCTCTAACATTAGGTATTTTTGCGTATAAGAACAGCTTACCACGATGGTCCTGATCATATCTCGGTTTTGTTGGAGTGAATCCATTTTTCGTTCAATGAGAATCACTCACTGCCTCAAATTTTCCTCGAAGCCACAAAAGTATTTTGCGGAGCAAGCGATCGAAAGGAAGATTTATAGGTCATATATATTAGTCGCCTATTATGTGGCATTGTAGGCAGTACGAACACTAATCGAAACCAGCCTTATCATTTACGACAGGTGATGGCGGCGGAATTAGGATTGAAGAACTTCTTAATCACCAAAAATTAATAATCGTAGTCATATTTACTCTATCCATTTTCAATAGCCATGAAATCAATATACATATTTTCTATTTCTATAATTATCTTACCTACCAATGCATTTTTATGGGGCTACAGTAAGTGGTTATGGGTCGCACGGAAAGTTTGCTTTTCGAAATGAATTAAAATGGTAAGTTACAAGATATTAAGAACTTACTGATCTCACAAACTTCCTTTTCTCTACGATTTGAATGAAAAACGCGTCCTCCTCTTTCAAATTTTTCATTTCGTTCCTCGATTTCGTTTTGATTGATTGAACAGTTTAATGGGTGCACCTTTCGGCCACTGAATCGCGGATCCAGTGTTCTATTCCGAAAGATGCGTTAGTATACCCCAAGTAAAATCAAAATAATTCCGTGAATACCAGAATTCTGTTGGAAATCGTTTTCATCACACAGTAAAAGATGTCCTTTCTCGAGGTCTCAATGTGTTGTGTGGATTTCACAAGCCGTAGAGTTTGGTATGAGGGGAGCTTAAATACATCTCATCAAAAACAATTTTTTTATTTTATTGTTTTGGTTTGGTCTTCGGTTTTAGAACAACTCTGTTACCTGCTTTGGAATGGAAGCTATTTACTTTTATAAGTATTAAATTAAAATTTCAGGAATACATGCCCTCGAAGAGTTTGACGCTGCACTATGCCCAAGTTGCACTAGATTGAGAAATAGGCTAAAAACATATATTTAACACTGTCAGTTGTCATTTTTATGGTACACTTTTTATTCAAAGCAGACTAGGTAAAATTCGATATTGTTAAGGCAATCAAAAATATTTTCCTACACTAAACTCACATTATAATGCATTTCGAAAGTTCGAGGATTTCCTCGGTTGTTAAGTAAATCGTCTCAAATTTTCCTTATATTTATTACAATGTAATTGATTACGACCAAATGATCTTGTATCGGTTACTCATGATGAGAAATATTGAAGGTTTACTGAGGTATAGCAATATTTATCTAGTTTTAAAAACAATTTTTGTTTTGGTGAAGGAGGAGACGAATTTTCTGAGAACGTATTGCTAAAAAATTACGTAGAAGTCAGCTTACACCCTATGAGGCAATTATTTGTTCGAGGCCGTCTTCAATAGTTTAACCCCAGTCCCTTTTTGGTGGCTCGCAGGGGTATTGAATATTCTAGATGTAGATGAATGCCGAAATAAAAGGCAATCAGTTATTATGGAAACGCCGCCAAAACCCATTGGAAAATGTCACAGGTTCAACATATTGATTGATTCGATGGAATTTAAAAATCATACCGTATCCTAATTTCCCAATGAGTTGCTCTTTTGAAGACCGCCATTTTAAAACCGGTCCAATTCCATAAGGTATCAAATAATTATCCAACGACTTTATCTCGGAGACGTAAAATGAGAAGCAACGACTTTATTCTTCTCTTATGTATATTCCCGTGTTTGAACCTTGTATTTTGTCTACTATTGTAGCCTCTTGGAAAAGGTGACTTGTTGAAATGACTTCGGAAGACGTCGTAACAATTCCTTCGGCCAAGTGATCATCTTCTGATGAGCATCTGAGCATAGAAATTTTACCGCGCCAAAATCATTCGCTTTGATTGGACTTACTGCAGATCCGAAATTCACAAGGTAAGGGGATATTTCGGTAGCATAACTTGACTGAAACTGGATATCGAGGGTCCCGAGTTCGAATATCGGTCAAGACGAACGGTTTTTGCCCTCTTAATTTTTTAAATCTACGATGCACTTCGGTGGATGACTCCGTAAAAGTTACTGTTGTAGTATCTTCCGCAGTTTTTTGGGTTCATCAATCGGGAAACAAATTTTTGTCTAAACCTTTGCTCTAACCTCGTGGACTGTGGCGCATAACTAAGAGTGATTTGTAAAATGTAAATACAGCAGTTCATCACCACAACGTTTTTCTTTAGAAGGCTCTAGAAATTAGCAGTGGGAGATGACGTCTAGTTAGCATAACTGATGTAGTACTCGGCTGCACATTGAGGGACCCTGATTCGTATCCCGGTTAAGGTGAATGGTTTTTAAGTTGAAAAGTTTTTACATTGAGGAAGCTTATGGATTTCTGTCGACAGTATATTTTTCAGTGTACGAGGCAACAGTGGCATTCAATGTAAGACGCTGGCTCTTGTAAGAATTTTATTTCAAGGAAATATGCCCCTTCATTAATTATAATCCTATGATTATGAGTGTCAGTCAAGGAAGAATACTTATTCGCGTCGCTAAACTTAAATGAGAAAACTTACGAGAGGAATAATTACGAATCAAATTATTCAGACGGAATAGGCGATATTATTCACGCTTCATATTAATATTGACTCCTCCCATTGTATTTTTATTAAAGAGATACCTAAATGTTTGAGGGTAAGTGTATAATGTATATATATATAAAATATGTGTGTTTATATATATATATATATATATATATATATATATATATATGTACACATATGTGTGTGTGTTTTTTTTTGTTTTTTTAGGAGTCACAAAATATTTATTTCGTAGCTGTGTCCATCCAAAAACGTACCTTAACCGGTAGATTACCTAATAATAATAATAATATATGTATATATATATATATATATATATATATATATATATATATATATATATACTGCTGTGGATACGAGTTTTTGGATGAATGTTTTAGTGAAGGACAGGTGAGTTAGAGTAAACAATGATTGAGATATGAAAGAATATGAATTAGACATGGCGATAGTGTAGAGGTATGAAAGAAGTTGGCTACGCTGATCTGGTCTCATGGATAGAATGTTTCTAAGTCGAATCAGCAAGAGGAATGCCCAGAGAGATGCAGTCATGGTTGAATTTGTCAAGGACACTCTCAAGACGAAGAATATTAAAGAGAAGGGAAGGGAGCCTCTTCAATTTCTCTAGAAAAAGAAGAAGCTTTTGAGATTTGGGAAACGAATAGAATGGAGGAAATAATTGAATGAAGAAGAAGTTTTAACTATGGTATGCAAAGAGAATCAGTTGTTGGAGCGATACAAAAACACAGAAAAACTGGATGGGGGAAATTTTGCAAGTAAGTGTTGTAGCCTGAGATGGAATGAAGGACGTAAGTAGGAGAAGATGAAGAAAGAGAATAGGCTCCATAGACATCACGAAAAAATTGAAGCAGTAAACAGCGTAGGGTATATATGAAGAAGTTCTCATGATTAGAGCAATTTGAAGATGTCAATCGTTAAGAGGCCGAAAAAATCCTTCCTTTAATATAAAATATCTCAAATTTGATGAAATCAAGGGTGCGTAAATGAATTTGACAGTGGATTAGTGCAAGGACAAATCAACAAGGAGGGAATTATTAAAATGGAGTAAGCTCACTGGAATTGATATTTCTAAAAATGCGTCCCCGAAAATTAACCCATTCATATATTCATTGATTATTGTAAAATAGAAAAATTATAAAAATGTTTTCACACTTATATTTTTCAATTGACCATCGCTTTGCTAATATGTACCATTGTGAATTTTTATCTAATTATTATTATTTATCTTAATTAGCATAAATCACTCCAACAAAGTAACGCCTGATATCGTTTAATAAATGTGTGGAGTATTTCGGAAACGAAGTTTTTTATTTTCCTTTTCATTTAATTGTATGGAATATGTTATAATAAATTGGCTATTATTTAAAATTATTAACTTTGAAATTAAAGTAAAAAGGTTCAGATGTACTATCAAGTGTGTGAAACTTCTAGTACTATCCCTTCATAGTTTTTTTATCACTTTCAATCTCCCCTCAAATCCTTCAACTAAAAGACGAATGAGTTCTCGTCCCTCCTTACATTGATCTCCTTTCCTTCGCGTCTCGAAGAACGCGCGAAGTGATGGAAGGTGTGGGTGAATGGAAAGGAAGGGGGTGTAGCCGTATCCAACTTGTCTCATCCCAGGGGACCTTGCTTGCGGTAGCCGGTGCCGTTGTTTTTTTTTTGACGGGTACGGCTCCGAAGAGGACTCCGGGAGGTAGGAGGAGATTTCAGAAAAACAGGGAGGAACATTTTTAAAAGTTGGCAGAATGCCAGACGTGGAATAAGGGGCGTGTGCGCTGAGCTAATAGAAAGGCATTTTCTTATTAAACTCAAATCTGTCGGACGGTACTCAGACAGGTTGGAAAAAAAGCTCAGGGTTCTCTAAAGGACAATGATGAAGCGATGATGATGGTGTTGACGTCCGTGAAAAAAAAATTGCGTGAATGAAGCTGAATTACTGGTTTACAGGAAATAGCAAGGGATCTAATTCAATATCTTTGGCCGCAAAAACTAGAACTTGTACAATGAACTGAAATATAATTTTTTACTGCAGAGCCGGAATATCGTTAATGAAATGAAATTAGACGTTTTGGGAACAGTGGAGCAAGAAGCCATTCAGTCAGAAGAGACATCTACTAAAAGCAGGCGACACAGTATAAGAACTGAGAAAATACCTTATTTGCACATATTTGCTAGGAGCATGCCGGGCTAAAGTGCAGACATTAAATTGGTATTCCAACCTACAAGGTGAGTTTCGGTTAGACACAGACTGAACATGGTAGTATTTCTTAGCTTTGTGGAAAAATAAATAACCTCACAACTCAGAAAACGCTTCTTCAATTCTGCATACTTCCTTCCTCCCCTCATTCCGTCCAACTGCCTAATCTACTGATACCACTTCTTCCTTTGCCCAACATTTTCCCCTCTGTCAGACTTTAAAATTTCATCCCCATATAAAAATCTCTGCATACATCTTTCCTGCCACCCTTGGATTTCTCCCATAAATCATCTAATCATCTCTCCTTTCTCACCATTTATGTTTTATCTGTTTTTCTTTCCGTCCATTTCACCTTTTCCATCTTTTTCCACGCCTACATTTCAAAAGCCTCGTATCTACGACTATGATGCTTGCTTCAACGATCATATTTCCGCGCCGTGCAAAGCATATCCAAGTTTTAACAAGTAATTTCTTGACATCCTTACTTAACGTCCCTGTAATCAATTCTCGCCTTTTGAAAGCTTCTTTCCTTAATGCAAATTATCTAATGATGCCACTACCACATCTAGGCCATCTATGCCACTAGACAACTTCATATACTTAGTTTTTTTGTATTAATTCTAATTCATTGTATATCACCAAGTTTCTAATGAGCTCAGAATGAACCCAAAGTACAGCAAGCGAGAAAAGATTGGAAGCAAAGAAAATGCAATGCCAGAGAACTATTGCCGAGGCTATTTGCAAAATACGTGGTTAATCACGCAAAGCCCCACTCGTACGCTTTCTATTCTTCACATATTTTGACTTCCACATTTCCTGGAGTGAGCTCTTTTTCTGGGCTCGTAGTAAGGCTGGGAAAGACCAGGTTAACTACCTTCAGGCTTATTGAGGTCCATCAATTACTGGAGTAACCTTACAGTCCTACTTCAGTCCTCATCATATCCCCCGCTAATTGGGCATATACGTATAATATCCTCGTAATCAAATCCTGCATGATTGGCCTAATGTCAGCTAGTTCGAATCAAGTCCTTTAATTAGTATAGTTTCATGTATACATTGGTTAATTTTATTCTACGGGATTTGACCCACAATTGGCTTTTATTTTTATATTTACTTTTGCAAACATTTTCGGGAATAATATTACCACGCACTCCTAAAGAAAGTATATGTTTATGAATTTTCATAGCCTAATTTAGAAAAACATAATTGCAATAGTGTTTTTGAAATTGATATTTATCTGGAATCAAAATGGAAGAGATCAATGTGAACTTGATAAATACAGTGTTATCATAATCTTCATAACGTGCTGATAAACTCATGCTATTCATTTCACGGCAATCAAATCAAATTTTTGTGTTAATATGTTATTCCTTGAAATGAGTGCTACATTGTGCTGTAAATTGTCCATTATTCATTCCAACCTTGCTCCTTAATTCACTGGAGACCGTAGCTTTTAACACTATCGGTAAAAAAATTCATGATTTAATAGGATTTTGTAATTGCTCAACCTGAGTAACCGAATGAAGAATTGATGAATAGCACAGTGGGTTGTTTTCTCCAATGGACTCTTAATTTCTAATTATTACTCCCCTAACTAAACTTTGACACCAAATATCCAAGCAGATACAGTATTCAAAACATATTTTTCCAATGTTAGCAACGAGTCTTCTTTCCATCTACATACTCGGAGGTAAATCACGAATATTATTTCTTTGGGAGGAAATTAATGGGATATATCATGAGACAAGATGGTTTACTGAAGGCTATAACTGAATGAGACGTAAGAGAAGAAAAATTATAGAGGAAGACTGAGGATAAACTATGAGAAACAAGTGACGGAAAATGTCGGTTCAAGGAGCCATGAGGTACTGAAGAGATTGGCAGAGAACAGGATAGTTTGGAAAGCTGCTTCGCAAACCTATCCTAAAATCGTTTACCTGGAATGATGATGATGATGCCATAAAGGTCTCTCTCAAAAATAAATAGAATAGATACGAGATAAACATTTTTTTACAGATCAAAGTACAAGTTATTAAATTCTTCAAAATATCACCATTGTTCATTGACACACGCATACCAGTGCCTCTGCCAGTCGCGGTACGCTTTCTGTAAGGCGTCGACGGGAACCTCAACTAGGCACCTCGTGTCGTGGCATATTTAACCTTATCTTACGTTTCAAAATGGTTGCCTTACAAGCTCTTTTTCATTTTTTGGGAGTAAAATGAAGTCAGGTGGTGCCATATTTTAGCTCTAGGGTTGCTTGGGCATATCTAAAAGATTATGAAAGATTTTCACACGAGCAGCCTTCTGATTTTATGACAGCACATAAGGGACTATTTTCTCGCACTTTTTTCTCATTGGGGAAAGGTTTTGCAAGAAATCAAATATCTGTGGTTTTCGGGATATTGCACTCTTTTGCTAACATTTTAGCACTCGTGCATCAATCGGAATCGGGCGTATCTCACATTTTTTGCACATTTTCGTCTCACTATTTCGTTGACGGAAGTCCGGGGCGCTCTTCGTCGTCAACCTTTGGTCTAACCTCCCGAAACATATTTTGCCAGCGAAAAACTATTCCTTGGGACAATGACTCATTTCCCGAACCCGATTTTCCAAGCTTGGCACAAACGTTTATGGCGTAAGTTAGCTCCATGAAACGTGGAATCATGAATTCGTGACGCTTCCCTGGAATAGGAGTTCACTCTAGCAGCAATCCGCATATTGTAACGGCTCACAGGCTACTGAAACGGGTCGTTTTGCTTTTTCAAAACCTTCCACCACCTTTCCTGTCGCAAATCATCAAATTCTAGCCGTTCACAAAGGCGGGAAAAACTTTCTACTTATTTTTGGGGCATATTTTTTAAATTGACAGTCTTTTTGGAAAATATTGGAGTGACTTGGCGCAACCCTTAAGTTGAATCTACAAGAGAATTTCCAAATTCCTATATCGGAACGTGTATATAATACTTAAATATCAGGTGCCAAAAGTATTAGACTAAGGAGGACTTCTTTGTTCCTGATAGGAATTCGCGATTTGAAAAAAAACTGCAGCTCCTCTCATTGATCCGATCCCTTCAAACCATAAACTATTGGAAAACATGTTATCCCTTTCTCCAATTGCTTTTCACCGCCGCACCACAAATAATGGGTGCATTGAAAGGTACAGCTCTATATGAACCTAGAGTTTCGAGGAATTATGACACAGGATATCGCAGCCTTTACTTGGTGGAGCTCAAAGGTGGAAGACATTCCTGCAATTTCTTTCATTCGTGGAGTGCAGAGAGCTGGCAGGTCTGGATGCTTCACGCAGACTCTATTGGCTCTCCAACAGCACATGTGCGTGTGTTTTTGTGAGGCATAAAATTTCGAAGGTTTTTTTACGTATTTTTACACACACAGAACTGACATTGGAAGGTAGTCGCCTTTTCCAAATCCCGAATTTTGAGTCAGTAAAGTGTGCCTTGAAGTTTCAGAAAAATATTACCCAGCAAGTCTAAGTGGATGAGAGTGGAGTTGAAATGCAACTACTTTTATAGCTCAGAATAAAAGTACGCGGAAGGTTTCGACACGCCGCTATAAATACGTCGGCCGACCCCAAAAATAGGGTTCGGGAGCAAGTGGGCGATATTTGTGGGCTGCGCGAGTCGATTTTCATTTTTTTTTCTCTACCTCAAGTGTTTCGGACACCGGCCGAGGTCCCTCGCGTGGGAGGTGGTGTGCTTGAAGGCCGACTTCGTTTTATGCCCTTGTGCTGCCAGTGTGTGCCTCCTGTTTCCCCCCTTTCCCCTCTCTCACTCTCCCTCCACCCCCACCTTACGCCTTCTTTCTCTCTGCAAAAAATATTTCATTCTGAAAAGCCCGATCGGCCTACAGATTTTGTTTGTAAAAGAGAGAAAGAGAGAGAATATTGGTTTGATGGAAAGCGAGGTTGTTTATTCTCTTCCGCGTCGCTCCATCGCTCGACTCCATTGAAAGCTCAAAGGGATGACTGAAAGGGGAATAAATGGTTCATTAAAGCATACTCGTAATGTAGTGAAACTTGGAAATAAGTGTTGGTAAGGGATTTAGACATTAGCATTTTTAAATCAATAAGCAAGAGTAAATTTTCTTACTCGGAAATTGGAGTAAAAGTACGTTAAAATGATCGTAAATGAAGTTTAGCCGAACATTGATGGGATTTGTTTTTTCTGTTTGCCTTATCTAAGTGATAATACATATATCCCTTGCTTTTTTCTGCCATTTATTACTGTATACTCTAGATGTGAACATTTTCTCAAGTTGCTATGCGAGTTTTTTAAGAATAAACGACTATTGTTCATTGAATCGCCGTTTAACGTAACCAATAAGGTTTTTAAAAATGTTTTACTTGTACTCTTATAATATTTCACTTTTCCAATATTTTTTCATCAAATGGAATTACTGCATGAATACGTAAGTCGTTAATTGACACCTAGTTACTCTGCGTCACGATTACGCTTCGCGATCTGCGAAAGCGACTCGCCCTCACCATTCATGGAAAATAGACTCGTCCAGGTCGATTGGCGACGTCCGCGAGTGTGCTAAAACTTATAGAGACTGACCAGTCTGCTCTCTATTCACCAAAATCCCAATTTCTTACCTATCATTATCACCTGCTCATTTAAATCCAACCATTGAATAATTGCAAATGACTAGTCACTGGATATTGCATAAAACACTGATTTATGAGAATGTAACTGTATTCATATTGTTTTTCAAATCAATGAATAAATAATTTCCTATATTTTTTCAGTAGTTAATGAAAATACAAATCTAAAACATTTAGTCTAAGTAGAAGTCGTTAGGAAATGGGCATGAATGGGGGGGAGTGGAATGAACCGTCAGTAAAACAAACAAAGGAAAGCTTTTCAATGCAACAATTTCAGAGCGTAAAAATCATTCGCCTTGACTGGGACTCGAACCCAGATCCCTCAATATCCGGTCGAGTGCTTTAGCCACTTAAGCTACCGAGGCGTCCTCTTACACTCTGAAATTTTGGGGCTTTTAAAGGAACTAGATGTTATGACGAAATACCGTACATACAATGTCACATGCATTCGTAGTCGAGCGCGAGGCGCCACTGTCCACGAGGTTAAAGCCAACTTTAAACACGTATGGTGTTTTCCATTTGACAAATTCCAAAGAAACTGCGGGAGATGCCGCAACAGTAACTTTTAACAGTAACTTTTTAATATTGAGGGATCTGGGTTCGAGTCCCAGTCAAGGCGAATGATTTTTACGCTCTGAAATTGTTGCATTGAAATGCACATTAGCGGATGACTCCGTTAAAAGTTACTGTTGCGGCATCTCCCGCAGTTTCTTTGGAATTTGTCAAAGGAAAGCTTTGTAGGCACGTTAGGGGAGTGAGTTATTTGAAGAAATCCAAGGCAGATAGAAACAATGAACTCAGATCATATACGATAGACAATCAAACAAGAGTTGCGAGAGACAATTAAATGTTGAGACCGGTAATTAAGGAGAGAGTATCAGAAGAGTGATATAAGGAGGAACAGAGCAGAAATCAATGTTCGACGGGTTGATGTGAGGTGGGAAAGATGCAGAATTGAAGAACGGTTAATGCCATTGCGAGGTGTTATGGCATGTTTTGTCTCGTAAGAATTCCCTGGTCTCATCCAAACTATTTAACTTAAAGAGTAGCCTTAATAAGCTGAATATAATCATCGTCACTGAAAGGTCTTATCTAGATAAATTTCATCTCAACGTGATGGCTCTAAATTTCGATATTTTATTGAATTATGCGCATTAAAGTAATATCTTAATATGAGTGTAACTAAATTTTTCTCGAAGAATCAAAAGTATGTAGAGAAGGATAGAAAATATGAAATTGACAGAAAGGAAAGCAAACGAGGAAGTGCTAGGCAGGGTGAACCGAGAGGATGTGTATTGTCGTGAGAAATCCATAGGCGGGAAGAAAAGTGAGGAAAAGCATTTGGATTGGTCATGGAATATTGAAAAATACTGTTATATAGAGGGGAAAATGTTAGGCAGACAATGAAGGGGAAGGAATAGGTTAGGAGCGTTGGATGGAATGAAGGGAGGAGGAAAGTTGAAAATGAGGAATTGAAGAGGAGTTGCTTGTGCTATAGGGTCAAATTATCTTTTTGGTGATGCTAAGAAGTCAAGGGGTGTTGAAATTGTCTCCATCCTACATTAAAGGGTAGACTGCTGAGAAACAATAATAAAAAAGCCCATTTTTACAGAACGGTGCTAGAAACCAAGGAGTGGTTTAATTTACATAAAGGTGATAATTCGATGGAATAGATTCATAGTAATGGATCCATAGTATGGATAAATATTTTCTCTTTGGCTGATATGCAACTTATAGCCTAATGCATATTAAAATGTAACTCAGGTATTTACTTTGTGTGTTCACACATTTATCTGCTGTTATCATTTTTCATGAATATCAAGTCCTGGTCTTCCACTTCTTTTCTATCAGTTTAAAATGTTCTACATTTTTCTGCTTCGCCATGATTAAATATGAAAAATTCTTCTTATACCTACGGGTTCCCATACAACTGGCTGTAGCCTTTAAAACACTAAGTAAGTGCTTGGTCACGTTCCTAAAAGAGGTATAAGTAGATTGGTACAAGGCGTAAGGTGTTACGAGTTCAGTGTGGGTTTTGAATACCCTGGACAAAATACCAATTAATTCATGAGCATTAAAGTGGTAGATTCTTGAGCCCTGTTCTAATCCTTGGGCTCTGTTAGGTCAGCTGTCTTGCATGCATAAAACATAGTTACGTTCGTTATATGCATGGTTCCTTATAGTTTCGAATCTAGAGATGCTCTTTAGGGGGTATTAAGCGTACAATCGTATTCTACAATTAAACCAGAAACGTGGTGTAGAGAATATACGGCAATTTTACTTTCGTTAACAAGTATCAATCGAAGAATAACTCAAGCCAAGAACTGAATAAGATACAACCGCTATGTTCAGAGAATTTAAGGTTGTAAACAACGAAGCAATTTGTCAAAATTTTCGTATGGACTATGACACCCTATGGATCAAAGACATGGGACATTAAAAAATTGGGCTATCAACGATTAGAAAGAACCTTTGAAACATGGTGTTGGAGGTGAATGCTGACATTTTAAATGGGCTGACGAAGTGAGGAACAAGGAAGTATATAGGAGAGCAGAATAAAAATGGACCATATCAAGCAACTATAAATCTGCGGAAATGAGAAACTAGTTTGGGCAACTTTTGAGGTAAAATGGGTTAGTTAGAAACATAATAGGAGGAAAAATTGATGGGGCAATCCACACACGGAAGACCAAGAGACGAAAGTACTTAACAGCACAAATTAGATGGACGTAATGCAGAAAGGTTATCAGGGGTTAGATAGATAGATAGATAGAGGTCTTTATTTGGGCGAAATTGAGACCAAATGGTCCCTTCTTCCATTTAACCCACCCAGGGGTTGAAGGGGATTCAACTCTGAATTGAGAAGAATAGAGTACTGCATTGAAACCTATCTTAGGATTAAAATGGTGATGACATGATGATGTGTTTGAGCACCACAGTTTTGTTAGGAGTATCGGAGAAGGAGATGGAAGGAAAGGTTCCGCGAGGAACACCAAGGGACAATTAGGCTCACCATATACGGGGGGAAGTTGAAAACATGGAACTATCAATGCTTAAGAGAAATAAAATATCAAGAATGAAGTGTTACACTTATACAAACTCCAGACTGAATAAGTAATGATTACTTTGCACTAGAATCATTCTATTTTGAGCATACTTACAACTTTTATTCATCCAGGTTTGTACAGCTTCGGAGCATAACTACGAAATCACATGAAAGCAGAGAGAGAGGACGCATAACCACCTTAACCGGAACCATAAGGCATTGCATGCTGGGAAAAGGGATGCCCTGAAATGGATTTCCGCGGTGAACTGGTGGAATGGAGGGATTTGTTTATTTTCCTTTCCTTTCTCGACTTCCCCGCACTCCTTGCTTCCGAAAAATAACGAGAGGGGGATAAAAAAAGAAAAAAAAACGAAAATTGCGTTACACGTAACCAATCTACGGCGATTGATTCGGACTCTTTGCGGCCTGGAGGGAAAGGGTTTTTTTTCTTTTTCCTTATTTTTTTATTGAAGCCCCCTCTGGCTGTAGACGGGTAAGGGGGGAAGAGGGAGAGGGACAAACCCTCTTATTCCCTATCCTCCCGTCGTCCATGCTCTCTCCCCGGTTCACTCGCCCCCTTCCCCATCCGTTCCGGAGCGATTTTTGAAGGGAGATGACACGTTCCACCAAGAGCCGATACATTACTCCCGGTTTATAGAAAGAGCAAAAGTGGGATTAAAAAGTGAAGCGATCAAACGAGTCATTCATCCGTGAATTTATCACGTCCAGGGCGACTTGCCAAGAGGGCGAATTTGCAAGGCATCATTTTTGTTTTTAAAATGGAGTTTCGATACATTTTCCATTGCATTTTATAAGAATGAAAGGGAAGGGATCTTAAGGCGCCTTGAATCTCATAACTTGGTGCATGGATGGTGAGGCAAATGAAATACGTGGGAGTCCAGCTTATGATGTGGATTTAAGCTGAGAATAAACAAGCCATTGAAAAACCTGGATAGTGGTAGTAATGAAACGTGGATTTGTCAAACTAATATTTGGGAAAATAAGATGAAAAAAGTTGGGGAAAAAACTTATGAGAGGTTGATAACACCTCATCTTGAATAAGCGTCATGCATTTGAGACTCGGAGGTGAAGGTCCCAATTTATTAATCAAGCGAAATGAAGAACAGCAGCTTCAAATATATACTTCAATAATTGTTTATGATATTCAGAAAGTTTTATACTTTATCAGGCATCACTTCATGGAAGCATTTAATATCCATATTAAAATGTTTTGTATTTTTTCACTGATTTTAATAAATTGTGAGGAAAATAAAGCTTTACAATGATTGCAGGCTATGTGTACAGTAAAAGAGACTGTTACAAGCTATCATTTTCTCTTTGCACAATTCATGACCATATAGGTTGAAAACATATGATAAGCCAGTTCAAAATTTCCGGTCGTGAATAAAAATATATATAAGTTCAACAGATTCAGGCTTGAGGTCGTGGAAGTTCATCATAATGAAATAAGGACAATTTGCACTTTTCCACAGTTTATTTAACGTCTTGTACCTGATATTTAACAAGTCTTGTACCTGATGATGACTCTGTAAGTTGAAACGCGTCGTACATTAAATAAACTGTGGAAAAGTGCAAATTGTCCTTATTTCAAAAATCTTACTAGTACTAGTTATTTAACATAATCTCTTTTAACCTAAAACCCCAAGCAACATGCCCTGGCTACGCTGGCCAACAGTTTTTATTTGTAGATACATCTATGATTATTAAACCTGAACATTTGCATTTACGCTATTCATGAATCTCTTCTATTAACTAATATGTAAACAGGTGGATGCAGAGTATTATGATTGGCAATAGCATGCTGAAGACTGTGGAAGAGGGGAGCATGGTAGGCAATGGATTACGTAGCAGAAATAGTTTAGAAATGTGAAACGAAATGAAGGGGAAAGAAAGTTTATGGTTTAAGGTCTTGGTTTAAGGTATGGTTTAAGTACGAGTAAAGTAGGTTTTCTGGGTTTTGTTTTACTAAAAGAAATAAGTGTTTGTGTCTATCTAAAACTAGCCTTAACCGGTAGATTACCTACAATAAATATTTTAAACGGAATGCCTAAAGTTTGCTCTTTAGTCTTTGAGTATCCTCTAGATGATTCTTATGTAAATCCTCAAAGTATTATCATTTTACACATATAACATGAGTCTAATGTACAGCTATAAGTTTGGTTTAATGAGTGAGGACAGTTTTCAACTACGGCGTTGAAATTCACATTAGTATACCCTCAGTTAGCGGACCAATTCCTTCCCCGGAGTGTACCAATGCTTTTCCAAAAAGATCTAGTCCTCGAAATTCACTGAGCTTTGGTAAAGTTGTGCGTGTTGAGAGACGTGCCAGTTGGATTTGAACCTTGGCCCTCCTGGACGTGGGCTCGGAGCTGGGTCACCGGCCTCTGGGCGACCTTAGTTGAAATGCGCTCTGACCGCTAGACCACGACGCGACGCTCCCATACAATATATTCCACAATTTATTTCCCCACTTCAGTTTACTAAGATAAGGTATACTTGGCAGCCTGGATCAGTTTTGATTCTTGCGATTAACACATCACAGTATATGTTCTGTTAAGTTAAATACTCTCCTACTTGTAATATCTTAAATACTCTCCTTCTATTGATAGTGCATTAAAGCTTACAGTTCAAGCTTATGATATGGGAAGGCTGTTGAAGGATATGTGAATATTTAGATAAAGTAATCGGAATTATGCCGTCCTCATAGATCGGCACACTTTCGCTCGGAAAAAAATCTTCATTTTTCATTTCGTGATACGTAACATCTAGGCTAGACTAGGAGCTTACTGACAGTTTCACCTCTTAGATTTTTTCCTTGGAATAAGCGAATATTGCATTAACTCTCCGTAATTTGTGAACAATAAATCAAGAGGAGAAACCAGTTACGTACTCATATATAGTGAGTAGACAATCATGCCTCGACCATAAAATCTTAATGTGCATAGTCCAGCTGATCGAACCGTATATGACTGCAGTGTTTATAAAATCGAACTCCCTTAAGCCAATACAATTAATATACGTCGAAGTGTAATGTTGCTAACAACGTTAATGACTATGCCTTTAAGTTTGGAATGTTCTGTCCGTACATCATT
Source organism: Hetaerina americana (assembly GCF_022747635.1). NCBI lineage: Eukaryota > Metazoa > Arthropoda > Insecta > Odonata > Calopterygidae > Hetaerina > Hetaerina americana. The sequence goes on along the minus strand of NW_027287205.1, from coordinate 33,766,029 downwards.
CTTTAATTTGGCTTCTCTAAATTTTTCAATCAATGAAGAATATAATTCACATCTGTAATCATTTTAGAAATTAAAACGAGGTTACCTCTAGCGAGGTTATTATTAAGCCAAACTTAACGTTTCTGAAATAAAAAATTACATGATTTACTTCAGACGAAAAAAATTGAATGGTTCATTCCGTAAACAATTACGCCTACGTGAATATACAAGAGAGTAATAAAATATCAGTTTGGATTACCTATTTTTGCATGTTAACTATTTCTTCCTCGTCAAATTAATTACCTCAGTATGAACAAAGTTAAGAATATCAGCAATTCGGAAACCATCTTTTGCAGTCATCCGATATTGAATCGCGAAAAATTAATATTCATGCACACAGATACTTAAGATTAGACGACGTGTGTTGAAACTCCCCCTCTCTTTCCTTACGGGCGAAGCATTCAGAGTGAGACCTCCACGTATTATGGATGTACCCAATGTGCGTACATTTGATCTCATAACGAATTTGGATCAATGACCCGAAAAAAATACGAATGTATTTAGGAGTAATACAAATTCTCTGAAAATGGCTTGCATCGCCCCCTTTGCCATGCCTATAAAATGGTCATTTACATAAAAGTTATTTTAGAATAACACGTCCTTTGCACGAGGCAATTTCATAATGAAATGACCATCCAATTAGATAAGTAACTAAACCGACGTTGAGATTCTTTCTACTTACTATATGTATGCATTTCTGTAGAGTCAAATGTGGTGTATTTAATTAAATCTGGAAAAAGTCTCCCGAATCCTATCCTGGAAAAAGAAGTTTCATCTCCCTTAAAAAATTTAGTCCGGAGAGATGAATACAGTTGCCTAAGCAACTATGTTGATCTCTCTGGACTAAATTCAAGGTCCACAGTATCACTGATCATATCGTTTAATTTATCTGTGAGACAGCATCAAAGAAACTTGGCTCCATGAAACGAATAGAGTTAAAAATAACCGAATAAAAATGTTAAAAAGTAGTATTATTTTGCTTTACGTGTGCCTAATCTTGTATGGGCACCAATAATTTAGTATTACATGCAGAAATATTAGATATGTGGAATATAATACCAATAAATGCTGCCCAAATTGTACCTTAAGGCGAACGGCAACCTAGTTATAATAGAAAATATTGATCATCAAAGCGGAAGTATTCTGTTTGTACTTAGCAAGCCAGCGCACGATAGAGACCCCGTGGAGGATAGAGGTTTTAAAGATGCACTCAGGAGAGAGTTCATAGACAGCTCGGGGTGAAGCCAAGGAGGGCCCTAGAGGAACCCTGACCCCCATAAAATATAATCGGCGCACCCTGAACCCCGTTTTAATCATCTCCTTTAAATACGATCAATCGATCGACGCAATTGTTTACGGAAGGGCGTGTTTACGATATCTGTGATGGCTCTTCTAATGCCCTCCATATTGTTAAATTATAAGCATCTTTACAAAAATCATTTGCAATTAATTGAAAAAAAATATTTTTCTAGAATAAACTTCAATTCCAATCCTCAATTCGACGCTTCAGAATCCTTTTTGGTTTAAATTAGAGATCCATTCCGGTGAATTTATTTATTCTTTTCATATTTTCGTTTATCCTAAAGTATATTTGACTGCCCCGTGCTCCCCATTTGAGTGTTACGGACAGCTTCACCCCTGAATAGAACGGAAGCCTTCTACCAGGGAACAATTCTATAATACGGCATAAGGCACTTAGTGAACACGTGATAAGATGTCCATATATTATGTAAATTCATACAAAAATATGACAATGACGATAGTGCGCCTCAAAAGATACAGTATTTGTAATAGATGTGTCTACATGCATTGAGATCTGTGATGGTATACAATTTAAAGGGTAAATTGTGAAGCAATCTTTGGAAAAAATTTAAGGGTAAATTCTCAGAATGATATATTTCATATACAGTATCCAATTGAATTCACAGCTTTTTTCCGCTGCGCATGTCGTTCAGCATATGATATTTGCCTAATTCATAATCTTGGCAAAGTATTTACGGATCATTCCACTGCCTATAACTCCAAATATTCGATGAAAGGCACTTATTATATAATTTGCTAAATGTATTGATTCGTAATTTGATTGAAATTTTGTCAAAATCGGACCTTGAAAGTGAGTAATCTTGGGATGAATCGAGTGTAAGTAGATCAACAATCAAAGAAATCCGTATAATGTAGTCAGTTCATCTTTGAGTGAATTTTAGCCATTACACCTCCATTAATATTTCATCTAGGAAATATTTTAGCATAAGGGACGACATAATTTTGCGAGAACTCAAAAGTTCCTGGATAATTCTCGCTAAGCGAAGTATTTTAATCGCTTATTAGCGGAAGCAGATACGTTGGGAGGTTTTACTGGATTTACAATTTACGTTTTAAAACTGGTTATATTTCATATGTGGACATAAAATGGGATAAAACCTATCACTTTTTAATTTGGTGATAGCTTGAGGTTGAACAGTGTCCATTACATTTGACTACATTGAATTTTTAGCACACATTTCCTAAAAACTACGAGATATGCGTAGCATATAAAATATTAGCATAGTTACAAATCCTGCACGTCCCCGTTTTATTCGATGATATTTCAAGGGCTAAAAATTTATTCTCAGAGTTATAATTATATAATTCATATTTTCTGTCCCTAATTATTTGCTTTTAGCAATATTTTCCCATCTCAACGCCTATGGAAACCCCCATTAACCTCTTTAGTCTTAGATTTATTCGTGAGATCATTTCTTCAGTAAATATCTGTTGATTGAAGCAGACTCCCAAACTATTGTCCCAATGTAGCAGGCCACCCTGAGGTTCTCACTACAACTCGTGATGTCCCGGCGGGATTCGTCTTTCCACCTCACTTCACCCTAATTCCCACCATCCGCTCTCGTGCATCGGCCAGCCCCCGCACCCAATTAATCAATTCAATATACGTTTACAATATTTGTTTCACTTCTGTCAACTTATATTTTTTGTCATATCAACCAACAAAACCTAATTAAATCAGGACTCAAAGCCTCAGTTAGGAGGATAACGTAAATAATCCATGGCAGAAACCAATTAACACCATATCGAATTTTATGATAACGAGGCACCCGTTGTAGTGCTGGTGAGAGAGGGGTATGGCGTCATCGGCGGCTAATACTTTGACAATAGGGAAACCATGTTGTAACTGAGGCATGTGGTCACGTTCGCGATCAAAGACCACAGGCCGCCCTATGTACACAATGCATTTAGGTCTTGTTCCAGGATCTCCTCCATCCTCTCTATTGCATCCCATCAATAGTACGATAATTTGCAGAAACACGTTCCAATAAGTTATTGCAACTAAGATTGAATTCCGTCATCAAATACTGAGAAATTCAGTCAACATAATATAAATCAGACACAGACCAGTCATTTTAAATATATGAAATAAACATACTTTGCCTAAAGAATTAATAAATATATATATTAATAATAAAAGTCATTAATCGAGTTTATATGTAACTATCAAGTCTTGCCGCATGGTGTGTGATTTTCCGATGAACAAAGAGTTGGGTCACCCAACGGAAGCCCCGAGTTCGATTCCGATGGACGCCTCAGTAATCATAATCTACATTATTTGAGTTATTTTACATCTCTGTATATTGTAATCGAGGTGCGGTGTTACAGTTGGTAGAGCGCTCTGACTACTGATCGGGGACCCGGGTTCGATACCCGAGGAAGCCTCTAGGCATCCACAACTTAACAGCAGCTTTTTGAATTTTTGGGTGCCAGATCTTCCTGGTAAGCCTCAGACGGCACATGCGGCCTTAATACCCTGATGTGCGAATTTCATGTGCTTTATAGGGCTTAGTACGAGATGATTTCTTCTGCCATATATACTCATCTAAGAAACAAGCGTTAAAATTGTGTACCCTGGTTTTCATACCTTGAATGTATATGGTAGTGAATCTAGAAAACATATAAGGAGAGGACTGTTTTATTAGCAAATAACAATACTTTTAAAATGTTTTTGCCTGAAGGAAGACTGAAAACAATGTTTAATAGAAAAATAATCATAATATCCTGCAGTAAAATTATTATCCTCAGGGTACAGCAAGTATTTTTAAGTAATGCTGGATACATGTGTAGAAATGCTACTCCTGCTTCAAGGGTACATTTTTTACACTCTTATCGATGTGGGAGTTCACATTTTCATGATTCTCATACTGAGGGTAATTCAGTAATGGAGGTTTAAATTTAAATGGCCCATACAGTATGGGCATCTATACGTTTGACTCAGTGAAAGTGGACATAATATAATTTGAGATATCGATTGTAATTTTCTGATAATAGGTTTGAGATGCCCTGAATTTCTTAATCTCCCCCTCCCCACCTACTAATTCCCCTTCCCCTTGTTCACATTTCATACCCATATAAGGGTGTAATTGGGAGCGAATTGATGCGAGGGGTAATTTGATATTACGGTCTCATCGTTGTAAGTGGAGATTGGAAAAGGGGAGGAGTGGTTGGAATTTTTCCGTGGGATGGGGCAATACCTTTAAATTCCTCTGATTCCGTATACGTACCCACTCGTGCAGGGCATTTCATTCCATCCCCTCCACCAATTTAGGAGACCTCGAGGATGACGAGCATGAAGTAATTGCGAAAAGACGGTTTCTCATGCCATGTGTCGTTGGCATAAAATAGAATTTCCGTTGATAGTACCCCAATTTGCACTTATAATCTAACCTGTCATGATTTTGCATGGTGACATGAATCTTCTCATGACGCGTGTGTCTTCTTGATACATAAGAGGAAGAGCATGGCTTCTTTATTAACAGCAGGACTTTTTTATTCCATTACGTTTTAACTTTTTTACAATTTATATATTTTTTTATTTTGCGTCCTTACTAGCTTACGCTGCAATTAATTGCCGGATGTCGCTCGTTATTCAAATTATGTGAAATATTGTGACGTTCTTTCCTTCAGCTTCGGAAATTTTTCGTATTTCATTTAAGGTGATGAACACGGATGCGTATCTTTGAAATAGCGCTCAAAACAGTAATTTAAATCCGGAAAGCACATTATTAGGAATAGAAAATTTTTCTTCATGACTGATTACAAATGTAATTTTAAAATTACAAGTACAGGCGTGCCGAAATTTTTTCGTAAAAATTCTTTGTTTCGACAGAAAAGGAATACGTTCTAACAATTACAAATGTTGTGAATTCTTTAATGCCTTCAACATTGATACACATTTTTTTCAATAAAAAATATTATAAAACAATTTATTAAGTTATATTTATGTCACACTTACACGTACACTAAGCAATTTCTTTAGATAATATTGCAAAAGATAGAAGCAGAATAGAGAGACAGACAACTTATCGGGATCCCTAGAGGCATCAGACTTCACAGGAGAGGATAGCAAATGAAGAGTTGGAATGAGTAGTGCCTAATGATATTCATTGTCACTTGTTATTCCTATATGATTCTATATGAGATTAGGTAAGTGTCAGGAGGACTGGAGCAAAATTAAGTGGCAAATTCTTGAAATTAATCATTTTTACAAGTTATCAAGCGTGAGTTCGTCAGTCAAAACAATTATTACCTACCACATGCACAAATCACTCTAATAGGTGTGAGATGAAAATTAATCATTAGGGAACAAAGGTGCTAGCATGTTCAAGAAATATTAAGTACAAAATAGAAAATAATATTAGGGCAGACACTAGAGCAGATAAAACAGGACACCTTTTTACTTAGTGGTTTGGAAGAGTGTCGGCAGAGTTTTGTGCACATTAAAAGGAGAATTCACTTGGGTAAAGAAGCGTTTATAAAGATGCGGGACTTAATTACATGCATCTTAATTGAAGATGTAAAGAACAGACTCGTAAAAACTGAAATATGAAATGTAGTTTTTTATGCTTCAGAAACTTGGTCGTCGGAGAAGCGTAGTAGGAAAAACGATATGGTTAAAGGAATGGAATGGGAATTAAAAGGCTATTGGGAAAAAAATAGAATGTAGTACGAGTGGAAAGCGGTGCTGAATATGGTAATAAAGGTGGGGATGCTGGGAAGGTGAAGTAGGGAGAAGGAAAATAATAGACATTATGGATAGGAATAAAGGGAGCTGGAAAGTATGTCTACAAATATTAAAAGAAGTCTAACCCTAATCTGGTGGACTGCTACTTATAAATAGAAAAGTTGACTGGAAAACACGGTGATAGTATTTTTTTTGCGCCAAAATTTTTAAAATATTTTTTAATTTGCACGTTTAAAGTGTCATTAATCAACGGCCTCTCACTTCGAATTCAAGAACACGGGCCCGAATAAACTCTCAAGTAACTTGACGTGTTTCTATGAACAATGATGAGTGCATTATTCTCAAACCTCTTAATTTCTCAATATCTGAATTTCATTATCACCTCACTTAAAAATACCCGGTACATGACCTATTTGAAAGAATGATAGCTATCGAGGGAACTGTACCAATTCATAATTTTGAAAAGTTTTTCGTAAAGTTTATTAAATAAACGAAATCGATAAAAAAGATTCAGGGCAAATAGTTTATCCAAAATATCAGATAATATTTAAGCATGAATTAATATTGTAAAATTTAATCAACGTGTGAAAAAAATATACTCAGATTCTCAATTTAAGAAATATTAGTTTGAATCCAGCCTGAGGTTAAATAAAGCATTTTCACAAAGAATGTAGGTCACCTCCATTATGCGCTTCTACTTCCAGGAATAATCCAAGGAATTCATAAAAAAAAACCCCGAGAGATTAGGTCGCCGTGATCGTGGACACGTTTCTTTCGAAATATTGGCGAATGGATTAAAGTCTTATGGCATAAAGGCAGGGAGGGAGAAGCAATAAAACGACGTCATAGAGGAACGCTTGGGCAGATAGAACTGAAAGGCTCCACCATGCAAATCTCTAATGCACCTCTTTCATCGCTTAAGAAATAAAACGTAGCGTAGTCCACGATTGTCTTTGGATGAGTGTCTTCTCCTTACCCACTTTATCACGATGAGTAGATATTGAATTATTGATCGTCTCTCGCTCATATTTTTTTGAACGTGGACAGCAACGCATTTGTTCATATTTGAAAGCATAGAAATTTATTTTCTTTACATTATTACGTTTCCCTCATGGCAATCATGGATAGTTTTTTACTCGGATCTTCAAATTTACGGAGGTGGAAAATAATGTAATACCCTCACAGTTATGTTTGCGTACTTCCGTGTAATAAAGCTCCTGTATTCCAAGTTTAGAATGATCTGTAATAGATTGGAATTAATAGTTCTTCATCCATCAGAGCAAAATGTTGAACGTAGAGGTTATTACATCACCTTCTATTCAAACTATCCCTCGAAATCAAGCATAATAAATATTAAAAAGTTATGCATAGCCTAACAATGCACTCAAAAGTGTGTATTTTTCCATTATTAAGAGAAAAATATATTCCCAATAGATAGATGAAAATGTTTACAATTGGATGATTAAAAAGATATTATCAGATAATGTATCCAATTAATTCCTCAAATCTTGACAACATTCTACAAATGAGCTATGAAATACTGAAAACATTGGAGAAATATTGGAAATATTTTAAAGATTGTGTAAGATTAATTTTTCAAATCGACCCTGTGGAGAAAAATAGGAAAATGTATTTTCAAATACCTATTGTAGAATATATCTAAAACGATTCACCTTTCATCATAATTTGGATTTCCCCGCCATGGATGTTATTTGTGGAGTTAATGAAATAAAGCTGGATTTATAGTTTTCTTGGCCCAGGCCATGAAGTTGTAATAAATGTTTTCAAGTTCCATTCCTTGAAAAGAAGAATTTTAAAAATAATATAGGTAAACAAGTACGAATCATGGAAAAAGTGCAACAACACACGCATTTGGTTGGCATAATGCAGCAGAACACTGCAGTAATTATGGCACCCAGCATAGAATATTGTCAGCATTCAAAAGACGGTTTCCCAGGAGATTGATAAAGGTTACATCTATATGCCCTAAGTAACTCACCGTTAATGAATTCCTGCTAAGAAATGCAAAAACAAAATTACATTAATTCTCATCGAGCGAGAAAATACTGAAACTAATTAAAGGCACTGTTAATTGAAATGGCAAATGTCAAAAATTTGACCAACTCCTGCATGGCAGGAATCCTCTGGCAAAATAGTTCTTCATTACGGTTTAGTCAAGCAATTTGGTTACGATGACAGAAATTATGACATGCCAGTAAGAGTGGCATAATTATTTGACTCTAACCAGGAATGAAGACGTTAGTTAGGAATAGAATTAAGGGGTGTACTCCGGAAATTTCTATGACAATGTTCAACCGGTAATAATTATGTTACTCTATATTATACGGCCAATTAAATCCTTCATATGCCTGGGCAGTAGAATAAATTGGGATGGAAGAATCCCAAGGAAGTTCGACCGACCTCAAGCTCATGCTAAGAAGACCTTCATAAACAATAGGTAACTGCTATTTTCAATTTAACCTAAGGTAACAGACGAGGAAGTTTTTCGTCAAAACTTACGTGCTTGAATTGAGCACAGTACTCTACGGATTAGAGACAAGAAACATTGCAGAAATAGACCAACGAAGAATAGAAGCCTCTGAGACAAGGTACTGGAGGAAAATGCTGCAGATTTCTGCGGCAAAGTGAGAAACAAGGAATTAGGCAGAGAAGAAAAGAAACATATGGAGAAAAACTCTACAGCAAAGAAGAACTAGATGGATTGAACTCACCATGAAGCAACAATGGATTAATTAGGAAAATAATAGAAGGGAAGAAGATTGTAGGAACGTTTTCGCAAAGACCAAGGGACAAGTACATAGCTTAAGTTAAGAAGGACGTAAAACAGAATTGCAATCAAATCTGAAGAAATTAACACTGAAAAGAGAAGAACGGACGGCTGCAGTAAACCATTATTATCAATGCAATGCTGATGATGTTGTTAGATGCATTGCTTTTGTTTCATCACAACAGTATACGTCCCAAGATGAACTTTGTTTTCGGTTGGCAGCCCTGACAGCGCATCTCCCACCTTCCCTCTGCCGCAAATTCACCCCAGGTGGCACTTCCTGCGCCTTTTCCCCAGCAGGCGCCCTCCGTCGCTCATATGTTCCGCTTCGTGCTCAAAACCGCGAGATTATCTCCACCTCTTGATGTTTCTCGCGGCAAACAATACCGCACAAAGCATCTCTCGCCCCCACTCCTCCGCTCTATCTCAGCATCACGCGCCTTCCTTCCCCATCCCCGTCCGCAAATGCACAATAGGTCGGCATCCTCCCTCCCCCATTGCATGTACACGTCCCATTACTTCGCTTCGTGGTCCCGTCGGTCGTAAAACGCACCGAACGCTTCTCTTCCAACCCTCCCTCGGAAGAAACAAGATATTTTCAACGCTCTCTCACACCCAGCTAGCATCCAACGAACCCCTCAGTAACATTCATCCCAAACTGTTTGTGTCTCTCGAGTGTTTGGGTGTGTACACGCGTGCGTGCGCGCCTACATGAAGCGCGTGATTGTGCGTGGGAGGACGCACACGATGCGTCGTTGCTCATTTATGTTTGTTTGCGAGTTCTTTCGCATGGTTTCGACGATGTTCCTGCCGGTGTATATGACCGTCTGCGTTTGTATACGTATGTTCTACACACACTTTGCAGTTGACCTAAGGACGAATGGTTGGATTATTACCTCATTTCCTTTTCCCTCCGAGTGGCTAACCGTGTGTATTTAGCGACGCAATAAATGAAATATAAATAAAAAATTCTTGGAGAGTGTGCTAATTTAACGGCCGTAACCCTCGCTATAATTGTTCGTGAAACGATTTATTGTATATCTTATCAGTAGGTTTTATGCATCTAATGAAATACTTTTCGCGGTGGTAGTCATCGCGAAGTGTCTATGGTTTCTTCGTTGATAATCCCAAATCCAAAAATGGGTAATGATTACGTGCAGCACAAGGATTCGTGGTTTCATGATTAGTGGCAGGTGGAATAAGGGAGAGAAAGTTGTCTGTATATTCCTCAAGGTTTTCATTTCACTCTCCATAGAATATCCCTTACACATTAATCGGACTTTTGTAATGAAAGGTTTGCTCATTTCTGATTTGTGACACGTTAGTGGAATCTCACACTTTTCAACCGTTCTTCCAATAAGAAGTTTTATTAATCTTTAATCTTTCGGTGAATAGTGTATCTATAACCAATCTGTACAATAGCTACATTTCAATCGAACGTCATCTCCTGGCCAATGAATCGGGGCACATGGTATCATAAACCCCTCGCATATTTCAATGTTCCGGCCAGTCGAAAGACCCATGGTTCAAGTGCAGGTCAAGGAAATATTTTTGCGCTTGTGATCTGCTCGATTCTTTCTTCCCCACCTCTCTTATGTTCGTCTTTTATATATCTTCCTGTCCCTTTTCCTGATATCTACATATATCCGTGTAAATGAATAATTGTTCGCCATTTCACCATTGCGTTTATGGTTTATGTACATGTGTGTATATATATATATATATATATATATATATATATATATATATATATATATATATATATACATATATATTAATATATCTTCCGTAATGTGGTGCATGAAAGTGATCATATGCCATCATATGGAGCATTATTCTGTCGAAGTCTTACTCTCTACCAAACTCTTCATCAATGACTAGTTTTTCAATACTTCACTCGCAATTGATCAGTTAATTTGGTCTATATTTTTCCTTTCTTTTTTTGCCAATTAATCAATTTTCTAAATTATCAAAATTAAATTGGGACTAAAAAAACAATTTTTCCGTATATTCCTGTAATTAACCTCAAACCTTTTTTCCTCACCATTCTTTAGATGTCATACTTCTTCAGAAGACACTCGGTATTGAAATTTTTTGGTCTCATATTCTTCTACATCACGTTGCCATTGCTTGTAACAATATTTCCTAAGCTGCATCTATCATTCAAGCTTTTATTGCCATCGTGGAGAAGTTAATATAATGAACAAAATTTTATTTTTCGCTTCCTTGTGTATAGAACAGTAATATTTCATTTTATTAGTTTATGGGTCATACATGATTTTTTAATCTCTTTAATTGCCTTACCTAATTACGATAAACCATAGGCTTAGTATAATAAGTTTCACATATTTCCATTTTTATTTAAACATAATTTTCTGTTTGCTTTTGATGGAAAGAAAATTCTCATTTCTTATATTGTCGAAACAAAAAAGGAAGCCGATGATATATTATGTTTTCCCTTAACCTTTTGTGCATTTGATTTTCAATGATAGTTTATTCTGAGAATGAAATATTGGAAATTCATATTTTTTAATTTTTTTAGAATTACGTTGCAATTAGGCGATTTTCCTGGTGGAAACGGTCAAGTTTGGTCAAAGATAACTCTTACAACAAAAATTACATACATACACGCACTAGAAAAACAGATAAGAGACAAAATATTCTTACATACAATGACACTTCCACATCACATACAAACAAACTTCCACATTACATACAAAATGCCGTCCATATCACATACAAACAATATTTTAATAACTACAATGAAGTTTATTACCCAGTGGCTGCTTTAAATTTATACTTGAAACTTGTAAAGTTTGATGGAAAGGGCGTAACAAACCTTCAGGTAGCTGGTTCCAATCGATAATAATAGTTATATTTAAAAAAGAATATTTTTTCTTATTTGTTTTTTGGATCATTATTTTTATTTTGAAACTATCTCATTATAGCTATAGGTATTTAATGATAATTGATTTTTTAATAATTTTTTTAACTCGAATATACCAGAAGTTTTATCATAATTCAAGTACAATGCATAAAACTTTAGGTTTTAGGGATGTTTGTTTTTTAAAATAACGATCGTTTCTTCAAAAAAACGGAATGCCTGCTTTATCGTGAGTAACATTCATTAAAGCCGTTATTGCAGTGCATTTTAATCTCGTTAAAATGCACACATTGGTTATCTTTAGTGGAGACTTCGCCGAAAATGGAACACGTGCTGGTTTAGGAGTTCGTGCACGCTTTCAAGGTCTGTCGTGCATTAATTTTTATGTTCTTTAGTCGAAGTATTCGGTCGTAGCGCGAGGGCTGGTGCACTTTAGGCCAAATTATTATCTTTTGGAGTAAGTACCCTTACGTTCTAATTCACTGAACAAATTAAGATTCGTATTTTTATCCTCCACAATGAAAATTCAGTAGGAAATGAAAATACAACTAAATTTTGACTAATTTTACCACCAACTTGAATATGGATGACTTTATTTCGCTAAAGAACGTTTGGTTGTTTAAAACCATAAAGCCCGTCTTTCAACAGGATTGGTGCTCTGTTTCTTTCCATGAACTTAATGATAACGTGCACAAATTCTCTGTTATATTCTTTCTATACAGACCTTTTTTACTCCTGGCAATTTGTTCCTATTATTATTTCACTCAAAACCACTTTGTATTTATCATTGCATAATGGGTTGCACCTCATTTTACTGATGGCATTGAGATGTATGCCTTTATATTTACTGTTAAAGTTAAAAAATTTTCAGAAAGGATAAAACGTTCAATATATAAAAGGTCTTGGCATTAAAAAGTTATTCATGGATCCAATCTCCGACGCCTGTAGTCACTTATTCCGCGGACGGAAACATAAACACGAAAATAACATCGGAGTTAAAAAATAAGCGATGTTTATTTAAAAATTCGAGAAGATACACCTAATGTCCTCTGTTTATATTTTGGTGACTCTATAGGATAACAATAGGAACAATCTATTTCACGTAAATACCTATATATTTTGTAATTGGTTCCGAATACATACACTTTTTCAAGATTTTTGTGAATAGGAAATAATGAAAAGGACAATATCACCGAAGGAGGAGGTTATTATGGGTTGGAAGGGGGAAAGATATGATCATGGGGTGAAATATATATACGCCAATACTTGGATGGGCCATCTGGGTAACGTCATTCAAATAGATAATATAAAAAGGTTGTCAATGAAATTGGACGTAAGAAACTCTATGGCTTTGGCCATGAATTCAGAAAGGACATATTCAAGATAACAATGAGAAAATTGCTACTAACATCATATTAAGCAAATTGTACCAGTCACGCCAGAATTGAAGACGTAGTCTCTTAGGGTCTAAGTACTGAAGCGCCTCTAGTCACTGCATAGCCCTGAACAAAACACTTTGTATCACTAAAACCATAATTTAAAGTTTTTTTTTTATTTATTAATCTCGTTCTTGACATCCCTTTTTCTCATTTCTACTCTACGTCACCTACCCATCGTTCCCACGTCGCATGATCACATTCACATTCCACTGCTTCTCAAAACTTTTCCTGCTTTCAGCCGTTTTACCAATAGCGCACTGTTTAAAATATTCCCCTGCCATGCATGGAATTGGTTTTTTTCTCTTTGTTTTGTTTTTCTTTTCGTTCCTATTATTATCTCCATTTTTCTTTACATTAACAACTTAAAAGCGACCAATGTACGCTCTTCCTACTTTCTCAACGAACATTTATTGGAGTCATGAAAAACTACCCTTGTTACTCAAGTTTTAACAATTGTTTTCAAATTTACATGAGCTACCCGTCATCAATTTCATCCCCTTTGTGAATACCTATTTACTTAGCGCAATATTTAATTGAATTTTCTTACTACTCATTCCATTTTTTTCTTAAAAGGTCTTTACAAAAATGCGATCTGTTCTATCAGCACCAATTTTTCTCCTTCGACTTAATTGAGTAAATTTTCCTCTCTATTTCTTAAGAGATCTTTATTTTATTAGTATTACTTCTTAGGTCATGCTTACTATGATGTTGAAATATAGCACCTTCAATTAACTACATTCTTTTATCTAACTAAACCTTGAACAAATATAACTGCGGTGGCGGGTCTCCAACTAATGTTTTACCTCTCTCCTGCTATTCCATGCACCTCTTACTATTTGCTCTTCATGTACGTTGAAGAGCAGATGTGATTATGAATGGCTCTTTCTTGCCCCGTGCCTCGTTAACCTACCCGCGCAATGAAACTTCATCATCCCGAGTAGTATTAGTGTTTAGGGGGGGGCGACCGACAGCTGAGGTCATTTACGCCATTAGGAATGGACAGGAAAGGATGAAAGGTGGAGAGAAACCCGGCGTCGCCATTAGCCTGCTCTTTACGAAAGGCGCCAAGGGGTCCGCAGCTTAACGTCCCATCCGACGGACGGCGTACTCACTCAAAGTGCCCACCACAAAGTACCTGAAGTATGGATCGAGTTACCACTGAAAAATATTCAACACCGCCGGGATTTGAACCCGGGCCCTCTGGGTGGGAAGCCAGTACCATATCCACCGGATCATCTCGATCCCCCTCATCACCCCGAGCGCACTGAGTGACTATTAATCACGAAATATGACAAATAAACTTTATTTACGCTATTCGGAAGACTTAGCCAAAGATTAGAGTAGAAGGACTTGGATAACAACAAGTTCAACAGCTGTTGGATTTTATTTAGTCATCATCCGAAAAAAATCGTGAATAAAATGTGGGCAAATCGATAATAAATGCAATTTCATTTGAAGTGTTTTCAAATCGAGAGAATTGCTAAACAAGCAGCAAAATTTGCAAAAACTTTACTTGTTATGACATAAGTATTTTGTTGGTATACCTAATGAAAGGTAAACATCATTGTCCTAGGACAATGAATGATCAAATATTGATGTATTTTCAGTTATATGAGTTTTGTGAAAGATGGGAAAGGTAGATTGAAAGGAAAGTCAGGCAGGTGGAAAATTACTTGATTGGATCATGGAGGTAAGTCTGTAATGGGAATATCATAATTGAATTTAGGAAATTATGTGGACACATAATTATGTATGGATAAGTGTATGTTAAAAGGAGCAATGCTAGAAAAACGAGGCAATTGGTGAAAGAGTGAATAGGAATTAAGGCCGGCAGAGAAACGGATTTATGTAATTACGAGATAAAATAGAATGTCTTGTATAGGAGGCGATGTTTGTAATTCAGTTATTTCAATCAAAAGAGTTATATCTTTGAGCTATATCTGTTGAATTTGTAACTTAGTCTTTGCACTTTTTTCAGCAAATCGTCTACTTCCCCATTTCCCCTTCACTGAACTTTTCTAAAAGGATTAGCTCCACAAATTTAATTTTTTCCTCACATTTTCACTTAATGAGTCGTAAAAAACCCCAAAAGACGTGAATTTGATTGGTGCTCACGGAATTTTGGGAACAAGTAATTCTTTAATTTGATTTTTGCGTCAAAAAATAACATTCGCCTGTCTCCCTGGTTTTATTCTTAGTAAAAACCCTCCATTTTGAATTAGTTTTATGGATAAAGGATAATATATATAAGGACGCTTATAGGAATTTATAGACAAATATGCAATTTTCTGTTTGTGGTCGTGAAACAATTACGTCGGTTTTGAGATGCGTGGAATAATTCCCCATAGATCCAGACAGTCTTCGTAGAGACTAACCCTTGACCTTAACTTCAGGCTGACCTCTGTGTAGTGCTTATTCAGAGTATTAATAATATTTCCATCTTCATCTTCCAGACTCTTTCATAATAGAAGGATACAAGTCACAGAATGTATGGGGATGAAAAGCGAAATCGAAAATAGCAATACGTTTTGAGGGAGAAGATTTTGAAGAACAAGCTCAGGATATTTGATGTGCATAACATAGAAGCTTGCATGGAAATTCACTTTGAATGTCTAATAAAAACAAGATAACTTACATTTTGCGGCGCGGTATTTTTGTAAGAGTGGACCGTAGTCTTGTAAATAGAGCGTTTCACAACATCAAGAAGACTTCCAGGTTCTTGCGTGGATGTTGCCTCGGAAGAACTCAGAGCACAGTAAAATTCAAGTTGTTTATTTCTCTGCGCCATAACTTTCTGGAAAACTTCAGGAAGCACAGGGAAAGGGATTGTCCTCAGAAAGTAACCTGAATGCGTAAGTTTCTCAGTAAAAGAGGAATGTTTACATTAGAGCGAAAGAATGGCCAATAAAAACGCCGCTGAGCGAGTACGAAGAGGCCAAGGGTACATCCGTGACAAACAGCGAGGAAGAAATGTCAATTAAACGATTACAATGCAACGTACGTAGGCGAGTATCGGCAGTTTTATTTAAATTGCAGACTAAGTTTGGAAAGGCTAAACTAGATGTACGTCCCGACTCTTGGTTTTTATCGCTTCTTATCGAGGTGTGAATTGGTGAGAGTTTTACGGAGCTTATCAGAGATAAAGATATGGTTTCTCTATACCTCTGATGAAATTGGAAAATCTATTTAAAATATCATCTGCGATAAAAACCGCGGAAAATATGGAGTTTTGAGGAATTTTTTCAGAGAGTATCAAAACTCTGTATAATTTAATAACCTCCGGAACAACGTAATAAATGGTTCACAGCTAGAAACACCGATGTAGAATTTAGCACTTCAACGGTACAACGGCACAGGGAAAACGTTCATATTTCACTACAGAGTTCTCCTGAAATCACTTGGTCCTTCTTGACAAATTGAGTCATCACGAAAAGACAGTCACAAAAATTACTCAGCCCTAAGTTCAAGATGATCCATCGATCTACTCTATCTATTAAATTGGTCTTCGTGTTAACTATGAACACAAATTTAATGCGAAGGTTGGAGGCGTCAATTTGTGAAAGCGATTCATACCGGAAAATAAATTACTTTGTCAAAACGTAAGTGGAAGAACAAACTATTTTCTTTTCCGGTATGAACACAAATTGATTTTACAGCTGTCCATCCATCATTTCTATATGAGTCCAGTCTGGGACTACTTTAAAGCTTTTAAGGAACCACCAAACAAACCTCGAGAAAATTATTTGAGTCGTACATTACCGTCGCGAAAAAGAGTAATAATGAAAGACTCGTACAAGGGGGAAAAGATTCGCTAGGGAAGGGAAACGGTTGACAAGGTGAGGGAGTGTTGTCGTCAATTTTAATCCTCTCACTTGAATCGTTTTCATCGGGAGGCGTTCATCTTCAACATCCTGCCTAAACGCAGAACCTCTTCTTTTTTCAGCTACCCTCCTTTTCTTTTTAAGCCTCTCCTTTTATACGAAAACGTCGAAGATTGGCGGGGAGTAGATGAAGGGGTGGAGGTGTTAGAGGGGAGTGAGGTGGGAGGCCTCTTGAGGATAATTGGTGGGATTCGCAATTTATGCGCGCCTTACCTTAAGGGGGAAACGGCCATTAGGGGCCGCCGCCGTCTCGTCTCCCCCCACACCCCGCCCCGGAAGATATTTTTGGCTTTGGTGGAGGGTGCGCGGGAAGGTGCCGACGGGAAGTGTTTCGAGAGCTCGTTTTGCTTCCCCAGCGCACGTATTTCAACGTCCGTCTCTCCAAGAGCACCCCGGGAGAGGGTTGCGGAGGTGTGAGGCTTAGCCGGGTCGCATCCTCCCTGAAAGTGGAGTTTCAGTGGTAGTTGCATATTTTTCTCTTTGTTTTCGTTTCTGTTTCTTCGTTTTGGGTATGTCGACTGGTTATGGAAGAGTGTGAAAGATAGTGAGTGATCTTTGTGTGAACCCAATTCTTGTTATAACGATCAAGGAAACACGAAGACCAAATGTAACGATTGGAAAACTAAATCCCGGCGAAAGGGAGAGTTTAGATCGAAGGATCTAATTCTTTATTTATGAGCGCGCGTCTCTTCAAGCGGACCCGTTTTCCCATTTCCTCAATACCTAGGTCTACAAAGAATCAAGAATAGGGAGCGTCCTTTGTTGACACAGAGTTTCCTTTTTTTTCGTTACATGATTGTTGAGGAACGATTCGTAAAGGAAGGGAGGGGAACGAAATGAAAGCATGAATAATCAATAAGAGTGGAGCCGTTGTCGGGCTTAAAAAGGAAATTAAAACGGTGTTTTGTAGCTGCCGTTTCTTTCCTCTTAAGGATCACGAGTGATGGCTCTTCTTAGATTTGTCCTCTCTTTTGGTCGTTATTTTCTCTTGGGAGAAATTCCCTCAGCGAAAATCCTTGTTGAGCGGTATATTTATTCTGCCAGAAGAGAAATGAATGGCGTGTTTGTAAATAAAAGAATTCAGAATCGGTGTTTACACGTACTTTCATGTCGGAAATAATATACATCCAACAAACGTACCTACGTATTCCTATTTACTATGGAAAGAGGTATGTCTATGACACGGGAGTAAAACTGGAGGATCCAGACGTTACCTGACGATGCATTCGACGTATTTCTAGGGACTTATTGCGATAGATCCTATTAAAAACATATAAATCATTTGCATATTTAGTTTGAAATTTTTGTCAGCTAATTTGATCCGGTCACTGCTTTACACCCGGTGAATAACAAACAGTTTTGGATATTTTGAAACTGGAAACTTCTAAGGATCTTTTATCAAATATTTTGGATCTTGGATAAGGTAGAATTTTAATCTTTCTTAAAAGTTACAGATAATTATCCCAGGCTTAAAACCCTAGTAATTCAAATAATGTTTTAAAAATTATCTTAGCATATTATAATTGAATTCTTCGTCAGTATTTCAAACTATTCACATCTCAGGTCTTCCATTTCCATTTCAAAAATCTTTTTTTTTCACAAGTCCATTGAACAGTTTTCCTTTAAATCGTTTCATCGTGTGGCACATTGAAATTAGATAGTTCATTTATAGTTGAGATAATTCTCAAATATTTATCTAAAAAGAGCTCTGCAGTTTGTGGGGCTAAACTCGAATTTTTTCTGTCGGACACCTTGACGAATATATATCTTTACGCTGAACAGTGATTAAGAATAACAGGATTTTTTCAAATATATAACTCAGAGATGAAAAATATAAAAAGAAAAAATATAAAATATAACGATCATCAACAAATAAAATTTTTAGTTTTAAATTTTGACGCAGTTTTGCTTCATGTTATTTTTCAAACGGATTTTGAAAAAAAGGTGTTGAAAACGTTTAAAGCGTGATAATCGTGAGTACTGCTGTATTCATTTGTTGACCGAGTAAATGGAGCAAATATTATTTCATTTAACATTATGTAATATCATTTAGTTCAGCCAGGCGTGAAATCCACTCCATATTTTAGTAAGTTAATTTTTCTCCAGTACTCATTCATGTGCATAAAAAAGGGTTTTCCAATACCTCTTCATCTAGGAAATGCTTTATACTTAAATAATGAATATTTCATAATTTTCCCAGTTTATAATTGTGTCCCTTTATGAATATATTCCCAATTATAATCTTGAAATACCCTCAATTAATCACAAACGTTAGTATAAAAATCATTTACTTAGTAAACATAGTTATATTCCTAACGTTTGCTAAAATTGCCAAGTTCAATTTATTTCTACTTTATTATTAAGTCAGAAGGTCCGAAATAAATTCATTAATACATATATGGTGGCCGCTTCTAATGAAGGTTATGTGTGGAATATTTACAAATTTTAATGCCTTTGGGTGTTCTTCTCTAAACTTTGAAAGCTTTTGAAGCATGTTTCCATTTTATATACGCTTTTTCTAACTCAGCTTCCAATTACGTATTTTGGCGAAATAAAGATAGCATAACTGAGGTGACCTCATCGTATTTGCAATTTGCTAAAAAAACTATTTTAGACTCCCATTATCCCTACTCACTTCACTATTTTATGGACTCCATATGACGAACTCATCTCATGGGTCTGCGATAACCAGGGCATGAATTTCTCCCACCTTGATGTTGTGGCGACCTTTGTTCAAGTGCGGGAATGTGTTTTTGGACAATACGGGGTACTTATTGTGAGGGGTTTTTTTATTTAACTATCTTTTATCAAATGGGCCCTTTTACGTTCGCTAGTTAATGATTCGTTTTAATAACGATGAAGTGAGAAGCACATGAATCCTAAATGAGGACGCTTCCCACACTTTATTTTATTTTTTAAGTCACATATTATCGGATTTGGCTGCGTCCGATCGAAAATACTCAACTTTTTGCTATCATTATCGGAGGTGTCATCTAGATAAGGAGTTTTTCCATTTACTTAATGGATATCACATTAAAAGAAGCGAAACGTTGACGATTTTTCAAGACTATATTATTATGTATACTTTTGTAATGAATATTTTTATAGCCGTGAAAACGTGGTATGCAACAGTTTAAGAATAGTCTTGACGCCCGCAACCAATACTAGCAAAATATTGAAGTAGCAGAACTAGAAAGAGTAGAAGCAATGCTAGTGAAATAGCAAAAAACTTATAACAAAAATATAACAATGATAATGTTAAGGCAACGTGCTAATTCTCCTTTGCTGTATCCCGTATCTTATTTGCTACTTTAATTATGAGCCCGTGTCAGAAAATATCAATTAGTTATTGTTAGTTAATAAACGTTTAACATTAATTAGTTCACAAGTTCCCTAAAATGATATCGCAATAGCATGTATGATAAGATGTCTAATGTCAGTATATTTTCTGGAGCAGGTTTACTTCTTTCCTACTTGATGATCCATGCGTTTTTTCAAACTTTTATAATTTGATCATAAGCTCTTGACTCGCCTTTTCTCCATGGTCGTTGCCCTGACAACTCCTTCCGCGATCAAAGCAGCTGCGTCGTAACACAGGCTGTTATGCATGTAGTCGCTTAGTTGTGGCATTGTGATGCACGGGGAATTATCGCTTCCGAAGTGCTTACGGAGGCAAGAAGGAGCGCCGCGAATGGAGCAGCCCAACCCGGTGCCCATCAAAATACGATTATCGCGACACATTGCCTGAGAAGAGGACGCCACGTCGTAGTGAAGTCTTTCCCTCGCGGGAATGTCGTTGCCATGACGAAAATTCCGTTTATCTCATAATCAAGACTGTTGGCCCCCATCGCTGCGAGACTGCTTGACATTAGATTTTATTTGGTCGAGGGTTATTAAGATTCGGGAGTGTTGTTGTGGAAGATAAATTCCTTTCAGAATCGGGAAATCAAGATTTTTTTAGAGACATGATGTAAGGAATAACCATTCGTAAAAATCATCTTTTCGTCGTTTAACCATAATAATTTAACCATAACGACAAATAGGTTTCCAGCTCGCGAACAACTATTATCCTGCTATTCACTTCTCTTGTTAGGGTTTCAGACCATTTTTATTCTTAGGCGGCGAAATCTAAGCGGCCGTGTACCACAACTCAATTAAGAAAACTTATAGAGACAGTAAATAAATACATGAATACAAGAAATTAAACTAAGAAAACTCTTTCTAAGAAATTGCGAACCCAAGTAACACGAGAGTTCAATAAGACCAAGAAGAGCGGATAAAGCCGCTACGTGAAAATTAACGATAGCATAAAGAATTTAAACAGCAGAACGGCATAGAGACAGGTAAGTTGATTATTCGAAGAAATAAAACCAAATCCTACTCGTGAGAGAAACTAATTGTATACTCAGTTATTAGCATTAGTGGGATGGAATACATTTAGTACTCAATCAAGATCCAAAGCACTTAAGTGTGGCTTAATTAAAAAATAAATGGTGACAGAAGAAGACAAACGGCGAACTATGATAATGGAAAGCTTATTTGATACAGCCGTGAAAGACTGAAGAATAATAAGGAAATAGGATTTGACAAACTAAACAGAAAAATAATCAATGCAATCGGTATCAAGGCGAAGGGTACCTTCTCTGAAATAATAAAAGATAGCTGCAAAAGCGGAAGACTACCAGAGGACTCGGAGAATAGCTTGATGATTTGAACGCCGAAGAAACAATGAACCGATGAATGTGAAGAACACACAACATTGAGCCTGGTGTCCCACCCATGTAAGAAAAAATTGCTCGGAGAGTTATCCAATGATATGGAAGAAAAAAGTCTCAAGGAAACCTAACTCGGATAAAGGAAAAAAATCCTAGGAGCAAGAGAGGCTGTATCCTAAGTATTCTCACTTTGAGGGTAATTACCGAAAATAATTATACACATGAACAAGTCATTATTTGTGGCTTTCATGGACTTGGGGAACGCTTTCGACAAAGTCAAATAGAACAGTACGTTCAAGATACTACAGGCGTTTTGAATGGACCACAACGACTGTCGAGCAATACATCATCCCTAAAGCAATGAGATAACAACCATGCAAATGGAATACGGAAGGATATAAGAAGCCAAAATAAAAACAGGAGATAAGACAAGGATTGAATCCTCTGGCCGCAATACTATTCAACGTATTATTATCTATAAGAGGCCATTAAAGAAGCAATTGGATTGGACTACAAAGTATTTAATACGACTGTCGAAGAAAGAACATGCTCTGGTTTGTAGATGGCATCGCAGTGGTAGCAGAAACGCGAAAGAACCGTTAAGCAACTCTGAAAGTCATGGACCAAATACTTCCAGAATATAATGAAAGCACCAACAAAAATGAACTATAATACTTGAATTTAGAAGATAGAAGCTGAATCTAGGTATCAAAATTCGAGGAGTCCACCCAGAATAAGTGCAATACTACTTGATCAGCAGTGTAACTTGGGATGGAAGAAATTCGACCGACACCAATCGGAAAAAAGGTCAAGCTAAGAAGGTGTTCATGAAGAAGAGAGAATTACTATATTCAAAGAACCTGAGGCTCCAAATATGGTAGCATTTTGGCTTAATGTACATATATTTGTACATTTATATGGTGCATACATATGACACTATACGTATCAGAGGCATGGTACACTGGAAGATTGGGTCAGCGAAAAAATAAAGCCTTTATAATATGGTGCTGGAGGAGATTACTGAAGATGGAATGAACAGGCAAAGTGAAGAATGAGGAAATATATTTTTTTAAATCAGAAGAGAAAATAACACTAAGGGAAGCGTCACGGCAGGTAGGACAGTTTTAATTGGACAAACCATGATGCACAATGGATTAGTTGGAATCTCATGTTATTGATATTCTACCAATTAAGGTAGGTATTGAATGGGCACAGAATATACAGCTATTCTACTAGTAAATCCATCTTTCTACAAGAGTAGATCGATGGATTTACTTGCTTCTTCTAGCATAGCACAATTTAACATGCAACTAAAATAAGTTCTTCCTCAATCCGCGTATTTCCATCCTCCCTTCATTCCGTCCAACATGTATCTTATTCCTCCTCTGTCCTCGCTTGCTATGCATTCTCCTCTCTTTTACAGTCGCCAACATCCCATTGCCAAACAGAATGCTCTGCGTCCACCTTTCCTGTCTCCTTTAGATTTCTCTCAATGGCCACATATTTTCTCCCAACAAACCTTGCACTTCCTCGTTAGTTTTCCTTTCTACCCATTATACCGTTTCTCTCCTCCAAATTCATATTTCTTTATTCTACACCTATTTTCTTTCTTAAATGACCATGTTTCTGCGCCTTAAAAAACCGCGCTCCGCAATAGAGTATTAACAATCCTTTTCCTAGCATCATTAATAAAAATATCTGTCATAAACTTCCTCCTCTTGGTAAAAGCTTCTTTCTATTAAACCCATTCTCCTTCTCATTTGCCTCAAACTTAGATCATTTTTTTAGAAAAACTATGGATGAAAAATTTTAATGACAGATTTAGTGACAACTACCAAGAGACATGATTATAGGATACTTTAATAAGGATATAAAACAGAGAAACTATCAGGAGGTTAGGGAATGTTCACTGAATATAAAACAATGGAGGGCTGCAGGAAATCAATCACTATTACATGTTATTCTTCATGACGAAAGGAAAGCGAGTCAAATGTTGTATCATATGATAATTTAAAATTTCTCCTGTTTTACTGTGTCCTCGTTAATTGATTCATGTAGCATTAAAAAGTATTATTAGAAACTAAATGCGCGAATCGAGACTTACAGGTTTATTTATTTAATAATTACAGGTGTTTATATCATATTATTGTGAATATATCCAAACTACCGAATTTCGCATTTCAAAGTTATTATTTCAAGAGAAACGAGTAAATGAGCTCTATTAAAAGGACGGACAGATAACATGAAAACAATAAATGAATTATGAACCATAGAAAAATTCTCAATGTAGGTATTAAGTATTTTTCGTATCGAAGCTATCCTTTGCACATATTGATGACAAATACAACAGGGGTGAGTTATTTTAATGTTCAACGGTGATGAGTGCTTTAATGTATGTAATTCATACTAATGGATTAGTTTTAAATATTGTACGCTTGCTATAAAAGTAAGTAATACAATTGGTTTTTTGAAATTTGGACGCATTGGTGTCGAAAAACGTGATTATTTAAACTAAAATAGACGGTATCGGTACAGTGCACTGGTAAATCAACCGGAATATCATTAATTCAAATAGTATATTCGTCGAAAAACTAATATTTATTAGTGGTATCAAATTTAATCAACTTTTGTTTTTATTAAATTTCAGTCACCATATGACGTATTGGTGTATTCAAAACCTCATCCATTTATAAGTATTATTAATTCTTGGTAATACTTATCTACCTTGTACTTTTTATCCATATTCTCCAATACTGTGCTCAAAAATTTATTGTATACTTAACTTTCATCCTGACCATGTTTTCTATCCAATTTTTGATTCACTTCAATTTTTTTTACCTGTAATCCATAAGATTTATTGATTAAACGCAGTAAAATCTTTTTAATAGTAGTAATCAATTTTTATTTACTTGATCGTTTTTTACATTAACTGCCTTTTTTCCTTTATGAGACTTTCAGATTTTGGCGTTTTAGTTTACATGGTTTCTTAAAGAAATATGATTCGGTTTCAAAAAACGTCGATGAAGAAATAGAAAAAACATAAAGGCCACTTATTAACCCCTCCTTTAACTGGCAATATTGGCAAAATCTTAAATATTTTATGTATATTTTTGATATTTTCTATCCATTCTTGTGATAAAATGGAGAATGTTAGTCAAGTGAGGGATGGTTGGGCAAATAATAGGTTTGTTTGACTGGAGAAAGGAAGCAAACAGAATTGAAAAAGGATTTATTGCAATATCAGGTGTCAGGTTGTGTATCTTAATGTATCTTTACCACAATTTTATTTATCCAATCATTGTAATTTTCTTCGCCAACGTAGGAAGTCAATTTAACTGTACCTAATTACTTTGGATAATACCATTGTTAGTGTCTTGATAACTGTTCATGTAAGTTGAGGGATGGGTAAAGATATTTCTTTAAAAATTATACTAGTTGTTATATATTCATACTTTTAGTATAAAATTAGCCATATATTAGCTATAATATGGTTTTTTGACAATATTTTTAGTCTTAATGTGAATGAATGTTCAGTGTGTGATGTGGAAGTGTCATTGTATGTAAGAATATTTTGTCTCTCATCTGTTTTTCTAGTGCGTATATGTATGTAATTTTCGTTGTAAGAGTTATCTTTGACCAAACTTGACCGTTGCCACCAGGAAAATCGCCTAATTGCAACGTTAAAAAAAAATTGTTAAAAAAAAGTATGATTACCTTATCTTTTTGTGCTAAAAATATATCTCTTTGTTTTTTCAGGAGCCTATACGAAAGCTGCAATAAAGTTTGCATTTCATAAGTACAGTTGCACTTCGTTTAAATAATGTTATATATTTGTTACATTTTGATTCCATAATTTGAAGTAAAAGAGGAAAATAAAATGTTATTTAGCTGAACAAAATGCTCATGTATTAGTAAATTTGTTGCATTATAATTGGACATTTCAAGTTAATTAATGTGTTGATATTCATATTATTCTGACATTTATCTGCATTTTTTGAGATGCACAAACCCGAGTCATAATTTTTCTTTTAAGTCTATATGTTAAATTTATTTTTTGATAGTTTCAGCTTGCAGCTAATTCATTTTATGATAAAATAGCCACAATATTATAGAGAACACGTAATTTTCTAGCAATGTCACGTAATTTTCCTTGCAATGAGGATGATGAAAATGTATTCGGAATAAGTGTGTGTCAAACGTTCTTATGATACAACTACACTGTCGGTTGTGATTGCCCGTAATTACTATGACGCAATAACTATTTTGTTAAAAATGGTTAAAAATTCACCACCCTTGCTTACCATAAAGTACTGGTCAATTATGCTTGACGTATTTGCAATCGTAAAGGGAAACACAGAACTCCGATAATTTTAGTTAACTTCTGTGGTTATTTGTAATAATCTTCCTAATATTTATAATAGTCCTATAACAGATTTAAATGTATGAAAATTCTAATGTTATGATATATTTTCTTTGATGCATCTAATATATTTGCCGGCGAACAGTAAAAACGATAAACCTAAAGTCGTCCTGCACTATGTACCGTGCTGCGATTTCAAGTATCTTTAAGAGCCCAATCAATATATTTATTTTTACTCTTCAGGTGCTAACTGGATCATGTTCTAGCAGAGAAACAGTGGAAACAAGGATGATGTCTTCTGAACGGGGATAATAACAAATTTACCGAAGTAAAAATAGCAACGGTCGTCATCCTGGTGACCAGGTATTTACTTTAAATCAATTATCTATCACTTCAATCATAGCACTTTGAAAATCTGTTTTTTCAACGTCCTCACCGTTTGTCTTGCTAAATGACGGTCTCCATGCAAATTCCCCATAGGAAGTACGGACTAGGCCAAGAGACCACCGCTGGCTTGGAACATGCCCTGGCAGTAACAATGGAAAAACATTGGTTTGATTGATTGGGACAAATTGGGTGAGATTCGGACGTTGTAATCCATTAAGACTCAATTGGAGATGTCTGTGTCAACGTACAGTGAAACTACAATGCAATGCTACAATCTGCGCAATGCTTATTAACATGATTTTTCATTGCTTGTGCCTTGGCGTGTTCCAAGAATTATTTACTTCACTGATCTTCATTCGATAAGTCATCATTTGTTTCACATATCTTACGTGAGCACGAGAAAAATCTCTTTCCGAATTGTAATCTTCACTAACACTGGAAAATTAGTGTCCTGAACGGTTGTCTAATCACTAGTTTATTTCGTTTATTGACATTATAACAACCACTAATGTGTTAGGCTTTTTGCCTCGATGATGCAATTATTTTAATTCAGATCCTGACCTGCAATCAAAGACGAAATTCTCTAAAATATTTAGACTCAAGAGGCGTTGGATTTCTTAAGTCTTATACTTGGAGAAGAAATTTCATGGCACTTACCTAGAGATTAGGAAAATATGTGTAAAAACCTTTATATTGAGCATAATTGAAATGAAAATTGACACTAGAAGTAGACCGGATTTTTTGGTAAATGTGTGGGTAAGAAGAATGAAACATTAAAAGCCGTGACCGAGAAAATAAACTAAGGCATAGTAAGGGCGAAGAGAGAGAGAGTAATTGATATAAATTCAAAGGGGGCAACAGAAGTGGACTGAGAGTATATAGAGTGCCGATGGCGCATTGAAGACTTCATTAGAGGGCGGGCAAGGAAAAGAATAGGCATACTGAACGAGATAATGGCAGGCAGATGGCGTGCGGAATTACGGAAGGTTTTTTATTTGTAGTGTAAAGGAGTTACATTTGTGTCAAGGGAGACTTATCGAGAGAAAAATATGGTGTTAATTAATCTGTGGGGTCTCCCTTAATCGGTATAATATAGTTACAATGATACTTCCTACTAGAGAGGTGATGATATTAAAATTTCTTAATAGTTGCTCAGGTCGTAATCTCAGATGGCAGGTGGATATATGAGATTCTTGCTTGTGCAACTCAAGACTACTTCTCCGCTTCGTGCGTCATAATAACCGGGTTCCCCGGCTGAGTAACGGGCCCCGAGCAAATTATTGCATAGGGAAAGAACTTATTGCCCATTCGCGTCCTGAGTAATCCACCTGGACTCTCCCTTGCGGTTGTGGGGGGAGGGGGTTGCTTTGAGAGGATGCACGTTGAAGGACCCCTGGGGTGGGGGAAGGAGAAGGGTGGGTAGGAATAAAGCGAGTAGCGAGTTTGCTGCCATATTTTTCTCTCCTCTCGCGCGTTGATTAATCGCCTCGGCTGCAGCGCAAGTCGAATGGCAAAAAGGCCGACGCTCTCCCTGAGTGGGAAAGAGAGCAATCGCGTTGCGATCTCGACTGGAAATGAGATTTTTGAACGACCTCGTTTTCCGGCCGTCGAAATAGTATATTTTTTTCGAACTTAAACAGCTGTGACTGGCGGATGGATCAGAATGATAAAGAACAGTGAATGGCGAAGTCATGGGTGGGTGAAATAGGAAAACAGGAATGGAGCAATTTTACCGACGGGAAGCGGGTTATTCGGGGTCCTTGTTTAGGAGTGGTTGATAGAAGGGAGTCATTACGAATAGAATTGCGGATGATGAATCAAGTTAACGGAAACTAGTTGGTTTTTTTATCTTCAATTTTTGAGGATAAATATTTGCTTTTTCACCAATATAAACCGAAAAATTAAACTTAAGTAATTTTTTTTATATTAGTGGTGATTTGTAGATTGAAGATGGGATAGAATAGATACTTGCCTAGAAAGACTCCTTTATTACTTTCTGAAAAGGGTTCCTGCTTTTCGAACTTCTCTCTTAGAGTTGTCCCCTGCTTTCATATCATTGGACTCGTTCTCAGAAGTCTTTTTTCATTTGAAAAGATTCTGCCCAACGTATTGTCTGGTATACGTGTAATTATTTTCAGTTCATTCGAGGAACTCTCACATGTCAAAATTCTCAGGATTTTCCCCTACCCATCTTCCCATGACTTTTCAAGACTCGAATCAAGATGTTAGTAATGCACTGCATTGCACGTGGAACCCTTATGCTATTTCCTCCTCTCCATGGGACTCGTAACGGCACAGGGGCCATCAGTGCAATGGGGGTTGGGAAGAGAACCGTCGCCCAAGTAAACTACTCAATTTACAGAGATGGCCTGCTCGAAAAGAATTACCACCCGGACACGTCGCCTTTGGGAAATAGGAAGGAGGGGGAGGGAGGCGGAGGAAAAAGCGATGCCGCGGCTGTTTCATCGTATTCCTCTATCCAGGCACGCGCGTGATAATACTTGCTTACTTCAAGCATCACTTTGCGAGTCGCGCACGTGGCCTCGGTAGTGTAGAAAGGGTGACTCCAAGGCGGGCGACTTCCTCATTTCCCGCAGATGCTTATTTCTCCTCGGAAAACGCGGAAGGGCAATAATCACGGTGGCCTCACTTCCCATGAAAACCCGCAAGTGAGGAGTAGGGATATAGATGTAGACCTTGAAAATACCGGAGGGAATTCTTTCCCACTTATGTGAGGGAAATATGAAGAAACCAACCATCTGAGGGGCTATAAAAAGGCTTTTTTGACTTGATAAAATGCTGGAGTTTATAATTATAAGGTTTTATAAAAAATTTCAAGTCCCCCAATAGAAAATTGTATTCCCCATATTTCATTGATTGAAGGCACTCGTATTTATTTAGTACTTCGCGCTTGATCACGCTATTTGTGAAAAAATATTCAATTTATGATTAAAGCGTATGATTTCACGAGGGTTTTAAGCGAATGTGTGAATATATATTTTTTGATTTCATAATATTTCCCAGTTTTTAAATATCAAATGCTACGAAACTCTCTTGAACGCGTAACTACCAGCCTTTCAGGACTGTTTTATAACCGCAATTCTTCATGTAACGGACAAGCTTGGAGTGAATAAAGTCCCTGCCACACTCACCATGCCGGTGGTTTGCAGATTGTGCCATTCAGATGTAGATGATACTTACGTAGAGCTTAGAGAGCTACGTACCCTCGTCCCATCCTGGAAAATGGAACCTTAAACCCAATGTATATTTGCAGTTAGTCTTGCGAAAATTGAGCCCTCGACATTTTCACCTCGTAAAAAGCGTTACGGGGCGGACACTGTATAGAAACAACTATAATTTTTTTAATATAAAAAACTTCTAAAATCAAATGAAATATATACACAACTGTATCAATTAATTCCCAAAGTGGTTAATTCCAATTTCTCCAGAATCTTCCAGTTTAAGTTTTCTCAAGACGAAGAAATACCCAAATTTTGGTTAATCATTCTGTATCCTCTCTTCTACGATGAGCATAAGAGCAATAATAATAGATTTTCTTGCTCCTCAAAGCATAAATCTCAACTATTTCATATTTAAATACCTTTCCTCTTTCCTCAAATTCTCACATTGCGTATTCTAGTTGGGACCTGTGATGAACATCCGATGGATTTTTCTTAAGTGCTCACGTTTTCCTGCCTTTTTTTCAATATAAATTCTTATTCGCATACCCTGCACATTCTTTCAAGCTCAATTTTTCCTTTCTTCTGGTATTCGGCAATTTTTCTGAAGAATTGTATCTGCACAGATCTTCTCTGTTGCATTAATTTCTCATTTTTTCCCCAGGAACAAATATTCTAGCAATTCAATTGTGTAGTAATATGGCACCTTGAACAGCTATTCCGTCGTTTCGTTGTGCCATTCAAAAGATGAAGAACTGCTATGAATGAAGATTCCCGGGTTGTTCTAATTCCTGCTTTATGCTGCACAATCTCTCGCGATTGCCACAACGCGTCGCTAGTAGTGTGTGGTAGTCGCAAGTAGTGTGTTACCGCGAGTCTAAAATGATTTGAAGTTCAAATTTGGAGGAATAATAGGAGGTGATTGGCTCACCAAAACTAACTAATTAATCAGTCCCAACTTTCAACTGTGCGCGTTTTGCTGATAGTAGATGTTCTTCACATGTAATCACATATTTTGTTTAAACATTATCGGGAAAAGTTTAGGAAAATAGATTCTTTCATGCCCTAGAGGAGGCATTAAAAAAATCTTTCAGATTGTTTCCAAGCTTCAAAAATCTTCAAATTACAGCCCTTGAGCATCAACACACTTTTGTCATCGATTTTTCCACGATTCGATGGCTTCCTGGTAGGCGGATTCCGGAAGGTCCTTATGGGTACGCGTGCACACTTCTGTTGCAGAACGGCATGTTAGTGTCCTTTGAGGGATAATTTCACTTTTGGAAATAGAAAATAGTTTACTGGTGCCAGGTCGGGACCATAAGGGGGTTGGGGAATGTTGCGATGCCGTTGCAGAAGGTCTTTGAAAGCAACCACTCGACTCTGCTCTTGGTTGTCTGTCAAGACCTTCGGGACTAATTTAGTGCAGATCTTTCGCATCGCCAAATTTTCACTGATAATGTTGTACTCTGGCATTTATTTGGAATAGGTTCGTTTCGAACATCTTTAGGATACAACTGCACTGTCGGCTGGAATTGTCCGTAATTTCGTTGATGCAATAACCATTAAATTAAAAATGGTTTAACATTCAGTACCCTTGCATACCATACAGTAATGGTAATTTACACCTTACGTATTTGAAATCACTAAGGGTAACACAGAATCCGATTATTTAGCCCATTTCTGTGGTAATTTATACTGCCTAATCTAGATAATAGTCCTAGAATAAATTTAAATTTATGAATTTTCTTACGATATAGCATATTTTCATATTGCATATTTTCTTATATATATATATATATATATATATATATATATATATATATATATATATATATATATATATATATATATATATATATATAAAATGGGCTGACACAATATAACACAAATAGAATAGAATAGTAACATTTAAAAGGACACTCACACGGTAAGTTGTTCGAGCTGTCAGCCCTCTCAGAGGCCTTCTTCAGAGGGCCGAAAGCTCGAACAATTTACCGTGTGAGTTTCCTTTTAAATGTTGCTATTCTATTATATTTGTGTTATATTGTGTCAGCCCAATATTGTGCCGCTCGTGTGAGTTTTTTCGTAAAATCGTGGTATATGTATATATATATATATATATATATATATATATATATATATATATATATATATATATATATATATGCCTACATACATATATATATATTCAAAGTATTTACTGGTGTAAAGTAAAAACCATATACCTATAACTATCCTGCATAATTTACCGTTCCGTGAGTTCCAATATCTAGAGGAGCCCAATGAATATATTTATTTTTACTTTTCCGGTGCATACTGCGTTATAATTAATGTCAATACGATCTGCGATCATGCACACACTTAACGATTGTCTAAATTCAGCACTACACGCACATATCAGGAAAAAATATTTACCGATACTTTTTTGCAAACCTTGTTTCGGTCCGAATACAGGTTTCCCTAAAATAAAATACATTTCACAGGCTAAATGCAGGTCATTTTATGGCAGAAATAGATTCTGCGTGCTGTATAACTGTAGTTAAGTGAGCTTTAACCTAGGCATGGAGTACAGCTCACGTATATTGTTATATCCACCACATTGCGCCATAAAAAATAAATATTGGAAAAACATTGTTTTGGGGGGTGTCAGGGTGTCATTTCTTACTAAAAGAAGTTCAGATTTCGTAGCCATTACAAAAATGCTATGGATAAGTTATACTTATTTGTAATGAGGCCAAGATAGAGGTTTTTACGGACATTTTTCCACGCAGAACCTTTTAAGTATAAATCTTTACGTGTAAATCATGCTGCTTCCAATTATGGTACTTACAAATATTTATGGATGTAACAATAGGAATAAAATATAAGCAATTCTATGGTTTCTAAGTGACTTTATTGAAATTCTGCAAAGTCTTTTAGTTTTTGAGAAAATCATAATATAAAACTGTTGGTTCCGTCGAATATAAGCAATAGTGACTGACTATCAGCATTCTGCGATTAGAGGAAATCAACCATATTGTGGAAAACAATAATAGTGCATTTCTCAATAATTATTTTATCCATTCAATTCGTTTCACACTAGGGCGACATTATCGGGGTAAATAGAAGTGTATAAATTCGGTATGGAGAAATATGAAGTGACTACGGAAACGTGGTGGGTAGGTGTGAGTAGAGTTTTTTGGGAAGGTTTGAGATTGCTGGGAAAATCGATACGATTAGGAATGGTATGGAGTGTTCGTTTGGCTAAGACCAGCATTATTATTTGTCATGCTCTTTTTTACCCTCTTGGTTATCACCAAGAGGGTAAAAAAATAGGGGACAAAATCCAAATAATTTAAAACTACCTTATTCTGCAGTGCGGTTTCCAATCATAAGAGTCTAAGGCCTTTGGATTCCGATTTTAGGACTGTTTTATACTCTATCGCCACCACCAAGACAATACTCCCTTAACGTCATAAATTAAAAGTGACTCCTAAAATATTTGTTTCAGCAAATCCTACAAATTAATTTAACATGTAATATCTTATTTCTTTTGCGTCAAATGGTATTTTCCTATTTTAAAACTTACTTACATTTACTATTTCTCTCACCAGTACTATATTCCATAGGAATTGCCATTGAGTGACTTAATGCTGGAAAGTTCAGTTTTATTTACATATTGATTGGTAAAGTGTTCTCATTGTTGTATTTTTTGATAATAGCTTTTATTTCCAGGTATAAACTTTTGTGACCATTCGAAATGAAGTAAGAGAAATTATAAGGATTATGATTTCGTGGAAATTGGTCACCGTTAATTTCAAAACATTTTACCTAAGCTTTGTTGTACATTTGAGAAATTAGTTTTCAAAAAGGAATTAAAATTTAGTTTTTGCGGATAAATTAGTTAGATTAATGTGTTGTGGACATCAATGCAAATAAATCGTTTTTCATTGCATCCTGGTTTTAAAAACCCATTCTATTATTGCAGATCATTTAAAAATTATTAATCTCCTTCTTTAATTTATCACTATACTTTTTTGAGGATTCCAATTTTGTCACTATCCATATTTTGAATATATTTGTTTTATTCGCATAATTATAAAAGGTCTTAAGTGACGGGTAAACACAAAATTCAAGAGATGTGATCACGGATGTACAAATGCCACCCATAGAAGTGGAATACAGCGCCCAATTTGCTGTTGCCACGTATCATAATTACCGATGGAGGTCATGGCATTTGGTCAGAGACAATGCGCTGCATAGTAAAATCCTATGCGTAGCAATAACGTCGACAAACACAAAAAGTTACGTGAATACGTCCCTAGTGTGCAGGGAATACTATCATATTAAACGAAAATTCAGGCTGCATTTGGGAGAAACAGTTGTTCACTTCGTTTAATTTTATTTCTTTTTAAGGGAATGAATCTCACTTTCAGAACGACCTCTTTCCATTATCATGCTGCATGCTACGAGTACCCATATTACCTGTGATGATATTTTGACACTTTTTTATGGTCAGTTAAATTATTAATTTGTTCACTTTTTTCATCATTATCTAACACTTTTCCCCTAGTGAAATTGTTTTACACACTCAAATCTGTGCAAAAAACAGATAATAGTCATTAATTACGATACTTACGATTGTTTGATGCTATGTGGTACAATTTATAAAGCTTGCATATTTTAAAACACTAATACCTATTTCTTCTTTCACTCTCTTTCCAATAGCTGTGCCGAATTTTCAAATAAAGAGATTCAACTCAAGTATTAAGTAGAATACTCCGTTCGAAGGGAAAGTCAAAATAGGATTACAGTACAGCCACAGTGATGGAACATTTCGCAAAAATTGTGATCGCACAAAAGTCAGCATAGGCGAGATCAGATCTGAGCATCCTATCAGGTTTATTTCACTAAATTGAATTCGTTGATCTCATTTTCAAAATATATCGTCTAAAACTCGGGCGTCAGGATTTACTTTTGTGAACAACGGTATTTGTGTCCGTCTGACACTGGCAAATCGGTCGTGACAGTTCCCTCGGGAAATTCCCCTTCCTTTCTCGCAATAACCTCCCACTTCAATTTTACCACCCATTCTGCCTCCCTCCCTTCCCCTCAGTATCGCCAGTACCATTTGTCATGTAACCTTGCTTCGATTAAATCTCGACGGTGTTGCCGTACTCGGTCTTAAATGGGCGATGTGAAAAATTATTTCTCTTCACTGAATACCCATAATTTTTTATGAAACATGAATGAATAAGTAATGTAAATGCACTTTTTATCCATGCAAATAAACAGTGGCAAAAACCGATGAAACCTCCATTATAAATCTGTTATTTGGGTATGTTCACCACATCCTAGACGGATACTCTCATAGTGCTTCTTATCGCTGTAAATTATAATACATGTTCCACAATAGCAATATATTTAATTCTCTTTGAAGTTTAAGCCAGCTTTAATAGTTTTACAAACTATTCTCACTCACTTCTCTAGGATAAAGAAACTCTATTGTCATCAGATAAACGTGTCGTAATTTGTCATTGCTTGATCTCTGTAGTCTTATTGTCATAAGTTATAGCTTTAAACCTTTCGAGAAAATTGTTGGTATATATGAAGCAAATAAAATCCTGTTGAGCCGTTCTTCAATGATGGCATTCGGAAAGACCTTCATTTTAGTCTATAATTGAAATTGTCAGATTGGTTTGACTTGTTTTCAAATCCATCTGGTTTTATTGCCATTGCGTCAAAGGATTAAATTGAAAAGGGCTGATTGTTTGAACGTATTCAAGCGTGCTAAGGTCAGACTGTAAATAACCCGAATGGACCTCAACGGCCATTAAAGCGAGCCATAGGGGTAGAGGTTCTGTTTTTTGCTTCCCTTCTCCTGTTCCCCACATCTAAGAGAAAGACGGCTAACGATTCCATCCACCCTCGCGCTCTCCTCACCATAGCTTCTGTGGCGTTTGCACTATGAATGAAATTGTAGGTTTTTGACATGTAAGCGTGGAGGAAGATTGAAAAGGTAAAATGGAAGAAAAGGGAAACAAACGAAGCAAAAGGAATAGTGAAGGAGGAGACAGGGTTATTGGAAGATATCTAAAGGGAGCAGAAAAGGTGGATGCTAAGAATTTCGATTAGCGATGAAGAGTGGGATGTATATGGGAGAATGTTGGGCAAGCGAGGTAGGGGGAGGAAAAAAAGGTATGTTTGACAGAATGAAAAGAGATAAAAAGTGTTTAAAGAAAGATTTATTTTAGTTATGGGTTTCAAAGTGTGCCTTGGTTGGTAAAGTTCAATAGTAGGCCGCCCATATATAATAACAGTAAAAATTAAATGATGTTTTGTTATGTTTCTTGGTGGTAAGTTTTTATTATCCGAATAAGTATAATTTTTTGGGTGTTCTCATCACCATTAATAAATCCGCGTAGATTAAAAACATTTTCTCCAGCCTTTTATGAAAAACATATCATACATTACATAATAACTAAATTTGCATTGGTAAAATACCGAATATTTATGCGTATTTCGTTTCCTAACAATAAGTATGTATCATTGAATACTTAAGAAAAACTTCTTCATCACTTCTTCGCCACTTGCCCACCTTTACTAGCAAACTTATTTTCTTCATAAACCATCATTCATACCATACCAAGTACATATACCTTTGGTTCCTCTTCCTCAAAAACTTGACATTCTTTCTTTTATCACTACCTCGAGTACTATTCTTCAATTCCGTTCAACTTTTTAAAAGATACTTTTACGAACGAGATCCTTCTCCTAATGCCTTTACAGCCACCTCCTATCTCGAGGCATGGAAGATCAAATTTTGCATCGGGGAGTCCATAAGTACTCCCGTTAAAAATAAGAGTGGAGACGATGGATTTTCGTTGCTAGAGAAACCTCATCATTTTTTTTTCAAGTGGGATGGAGTAGAGTTATTCCGTCGTCCCACTCCTAAGTGCAGGCAATGCATTTTTTATAACGGTGTCGGGCCGGTTATTCATATTCCCGTTGAAGAGTAGTGTTCGCTTTCGCCTGTAAGAAATGTGTGCTGGGGTGCATTACGATTGTACCACGGCCCCGAGCTCCGAATCGCGCGTTGGAGCGGAGCATTCCATTGCATCTCCGCGATAAAATATCGCGGCCACCGACGCCGCCGCATACGTGACGGGTCGGGAATTCGCCATTTCAAGAATGGAGACCGGTTTTCATTTCGACGTCCCGCTCATGTGTGGCGTGCATATGGGACCGTGCTCCCCTCAGAAGAACTACCCGAGTGGCACGGGGTATTAAGCTATTTCATTGAATCACTCCTAACGCACGACTCGGATGAATTAAATGGTAATTTTGACTCTTATTTAAATACGATGAAGAGGTTATATTAGCTAATTTGCGTGATTATTTGAATAACTAGTTCAATAAAAGCAAAAATTTGTAAAATTCTTCAAACTCTGACTTTGCTTAGACGACCTGTTTTCCTCATACGGTACATGTTCACTAATCCTTTGAGAACTTCATTTTCATTTGCAACTGAATTTTAATCGATTCGCTGGATATTCAGTTCAGTACATATTAGAATAGTAGTAAAGATGCATTCTAACATTCTTGAAAATCGTTTTAGCTATTGAATGGAAATATTTTAGATATTTTATTTCAAACCTATATTTTTTTTCAAGTAAAATACATTTATTTTACCAATATTTTAGCAATTCTCGGTCGCTCAACTATTACAAACGAAGAGAAACACTGGTAGGCTTGGTGAGTTTTTATGCAGGAATTTATTTCTTACAAAAAATGTACACCTAAATCTAATATTTATAAAGTGTTGCTTGAGAAGTGAGGGTGTGGATTTAAGACGATTGGAATATATCGAAAACAAGGAAAAAGTATGTAGAGGCGAACGGGTGGACGAGAATAACAAGAATTTGAGTGGATGAATACGGAAAAGAGAAATTTTTAGGAATAATTTGTTTAACAGGAAAACAGAATGAAGGAGGTATAGTGAGGCTGTGGAAGCGAGAAAAATGTAGTAGTATGAGTTAATTTGGATAAGGTACGTAGAGGGGAATGAATATATATTTATGGTAAAAAAGTAGATAAAAGGTATTTTTGGTATAAAAGTATTATGTAAGACCAGCTGTTTGATATTTCGCATAATTTACAACTGCTTATTACCGCTATAGCCATGGAATAACTCATTGACCTTTATGAAGTGCATAAAAACAATTCGTAGGCTTTTCATCAACCGTATCTGTTTTTGAGTTAGACTTTTATGGATTTCCAATTGCTAGTGTTAAACCTTTGTGTTGATCTATCGTTTTTAATTTCCAAGCAGTGATCTCTTTATATCCTGCCTGCCCTCAAACTATTTCTACCACCATAATTAGAGTGTAGCCTCCACCTATCCTATTCCGAACTTTTTTATGTTTAATCTTAAAGGTGCTTTTTAATTCCAATTGGTGGCCTACCGTTAATACCTATGAAAAAGGTCTTCTGTGGTGTTGATATCACACCATGCTCCAAAAGTTATGGAAACCCACGATTTATTAGAAATAGCGTCATGCTCAATATTGAACAGCAAAATAAAACTTCTAGAGAAATTTTGTGAATGTAAAATATATTTTAGGCTGTGGTGTTTATTTTTGCTTGAGGTTCAACATATTTTTTATCTCCTCATATGAGAAATTTGAAGTTTAAGAGATATGGTCGTGAAAAAAAATCGTTTGGGTGAAAGTTTCATTGCAGCAGTTGTTAAAAATCGCTATATACACCTGTATTCAACAGTGCTTATCGTCATTTTTGCAGTCATTTCGAAACCTAATGATTAAGGAAATACCAACCGTGCGATAGATGTTATGGTAACTCATAAAATCAGCATTTTCAAGTTAAACGCAGTGGTAACATTCTGTGATGTTTAATCTTAGACAGTTCACTTTCAAAAAATCCTCTTCAACGTAAATGTTGATCTAATCACATGGGTATGTGGCGAGAGGACTGGCTAGGTGTAAACTTGGGTACATAAATTCCATTATGGGTACATATGACCATGATTTCAAATTTTATGGCTTCTTTCTTTCGGATATAAATCTGATTTTATCCGTGGATGGACTTGAAAAAATGTAGAATTAATTCAAAATTAAGGCGGAGAAAATCTATATTAATTCTGCCAAACTAAAAAATGATTTTTTTTCCGTGAACTTAGGATGAAACAGAAATTCGATTTGGCCATTGGAAACTCTCACAACACTGTAAAGAGTTGAATTACGTATTTTAAAATACTATTAATAGTGAGAATGAATAACTTTTCTCATCGATATTGCGTGGAAATTCCCGAAAACCGTGCTAATGATCGTGTTTTCTCTTTAATTACTTTTGAACTTGAAATTAAGTTCTGCTTAACCAATTTTGCGTTAAAATCGTTTAAATAATAAATAGATAATAGTTTGAACTACTAAATGATGCATTACAATTTATCTCATAGGCAGAGAGAGAGGCACAAGATATTATTTAATGCTTCTCTAAGTAATTAAATACTGTAATTAATTATTAAATATTGGAGCAGAAGACGATTCAAGTTAGAATTTAGGACAAGGCATATAAATGTATTGAAGGAACACTGTGTTTAATATTAAATGATGAATTCTTCCATGCCAATGCCTGTTTATATACAACCCATTATGCACAATGAGTGTATAGAGATATAAAATTATAAATAAAAAATTTTGTAGTTTAGACTTTCAATGTAAACATGTGTGTTATTCTCTGCATCTCTCAACCCGAAGAAGATAAATTGACCCCAAGCTATTGATATAAAACCTCTAAAGTGCAACACACTTGAGGCTACCTATTTAGACTCTTCCTTATTCGGTTGATAAAATTATAATGCATCTTATTTATCATCTCCATGGTTTTCAAATTAAATTAAAAGAATATCGAGTAAAAGGAACTTCATTACTACACCCATGAAATGGTTTCTCCTCATTGCAATATAATTATGTGTAACTTACTTAAGGCATACAAATTAAATACTAACATACTTGTATGCAAAATGAATGTATGATTTGAAACCCTGGGAATGACGAAGTAATATGTTGCTAGTAATCACAAATCCATAATTTGGCTGGGTACTGATTCCCAGATACCCACTCTCATTTGGCAAATTTTCTAAATTAAACCATTAATAATGATTCATTGGCATTCCATAGTGTTTTGTATCATCTGAATATTTAAGAATTATAGGTAAATACGGTGATCCGTTTTCGTAGCCCAATCTTGACTTTACTTTCGCCATTTGCGACTATAGTAAGATATCTGTTTTGGGAGATTTTCTCGATGTTGACAATATGGGCTACGCATATATTAATTACCCTAACGCTTACTTATCTATAGACTGCGTATCCTTGGCGTCATATGAAGTGTAACTTGCAAACGTACTCTTCAAGATGTGGGTATTTTTTTTATAACCAGTGCGGTAAACAGCGTTTGCCAGAACTTATGCAATCAAACATTCATATATAATATGCGTGTTGCCTACATTCACGGGGCTTGTTTTACCTTCACATTTTTAATTGGGTGAAACGTTTATCTAAAGGCTATGTTGTCGCTGCGCCATCGTCTGGCACTTTTGATTAACTTTAGCGGAAAGTCGGCACTCTTCAAACGCTTCATCAAATTGGTCCATGAAATCCCTC
The DNA here is from genome assembly GCF_022747635.1 of Hetaerina americana. Lineage (NCBI taxonomy): Eukaryota > Metazoa > Arthropoda > Insecta > Odonata > Calopterygidae > Hetaerina > Hetaerina americana. The sequence goes on along the minus strand of NW_027287205.1, from coordinate 33,725,680 downwards.
TAATTTGTGCAATATTTTTTTAACAATATGTTTAGTTTACGGACCTAAAACTTGTTTTCATCAGGTGCCTAGGTGTATTTTTCTCCGTATTTTATAATATTAATTTTTAAGAAAAATTTGTCTGTAAATAAATGTATTTATACCGTAGCCAATAAAAATCTCCAACTAATATGAATCAAAAAGATATAAATGTGAATTTGGCTATATTTACGACAAAGTTGGAACTATTAATATTTTAAAATATTTTTCGACTTTCAACTGTAATTAGCCAGATTAAAATAATTAAATTTCGAAAATCAATCATTTGGATATTAAATTCTAAGTGCAGTTTTTCAAAAGGAATACATTGATCATGTTATGCGTGCCGGCGGCGGGTGGGTAGTGTTAGGAGGATAGGACACAGAAAACCAATATTACCAGCGATGTTCAGGTTATACTTGTAGGAAATGGTAATAGACGATTGGGAGGATTGGAAATATGATTAAAATTTGGTGAAAAAAGTTATAAAATTAAATTTTTTTGGTCGGATAATCAACTTTAGTTCAAAAATCAGTGACGAAATTTCAAGCATGAATTGGCGCATTTGAATATCAGTGTGATAGGTATGAGACAATAATGAACGTAAACAAAACAAAATTTATACAGTTTTTGACAAGAAGGAAGTGTAAGTTAGTTGTTAAAATATGAGGGCAAAAATTAGACCAAGTGGAGCAGGTTATCTGTCTAGGCAGTGTTTTGGACCACGATGGTCTAAGTATTAGTCACAAAGTAAGACAACTTGCGCTCTGTGGAAAAGATTTCACCAGGAGTAGGGACATTTAGATAGATATTTTAGAAAATATTAGCGAAAACCTTGATTAGAAACCTGGTTTTGTGGTAGCTATTGGTTGGCCAAAATGTTCGTTGGTGCCAGATAATGAGCGCAGACTTGGAGGTTTTTAATGTGTGTTTGTGGAAAAGGATTGAAAAGATAAAATGGTTGGAAAAGACGAAAAAAGAAGTACTTAACATGGTATGAGAGGAGGGAAGATGATCCGCAAAAATCTAAAGCAGAAGGTTAAGGTAGACACCTGGCATTATCATAGGCGATACATTGCTTTGATAGAAGAGGGAAACGAAAGAAACGAGAAGAAGAGATATTAATAGGAGAGGCACGTTGGATGGGACGAAGAGATGTAGATTTAAGCATAATTGAAGAAGAGTCAGCTGTTAGGTCCAGTCATCTTGTGACTTGGGAGGCGCTAAAAAATATAGTAGTTTTAAGGTTTTTTTCATAAAAAACCTACTGTACATAGTCTCTTAACTGAACATAATATTGCGCGTCAATCCCCCGTAGTTGTGAAATATACTGAATTTGTGTTTTAATGTTGCTCAGTTTTCCATCCGTTAATAAATGGCTCGTATTTATAGCTTTCTCTTTGTGGTGTGATGGAACATCATCCAATTAGTATTTCCGAGACTCCTGTGATACTCCCAAGCATTAAAATATATATATATATATATATATATATATATATAACTCGGGTGAAAAGTGTCAAAATTCCAAGGCTTTAGTAATCCGCATCTTGTGTAAATCTAACGTAACACATATCAAAATTAAAAATCGTTTTAAAATAAATTAGCAATTTTATTGGGCACTTCAATGAACAAAATGGTGAAAACTCCCCCGTAAATATTTCAGTAATAATTTTGCCCCACTGTTCTTAAAATTCAAATAGCAAGCGTAATTTTATTAATAATTTAAAATTAAATTCTCACGTGTGACTTAGATAAGAATTAAAGTAGAAAACCTTGGTAAAAATCACATATTTTTTCCGATAACCTCATAAATGATAATGTTAATCTATTAGACACTAATTTCACACGTTATAGTTCAACCTAATATATGGCATGTGCGTTAATACTTAAATAATTCAACCAGAAATTTATAATGCCTTGAAATACATTCAGTGGCAAAAAACATTTGTAGCTAACATACATCTGCAATAAGGGTGACGCATTCCATGGAATTTGAGCTCTTGAAAATGAAAGGGGTACTCATGGAGATGAGTTACACAAAACCGGAAATGATTGTAAAATCTAATGACTTTATGAGTTTAAAACCTCTATGCCCAAAAAACCAATTTCTAACTTGTGAATTTGGCGGTACATAGGAGGTTACAGTGAACTACCACACTTACAAAGAGAAGGAACGAATTTTAGAGGCATTACTTTAAAATAGAAATGATATAAGTAAATCAATAAAATGAAAAATTTCCAGGTTAAATCTCTCCTAAATGCTTTCTTCATTTTCATCGGTAATGGATCAATGGCCGTATTTTCGGATGAAGTTGCCTGCTAATACCCTATGCTTTGAAATAACAAATCAATTCTGAGAGATATTTAGCATTATACACGCTTTCTTGGAGTTTTAAGTACAAAGTTGAGGCAAAACTGATTGCCGCTAAAAGGTGCCATAATTTATGTTTTGTGTGGTACATATTGATACCAAAATCTTTTTCAAATGGTTGTACTCAAGTCCTTGGAAGTTAAAAGTTTTTTAATGACTTTTGTAATAATTACATTTAGTGAGAAGGCAATCTATGCATGCATTCATTTAAGGTGAAAATCTCTGTTGACGAAGTTATAAAATGGAAACGAATGGCATATCACAATAGGTATGACCAATCTGGTAGGTTTTGCGACCGATTTGCCGTAAAATGGCTTTAGCAAACAGCCAATTGCACCCGGGAAGCGTCATCAAAATTTCCCTAGAGGGATTCAACATCATGAAATTTTACTGGCGAGGAAACAGAAAACATTGGTGAGGGAAAAAAATTTTTTCGCGACCAGAGCCATCTATGCTCACGTGGAGTAAAAATCTGAAAACTTTATACGAAGAGTTAGGTGATAAAATAGGGTGCGCCACCTCAAGAGAATCTTGTACATCACCATTTATTATAGTGTTAGTCATGCTTACTGGGTTAGTTGATTTAAAATTACTGTCTTTTATAATTTATTTCCATATTCAGTTTAACCCCGTCCCTACTCACTCCCAGTAATGTTCTTCCCCACGTTTAGAACTGAAGGCAAGAGTCTCAATGCAACAATTTCAGAGTGGGATGACTCCGTTAAAGGTTACTGTTGCGGCATCTCCCGCAGTTTCTTTGGAATTTGTGAAGGCAAGAGGACAAATTTTGCTGCTAATTTTAATTTATTCATCACATAAAACTCTCGTTGAACAGTAATAAGTATGAATAATAGAGATGCATGAGTAGGAAAATTATTTTATATTAGCCAAATTACTTTAAATGTGTTTTTGATCCAATAAAAAGTGAATTTTTATCGTACCGTAGCTATTTGTTCAAAATAATATCTCTGTATAGTAAAAACTATCCTTATTTAAATCCTTTTTTTTACGACTTTATAGATATTCTCCAAATTAAGTTTATGCAAATGTGGTGGCTATATTTCACTCCACATCAAATATTCGCTCACTTTAAAACCTCGGATTCATCAACAAGCTCTTTAAAATCCTTATCCTCAATACTACCGCAGAGAGGTTGACAAAATTTCGGATATTTCGAAAGATTCTGAGGACTTCCTTTTTTAATTTAACGTTGACATGTGTTGTATGTATACATATTTAGATATTTAGTTTGATCCTTAAAACATATATATATTTTTCCGTAGCCCTTGAACCTGTGCGTTTGAATACATCGAAATGTCTTCGTACCCATTTTTTTCCCCGCCGCAAATATTCCAAAATGAAATTTGCACCAAGCACACATGCAAACACGGCAAAAGTCACACGGGCACGCAAAACGCGCCCCCGGTAAATTAGCACAAATGTGTCATAAATTGCACACATGCATGCCACGAACAGACGCAAAACAAGCTCGCCAAAGAACGCGCTTCAACATACTAACGCCGCGCCGGTGCAGAACGGCCTTGGCGCGTCTTCTTTTGGCGCTGCATTCTGATCCCGGGGAGTAACAGAAATTCCAAATTTGCCCTAGCGAAGGAAGGAGAGGCTGAAAAAATAAGCATGGATATTGTGAAGTCAGGGTGGATTGGGAGCGGCCAGGTACACATCACTCCGTCTTTGTGTCGGTGGTTGGGGTTGGTTTATATTTAGCCACCCCCAATTACTCCGTGTTGACTGACGAGGTCAAAAAAGAAATGTCCTCCCCATTCATTTTTCACTCTCTCCATATACCCTTTTTTTCTATTTTTCCTCTTCATCAATCTGTCTTGCCTCACCTTGGTGACCGGAAGCGGTGGGGTGCGTCATTCTATTCCCATCTGACAACGGGGCAAATTGAGGGTACGACCTCGATGCTTAATATCGATGCCCGCTCCTCTCATCTTTCAAGCACATCTCAGGTAGCCACCGCGGGACGCCACGTATTGTCAATGGTTACGCTCAGGCATAGGATTTAGTTTCACAAGCAAGTTTTTACCGCCGGGTGGGGACAGGTTTGTCCATGTAGCGACAATTAAACCGGCAAGATATTTCATTGAAATGGATTCCCGAAGAGATGAATTTTCTTTTAATTACAACTAATCAATGCAATAATTTAACTTTCAGGATTATACTTCATACTAGTAGGTTATCTGTAACCTTTCCTCAAATCATGAAAACACCTACTAGCTGCGTAATTAAAATCACATCACCAAGCTGACAGGTCGATATGGAATAAATCCTACTCGTCCCATTCCATATTACAAATAAGGTGAGATCCCGATTTCAGCCAGGTTCAACTAGCTACCGTTACCTTATTTTGTACAATGTGTTGTAGATTATTTGAAGAGTTAAAAAATTACTGATTAAATTAAAGATTAAACAAAGATATTCATGATTGAAAATACTCTATTTATTTCGAAAATTATGTTTATTTTGATGAGTATTGGGTTAAATAATTTTTAATGATGAATTTTCTAAAAACTTTTTCTATTGAAGGAGTGGCATTTGAAATAATATTACATAAAACAATGAACGAAAAATATTTTTGAAAAAATACATATTTTTAATATATTTCATGCTATAAAATTACACAAATATTTAGATATTAATGGCAAATTAGCTTTTGGTTTTTAGATGAAATAACCATGCGCGAGAGATATAGAAATGGAATACATATATATATATATATATATATATATATATATATATATATATATATTTTTTAATTTTATGATGCACTGTCATTGCCAAAGAGTTCATGTGCATATAAATCGAGTAAAAATTCGTTTATTTTTCACTTTCGTTAACATAAAGTTACCTCAGGGAAGATATTTGATCAGCGTATATCCATGATAAAATAAGCTTAATTTTAAGTTAATTTTTGAGAAGAAATGATTTCACAAAAATTACAGAAAATGAGGTTTTTTGAAGATTTTGAAAAGGAAATGGCAAAGTACATACATGTTAATATCAGAGATAATTACTGCCATGCACCAAATGTAAACCCATCAAGTGTTACTAAGTGCTTTTTTATCTCCTTTGTACCGTTTTCGCAATTCTAAATTCTTGACAAATCTGAATCTGCTCCTCAAAATGTTCTTGCTTTAAAATTTGACGACGAGAGACTCAAGTTTATACTTACACTGTCATCAGCTACAATTACTAAAAGTTTTGCTTTCATAGACATGGATAGATCTTACCTAAATCTATTCTGAATTCACATTACAAGGTAGAAGAGGTAGAAGGGACGGTTTCATTCACAATGCCACCACTTCGTTTTCCACTAAGTTCCGCAAATCAGTCAATCGAGCAACTTTAAAATATCTCCATCAACATAGTATTCCACAAGTCACCGCTAGGGCATGTGATGGGGGTTTTAGGTCATCAGCTATACATGCTGAATCATGGCATATCTACACAAATCATGCACTCGGACATAGTTTATTGCCGTGAAAGAAGCTAATTGCAGGCAAAAATATTTAGTTACATGGCAATATTCAAGTCATGCTGGAACATTACTAAAAATAAGGAGCATTAATAAAAATATTATTCAAATAGGTTAATGAAATATGCATGCATTACACCAACAAATTTTACCACTAATAACCACTATTAACTCAACTCATCTTTTTCAGGCCTTGTCCATATCTACTTTGACCTGTGAACTTAAGAGAAAAAAACAACATTTAAATTTTTCCCATTCTCCTATTATTCTTCCAAATTTCATGTTCGTATTCTGATCGAACATAGTACGACGGGGCCTGCAATATGTCTTTAATATCCTCCATATACAACAAGATAAAGCTAATCGTTGACATTCATTATGAATATTAATTCAAGATCATATTTAATCACCACAGAAAATAGATTAACCAATGATCAATGGGGGAGAACTGCAAAGATACGTCGCGAGGGATGTATGAATTCACCAACCAAGTGTTTTTCAGCCAATCAGTGGGAGTGCATGTCAGACGCTAGAGTGTCCGTAGAAAGCCATTTGTATCCGCGATGGGACAGTGTCCCTTTTCATCAGCGATTAGAGTCGTCGATTGACTGACTGCTGAGCGCCTCATTTGTGCCGTGATAGCATTTTCCAGCATATTTTAAACATATTAATAAAAATTCCTTATCCAAAAATATGATTCCGCAAAAGTTTGGATTATGGATAGGGATTTCCGAAGCTATGATACGGGATTTGACCCAGTCCTGTCAACAGATGACCCTTTTGACGTTTTTTCTCTTGTCCGTTTTAGTTGTGTATATTATCAAATACTTCGGATTGTTCGAAAATTGAGGCCAGAAGTCCCATTTCTCAAAGTTATCGGTCAATTTAATAGCCCTTATAATTTGCATAAACGGAGTCTCCTGATGGTACGAAATGATGTAACACTATTTACTTGCTTTAATTACTCAGCTTTATAATCAATTGCACGTAGTCTACCGTTGTATTATTGGTTTTTGATGGCACCTGGGATTACATAGTACTGTATCCCTTAGCTCTGAATATAAATAAAAATATCCTATAATCCTGACCTGCATGTAAAAGTAACTCATTTTTTAGCTCGGCATACTTTCTACCCTCTTTAATTTATTCAAAATGGATGCCCATTTCTTTTATCTACCTTGACTTCTCAGCATTCTACCCTGCGTTGCTGTGTACAGCATTCTCTCAGTATATCCTACATACTTGTTCTGTCTTATTCCAATATATCATAACCACATCTTCCCCTACCATGCCTAAAATTTCATTGATGAGTTCCCTTTTTCTTAATTATATTTTCTTCGTTTTTCTCTACACCCGTACTTCGAAAGCTTTCCATCTAGGTTGTTCTCTCGTCTCGATGATCAAGTTTCCGAACCATGCAAAACTATGTTTCATACCATTTTAAAGTTATTACTATTCTTCTCTAGACATCTTTACTTTAAGTTTACCGTCATCAACTTCCTTCTATTTGTAAACGCCTCTTTACCACAAAAAATTATCTTTTAATTCCCCCACTTCTCTACCCGCCTTGTAACACAATTTCAAATTAGATAAACTTTTTTACCCGTTCATTTCATATTGCCAAAGTTAAATATTTATCTAAGCCTACCTATTCCTTGAAACTCTCAATAACTTCGTTTTCTAATGATTAATTTTGACCCAATCAGAGTGATTATTTAAAGCGCTGAGTAATGGTTGAAACACTTTGGCTGACTGACTGAATAACGCTTGATCGTCCACGAATCCGACAAATTTCAAGGTTTTCTTAGCCCCTTTCATGCATATACTTTCATTCGTAATAATAATTTCAAAGTTATGTATTTAATTTTATAATGATTCATTCATATCACTTGTAAATCGACTTTTAACGTTGACAAATGGATGCCCTGGTTGTCTGCACTTTATGAAATGCTCGCACCAATCGGCTGATAAGCATGCAACAGATCCTTGCTATTGCAGATCTCCCTGGCTTCCGTTCTCGTGATGTTGACGTGGATGAGGATTGTCACAGAAAATATGACGATGATGAACAGTGACATTCGTAAAATGTGTTCCCTCGATAATGATTGGATTTAGGACGTGAAATTTCTTTCCCCCTGCCCCTACCCTCCATATCCCTCCCTAAACATTTTGATTGACTAGCTCACATCTATCATTTACACCCTGGGGGTTGAGATGGGGGTACAAAGGAATGAGGATACTGGTAAGAATAATTAAGTACCGAACAGGGTTATGTAATTATGAAGCGTGTGTCAAAATACGACAAGCTTCCGCTGTGCGTGATTGGATGCTTGGTTCTGATTCGGAACAGTATCCGCACTCGTCCAATGGGATTGTCGGCATGTGTATCCACATCTGTGGCGTGCGTAGTTTCACACACGCTTCCAGGAATAATCGCATTGGAGTCTCTCTCAACGTCGATGACACAGTGCTCTTCCGAAAATTGATTGATTGATTTATTGAATGATTTATTGAACCGTGACTAGAAATTCATTTTCCCGTGGAGTCGAAACCCGTCGACACGGTCTGTTTTGATATTTGACACAAAATACATGTGGACCACATGCGATACTAACAGCGTGACCAGAAATCTGGTCGGGGGGTCATAAAAATGTTCTTCTAGCGCGAAGCGGGGCGAAGGCGAAATCATGACACAAATCTTAAGAGATGGATTTATTTTTCGGTAGGTTATTGGCCGTCTTGCGGTAACGACTGCTGAATGTCCCGGGTGGGGTGACAGAAATCCCATTAGTTTCGTTTACCGTCATTCAAATAAACTGGTGCCCATTTGCTATCGTTCTGTAAGGACATACCACTGAGAACTTCGGTCTTAAACCCAAACGAACCGTCCGTAACGTGAGTATAGATATCATTATTTGAAATTTGAATCACTATTGACCCAAGAATTAAAATGAATCGATTAAAAAAGCTAAAGTCAACGAGGCGTTTTAGTAAAGAAAATTGTACTTGGCCGATGGAACAAGTCTATCAACAACATAATACTTCAAAAGGAAATCCATAAATGGAGCGAGCCCACTAAGATAAGGATTTATTACAAGTTACCCTCCAAATAACCACTTGAGTGATTGGCAGGGGATGATTCAGCACTAGGCATGCAACCTCATAAATTAAGTCTGTCGTAATTTTTAATTGCAATAAATATGCAATGTATTACAAACGATATAGATAAAGATAATAACAAGACTTGTTTTATGGTAATAAAGTGTGCAATACTACTCTACTCATGAAAGATGAGTTGGCAATAACAAGAAGAAGAATGAAGTAATATTTAAAGAAATAATGGCAATAAAACAGGCTCCTTATGTAGAATTGAAAACATTATTTTTTTAATACCACGGCTGTGTACAGTTAAGCTGATCCCATACCTTATCGTCACCTTCTCCTACCTTACGGCCATGGGGATAGTATAACATTTTCAACATCATCGCTAAGAAGACGTTTCCAATGTATGCAAGAGACTCAATCAGTAGTCATTTTTTACTCCACGGGCGACTCTCAAACTGGCATCTCTACTAATCTAGATACGAAAAATATTTGTAGTAAAAACCTTTAAAAATTCAATCTCCTCGTATATGCCATTAGGATACTATATTAGGTAACTATAAATAGTAAAAGATGATTGGAAGTGATCGATAATCGAAAATATTGAAAAGTTATAAAAGATAACGAGGACAATAAATTGAACGGAACTTGGTCAAAAAAAAGAGTTACGAAGGGCGGATGGACGTGTAAAATTCATGTTTATCACTTTAAAGATTACCACTCGATCTTTGATGGGGATATAAACGGGAAGACACGCAGAGAAAGTCCTTTGGTGAGATATATATTTGACAGTTATCAAAGGGAAGAAGCATGTCAACATGAAGGGATTGAAGTCATTTAAGAATATCAATGAAGTTATTCAAGAAAACCGAATGAAACTGGAGTGCTAAGCCAGACAAGTCAAATGATTGATGACCAGCGATGATGACGAAATATTGGAAGTAGTCATGGATATTTTGTTATTTTTTTAATGAGTGGATATTCACGCCTACGGTGTTCCATTTCATCCACCTCGTCCCCAACCCCCTGACCTGTCCTCAAATACAAGGACCTCGTAGACAGGCTAATTAATGTGACAAGGGACGAGGTGTCGAGCGATGGTGTGTTCTCTTTGGCACATTGCCTTCCACTCTATATCCCTTACCCTCACACTCCTTCCCGACCCGTGCGGTATTTTAGGAAACGTTTACGGACAATTTTTCACTCCAGAAGATTGGAAGGGCTCGAATTAGAACGGACTCTTGGACACTCTCTCCCCTTGCTCTCACTGGGCCACGGTCGTCCCGATAAATGCCGAACCATTTTGAACGTGGGTGATTCCTTTCTTCATTAATAGGTCAGCATGGGAGTTCTCTCCTTTCCAGTTCCAAGGTTAAAGGGAGAAAGTTCTGGTTTCAGGTGGGATCGTGTGTAAAACTTGCATCTAAATAGCCTCTTCAATTATTTAGAGCTCGTAAGTTAAGCAAAAGCCCGGGCATGAATTGTTTAAGTTTGTAAAATAAGAGTAAATTTTGAAAGTGAAAAATATACAGGTCTTTATTTAATTGGCAACATTTATTTATATTTTCAATATATAGTTCATGCGACGATGTAGCAAAGATTTTTCACACTTAGCTCATCATAAATACTACGACATAAAGGGTCTCCCAACACTCAGGAAAAAATTGGTTCAGTGAACATTATGATTATTTCATTAGATATAATATAATCTGAGGAAGTTATTGGACTAGTTAGATTGTGAGTACTTCCTGAAAACCTTGGTGAATGCTTAAAAGAGTAAAATGAACCTATTCGCCTCCATTTTATATAATATGGGAAATCTGTAAGCTATTTTTCCAGAAATGTGGATATAGTGTTTCAACTTCCAATTATAATCCTCATATTTACCAAAATAAATAATATGCAAGTGTTTTGAATAAAATTTTTAAAGCGATTTTATTATATTGGTTGATTAGTAATAGTGTGGGTAAAAAATTCCGAAATAATTTCACCCGAAGAAATTCGGCCAGTACACACTTTTAACATCTATATATATATATATATATATATATATATATATATATATATATATATATAGATGTTATTGTTTATATAATTTTATTGTTTATTTATTGCATTAAAAACTCCAATGATATGATTATGTGTTCAAAGTACTGAAGCTGAATTCTTTTGAAAATTTCAGTTTTAAATGGGTAAAAAGATACTTGTAGGCACCCATATATTACTAGCGTCGATAGTCGTTGAAGAGTGAGAAATAATGTAGGTGTTAATTTTATAAATAAAATCGCTCTTTTGAAAAACCCAATTTCAAGAAATATTCAAATTGAAATAATCTTAAATCACTTCATAGAGATTAGATAAATTCTTCCCTTCAAGCTATGCATTCCTTCATGGATCAGATTTCTACAGGCAGAACCGGCAAAGATGTTTCCCTTTTTCTATCCTTTCTACGTGAATTTGACACTGTTGGGGTTATTTGTCAGGGGATATCTACCCCAATCCATCAAAATCAACCACCGCGTTTTACTGTGGTGCGCTCCTCCCTAAAAGACATAACCAGGATCTAAGAGATTAAATACTTCTAAAAATATACCGAGGTCGTCTTTCAAAACAATTCCCGGAGTAGTCTACTTGCTCTAGGTAATATCATCCAATTTCATTACTCAACTTTATTGTGCAAAGAATTAAAAAATATTTTTATCAATGACTGAATATTAATGCGAACAGCATAAAAATGAATTCGTTCGAATTTAGCGGTTTTACAGTGTCTTTAGCAAAAATAAGTAGTTTTTTTCCGTCATCTTTTTCTGCTCCAAAGGCATTGTCCCCAATGCGTTTGTGCCTCAAGGACAGACAGCGTGAAACACATTTACGTGAAAGTCCTTGATTGGCTGAGAAAAAGAGTGCAACGCGTCAGGAAGGAGATCTTTGCCAACTGGAAGCTGAACCACGACGGTGCTTCTTCCCACATCGTCTTCCTCGTGACCGAGTACCTGACCAAGCAGAAAGGTGGTAATACTGCCCCACTTTCTAAAGTGTCACCGCCGGACTTCTTTTTGTTCCCCAGAATAAAAAGGAGCTTCAACTACAACCATGTTGGAACGCTGGATAAGGTCAAAGAGGCCTTGGCAAGATGCCTGAACGAGGTTCCCGTTGATGCCATCCTGAAAATGTACCTCGTCTACTGACTGATCTAATTTATGACCCTTACCATTCCTCGCAGTTTTCTCCGTACAGAGACACTCTCGGTGTGTTAATTCGTTTAATTGTTATCCTTTGCTGTTCTTCCTATCCATTACGCTAATATCAATGTAAGAAAGGAGATTTTATTCACAAAAAAAGTCCAATGAGGTTGTGAATAGCATTGTTTTCGTAGTATATCTTAATTTACTTATTATTATTAAAATACTTGTGCATGTAGGCATTGTCAGGTGGCACACAAGTTTCTGGAATCACAATTCATTTTACCTCAGAACAATAACATTAACACCTCAAATCCAACCTATACCACAAAAAAATCACATAAAGATCAAGGCAAACGATAAAAATACCGGAAATATCTAATATTTTTATGTCCCTAAAAAATCCCCATTTCTTCACCGGCCGATTTTTAATCAAAACTAAGTCGCTGCATACAAGGATAGGTAAAAAAAATATTAAGTAAGCACCATTACGCATGGCTCAGCATCACACCACCTACAAAATTAAGCACTGTCCAGCATCACATCCAGTTGATAATCAAGTCCCACTTTACTTATTTCTTGTTATGATTATTCAAAGAATTTTCTTCCCTGCAAGTTTCTACATCTATTAGCAACAACAAAATGGGTAACCGACCCTCTCTCTTGGGATAGATTGGGGTGGTTAATATGGCTTATGCAGGATTTCAGGAAGTATTCTTCTACATTTACGCAATATTCCACCCTGAAGCCCCCTCAAAATCATTTGGTTTGGGTTGACTGGGCACCAGCCATACAAATAGAATTTTAGTTTTTAAGAGGACGACACTATATGGAATCGATGAGGGGCTTATTATATTGTCAGGTTGTTTTGTCTTTTGGGGCATATCAGTGGATGACACCGTTAAAATAACTGTCGCTTTATTTCCCGCAGTTTTTTGAACTGGGCATACATGACTCTATATGTACATCATGTAATGATTGCCGTACGTAATTGATTCATTAAATTATAAGTAAGGCCAAGAGGTTGAAACTAATATGATGAACTGAAGAATAGACTCGGACTTCCGGGAGGGTGGCGGGGTCAGGGCGATTTTGCGCACCTTTACGGAGCCGAAGGAGATGAATGAAAAGATTGACGGGGGAATGTGAATGAAGAGAGAAAACGGGAAAGAAAAAGAGAAGAGAAGTGAATACGGCCGAAATGTAAAGGAATTCTGAAGTCAGTGGATTGAAATAGTGATGTAGCAAATGTGCAGGCTCCCCACAACGACCGTCTAGGTTCGAAGTAGAATTTTCATTGGTATCCATATACCTGCTAGGGGTAATTTATCTAAATCTACATAATACCCCGCAAGGGCGTGTGGCGGGGGGTGTTAGGTCACCATTCGTAAAAAGGAACAATACCTCATGCAGAATCAACAACATGCAAAAGTACACCCACATCGGTGTATACACACTCATGCAAAAATCCCTTCATCCAACACTCATGGAAACAAATATACCTTAAACCAACAAACAATTGCACCCTAGGATGCAGCATGAAATCCATTGAACCATGCGCAATGCAGAATATGATAAGTAAGAAGGCGAAATTCTACTACCACATGGACATGCAACGTAAAACGCTCTCCTCCACAAAGAGACTGTGAAAGGTAGGGAATGTGACCGAACGCAAATGTAGTGCCCTTCAAGTGAGGTACGCCGTCCGTTCGATGAGACGTTAAACTGTGCGATCCTTTGGCACCTAACGTTAGCAGCATGCTTATTGCTCACGGTGGGTTACTCTACCCTCTTCTCTCATTCTCTGAACATTCTACGCATATCGAATCACCCATATCTATCTTTAATTGCACAAATGGCCTTAGCTATTGGTCATCATTCTTAATTCATAAATACCCCATGATCCTCCAAAACGGTGTGTGGTAGTGGAAGCAAGCACCAGGTGGACGTAGTAAGAGGACAGGAAGAGAAGGGTATATGAAGGGTCGGGAAAAAAGGTAAAAACATTCACTAAAATCCGTTAAAAGATGCTCAAACATAGTATACATGTATGGCAGAGTATACATGCTAGCGAAAAAGCATACGCATAGAAGTGTTAATTTTAACCCCTAAAAAATGAGGGAATGAAAATTAATGACAACCTATACGATAAGCTACCACCCTACTTAAACAAGTCATGTAGAACTGGAAAGAAAGAGGAAAGGAGAAAATTCTACTAACCCATGGCAATGCAACTTATGGTCCCCACCCCTAACGTCACAGGTAGAAAATGTGATATTCCACTGTCGGGAGCGGACCATGTGAGGCATCACTGCCGCGGATAGGGATGGGGGATGGAATGCAGCGCTTGGAAATGTAACAAAAGACGGTTAGGTAGTCATCTAGCATGCACTAAGTAAATTATATTTCCAAGGCCTTTCGGTCATGTGGAATGGATTCGCCAAGAAAGCACACGAGAACAGTGTACGGTGAATGCATATAAGTAAAACAAATTGTTCCCTTTACGTTATGGATAATAACTAGTACTACTACTACGATTCATGCGGTTTAATAAATTTCAGGGGGTATAGGAATCATTCACTTGATTTGATGGAAGAATTAATAAATAAATAAAGAAATATATCATTTTTAACAAAATAATTTGAAGGAACGACGTGCTTTTTGATTCACAGTCATCTTCAGATACAAAACATATGTGTACTTAAACATTATTACTGCACCAGGTACTTAAAATATAATTGTCAACTGGATAAGAGGTAGCAGTAGCTTTGCCTAAAATTTGTGCACATCGGTTAATAAGATTCAGATATCTTTCTTTAGGTGTAACGTCTGCATAGTCATAGTTGGTGCCCTAACATTTAAAAGTTAACCATCTTAAGATAGGAAGATACCTCAGTTTGTTCTAGTATAGCATGCCGAGAGTAATTAAGTTTT
Source organism: Hetaerina americana (assembly GCF_022747635.1). Taxonomy (NCBI): domain Eukaryota; kingdom Metazoa; phylum Arthropoda; class Insecta; order Odonata; family Calopterygidae; genus Hetaerina; species Hetaerina americana. The sequence goes on along the minus strand of NW_027287205.1, from coordinate 33,710,571 downwards.
AGAAACGTGAAGAAGACGCGGATAATTTGATACGGATATTTGAATACTTTTTGTAATGATCCACGCAAGAAATTGTGAGTATCCGAATTAACTAAATGGTTTGAGACATCATTTCGTGGAGTTTGAATATATCCATAGAATCGAAAAGAGCAATGAACTTTTCTGCGTCATTTTTATTTCTGCAACGCGATACCGATTCACCGTAATATGGCATCATCACAGAGATGCCATTTTACGATGAAGCGCGGTTGTCATTTTACGATACCAATAAAATGGCTGCCTAAAAACACGTTCTACCTTCCTATGCTATGGATTTATAACTAATTTTCCGAATCATGAATGACAGTGATCTGTCCGAATAGGTTTTTTTTTAAATGATGAGGGTAGAGCTCGCCTCGTACTAAGCACAAAGGTGTGTGAAATTCACGCATCCACATGTCAGAGTGAAACGGCCAGTTTCTTTCCGCCCATACTTTCCCAGTAATATATGGTGCCCATAAAAACACAGCTTTGTTTCAAACGGGGGGAACAGTGGCATTACCTGGATTTGGAATCTAGACTGCTATCACGAACCGAACTACTTCCCTACTGGGCGACACTGCCTCCATTTCCCAGATGGTAGATCCGAATCCAATATCAAGACAACAAGATCCTGAACTTGAATCCGAATTTTTTTCGGAAAGGATTCAGATATCAAGATACATGGCGGCGGCTTTACCATTGCTATCTCTTCCGGTCTGCTCTCGGCAGTTTGCCGCTATTATTCTTTCTTTCCTTCAGCTATGTTTCATAATTCTGAGCTTAAGCAGCGAATACTTGATATATTATAATTTTTACTGTCATTTTTTATTGGTTTGCAACCCTTTTTTTATACACAAATTTTACTCAACCTTAGCATATATTGTACCTGCATGCAATATTGATACTTTTGTTTTGGTCATGCATATAATTTTCTCTGTAGTTTTCCGTATCAATATTTATCAATTATTTTTGTTATTCGTATCAGTCAATACTTATAGGTAGAAAATCAAATGGGTTCATTCCATCTTAGATCTATTTTATCGAAAATAAGTTCGATTCGAGTTTTTGGTAAATAATTAGTTCCGAAAATTGATGCAGCACTTTAAATTTTTTTCAGTCCACGTTCTTAAACTTATCGTAGATGCATAGAACCGCAAATTGATACAGACCCGATAGATGGCAGGGGTGACGTCCTCACGGTGGCGACACCTGCGTGAAGGAAATGGCATCACGAGTGGAGATAATCCAGCCTTCCTTTGTCCTCCTGCGAGCTCTTTTTTTCCCGGGATGGATTCACTCCTCTTTCCGCCGGTGGTTGTGTGTGGTTCAACCATCCCTCCCGGACGATTTATTCGACGCGGCGGCGAAGCCGTGCGCCGACAGGCGTGAGCCCGGCACAACCTCCATTCGGGGCAAGGGGCTGAGGCCGGATTGTGAGGGTGGAGGTTTAATTCACACCAAAGAGGTGCAAGAGGAAAGGGGGAAAAGGAGGAAGAATAACTGCCTCTCCCTACCCCCACGAATAGACACGCAGTAACTCGGACCCCTGTGTCCGCCGCGGACTTTTCTGCGCGTCGGCGAACGTGAATAACTGCGAGGGGATGAAAAAAATAAAATAGGGCCACGGAGACAAATGTTTCAGGGTGCGTGAGAGAAAAAATTCGAACTCTCAATAAAAAAAAGTTCCCCAGGGTTTGATTCAGGAGTTATGGATCGCTTTGGAATAAAGTGAGATCGGTAGGCCTCGACTTTAGCCATCACAGGCAGTGAGAAGCTAGCCTTGTGGCTGGAGTGGAAGGACTGTTTAGAAATAGTTAGATGTTCCTTTAGTATAAGCCGGGATTCTATTCAACGTAGATTGATGGCCATGATAGAAATAATTGGGTCGATCTAATTCATTTGATTCGATTTCAGCGCCTTAGATGTAGTCTTGATTGCGGCGTTTTAATGCGGCTCGTCTTATTCTTCTGCTATTTCTTGTGTGTTCCTATCGTCACCTTGAGAAGGAAACATCAATGCTCTTATCTTTATGGATAAAATTAACTCATTATATTGTTACTCTTAAATATCTCAAGTATATATCTTTGGCTGAGTATCATTTTAAATTCAGCGGATGTGATCGTAAATCGAATTTTTTTATGGAACATGTTTTTGTACGAAACGGTGGCCGTTGAAGCAAGATGGATACTAATGCGAAGTAAAAAGTGTAGGCTGACTGATCAATTGATATTGAGTTTTAAAAGAGTCACCTTTTTCTCAAGAAAACATAATAACAATGCACCGGAAAGGATAGGAGAATCATGTCGTCATTTTAAATGTACTTGTATAGTTAATGAGGAAGAAATTTAAGATCCTGAATCGAGAGAAAACGACAACCTGACGATTAAAATTGATAAAGAGTATTATTAAAATTTACCGGAGAATAATATATGATTGTTTAGGTTTCATTTTATCAAAATCTGAAACGTACATAATGAAATATTGCAAGTAACGTTTTTCCTCTACCCACCCAAAGGCACTTTCAATATACATATGCACTCGCCTATTGGATTGAAAAAAATAATTTCAACTACAGATAATTGGCTTGGGCTCAAAAGTATTACTTTCTTTTCTAAATTTAAAAAAATACAATTGAAACTTTACCTTTAATTTTCCTTACCATTGCGATTTTGGCTGACATTCCGGACTGAATTGTGTGCACGCCCTCCCGTCTTTGTTTACGTCCGTTTGTCGAAGCGCTGAGTAATGAATTTCTGGCTATTTTCGAAATTGTCTTTCCGAAGGACAATAATTGTCCTGAGCTCTCGATCCAATATTTGAAAGAATAACTCAAAAGAAGCGAGGACAAACAGTCACCGTTGTTATGATCATCTATGGGATAAGAGAACATTTTTTGACAGACCTTTAAAATATATCGGCCTAGGAATAAGTATGGGCAGTAAAATATTAGGGCTTAGGAATACCAGAGCTGTTGCTAAGTAATATCGCACATTTTCTCGTGTTGCGTCTTTACTTCTGTATCCAATCCGTATGTTTTCAGCGCTATTTTGCTTTGGCACTTGACCGAAAATCGCAGCAAATATCTCATTGTATTTTAAAATCTCGCACTTACAGTTATTCTTATTTATATAAATCTCCTCCCTATTATGGACTTAAAATTCTCATTTTCTCTTAGTAAAGGCAGTCTACTTCAATCTCTGAGTCACTGAATATCTGAGTTTATAGTAAGTTCAAATTGATATAGACCCCATCCACAGCAGTAAAAGAGGTATTGCGTATTGGAATAAGAAAATTGGCATGGAAATATCTCGAATGGACCTATATTATGATTTCAAAGATCAAAAGTATTTTAAAAAATTTCAACTTTTTGCAGAAGTCTGTGACCACTTAACCTTCTTACTGCCATTATGAATTAGCTTTTGTAATGCACGAAATATTTTAATGGTATTTAGTCGTTTAAAAGAAATATTTTAATGATTGTAAGATATTTTAAGTATTTTTTTATATTGTTTGATATTAATTAGTTAATAGGAAACTTTCATCATGAAAAGATTAAAGTTTCCAAAATATTATATTTTTGTACATTTATTAAGAATGTCCAAATAAAGTACATGTCAAAAATTTTTTTTAGTTGCTTCGATTTATAAAAGACGTTTGATAGAGTAAATTGGATGGAATTAGTCAATTTATTCTAACAAAAGGCAGATAAAAAGGTTAAAGGGAGAAGTAAATTTAATCCGCAAAAGGTATATTTCTCAGACTGCTGAGGTGCGTGTACGTATTCAGAGTAGGAATGGGCAGCGCTAGGCAGGGAAGTAAGACTATTACCTAGTATTTCTTTATCTACTTTTTTTACATTTCCCCCGCATATGTTTATGCATTTTTCGGGGAAATGGTAGGAAGGCACTGGAAGTTTTGCATTAAATAAGGTTTGCGGATGGATAACATTTATTTTTATCAGTCATCCAAGCATTACTAAGCGAGAGCAATAAAAAGTAATTGCGATAGAAACGGAAAAGATTAATGTAAACAAAACAAAGGTTATGAGATTTTGGGGAAGTATAAAAATTAAGTTACACATTGAAATTGGAGTGAAAACACTGTAGCAGATGGAAGAATTTATGTATCTCGGACGTGTTTGGACCAAAATAGTCAAAGTAGAAGGGACATAAGGAGATGGATTGAGTTATGCAAAGAAGCTTTCATAAGGAGGATGGAGTTGATAACAGAGACTTAAGTATAAGGATTTTACGAGAAGGCTCGTCAAAATCTTTATATGGAGCGTAGATTTCGGCGGCGAGGAAATCGGGCACTGAAGAAAGACGATGAATGTATATTGGAGGCTTTTGAAATTTGGTTGGGGAGAAGGATGGAAAAAGAGAAGTGGACCAAAAGAAAATAAACCAGGAAGTGCTAGGTTTGGTGGGGAGGATAGGGGATTTGGGAGGCTTGGCGGGAGACGAGGCAGGATAGTTGCATAAAGAGCAGTCTGATTGGTAATGGGGTGATGAAGACTTTAATATATGAGAGAAGGTTAATAAAACGAAGAGGGGGCATAAATACGATAGATAGGGATGTTAGACGGAATGAGTGGAGGTATTATGTGTGTTAAATCGAAGTTTATATTCTAATGATATATTCCGGGTTTTGTCTTGTAAGGTAAGGTTAAGAAATGTAAGGATGTTAAGTTTGTGCCTACTCAAACCCTATCAAAAACTGAATAATACTTTTGATTGTATAATTCAAAGTAAAATCGCGGCGATTCCCTTTAAGCGAAACTTGTAAAAAAGGGTTATGACTAATACTAAATTTTGTAGTACGAGCTTTGCTCTAGGTTTAATATATATATATATATATATATATATATATATATATATATATATATATATATATATATATATAATATAAAACCATAACCATAAGCACAGTAATCAACCCGAAGGTCGGTTTGGTATGTATATATAAATACATATAGACTGACAAATTCATATATATATATATATATATATATATAGATAAAAATATATATGCAAATATATATAGATACACATATATGTATGTGTATATATATATATATATATATATATATATATATATATATATATATACTTTTTTTCTTTTCGATGTGCAAATCTGTGGTAAATGAATTTGTCTGTCAATATGTATTTATATTTACATACCAAACCGACCTTCGGGTTGATTACTGTGTTTATGGTTATGGTTTTTTTATGAATGTAACTATAAGTTTAATGCCTAATATAATATGTATACGACGATGGGTTAAATGGAAGAAGGGACCATTAGGTCTAAATTTCGCCCAAATAAAGACCTCTATCTATCTATCTAAAATGAGAGTATTCCACATACGTTTTGGTGCTTGATCGCGTTCCGCCAGATTTGCGCATATTCATAACGATTTTTACCAGAATTGAGTGATGGATCGTAAAAGCAATAGCTAGAAACTCTTCGATGGATACTTACGCATGGTGTTGAAGTTATAACTCGACTTTTTAGGAATCATGGCAAGTTTTCTTCGCCTTCGGAACATAATGGCATGCGGGGACAATCATTCCGCCTGGAAGGGGTCGGAGGGTGAATTAATATTGGGGCGGATGTTCTGGCTCGCCCTCAAATGGGCAGTGAATGACTTACAAGGGATGCAATCCACCAATCACCGTCTCGTTCCGGATGTGTATTGAAACCCAACCAACACGCTACCAATCGGACAATGAATGAACCACGCGATCGACAGGAGAGCGATGATTAAGTAATTCCCCGTTGGATGGAGCCACCTTTCATCATACTCAGAGTGATGGGAAACCATTGTTTTCGAGAAACATAATGGACGTCCAGATTTCAGGGGAAAAACACGGTATTCGTTTCGATGATGTATAACTGTTATTAGTTTATTCATCTGGAATTTTTGGAAAAGAGTAATCAAGAATCTGGATAATCTAAGCCTCACGATTAGTATTCTGGTTTTACTCAAAGACTCGGTGAAATATCTTCCAATTGGTTAGAACATCACGAATAAAAGGTCATTGTAGTGAGATCAACTAGTTATCACTTCATGCAGTTTGGTCACGTTATAAGGTTGGGACCTTAAAATGTTCAATTGATTGTATTCACCACCTGCCGTACACTCTAGTGGTTACTTTTCAGGGTACTAAAAAGACACTACAATTTTCTGTTAGTTGATAATTAATTTAATTGATAACTTGTATCTTTTTCAAGGCGTTGCAGCCTAATGATCATACGTTTTGCCTATTCTCAGAACGTACCAGTTTTGATACACGGAAACTTTGAACCCACCCTCCTCCCATTTTCCCTTCCAATGTTTCTTTTATCTGGTGCCCTATCTTCTGGGTAACCACTGGTGTCACAACGGAATAATTGTTTTACTTATATTTGATACCCTGCGAGCAACCACCAGTATGTGACAGGGGGTGATTACACACCAGACTACTCCTGATCCAAAGCACCTTTCTCTCCTTGCGCGGTCGGACAAAGGTTATTTTATTCTCGCCCCTTGTCTTCGTGGAAAAAATGACATTTTCAGTCTATCTGTTCAGCACTTCATCTATCCAATTTTATTTACATGATCTCGCCTGCAGTAGTACGATGGGGCTAATAATAGAATTTCAAAATCATTGCTTATGAGGCATACTCCCAATTTATGTAAGAGATTATTTAATCTGTTATTTAGCTTCTGCTACGTGAGTAATTTCCAACCTAGATCTTCTAATAGTTTGACACGCTACTCAGTTTGTTATAACGTTTCACAAACTCAGCCCCCCTACGCTAAACTCGATCCAATTCGGCAATTAATCAACCCCATTAACAAAATTAGTCCCCTTCGCTATACTAACGGGTGAATATTGTACGGATTGTAGAGCTTACATCCCTGTATTACGTGAAGAGTTATAAACTTAATACCAAACCAACTTATTTGTTGGTTACCCTAGTGGTGGCGTCTGCTGTCAGTTTTAAAATAGTTAGAAAAGCTAAAGCTAGTTTGTTGACCACTGTGAAGTTTTACCGCACGGGCTATTACTAATTTTGAATAAAGAGAGCAATAATGAATAATGACCACCACTGAACGTATTATGTGCGAAATGAGAAGGTCAATCAAAGATATTCATAACTCCAAGCAAGCAATAAACGATTTACATATGCATGCCTATTTAGTTTGCGAACTTCTAATTCATCCCTCAGTCGTTAAATATAAGTATTACAGGGAACATTCGACTCGGCTCCCTCGATGTTCGGAAATTATTCTAAGCACGATATAAAGAAATAAAATTCCCAATAATGGATATTAAAGCTTGGTATATTAGTTAACGTTAAATGACTGCTCAAATAATGACGCAGGGCCTGTTTCAGGCTCCGCCTGAATCACATTTATCAAGACAAGGATTTGGCTGCGTAGATTTTCGCGGCGGTGGCTTGAAGAATTCTGCATGTCCGGGTTTTCACCGCGTTGTTGTTTGAAGCCGACAACAGCTTCGTATCCGGAACATCCGAGAAGATAGCCAGAATCCTTAAAAAGCACGACGTGGTGACAAGATTCAACTGCGCCAAGAAAATAGCGGACGCGCTCCCCGGACCGAAGGACAAAATCTCGAAAGACCTATACGAAGGGGTCTATCAAGTACCGTGTTCATGTGGGAAAGCCTACATCGGGGAAACATGCCGAGCTATGAAAGTTCGGATGAAAGAACACCTCCGGGCTACTACGAACAAACAGTTTCACCTCTCGGCCATCTCCGAGCATAAATGGAGTGAACCCGGCCATGATATTCTATTCCATGACGCTACAATCATAAGTAAAGAAAGTAGATATTACCCACGCCTAATCAGAGAAGCTATTGAGATAGCCAAAAACCCGGCGAATTTCAATAGAGATGAAGGCTACCATCTCCACAACGCGTGGAAGAGAGTCCTCCGAAAAAGGACCAATCAGAGAGCAGCACTTGGACGGGACCACCTATATAAGGACGGCCAAAATCTGAGTCCCTCATCTTCGACCTGAAGACGCCGGATGAAACTTCGGCGAAACTGTTGTCGGCTTCAAACAACAACGCGGTGAAAACCCGGACATGCAGAATTCTTCAAGACAAGGATTTCATAAGAAAATCGGAATTTCAGCGTCATATTATTTTTTCGCATACAATCGAATCCCATTGTCTTATCATTATCATAATAAAGACCTTCAGTCATGATTATGATAAAATACTTTTGCTACAAAGTGGAAACCTCTTCATTCGTAGTGACTTCAAGAACCTCAGCAATTGCGCTATTTTCTTCACAATCATATTCTTCATTTTTTTTATCAAATACGTGAAGTTCATATTCATAGTCTGTTCCAACTTAAGTCATATTAATCTGAGAAAAAATGTTATTCCATATCAAAAGTAAATAAATAATGTAATATTCAAAATCGCAACCTTTTGCATCTACATACCAATGCTAGCGCCTATTCTTTTCGAGGTATGCATCTTCGAAGGCGTCGATGGGAACATCGTTCAGGCACCTCGTCACGCCCTCTATGGCGTAATTCAGCGTTCGAAAATGTTTGCCTTTCGTGCTCCTTTGCATTCTTTGGAACAAAAAGAAAAGATGATATCACATCATGGCCGTATGGCGGCTGGGGCAGTGTGGCCACCTTGCGCTTGGCCAGCTATTCGGTCAAAGACGGCGTGTTGTCGTGATGCAGCTTCCAGTTGGCTATGATATCCTTCCTGATGGGTTTCACTCTTTTCCGCAGCCTTCCGAGGACTTCCACGTAACGCTTACTGTTCAGTATCTGTCCCTGAGGCACAAGAGCTTTGCGTAGAATGCCTTTTGAGTCTAAACAGACGTCGAGAAACAGGCTACTTATTTTTGGACAAAACCCGTATTGCTAATGCTTTCACGTATTTTTTTTATTACTTCACATAATAGTTTTATTTTTTTACCTTCTATCAAGGAATATTTTCAGTAATGATGATAACAATTGGTATTCTACCATTTGAGTAAGTCTTAAGATGGATACATACTCATCATCGTTGCATTTGATTGTTTCGTCTAACAAGAAACAAAACTATTTTAAATATGCTACATTTGTCTTCAAATCCGCACACACGCAACGTCTTCATTCTGTTTAACCCACCTATTCTCTTCCTACTCCCTCAATTTCCTGAAGTAGCCAATTAAAATTCTCTGCTCCCATCTTTCCTGCCTGCTTTGGATTTTTCCCAATTGGAAGCTTCTTTGTTTCGCATTTTCTTTGCTTATGTTCCTATTATTTCAACCAACATAGTCCTAAATACTTCTAATAGAGGTAAACTGTTTCACCTTCTCTTGTATTTTCCATCCCATTTTAAGGCTTAGGTCTTCTCTATCTCGAAAAAGTCATCACTTTGCCCCCTTAACATTGGTTCTCATTCCATACCTACCTTATAACATTGATTTTATAATGCGCGCAGAAATAATAGAAACGGCTAAATATGTACAGCTTGACAATTCGGGCAACCTAACTGATTTCATTATTTTTCCATCGATTTTTATTTTCTATCACCAATTCTTCCCATGCCACTTTGACCAACGCCTCCTTCATCTTAAAGGCATTTAGTTTTTTCGTATTTAGTATCTTCCTCTTTTAATGTCATACTAATCATATCGAAAGCCCATATTTCCGGCGTCAGAATCAAATGAAATTTCTCTCTCATGACGGAATGTCGGAGATAATGTTACAGGATCAAGAGGACGCCGCAAACATTTATACCGGCTAACGAGCTAGGGGTGTAAATTTGAAGCCTAATTCCAATCTTAATGGCGGACTCTTTATCTTTGAATTAAAGGGGATGCTTCGGCTGTAGTTAGTGGAACGGAAGGCTGCGAACACACAGTAACTCTCAGAGCAGATGTTTGAGTGCTTCGATGACTCAATCCCCATCGTCTTCTATAGGCCGCCTCTTTAGGTTCTCCCCATAGGACACTTTAAATTCCACATTCCAATGCTGAGAGACACGTGACGAGAAGTCATTCTTCTATTATGAAGGAGGGAGTCGACGGAAGGCATTCGACAGAAATAACCAGCCCAATGTGCTCACGCAAGAATCGCTTCGGAAATCTCTTTCCATATATGACGCCACATGTGAATCGAAGTTGGGGGGGATGGGTAACTCAGCGTGACGCCGTAACGCGGGGTTTCGAGGGCTGATCCATTCGTGAAGTAATGGAGGGTAGCATTGAAGCAAGTGATTTGTCGTCTCCCCCTCCGCGCGCTCAACTTCCCTCCCTTCAGCCCGTAATCCCCAATCTGTCATTTATTAAAATTATGTCGGTGTCTTCATATTTTTCCTTTGGTTATTTTGACTTTTAAATGTTCACTCTAGGGCCATCACGGTGTAAATTTCAACCATCGCTATAATTGAAGCCTGTTACAAGTCCATTCCACCTGCAGTCATAGTATTGTTATGGTATCTTGAAGAAATTTAGATTCATTCAAGAAATTGTTGTAAAATATGGCAATAAAGTAAGTAAGATTTATCACTGAACTGGAGTAGCCATGCGCTTGGTATACACGGCAAGTAAGAGTATATGGCACCTTCGGAGAAGGGTCTGATTTAGGAAACAGAAAAGGTGCAAAGAATGCCCGCAGTGTTTAAGAAGAAATTTTACGCTAAGAAGGCGACGGTAACTTGGTTATTAGAGGCACTAGGATGAGATTTCCTTTAAGCTAGAAGGGTGAAGGCGAGACTACAGCTATTTTAAAGGAACACGACACACTTTAAATTACGACACCGAATACGTCATAAAGGACACTCATTGTTTTGGTACATTGGAGCATTCATATAAGATAAGGTGTCGCTCTTCAGCAATGAAATCAAAAGACACTTTATTTCCACCTATGAATTGCGATTACAACAAGAACAATGAAAGACAAAGTACTCCCGATGAACATAATTGTGAAAAACTTACATCGGAAACTTTTCCATTCAGTTAATGAGGGCCAGTGGCTTAACACCGCCTACCACCCGCCTCCTGGGTGGCTTTCAGGGTACGCTGTGGATTAAAATCTAATTTCGAATTGTCCCACTTTTCATTTCGCATGAGCATCAATGTCATTGAAATTCCTAACTAATTAATTGGCATGGAGGATATTGATATACTCAGGTATTTACTGTTACGGTTGTGCATTTACATGCTTAAATGTTTTGTCTTAGACACTGAGAAGTTATCATTAATGATTGGAGCACTTTTTTCCATTATATATGATGTAACAGACGTCATCAGAAGATTGGTGTTCTTTTTTCACTCAGTTACTTGAATTATATGTAGATACAACTACATCTACAAAAGCTGCTACGAGAGTGTGTGGCAGCGGGTGTAATGACACCAGTTAACCGACAGGAAGTAGTTCAATGAAGTTGTTCCATTAGATCAGACCAATCAATTCCCATAATATGGCACAATTCAAAGATATTTGGAGTGAAAATGCCTTTATTAGTCAGGTTTTTCTTCGTCAAACTCAATGCTTTATGACACAAGACTTTCTGAATATTTTTAGGATTGGACTAATATACTCTTTGGAGGGAGGGCTGAGTTATCTTAGTTGGCTAAGACCGTAGGGTTCTTTAACCAGTATTTAGGCTCAAATTGCAACAGTACGAATTAAATTTTCAATTTCCTGCCTGATAAAATATTAGAGTCACATTTGATTAGATGTAATGAACTCACATTGGCACTTCCCTTGACTCTAATAACTACAATTTCGCTATCGTATTTACAAATGAACTTTACTCTCTGTCGTATTATTAAGAACTACGTTTAATCCAGTGTAATAACATAATTTTACAAGTATTATCTGATTAATGGTTTCTGGCGTAACTTTATGGAACCGATTCATTATAAATAAATGAAAGGACTAACTTTGTAGTTCCAGTTTGTAGTGTAGTTTGTAGTGTGTTTGTTGTGTTTGTAGTGTGTGTAGTTTGTAGCTATGGGTTGCCCTCTATCACCGATTCTGGCCGACATTTACATGAACCATTTCGAAAAGAACTTGTTCTCCTCGTGTAACGAACTAACAAATAATGTGCTGTGTTGGTATCGATATGTGGACGATGTGTTTTGTGTGTGGAGAGGCTCCAAAAGGCAAATTCAGCTATTTCTTACACATTTAAATTCTTTGAACGAAAACCTAAAACTTTTCTTCTACTTCACAGGTGAAGTGAAGTAGAAGAAAATAATACACTGAATTTTCTTGATTTAAAAATTTCAAAATTAAACAACCGGCTTGATTTCTCTATCTTTCGGAAAAACTCATACACAAACTCTCCGCCTTCCATTCAATGATACACCGGTTGGTGAACGTCCCAATGTCGCAAAACAACGTCAAAAAAGAACTTAACACGATTAAATTGATTGCAAGAAACAACGGCTACGATGAGGAGCTAGTAGAGAAACTATACCGCAAAAAACTTAATAAAATGGCATTGAAAGATATTTACAGTACTGAACCGCCACAGGACCCCGCAGCCAAGTGGCGCAGAATCCTTTATTTAGACGATTTTTCACAAAAAGTATGTCATAAACTTCCAAAATGTAGAATTAAGATAGCCCATTATAACAAATCAAGCCTCAGGGGCCTGCTCTCCCACACAAAGGACAGAATCCCATATAAGGAAAAGAGTGGAGTATATAAGCTAAAGTGCGATTGCGGGGCAATATACATCGGACAGACAGGGAGGAAATTCCAAGAACGAGTGAAGGAGCATCAAGCATGTGCAAGAAATAAAAAGATGAACTCTCAATTCGCAAAGCATTTGATTGATAATAACCATAAAAGTGATTTTGATTTCGAAATTTTACATGTTGAAAGCAAAGGCTATAGATTAGACACCTTAGAACATTTAGAAATTTTAAATAGTGTTTGTTTAAATGAAAATATTGTTAACGAATTTCTGTATGCCTCCCACTCTCCCCTCCTTAAAGTCCCAATCCTCACGGTGGCCGATGACACCGCCCCCTCCCCTTCATCTAACCCTCTCTAATCCGCTGACTCACGAGAGCTCTACAATGTAGACTTCTCCCTCCCGCTCCATATTCCACCAACATCGCGGAGGGGACGCCAAACTGCCCTCCCCTCCTGCACGCAAACCAATCCTGACTTTACCCCTCCCAAACCTTCCTGATTATCTCCACCCCACCCCCGCCCTGGCTGTATATATAAGAAGGGCTGCAAATGTAGAGAGCTCACCTGATGATGAAGTTTTACTTCGAAACCCGGGTCGTGTGAATAAATCGTTTTCGTGTGGAACTACAAAGTTAGTCCTTTCATTTATTTATAAGTATTATCTGTATTTTTAATGTTATCTAATGTCATGTCTCCCAATTCAAAATGGCGTGGGTGTACGTTATGCACTCAAGTTCAAATATTTTATAATTTTTCTAGCCAACTACTTACACGGTCAGCCCCAAAGGCAGTATGGCTTATTTTTTCCCGGATAGACGGACGGGCGGTGGTTTCTCTGGCTGGGTTCGAGCGAGGGGAGTTTCATAAAAGGCTAGAGGCCGGTGGCAGCCTTTGCGGAGTGCGGATCGTTGATTTGCGAACCTCTATAACGTGACCTTGTTGGGCTACGTCATGAGCATGTTATTGGATAAGCGCTACGCCATCTAATTTTGCGTGAAACTGGGCAAAACCGGAAAAAACGCTAATGACATGCTCAAGGTAGATTAGGGTGATAATACTATGGGTAGATCTGGTGTTTTTGAGCGGCACAGGTTTTTTCGGAAGAAAAGAGAAGATTTTGAAAACGCCGAACGTTCAGGACACCCTTCGTTCTTAAATAGTGACGAAAAGCTTTGTTGGACAGGGATTGCAAATCAAGTGTTCGCATGTTTCTGATGAACTTGGCATCCCTAAAAGTAATATTCATCGAATTTTGACCTGAAATATGTCCATGAGAAAGGTTTGTGAAAATTTGGTGCCGCTAATACACCAAATTCGCACAAACAAGCGGATCTCGTACAAACAAAAGGAAACTCGCGCGCGGATCTGCCAAGAACTTCTTGGCCATGCCCCAGCCACCTACCCTACAGCCCTGACGTTACCCTACCAGACTTTTTCCTCTTCCCCCGCCTAAACTTCATGCATGAGGATGTCACCACAGCTTAGTAGAAGCATTATAACAGGCCGTGACGAGGGAGCTTAGCAGTATTCCGGGCACCACCTCCCAGAAGGAGTACGAGGCGTGGCAAACCCGCTGGCATCGGCTTGTGGACGCACGAGAGAGCTAATTTGATGATACATGAGTGCATGCATCAATTCTGTCAATAATTTTTTTTAGTCGACTAAGTTCTGCTGCTTGTGGTACAGATTTGTTCACCAGAAACCTGAAGCTACTATTACTTTTCTATGTAATCTCCCTGCGGACGTACTCACTCCAGTGGCGGGTATGTAAATCCTGTTCCTTGCACAGTACAATCAATTTTCTTTAATTCATAAGGAGCGTTCGCGTATTTTAGGGTGAATATTTTTTTTATCTCTCTTCCAGGCTCGAGGAAAAATTAAAATATATGACTTGAGCTCACCTCTTAAGTTCAAGATATATTAGAAGGAAACGAAGTAAAGATATTCTCAAGAAATTGACATACTAAGCTAATTATTATTGTGTAACGTTTTAGTAAAAGGAGAAAAATAATTTTTTTTTTGCAGTACTTGTGGCAAAAATGAAAAATATCAGGGGCATTAATAGAATAATTTCGTAAGGTGAGGAGCATTTCCAAACAGCAAGGATCTGAGGAAAGGGATTCCTCTCGTCTAAAGACGTAAACGGAAGATTATCAAGGGATCAAGAAGTGTTACAAATGCACGAATATTCATTGCATGCCATTCAAGTAACCAATTGTTAGTGAATGCTAGAGTGCTTGCTTGAAGGAAGTCATGAATATCCAGGTGAATTATGCGAGTTCTCTGGATGGAAACATCGCCTACTCCTCAAATGTTTTGATGAATGCGTGATGCATCCAGGTGAATATCACATTGAATGCTCTGGTGGCTAGAATTCCCGTGTAGTTACGCGTTTATTACGGGGCACACGTGTATTCTCTGGAGCGTCCGGATGCAAAACAGAGTGCCCACCAGAATGCAATAATCTAATGATTACCCATAGAACCAAGTGTGCCGAAATGAGCGACGAACGCTCAGAGTATTCGCTTTGCAGAGCTGAGAGCCCGTATGAATACTCGCGGTCCAGAAAATGGTATTCAGTAACGTGAAAACTGAAAAAATTGTAGGGAAGGTATTCGAGATAATATTCCCGAGAACTCGTGTGGAATTCGAGTACTCATACAGAAACATACATTGCTCAAGTACCCACCTATCCTCTTTGTTTTATTTTCGAGGATACCTGACTACCTTTTCCAATATTAGTAAGGGTATATTTGCTCCCGGGTCTCCCAAGAGCATTAACCTTGTTTTTCACGGAGAGTACAGTAGAATATAGAATAAATTTAATTGAATAGTTAATAAAATATGATCAAAATTTAAGTGTGGTAAATTGTTTTAATCGCAGAAATAAATTGTGCGCTAAAATTACGAATTAAATATTGAACCAAAAATTACTTTAAAAATTACGCGTGCTTGCCCAATATCTGACATTGACTTCATTTGTTTCCGTTTCGAAGGAATTTCTGTATATTTTTCCAAACATTTCCCTTTACTTGAGGTAGTCCGTCATGATTTTACATGGTTGACCTACGCTTCTCAATGCTCTATTTTTTTCACTCTAACTTTCTTCACTATTCTTCCTTCTTCTATTCTTACTATCTGCAAGTTGGCTTTTCACAGTTATAGTCAGTCAAAAACAGGAGAAGTGAATTTTATGTACCCAAAGAAATAACAACAAAATATCGTGGTTTCTTTCGGACTAAGCGCTACTGCCTCTATGTGCAACACTAACCAAAGCAACACACCCTAATACGTATCCTGCATCTATGCAAACCATTCTTCTATTTTTAATATATTCTAGGATCCTTCATACAGTCCAAAATGCCTAATTGTACCCCTCCTACACCATTCTCCTCACGTTCCATATCATTCCAGTATCTTCGGCATCCACTACTCCTACCTTGTTTGAATTCAACCCGTTAACCTTATCACCCTTTCCTTTCCCTTCTTTATAGTTTTCCTTTCCGTCGATTATATTTCCCTCGTACTTTTTCGACTATACAAAACAGGCTACGCTCACATGATCCCCAATGGATCTGGCTCAAGAACCATGAGACACTAAACTATTCAATACCCTATGCAACCACAGTGATATTTCTAAATTTTAGTGAGTGTTATAAACCATAGTTCACTGATACCTCTTTTTTATTCGCTCGGCTATTCCTGTTCCTTTTCCATCGCGCGAGGAGAATGTGGTCACATCTTCACCACGCCACATCTCAAAGACAATTTGTTGAGATATTGAGCGCAAATTTTCCCCGATCCTTAATTTATTACCTTCTACCTTAAGTGATATCGAAATTGGTCGTTCTATTTTCACTTATATCCATGACAGCAACTTCTTAGAGGAAAACAGAAGCATCATTTGGAAACAATATTTGATCGACATCTTAGGACAAATATTGCTACTTAAACTTTGTTGAAGGACACTTTATTGTCATCGTTTGCGTTATTCACGAAATAAATGCTTTGGTCTCTCTCTTTTAGATCCTTAAGACAACACATAGCTTTGCTATCTTATCAGAGGTTCTTCCGTTTTCAGGCAAGGACCTTCCTGACATCCGGAGAATACTTTTTCTTTCAATCTACAACAATTTTTCGTTGCTAATTTTTTTGTTATTTTACGTACAAAACTTGAGATTTCCATATATTTTGAAACCGTTACTGAATTATGATTTAATCATTTCGTCCCGATAATATCTTACTCTTTGAAGGATAACTTATTGTGGGAGGAAAATAATCTATATTATTATATATTGTGTCAATACTGCCCTAAGTAATAGGTAGTTATTAGTTCAATTGGTTTTATGATATCACCAGTAAAATGTGTTTGTTGGTATATATATATATATATATATATATATATATACATACATATATATATATATGTATATATGTATATATATATATATATATATATATGTGTGTATATATGTGTATATATATATACATACATATATATATATACATATATATATATATATATATAAATTTCTTCGAAATGGAATGCCCTTCGGCGACGCACAAATATATATATATATATATATATATAAGGTAGCAGTTTCACTATTATTCACTGGTAGCGCAGACCGAGTGGTTCGGCCCGGCATTGGCTGCCACAGCTGCGGGCTAGAGTGAAGTTCACGGTATCGGTCGCGATGTGGAAGGTAACAGGAAACCACCACATCGTTCTCCCTAGAATATGCAGCCTTGCATTCAAATATGACAAGATGGCTTTCCTCCCGATAAAATATTCCGGAGGTAAACTGGGCCACCAAATGGATCCCCGGATGGAAACTACTGGGGAGAAGATCAGTCAAGATGGATAAATGCAGGAAAGCTATATGGAAGGTTAGGTCATTAGGGGTGGGCGGGAAATTAGAAAATTAAAAGATGGAGTTGAATTGGCTGGGGATAGACACTCTGGGAGCGAGCGAAATTAAGTGGGCGGGGGCGAACGACTTCTAGAGCCACGGCTACAGGGTGGTATGCTTGGGAGATGACCAGAAAATTGCAGGTCTAGGCATCATACTCTCGAAGAAATGGACAAGGAAAATGATATCGTGCTAGCGATACAAGGAAAGGATAGTGATTGTAGAGTTAGATGCAGAGCCTACGGATGCAGTGATGGTACAGGTGTATAAACCGACGTTCAGCCATTCAGATGAGGAAATAGAGGAAGGATACAAACAAATTGAAGAGGTTCTAGGAACAGTAAAACGGAAGGAAAACCTCAAAGAGATCAGAGATTGGAACGCTGTGGTTGGCGAGGGGCTAAAGGGCAGTAGCGTAGGATACTTCGGATTGGGAAAACGTAACGCAGGAGAGAGACTGATAGAATTCTGCGGCGAAAAAAACATGGTTGTGATAAACAGGCTTCCCACCGAGAGGGCCAGAGTTAAAATCCTGGAGAGAACAAATATTTTTCAGTGGTATCCCGATCCCTACTTGAGGTGTTTTGTGGGGAGCACTTTGAGTGAGTGCGAGTCCGTCGGATGGGACGTTAAACTGCGGACCCCTTGGCACCTTTCGTCAAGAGCAGGTTAATACCGCCGCAAGATTTTCTCTTCACCCTTCGTTTCCCATCCATCCCTAATGGTGCAAATGACTTCAGCTGTCGGTCACCTCCAATAAAAACTATTACTGCTACAGCTTCTGGTATTTAGGTACACAACTTTTTCATGAACATTGTTTTAAGACGAGTTTTTCTTCCATCTGTCAAATATAGATAAAAAACGGGAATCAATTGTTCTGAAATATTCGGCCTGGATTGTTTTCAAATCACTTGATATTTCTTTGAATAGTGCCTGACGCGAGCAACGGATATTTCGATGGCCTAGACACTTGAGAGGCGGTGACGCATCGTCTTCTCGTCTACCGAAGCCTTTGTTGCGTTTAACTATAACAGAATACATTCGATAAGAAATCGGGGCCAACGAGAGGGAAAGGACGTGACCTCGTCACCGTAGAGCTGCTCTCTCGAGATGATGACCCCCATAGGATCTATTCTCTTGAAGTGTGCGCGCTGCGTTCTTTCGGGCGTGGCTTCTCAATTGAATCTGGGAAGATGTCTCGATCCACGTCGGGTGAAAGTGATCGGCCACACACCACGGTCAACGTCCCACATACCGAGGTGGATGAGAAACCTGAAAAGGGCCAAGTTCAATTGCTGTTCATTCCAGTAAATCACGTACATAAAAACCGTATGTAATTTCGACTGCTTTCTGTGAATTGTGTCGATGTAGATGTACCCTAAATGCAGTTCTCTTTCCAGGCCAGGAAAAGTGAATAAAACATATTTCTGTGTATTTATTTATCAGTTTAAATAGTTAGATTTTTTAGTAAATGTACCCACTTTAAATCATTTCTTCCATATCTATCTATATTTGCATAGTTATACATTTATCTCCTCTCTCAAATTTATACATTGTTTCATGTACAGGTATGCTCATCGTGAAAATGTGATGAGCACGCAGCGTAGCAAAATCCAGCGTAGAACCAACGATTTAATATCTCATGTTTTCCGCGAACGATAATGGATGAGAATTACAGCAAACAAACGCTCTAGGGGTGGGAGGGAATTTTATTTTAAATCCAAATTAGCCTAGTATATTACTATTATTTTATCTAACCCTCATTTTATTTTTCTTTCAAATAGCAGCTTGTCCCAGATGCGTAGAGAAATATTTTACACTTAAATATCTTATTACATGTAACTAAAGATAACATTATCTCCAGTATTTGAAATACGTATTTTATATTGTTATTATTTAGCACCTTGCATTTAAAACTTAACGCAGACGTTGCACGACTGGAGCGGAATCACTCCCTGCCACAAACCTCGATCGTGGCTGGAAGGGTACCAGGTAGATGCTCTCCTGCACCAAATGATATATTTATCGTCAAGTTGGTCTCTTTTTTAACGCGCTGGAACCTCCAAAGCCTTCCAGGAACTCAAAAGGTGTGATATTGATTATGAATGGCGCCCTCAGAACAATTTTTTCGCATTAAACATTAGAGAGTGAAGAAATGTCCTTTAAATTTGTCTGATTATGTGGAGTAAACCTTTTCGGCCTCAAATTCAATCGAAACGTCGGCTCATATTTGGTTCCGAGACTTTCTCCCCGCGCACTGGGACACTGGCGATGTGTGGTTGATCGGCTTCACTCGAGATGGATTGAGTCATCACCCTCGGCTCAATTAAGCGGCTCCACACGAAAGAATGCACCGCGATCTTTTAAGCAGATGGCCTCGAAGGGTAGATGTCAAGAGGTCCCTGGAGCGGCGAGTTCACCTCGTGGCGGGAGGGATTTGAGGGGTTCAAGGCGGACGAGGATGATGAAGGGTGGTCGTCGCCTATGAGCAGGCAGCCTAGATGTCATTCACGGGCTTTGCTAGAGATGAAATATCAAACGGAATTTAATCATACAGTACTCACGATCACTTAGTGCGAAGAGAGGTCACTATGTATCTCAAGGCCATTATTAAAAATTCAATACCATTTCGATCTGAATATTGGTTGATTGCATCTCTACATTTCTGCTAATTACTACTACTAGGTAAATCTTATCCTGTTTGGCCTCGATAACGCTTTTTTCCTAACATACGAGTATATACGTACTCGCCTCCTAATTATATTATAAGATTCGCTCCCATCCACTCTCTAAATATGACTTAACTTGTCGATCACGCTTCTTTTAGACCGAAATCATGTTTTCACGACCCACTCATTTGGTCGTACTTTTTGCCACAAAAAAATAGAAGTCGACTACCGCAGACTTACTCCATTACATCGACTTGTTACTATATTGGCATAATCCTGACGTCCTAGTTTTAGCACATGCTGCCTCATTCGGGTCAGGCAAATTCAAAACAAAACTCGTTTTTAGCTACTTAAAAAAATACTCAAGGTTTTATTAATTCCTTACATACCGCCCGATTCCCGAATGTTTCTTTCGCTTTCGTCAAATGTATACGATGTTTGATATAGGCATTATATTTCGTTATCTTACTCATGATATTTTACAATGTGCCCTTCCTTCTCGCATTCCAATCATTCACTTCCGCTCGGTGATTTGACTGCCAGCCATTCCTTAAATATGACCTAACTGTGGGAGCACAATGCTTTCGTATTGATCATTTACTGGTGTTCCCAAATCATATATTTTCATTTCTCATGTGTCTTTAAACACTCCTCAGTATCCGCATACTCATTGCATTAAATTTGGTTTATTCTAATCCTGACATACCCGTTTTGCTAATACACTGATGTTTATCAAGATTCATAGAGAATTCTCAACTCTTTTGCATGCAGACTACCTTATAGTCTAATCTGTAATCACTGATGATGAAAACGAAGATTATCGGATTCAGACAGTATGCGGGTAGGTTATCCGACGAAATCAGTTCTACACGGCGTAGTAATTAGCATGTCCATAATATCTTCTTTATTTTCATCAACCGCTAAATTGAAATCATAATTGAAAGCTAAAAGAATCCATGACAAAATAGAATTAAGAGTAGCAGATCATATTTCTAGTTCTCCCGAACACTATTTCAAACACGGTCATTTTCCCGAAAACTCCTCTCTTTGTCACCAGGTATGTCAGGTATGTTTTTGTAATGGTTTTTGATCATTGAGCTATAAGAGACTATCTACTGGGTCCATCCCACAAATAAGGAGAATAAATCCGGGAAAAAAATTATTTGCGGATAAAAGTGCAAATTACTAAAATCCTTCAAAATTGCACCCTTGTGAATCATCACATATGCCAATCGTTGTACGCTTCCTGGAAGGTGTTGACAGGAATCTCGTTCAGGCAACGATAATAATGGTGGTTATCCGGAAAAGGCAGAGAAAAGAGGAGGAGAATACAATTGAAAGATTAGAGGATGTTGGAGGCCCTAGTAGCAGGGGGTGTGTTGGGTTAATGTATTCAACCGATTCAGGAGAGATGTAATGGAAGTTCGTCATTATGAGAAAAACAAATTTGTCTTGTACCTGAAGATGGTTCGATGAACTGAAACGAGTTGTGCGTTACAAATAAATCTGTGGAAAAGTACAAATTTGGTTTTCTCATATTTGGGTTAATGGGATGGATAAAGGATGAGAGTAGGCTTTTGAGGCAGCGTGAAAGCAGGCAGACGTCAAGGAGGACCTAAAGGATTTACAGGGTTCGTCCAGAAAATAAGTGTACTGACTCCTGGGCTGGGCGCGCCGCTCCAGGCGCGCCCAGCACCGCTCTGACGGGCTGCGATTGGAGGGGGGTATGTTGGCAAGCGACGCTGAAAAAGGCAGTCGGCTCTCAGCTGTGGTGTAGTGAGGAGCTCTGTTAACGCGAACCTCCACGCTCGACCCACGTCACGGAACGCGATGCCGAAGTTTTTGGAGCAGCGTTATTCCATCAAATTTGCGGTAAAGCTTGGGAAATCGTCTACCGAAACTGTCGGTATGATTAACCAGGCTTACGGGGAGTCAGCCATGTCCAGAAACATGATCTTTCGGTGGCACAAGATGTTCGTGGAGGGCAGAGAAGAGGTCGACGACGAGTCTTCGAGTGGTTCCCGATGATGCCTTCGCGGGAGCGTTCCAGGAATGGGAACGCCGCTGGAACAAGTGTATCGACTAACAAGGGTCCTATTTTGAGGAATATTAGCTTAAGATATGTAAAAGTGTAATAAATTTTTTTTCCTGAGCTCAGTACACTTATTTTCCGGACGAACCCTGTATATAGGGAATAAAGAGGAAGTTCTCGTGTTACATAGAAGTTGTTACCGTACAAAGTCCTAATTTAATAGGTAGCTTGAACGTATAGTATTATGCATATATCAAGCATTTTCATTATCGTAAGGAAGTAAGAGCCACAAGCGTGTGTAAACGTATCCATACCTGATAGCTCCGTTTCCGTGATAAGAAGTCATACAAGGAGGTTTTTCACTTTTCATGACATACTTTCTGTCATACGCATAAATAATAAAACGTTTATTGTACGTATGACTAAAATTTACTCGTATCAAGATGAATTTGACATGGCTTTCAAAACATAATAAATCATAGACACTCTTGTGTTATCTTTCTGTCAATGTTTAATATATTTTCGATAATATCAGTGATAGTTCTTAGTGTATGGGACAAAGGGGCAATGAATTCCCTCTTAAAATATTCCGAGAGAATGTCTCCCTTTGGTAACTCAAAAATTATGGAAACCCTATCCCTGCTTCCTTAATTTGGAACATCTGTGAAAACTAACATTTTTTTGCAAAGAAGAAGCCTGTGATTCATTCATATAGGTATGAGAAGAATATTGTTCTTCTAATGACTACCTACCTATGTGAATGAATTGATAATAATCTCGAAAATCGTTCATGCATTTCTCAATCCTTAATAAAAAAATATTCACCTAGTTCCAAAACATGAAAGTTCAAATACTCAAATTTTTAAATATCCCCAAAACTACTATCACAAAACTGAGTGAATAAATAGGGTATATTTCTAATATTTATTTCATACTCTCCGAGATTGGCAAAAATAATAATTTCATTGAAATAATTTCTCCCGTTTCTAATTATTTCTCTCTTTGGCTGATGAACTTAGAAAGCACCCAAGTTCGACGAACCTCGTTAACGAGACCGATAGTGAACAAGTACCGTGTGGGAGAGTTGAAAAGCACTTTGATGAGAGATTTCAAGAGTGTATATAAAACCGTTTGGGAGTAAACGGGTGGTACCCGAAATTCCTAGCAGGGTATCGATTAATCGGGATTAAAACGAGCATGTAATTTATCGTGTAAAAGAAATTTTGGCGCAGAAACTCCGCTGGTTAGTTCATTCAGCTCGTCACCGTAATAATGCGATAGTATGTTTACATGTATGTTTACATGTAGATTATACACATATAATACTACATGTGTATATACTCATATGCACTGTTGTTCCATGGCGCCGTATGCCTTTTTTAAAAAAAAGGGAAAATTTCTTCAACAACGCAATAAGATTACCATAATCTGTTCTTCGACAGGGTCCGATAACTCTGCATGGCAGGTCTTTTCGATTATTCTAATCGATTTGGAACACATCCCTATTCTACGCTTATCCTTATTCTATCAAATTCCCTAATCTACGCTTATTCATTCTGCCTCAAAGACTAGTTTTCTGTTCCAAACACCTCTACACTCCACGTTTATCTATGGAGCCAAGGTTTGCTTGCTGCCCAAAACGTAGCTTTGATCCGGTTTACTGAAAACATACTTATACCAGTAAGAAATTCAGAATTTGGCATTAAATCAATTAGCCAGTTCAATTAATTAATTTTATTTTTTAACTAATCATGAATTAAAGCGTCTTTGTCCAAAGTACAATTTTTACAGTGTGTAAAAATAATTGTGAGAAACAACACTCATTTGACAGGATTTTTGTTACCAAATATTTAAATTGGCTTCTCATTCGCTGGCTAATGAAAAATATATTGAGCAATTTATGCCTCAGTTTTTAGTTTCAAAGATATTGCCATTCAATCATTATTCTCTGGCACACATTCATCGCACCTAAATGATTCAGGAAATACCGTTTTTAAAGAATTATGTGAAAAATTCCACTTCAAAATGTGGTTATTGGCAGCTGATTGATAACCCGATTATAATTAAATTAAGTATGGTGATTTCGTTAAACACTTCTATTCATTAGAAAAGAGCATTTTGGAAGAGGAAGTAGGGCACTAGTATGCTAAGTTAAAGGCGATAAAGCCTATTATTGTAATACGACAAGTAAGCTCGGACGTTCTCTTATTATCGTATACGTAATTGTGTAAAAGAGAAGACTAGGTGAAGGGAACTTTGAAGACAATTAGCCAGCAGGCAGAGATGGCATTAACTATCGTCGTATTAACCGTTGTAACAATATTTTGAGTATTTTGATAACAACATTGCTAACTCATTTTCGCCATTTTTCCTTAATAGAAGTAAAGTTATTGGTAATCTACCGATTAAAATAGGTTTTGGATGGACACAAGCTACCAAACGGTACAGCGACAATTCCCTTATCTTTTCAAAGAAAGCGCAACCCAACACTACAATAAACCTCTCTTCATCTCCGTATACTTCCATCTTCCTTTATTCCGTACAACGTTTATCCTGCTTCTTTCCCTTCCTCGCTTGCCTTAAACTCTCCCCTCTATCACAGAATTCAACGTCCCATTCCCAGTCAAAACTCTTTAAATCCATCTTTTAGTGCTTCTTTTGACTTTTCTTAAAAATCCTCTTTCCTCCCCCTCCATGCCTACCACTTCCTCGTTTGGTTTACTTTCTGTCCACTTACCCTTTCCCATCCTTCGCCACCCCCACATTACATGTAAAAATGCCTCCGAACAACGCCCATCATCCTGCTTCAATGACTATGTATTGTATTATAAATTTTCTTCTATTTTTTTATATTGCTATATTTTTTCTTATAATATATCTAAATTAAGATATTAAACAGTTTCACTGCTAAGCGGTTAAGCGGACCGTAGAGGGGAATACCCGGGGATCAGAATGGTGCGGTGGCTATCGTACTAGCTTCCCACCCAGAGGGCCCGGGTTTAGATCCCGGTGGTGTTGAATATTTTTCAGAGGTATCTCGATCCCTACTTGAGGTGCTTTGTGGTGTGCACTTTGAGTGAGTACGCCGTCCGTTGGATGGGACGTTAGGCTGCGGAAACCTTGGCACCTTGCGTTAAGAGCAGACTAATGCTGAGGCTCTCTCCACTCTTAATTCTCTCCTGTCCATCCCTGATGGCGCAAATGACCTCGGCTGTCGGTCGCCTCCCTTTAAGTACTAATACGAGAAACCCACTCTCGCGAGAAATCCACCTTATGAGACAGATTACTCTTTAAAAGAAACGGTTTTTGAATAATTAAAGTAATGGTTAAATGAAATTATTTCGTGTAGTGACATGACAATCTAAATGCATTTTAAAAGAACGTTTTCTGGAATTTTTTATGGGAAAAGTGGATGAAAAAATTAAAAAAATTTGACAGTGGTTGCTCGTTGGGAAACGCAGACAAACGCCTGAATTTTTCACCCGGAATTCGCAATAAATCTGAGCTCAGGGGAATAGAGCAAAATATTTTGCTTTCTTAAATAGTTAATCTCCTGTAAATTATTAAAAACAAATTGATTGGTAAAAATTTCAAATTTAAAACGAAAACCCCAGCTTAAGATTCGCTTTATAAATTTGCGGGGTACTAATTTCCAGTCGGTATGAAATGCGAATAATTATTTCTTTAAACTTTAAACAAAATGTTTTTGGATGTTATTAATACTGTATATGTATCCTGAAGGCATAATGTTCTCTTATCGGATGAGACGTTTTCATTTCTTATTTTACGCATTACCAAATACCAAATGTCTCTCTTTTTTGAAATTTAACTACACGTAATTACTGCAAAATAAAACTTACTGGAGATCAGCCAGTCTTGAATTCATCATATTATTACGATTGAAATGCCCGAAAATTTTCAATTCGGTTAAAAAGGCTGGTTAAATGCATATGAATAGGCAGAAAAGTAAAAAAGCTCAAAATAAAAACTGTTTGGTAACTTTTATGGTATTCTTGTTTATCTTTTTATGACCCCTTTTGATTAACATTTATTAACCTTCTTGTGATTTAGCATATCTAAAGATGAGTTTAAGCCTCTTGAATTTCAACAAATTGTAATGTATGCATAATGGATTAGTGGATGACATATTTGTTTAAAAATGTTGGATTCCAGTGTAGGTATTATTTGTATGGCCAGCGAGGTATGATCCTATATTTGTTCTAACTGAATTAAATACTGTGTTAATGATTGTCTTAGAAAAGATACACTTAAGATGCATATCCTTTGTTATTTCAATGTTTTTTTCAACATAAACTGCGTCACATGAAACGAAAGGAATGCATCTTTGTTCGGGGGATAGAGTAAAGTAAATATATTTTGTTTTAGTGGGTGGTGAGAATTAGAATAAAAATAACACACGATTATTAGGTTTTTTCGCCAATGCACAGAGATATTCTCATCAGGATTTCACATAAAAATATATCTCATTGTTTTTAAAAAATAAAACTTTTTTTAAAACAAAAAATAAAAAATTTACTTTAAATCACCTTTCATCTCAAATGAAACCCTATCTGAATTTCAGGGAAAAAAATTTCCACCTGAATTTTTTATCTTAAAATTTTCTTAATTTGAGAAAGTTTCTCCGGCTTCAGTTTATTAGGTTCCCAGATTTGCTTAAAAATTTAAATAAGTTTAGTAAGCTATTCTATCTCAAATTCTGCACATTTGAAAAAACTTTTTGCTGTGTACCAATGGGAAACCTTGGCTTCTTTGAGCATTTGTCTTAATTAATTATTAATGTTTTGGCTATTACATCGTTATTATTTCTTTCGTGTACCCCTCTTGCCTTTCTTGCAGTTATGAGAATTTCTAAAATGACAATTACGTTTGCTTAAAGCATATCAAAGTGTGTTCAATGCAATTTTAAAATGTAAAATCAACGCGTAAAAGTTTTCATATTATACAGTTTTTAATAGAAATATAATTATTTTTTTATAATAGCATTTTCCATTTCTCGATTAAAGTGTATTATAATGGCATATATAGTCAATTTTACTTTTCCCGTTCCAACCCGTACTGAGGCACCCCAATTACATAGCAATTTACTCCTAAGTCGGCCAGAATGTCCTTATCATCATGCTAATGTGACAGCAGTATGCGTGTTTATCAGATCAATTATTTTAAGAGTACGTGCTTGACTCCATTCAATTCAGATCCGCGGAAATATAGTTGATTTAACATGTGAAACAAAATTCATCCGAAACCTTTTCATTTATTCGCATGATAAAAGGGCCCTTGGTGAACTTCCTAGTGCAATTTCCGAAAATAATCCATTTCATTTTTTTGTGGGACAAGAATGTCACGTTATTACGCCCGAGTGATTCAGAGACTCCAATGAAGCCTGTACTTTTTACGCTGGTAACTATTCATTCCTAAAATTACGAGAGATAATGGTTAAATGAATGTCCGTGGAACATATTACATGAATTAATTCCTTTCATGGGATCAGAAATGGATGAATAAACGCAAGGCCGTGGGCGGCCTTGAATAAATAGCTGTCGGAATGGATTCCGCACAACCCTTCCACTTACTCGCCGAAATGTCAAATTGTGGGATTAACACTGGATTACCTAAGTTCTGTATTTATTTCCCCAAATGTTTTATCTCTTTCGTTGATCAATACACATGATGCAGGAATGATATAAACCTATAAGTTCCAACTGAAGCTTAAGTTCACGAATAACATTTGCTATAAATATTTATACATATACATATCGGACAAAACTTTACTGTTTTATGTTAATTAATATAGGGAATTAATTATCCTGACTTACTTATCAGTTCTTGCAAAACCCAAGTCGAGAATAAACTACTATAATTTAGATTTAATGAAAGTCTTCCTGAATCTCCTTCCTGACGTGTTGCACTCTTTTCTCCAGCCTATCGAGAACTTTTACGTAAAGCTTATTGCTCACTGCTTGTCCTTGAGGCACAAACTCTTTGTGGATAAGTCCTATTGAGCCGAAAAGACGATGAGAATCATAGTTCTTATTTTTGGGGACCAACCCTGCAGTATATCCCTTTGAATCTATAGATTGAAAGGTGTCCAGATACATTATCCCAGAATGTTATCCGTTCTTATTTAAATTTTTCACTATCTCCCACTTTATTGGAACCTCTTTGTTAGTTTTTTCGCCCGTCAATTTGACGCTTAAATAGTATTCATTGCAATCTCCTTGCTTCTACGAGTAGTATACTTTACTATTGTTGTACTTTGCTCACTAGCATTGAGAAACATACTCCGTGAATTTTTTATGAATTTGAGTGTTTCATGATTTAGTTTGTTGATGGCCTTGTGATAAAGCAAGCAGATTTCTAGATTTTTAGAGGAACTTAAGTTGAGGCTCACTCATGGAGGGAAGATTAAACTACAGATTAAATGTCTTGCAGAAATTCGAAGCGTCTCTTTAGCGACGATGCTCATGGGACTACGGTATGAGAGATGATGGCGAAAGCATTTGAGAGATCAAATATAGAACCGAAGGATTTTCACATGACGTTTTCCTCACGAGGGATGAGAATAATTGACTTTATCAAATAATTGTTAAATAAGCGGTAAGAGGAATGAAACTGATTATTTCATTCTAATTAGCCGAGTATTGGAATATTATTTCACTTATACTTATTTTTTACAAACAGATCGTCGTCTCTTATTCTAAGAAAAGTATACAGGGTCGCACCCAAAAGTGGTAGGACTGATTTTTTTACAAGAATTTTATTGACGATATACTTACATCGACTTAATAATCTTCAAAGTATGCTCCTTGAGCTTCTACACACTTAGTATAACGTTGCTCCCATTCCCCGTACGCCCGCTGGAAATTTTCTTTGGGGATGCCGTTGATTACCCTCGTCGAAGCCTCTTGAACGGCCTTTATCGAGTCAAAACGTCGTCCCTTGAGCTGTCTTTTCATCAGGAAGAATAAGAAGAAGTCCGGTGGTGCCGGATCGGGAGAATAGGGCGGGTGCGGCAACGTGGCAACGCCGTATTTGGCCAGCTGTCTGACGACGAGCGCGCCATGGCAGAATTTTCGGCACCATCTTGGCACACACCTTGCGCATGGCCAAATCCTGTGAAATAATACGTTGGACGTTGGATACAGACAGACCCAACTGGTCTGCAATTTATTCACTGGTTAAGCGTCGGTCTGTGTTCAGCAGTGTCCTCACTCTGTCCACATTCGTGTCGGTTCTTGCCGTCGACGGCCGTCCGGAGCGATGGTCGTCTTCAACGAGCTCCCTACCCTCTTTAAACAACTTGTGCCACTCAAATACTGTGGAACGGCTCAAGGCAGTGTCCCCATAAGCCTGCTTGATCATATCGAGGATCTCAGTTGCCGTCTTCCCGAGTTTCGCACAAAACTTGACGGAATAACGTTGCTCTAAATTCAGTTTCATTTTGTTTATCGACGCGGACAAAAAACTTGCTTCACTAAAAACGGTGTCCTCACTCAACGACAGCCCGCAGGTGACTAAGGTTCGTGTCGGTCTGTTGCTAAGAGCCCACTCCACCTTACCCTGCCAGGCAGGCCCACTTCAATCGCTCCGTTCGCGCCAGAGAAAATTAGTCCTACCACTTTTGGGTGCGAGCCTGTATCACACCTAGATATCGAAGTGCATGTAACTATGATTATAATTGAATAAATGAAAAACTCCAAAAGGCGTAAACAGTTTACCTTTCAAAACTAAATATAAATGAAATTATTTGGCAAACGCCACAAGTAAAAGGGTAAATAAAATTCGTATTCACTTTTCTTATCCCTTTCCTTATTTACCATTTACCCTTTGACGCATTTTGTTTTGAAAGGTAAACTGTTTACAGCTCTTGGAGTTTTTCATTCATTCAATACTACGAGCTCAATTCTATCAATATTTTAATTATCGTAATCGAAATTATTTGAATCATTTTACATATTCATTGTAACTAAGAATTTAAGAAAATAAATTTTTGGTGAGGCGTGCCTTGTGTCAAATCACCACTTATTACAACCACAGGCTCTAACGGTACCTGGTACATCTAAATGTGCAAAAGCATTTCTTCCTCTTTTATAGTTATTCTTTCTTGTTCGTCCCCCTTTTCTAGTCCTACTTTCAATACCTAGACAGGGTTATTCTCGACTTTTACTGTTTTCCATCTTTCCTTGTGTCTGGATATATTCTCCACAAATGAAACTATTCTTCCAATTCTTCTAGCTTAATATTCCACATTTTAATACAATGTTACTCTCTTTCTTGATACCGTAAACAGTAAGATATATGTTAAATGATGAAATTGTTCTCTATCCGTTAGGCAATCATCATCTAAATGGAAAATTTAATTTGTACAGCGAGGAAGACAAACAATAAGGTTTGGCTTGAGGTGGGTGAAGAGAGAAAGTTGTTGGGAGAAATCCCAAAAAGGCAGAGAAAATGAATGGAGGAAATTTTGAAAGGTAGTGGTTCACCGGAGGTCGTAATGGAGGGAAGAACATGGGTAAGCGGGGTACTTGAAGGAGGAGGGCGGACTTCTAATTAAGCATTTAGGTACTCTGAAGTTAGGACGAAATAATTTAGGGCAAAGGAGGAGGAAATTATTGAGCTACTTAGAAAACATTAGTGGTTATGGACCGTCCAAAACTCACCTTCAAATTGTTGGAATACAAAATTCTGATAAAATTTACATTTTACCCCGCATGCCCCCACTAGGGTGAGTGGCAAGGGGTGATTTTACAACATGGTGTGCAGTTTCCTCAGCTATTAATGAGCCTAAAGGGACGTGGAATGAATACACAAAGGTTTGCCTAATGCCCCTAATCAAAGCTTTTTTTCCAATTTACAGATGCTTTCCCATATTCCTGCGATTTCCTCAGGATTATAGAATTGCCAATAAAACTTGGCAGTGTCTCCAGCAGAGGATGGCAAACGTTGACAACTATAAATATTAACCTGAATCATCCCTTGGAAAAACCTTTGCTTATTGGTTTTATTATAATTTCGCTTTGTATTTTGTGTGACTTAGTTCCGTCCATCATTGCGATACTTTCTAAGGGTGGGTGCATTCACTGAGTATTGCGTTCTTGGGCACGTTGGATATAATTATCGATCGAGTCTCCCTGGCGACGGCGAGGTTCGGAATTAACGAAATGTGTCCTCCCTCCAAGGGAAGAGGATCGTCTATGATGCAACCTCGGGCCTCCGCTGCCGTCGGATCGACTTCGACAGCCATGAATATACCGCTCCTTATTAAAATACCACGGGCGCCGCGTTAAGGGCCGCTTCGCTTTCCCTGGCGCCGTAGCGGCGCCACCCAATCTAATCTCCTCCTTCTCATTCCGTAACCTCCTCCCTCCGTTTCTTAATGCCCGCATCCCCTCCCACTCACCCCTTGTAACAGAGGCTAGCTGAGTTCTGAAAGCGTAGGGAGGCAGGACGGAGGAGAGAGGATGAGAGAAGCCGTGCACGTTCACTTCCACGACAGCGGAAATGGCCGGAATACCCGCGAATCAATGGCGTCAAGAAAATATCACTTCTGGAAGTACATCCTTGAATGCCGCCGCGAACTCGTGTGAGTGGTAGTCTAAGGTTACTGCCCATTTGGATAACTGCTGATTATTATGTTCTGTACAATGTAGGAGGTATTGGTTAGGGAGCCAATGTATTCACAAAGTGAGTAGACAGGCTGAAGATTTTTAGGAAGTCACAGGACTCCAGAGTTTATTTGCGACACCGAGGACATCACTATACGTTATCATGCAACAAGTTATCATAATTTTTCCTGTCCTCAACATACACGCATAGATAGTAACATGCAAGCCACCTCTAGAGTGTGTGGTAGGGATTGATTACTCATCAGTATACTTTTGACGCAAAATAGTACCCCCCCCTAGCGCGGTCAGATAACGTTATTCTGGTCCTATACCTTTCGCTGGAAAAATCACATATTAAATCACTATTCCTACTACTGTTCTAATACTAATATAATTCTACACCTAATACTCTAATTTTATTTAAAATGTCTCTGATACCGTAGTGTGATGGGGTTAATATATGTAATACATTTTTCACATAATCGCTAAAGAGATCTCCTTCCACTTTATATACAGTAATAGATTTAATCTGCAATTTTCCCCGTGTGTAATTCCCAACCTAGCTGCTCTAATAATTTTTATACGCTACTCGGTTTATCATAGCAACGTTTCACAAATCTAGCCCTACGCTGCACGAGATCTAATGCGGCAATCAATTCAACTGCTGACGGATCCAAATACCAGTAGAATATTCTAGCAGTTCTAACCAGTTATTGATAACAGTGCTCTTTAACATTTTCATCACGTTTCCCCAATACTCTTCTAATAAATCCATAAATCCTAACCTTTTTAGCCTTTTCACATATTCCCCGTATTCGTTACACTCATGAGAGATAATGAGTTAGGGTAACTCCTAATTACCTTATCAAGTCTGTAATCGGAATTTCTGATGCATTAGGCATCCAAAAATTAAACTTTTTAGGCTTAATTCAAAGTTTTACCTTCGGTTTGTCCAACATGTCGTGCATATTTGATGTTCCCCGATGCTGGTGTGACGATTCGTCACACCAACATTGGGAAAGTCCGAGGGAAAATATTTTCAATATATCATTCTGCTCGGCAGCCAATTTACCTTAGCTTCCCGTTGATTTCTCTTTTACCATTGAGATATAGGGCTAAACTTATCCCCTTTGTGTCGTATAATTTAATTTAACTAACTAACCAGTGCTTACTTTAAGACTGCTATGCGTTTAACGTGGGAGTTCGTGGGAGTCACCACTCGTAAAATACCCTACAACTACATTCGAAAAACCAAACTTTTTCATGAACACCCACACAGACGCACGTACTCGTATTCATGCTAGAATTCTTTTAACATTACACACATACATTTTACATTACACACACATGCCGGACGCCCGAGCACGTCAACAACACACGGAAACATTGATGAAGTGAAGGCAATAGTATTGGTCAATCGTCGAATCACCGTTAGAGAAGTTGCTGAGGACCTTGAGGACCTAAACACATCGATTGGCTAGTGGGATTCCCGTGACCCGTGCTTATGACACCGGTCGCCGCGAAATTCGTACCAAAATTGCTCAATTTCGACCAAAAAAAGCAACGCATTTACACTGCTAATGAGGTGTTAAACGCTGTCCGCAACGACCCATATTTCCTCCAGAGGGTCATAATTGGTGACAAATCATGGGCTTATGGTTATGATGTGGAAACTAAAGCTCAATCAGCCCAATGGAAGCTGTAGCACAAGCTTAGACCGAAAAAAGCGCGCCAAGCTCCGTCGAATGTGAAAGTTTTGCTTACAGTTTTCTTCAATTGCAGTGGCGTGGTGCATCATGAATTCTTGCCATGGGGTAGAACGGAAAATAAGGAATATTACCTGCAAGTTATGCTCAATTTGTGCGAAGCAATCCTCCACAAACGCCCGGATTTGTGGAAGAAGAAATGTTGGCTTTTGCACCATCACAACGCCCCTGCGCTAGTTTTTGGCCAAAAACAACACATCTAATGATGCCGCAGGCACCTTATTCCCCAGATCTGACCCCTAGTGACTTTTTCTTGTTCCCAAAGCTGAAGAGGTTCAAGAAAGAACGACGCTACGCTACGATTGGCGAGATAAAGACTGCATCGATGGAGGAGCTGAACAAGATCACAAAAAACGATTTTTTGAAGTGCTTCAAGGATTGGAAAAAACGTTGGCACCAGTGTATAATATCTAATGGGGATTACTTTGAAGGAGACAAAATAGATATTCATGAATAAATACATAATTTTTGAAAAAACACGAAAGTCGTGATACCTTTCGCAGTAAGCGAAAGCACGATTTGATCCAACGGTTTATGAGGATCAGTGAAAGTTTACCGAAAACCGCATTAATCAGGAAAAAATATTTTCCTAAAATGGGTCTTTCATATCTAGTTAAAGGTAAGCAACTGCTCGTAGGTACAGCTAATTTTAGCGAAATAGGAGTCGTGAAGGAAAAATTTGGTCTAAGATTAAATTAACCTATGATTGAGTGTGATAATTGAGGACCATACTTATGTGTATATATGCCCATATTTAATAGACGCTAACATGCCTTATATAGTATACACATTTCTGATTTTAATATTTTTCATGAAGTACGAGGGTCATCCGGAAAGTAGTACCCGTTCGTGCCGCATGAAGTGCTGACGACGCGAGTAGCCGCTGGACGAGGTCAGATAGCTTCAGTGGCTTGTCTGCCTTCTCTGAGCCAAGTTGCGTGACGCTAGCATTGCCTGTGTTGTTTCTGTGATTGTTTACAATGTTTAAAAAAATTGAGAACGCCGCCAGTTGTGAAGTGAGGGCAGTGATTAAATTCCTCAATGCAAGAAACGTTCGCCCATGTGATATTCATCGCCAATTAAAGGAGGTGTATGGAGACAATGTAATGGACGAGTCGTCTGTTCGGCGGTGGTGTCGCAACTTCAACATGGGGAGGGGGAACACACACGACGATGAGCGTTCGGAGTGACCGTCTGTCATTACAGACCAACTGGTGAGCTCAGTTGACGAATTCGTGAGGAACGATCGGCGCGTCACAATTGATGACATCTGTGAGCATTTTCCCAATGTTTCTCGAACAATTGTTCATGAAATTGTTAAACACCATCTGCATTATGCAAAAATTTGTGCAAGATGGGTCCCTCGCGTATCTCAATGAGCTGGCGGCGAAGGACTATGCAGCAGGAATACAGAAACTTGTCACACGTTATGACAAATGCCTTAATTTGCTTGGAGATTATGTTGAGAAGTAGTTTAAAGTATCCTCTTTCAAATAAAATTTTTTATGTTTGTTAATATTTACTTTTGTGTCTTTATTTCACGAACGGGTACTACTTTCCGGATGACCCTCGTAGCTTTCCCAGGGGTAAAATCTACAATGAAGATCTAAGATTGTTTAGGAGAAAAATAAATTCAGTTTGATAGTTACCAAAGGAGAGTTAATAATTAATAAAACGACGGTGATCAGATTCTCAAGGTGTAAGGTCAAGATGCATATTAAATATAGAGGACATACACTAGAACAGGTAAAACAGCTATCCTGTTATGGAAGTGTTTTGGAGGAGGATGGGCAGAGTGGAGGCGGCATGAAAATAAGAAATTGTTTGCGGATAAAATATTCACAAAGAGACGAAAATCGAAGGCTGGCTTCTAAAGTAAAGTCGTCAAGAAATGTATAGTGAAAACTTTAATTTGGAATGTAGTTTTTTATGCTCGGAAACTTGGTTGGTGAAGTAGGATGCTGGGTGCAGCAAGTGTGGAGAAGAATGGAAAAAATGAAGCATAAAAAAGCCAACTATGAAGTTCTAAGGAAGAGGGAAGGTTGTTGGAAGAAATTAGAAGAATGCAGGACAAATAGATGCAAGAGATACGCGTACTGAGAGAGTCCATGGGATGGATACTGGTGAGAGAGGAGAGAAAGTAGAGAAAGCGAGGAAGAGGGAAGAAAAGATTAATAATATTAGAGATAAAGGATTTAGAATGTATGCAGCACTAAAATAAATGGGTTATTTTAATATGGAGTGCGGGATTTAAGCTATTTTGTGACATTCTAATTAGAGCTGACGTAGTTTGCGGTTGCAAGGAAAACCTACCCTAAGCTAGCAGACGCTACAATTTTCTTGGAATTATGACATCAAGATTTTTTAAGTCCTTAGCGTATTTCAGCTTTATCTTAAGATTCAAAGTGCATTTGAGTAACTACTATTTAGATATTTAACGTGCCTGAGTTGCCCCTCACGGGAGTTACGTATTTCGAAGCTTTTCTTCCCGAAACTAGCAAAACAGGTCTATTTAACTGAGGCTCGAAAGTTAATTCTTTCTTTAGACAGCATCGAAGAAATTTGGTCGCCAGTAAGTCTTCATTCAAAGTCATACTTAATCCTCCATTACACAGAATTGTCAAAGATTCGATGTTGACGAGAAACTTTCAAAGAAAGTTTTCTTTTCTTATTGCTCCGAAAAGCAATAGCCATGTTTGATGTGCTCTAAATTTGCCTTTATTTGTTTTATAAAATCCTCCACAGCAGAAATATGTTAGAAGAGGAGGGAGCATCTTCCACGAAACTGCGGTATTTCATTCTCTGAAATCGTTTTTGAAATAAATACCGCAGACCGGTACTTCCACTTATTTCATACCTTTTTTGTCGGTGTACGCGAGATTGTTACAAAAGATCACTGCCTCATTCCAAGTATAAATAGAATTGATAATCGTATCCCCGCAGTAAAGAATAAATTTGGGACTCAGAGAAAATATCTTATC
This sequence comes from Hetaerina americana, assembly GCF_022747635.1. Lineage (NCBI taxonomy): Eukaryota > Metazoa > Arthropoda > Insecta > Odonata > Calopterygidae > Hetaerina > Hetaerina americana. The sequence goes on along the minus strand of NW_027287205.1, from coordinate 33,673,884 downwards.
AGTCGGAATTTTTTCACAAAGGCCACAAATGTTCCTTTAGTAACAAGATCGTCAATTATTGTCCAGTATCTAAATTTCTTGACTTGAACAGCAGGTAACGACTGTTTTTATTATTTAAAAAGTTTACGTTGAAACCAAAACCCGGTACAAAGAATATTTCCTTAGAAACCCAGACGGCAATTGGACGGTGGAGCATAGGTAATATAATTAATCCTCAAAAAACCTTCTATTTCTTGATTCTTGATCGCCTATGTAGTCGTAATAACATAGACATCACATGGCCCAAATATTATCTCCTGCATGTGTTCGTTGGAGAAATAACGGAAGTGTATAGAAGGAGTCCGATGGTATGAAAAAGATGAAAACATATTCCAAAGACATTACTGGAAATGCTATACCCTTCCATCATTAATTCAACATTTAAAACAGCACTGTTTTCTCCCTATTTATTTTACGCAAGCTGAAAAAGGAATGTCTTAAATTAAAAAGCCTTCTAAGCCTCACCACTGAGTAGTAGATATTTTAATTTCCTGCTGTTTCCAACATGGTATTCCTCCCATTTTATAGCATACTTTTTTCTTTTCTCTTTATAATTTCACCCTTTGTATTCCCTAATGCCCTGCCTTCTTTGGAATCGTCTTTGAAGTGGTTCTTACAGTTCTAAAGGCTGCTTCAATTTTCCTTTGTGCTTTGACTTCACGTTATATTTTACAAGCAAATGGGACAAAATTTTAAACAAAGAATTTCGATCCATTGAAGTGAATCGGTAGTGTTTTAAAGGTGTTTCATTTTTCATAATTGACGGCAGATTGTTATTAATAGAATCGAACGTTTTCCACGCATCCAACATGAAAGAGTGTATCATTTCGCGTATCATTCATTTGAAATTTGTTTTTTTTAGCAATGCATAACACTGCTCGAAAAAATATTACGAAACGTTAATCTAATCACATAACTGGCTACGTTAAAAAATCGTCATTTAGACGGAAACCCAATGAATTGCTTTGAGACGAATTGACAGTCACGATAATTGAATTGAATGACGATTTAAAAAAAGAATCCTAATGGTTTTCGATGTGGTGTTGGAAACGTCGGTCGCCCGTTCTCTCTCCATTAGCCATCTCCTCGGAGGAATTCAGATTAGTGGATAGGGGGTACTGAGGGGAGGAGTGTGGGTGGTAGTTTTCGTACTGTCTCAATGCCCCCCCAACTCTTCCGTCACCCCCCACCCCTTATCCAATACTCCTCCCTGAGGCATCTCTTCCCAATTACCTCACTCCCGTGCTGCTCGAGAATTCGTTAAAACCCAATGGGGCGAATAGAGGATCCCGACGCCCTCCCCCGTCGGAGCGAATTCAGACCTAAACCCCTCTTTACCCCACCCCCATGCGTACCGCCCTCTGCACCCCCAATCCGTCCGTCCTCTTCGCTACTTTCCCCTCTTTTCTTCTCCTCTCTTTTGTCTCTCTGCCCTGTGTGTCCCGCCTCATTTCACCTTTCACAAGGAGGGGACTCGGAGTCGGTTCCATCCCCATCTTCCGTCCCCCACCACTCTGGTCCCACGCCCCGTCCTTCTCCCGGGAGGTAAAGAGGTAAGTGCCTGGAAGAAAAGAAAACCTCCCCCTCCTCAGCCGATGTTCCCCTCACTCCCAACCCTACCTCGCCTCCGCACGCTGACTTCCCCTTTTCCATCGCGCGCCCTTTCGCGAGTAATTCCAAAGAGGAAGAGGAGGGGAAATGGGGTAGGTCAGATACTTATTTTAAACCACCTCCCACGCCCCCTCTCTCCTTCCCTAAAAAGAATCTCCCCTTCACTCCCACTCGAAGGGACCAAAGTTTCGAGTTAAGACAGCAGCTGCAGGCTCTGGAATTCCTTCTTTTCGCCCTTGTTCCTGTTTTACGTTTTTTCTCTCAATTTCTTTTCTCGTCCCTTGCCATTTTAAAGGCATTATAGTCTCTTTATTTAATATTTACTGTCTCTTTAATATGTATGTGCCCATAAACGTGCGAACATTGTGTCATCAGTATTTCATTTCTAAGATTGTTTACTGCAGCTCTCCATTCTTTTCTATTCATTTATTTATTTATTTATTCAGTATAAGTCCGAAAACAGCACATTTTGGCCTTTACATCGAACTATTAATAATGATAACAATGGTCACATTCACAAACACCCAAGCCCTAGATGGAGGGAAACTCACCTAGGCGGGAATCGAACCCGCGACCCTTGGAATGGCAGACGAGGACGTAACCCCGCCGCCACCGGGGTCGGCTAACCCCGGTTTCTTTATTCCCTCATCCCCTGATAGTTTTGCTGTTTAGAACCCGCATTAATTTGCTCTTTGTACTTGCCTCTTGAGTTTCCTGGCAGATATTTCTCCAATTTTGCCTTTCATGACGTTTATAGCTAACCCATTGGGGCATAATGCTTGTGTCATAAGGTCCCATCTAGGGCTTCTTTGCCATGGGGTTCTCCACGTGGTTTTTTAATCATCTTTTTTCTGAATTCTTCCTCAGTCCTCTATATATATATATATATATATATATATATATATATATATATATATATATATTGCACCTTGATGGCGTTAACTTATTTTGGTTGCATCAATTTATAGTAAAAATATGAAAACATTAACAAAAAATACTTTAATAATTCGGTGATATGCGGCGCCACTTCGTCAGGGCACAAGGAGTCACTGCTAATTGAATGTGTGTGTGTGTATATATATATATATATATATATATATATATATATATATATATATGTGTGTGTGTGTGTATGTGTATGTGTGTGTATATATATATATATATACACACACACACACACATATATATATATATATATATATATATATATATATATATATATATATATATAAACCATAAACACAGTTATCTTATCAACCGAAAGGAAAAAAGGAAACACACATGTATTAGAATGTTGGTGGCTCCATTAACTTTCTCAGCTTGAAGGTATAGCTATCATGTTAACTTATATATTAGATTGATGTAAGGAAGAAGATGATTGGCTATCTGCCAAATATTTTAGTTATTGATCGTGTGGCATTTTATTGTATGTCAATGCTCTCAGCAAATACATTTCAACAAAGAAAAATTTTTAACGCCCTTTATAAACAAACATATAGGCAGTCATTCTTAATCAATATAAAATGTGTGGTCCAATAAATATTAAATATAAGCAGAGTTAGTTAGATCTTTAATAATGCCTCCGCTTTTCCAATCCCTGTCAATTGCAGCCGATGCATATGCTTTTGACATGCATTTACTTATCAATGGTACCTACTAATTGAGAGAGAAACTCATTTTAATTCCATTCTTACAGACAGAATCATTGGATTCCACATCCCTCCGAACCGAATTAGCATTTGAATAACAAAATTAAATTCCACCTCGCATTGAAAATATAATTTCATTGCAAAAATAAATTCATTATTAATTTTTTTAATCAATTATTAATTCCAAATAATATTTCGATGGGATCTGCTGTAATCCAGGAACGTTCATAACGCTTTAGGTGCAATAACCTGGCGTCAACAGCAGGTGTTATGGGTAGATATTTCATGATTGGTATCAGGAAAGGCAATTAAGGCGGTTGGACTCTGACGTCATTGCGAATGACCCCGTGAATCGCTTGTCGTTGTGCGTGTTATTAAACCAATATTACACCTTGAATAATTATATTATTAATACACCTACTTTCAGTGCTCTTTTGGTAATAATCTACGAATAATTATAATATAATGACACTAGAAGAAAGATAAATAGCATTGGCAAGTGAGGATCGCTAGTTTAATTAAGATCTGATTTTCGCCTATAAAATATTTCGTAATATTTGTATTAGTTAAAAGGAAAGCAGTTTTTTTTACAATTGTCAGTAAGTTTTCAGGTATCGGCGTTCTTTTTGAGCTTTTATTTCCAAACAGGCTTGGCAACTAGTCTTATCTTTAAGATTAAACATCGTAAACTGATACTCTCTTGAAGTAAGATCTGGTGCTTTCCCGGCGTATTTGATTCGTGAAGGATTCTCGGGTCTTCCACCGGGTCAAGGGTTCCACATTGGCCGACGTTTCGATGCCCGACTCGTGCATCGTCTTCTTCATCAGCTATCGCCGAACACAGCATCGCGATGGATCATTCCATCAATTTCAATGAGACGAAGGTACATGCTCGCGCCAGTGGTTACTGGGACCAAATAGTCAAAGAATCAACTGAAATTAAAATGGCAGGACGTAATTTAAATAGGGATTCCGGCTATTCCCTCAGCAATGCATGGAAACCGGTGCTAAAGCAAGTAAAGAAAGGAAGGAGCAGACCACAACTGCCCGGCGACCAATCAGGAGGTCCCCCCTCCCTCGGGCCAATCACAGGTCACCTGAGGCGGGAGCTCAGGTATATAAGACGGCCAAATACGGAATGGCAGCCATCAACCCTGAAGACGATGCACGAGTCGGGCATCGAAACGTCGGCCAATATGGAACCCTTGACCCGGTGGAAGACCCGAGAATCCTTCACGAATGATACTCTCTTAATAGCCGTTAAAATCCATATTTTAATGCCCCACTTCGATCATCTCTCTGAGAAATTTACCGTGAAAAGAGTTAAGTCAGCGGCGCGGCGTTCCGTGGTCCGAAATACCTCTCCCCCGAATACACCCCATTTCCCCCGAATAAACCTGCTGCCCCCGTCCCATTCACCCCCCTACCCGATTCCTCCAGCCTCACCAACTCGCGTTTCCTCGGATGAGTTCGTCGGGACACGCAAACGTTGGTGCGTTGCCTACGAGGAGGTTGCATCCCAGCGAAGCGAAACCCATTCGAATCCCATCGATTAATAACGCTTGAATTAGAAACTCAAACGATTTCTCCAGTGAAGATTTTTATTCACGGTTAACCGGCGATTTGGAATATAAAAGAGATTATAGATTAGTGTTGCCCGACGTATCAAACGGACTATAGGCACATGAGAGGCACCGCTAGAAAAAGGTTATGAACACGCCTTGATGAGACAGGAAAATAAGGGCAACCCAGGTGACGATCAGATACAAAGGATTTATTTGAAGGCCTCGCTCTCCAAAGATTTTTTTGTGAATTCTGTGAAGTATTACAATTTTCAAAACGGGATAGCGTTTTGCTTTTGAATATACCTAAGTAGGTTTTTGTGTTTAGTTAGATATTTCTTTAAATCATATTTGCGTTTCTCCCTGGTTGTTTAAGAGTTTAGTGTCTCATCATCACCATTTAAATTATTTCAAGCTTAAAATATGGTGTTCACTGTCTAAGTAAAGAGGTCTTAACTATTTTTTTCCATAGCGTAAAACTAAGAATACCCCTAAACTTATTCGATGCTGGAACGATGGGTTTTTAATTCTGCATTTTGGTGGTAAATTATTTTTTAATGGTCTATCGAAATCCATTAAATCATCTTATTGATCATATTGGCCTTGATTATTTCTTTAAATAACCGGAAATTTAAATTTTATTTTTGTAAAAAAAACTCTCGCTTTATTCGCCGGGGCTGTTAACGTCTCTACATGTCATCTCTGATAGGTAATATATTAGGAATGGAAGGTTGAATTTTAGATGACAGAATTTATGATTATGTTCCCAGATTATAATCGCAAACTTCGTCGTTTTTGCAAATAGTTTTCAACGAAAAAGAGAATTTATTTTTTTTTTCGAATTTTATATGCCTCTTTATCAATATGTTGGGTGGATTTGGAAATTTACGATTTCCTGATGCTCCCACAGCCATAACTCGGGATTATACTTCCAATTCTTCAAAAAAGATTTAATGGAATCAATGTTTAAAGCTAATATTTATTAAATAAAATTATGGAAATTTATTGTCCTTGACCACATTTCTGCTACCGAGGGATGAATGGAAAATTGTTTCCAGGAATAACGGGGTAAATGACTCAAAAAATATTTACGAAATGAACTTAATCGCAAAGGAACGTTAAGGGACAATATTTTGCTTAGGGGATGAGGATAGTTGCCTTAGTCCATGACCTGAAAGGAAATACAGAAGGTAAAGCGGTAAGAATGAGCTTATAACATTTTTTTAATTGAATAAAAATTAGTTTTTACTTTTGAAGTATATTGCGAACGTCGCACATTAGGTAAACAATGAAGTAACATTAAATAAATTATCACATAAAATCACGTGAACAAAAATATATAATAACTCCATGTGGAACATCCCTCATTACTTAATTAAAATTGGCTAATGCGCAAGCATTAGTTCAGTCTACTTGGTAAATTCAATATCTTCAAACATGAAATTTACAGAACTAGGTGGATATCTTTTGTACAACTTTATGCATAATTTTGCCTCCAATTCGCTCCTTATATTCTTAACGCGATTATATGCATGGACTTAAATGTGCCGAGTATTCAAGTAGGTAATTTGTTGGTAATATTAGTGTGGTAACGAATATTATGATATAAGATAGGAGATGATATGGCAGAATTTCGGAACATACATTTAGAGACGTGGAGCGAATAAAGAAAGGAGAATGGTATACCAGTGGCGTGCGATGCAGACTTAAATGTAAGCAGGCCTTAGGCTTAAAAAATACTTTTGAAATGGACTGAGCGGACGAGAAACAATAGGATTAGGTCCAGGAGCAGGAGCCTGCAAAAGGAAATAATAATGTGAGGAAGTGTGGGCAGGGTGAATTGGAAAATAATATCTTACGGAAATTTGACAGTGCGAGTTCTCCTGCTGCCGTTCTGCTGCAGCGTCTCCTCTCGCTGTTCAGGAGGTTCCCCGCCGAATGGGATATAGTATCTTTCATTTAGGGATTGGGATTTTTTTACTGTAAAATATCTTCCCTGTGTTCTTTCTGTTTTGCGGAATTTTAAATTGATAAAAAAGCGAGCGAGAAGTTTTATTAATAGACGAGGGAAAAGCTCACTAAAAAGGTCGGCTCGTGGATATACGCACATCATCATGGTAGGACATTTTCCTTCCTCTTTGCCATTTCTAATTTCCCGGGAAGAACTAATACTGGAAAATTCGCACTCCTTGAGTGAAGCTGGAGGTTCCCGGAGGTGTTACCCGGAACCGAACCCTGATCCTTCATTCATTATTCGTGCTCTCTACTCACTGGATTATCACACTCACTGTAAGTGTACAGCTAACCCAGTACTTAGCCCATCGGCGCGTGAAATGCACACATGAGGGTGATGGAGCCAGTTCTATATTCGCTGTCCTTCCTTTGGTTTTACCGAATTGGCAGGGAAACAGTGCGGTCTAATCACGCTGTTCCTAATTCCGTGCCTCCTAACCATAATAAAATCTTACGTATATCACCCCCTGCCGTTTATCTCCTTGTTTTTTTCGTGTCAACCGCCTTCAATTAGAATCACGGGCGCGGCAGGAGTGCGTCACTAGGCCGATGGGAGGCAGCAGCATCGGGGCTGAGCTGATTAACATCCAGAGCCGCCAGTGCGACCGGCTAGTATGCGTGGGGGAGGAGGAGTAAGGGACTGTTTGTGCGTGTGTGAGATCACCCGCTCGGTCGCATTTGCCGCGTTCCAGCGTGCGCCCCCGCGGGGGAGATGGATATCCCATTAGAGGAAAGGGCGCTGTGGGGGTAAGGGCACTCTCGGGATGCGAGGCCGCGCCACTTGAACAGTCCTGGCCGCCGGAGGAGTATGGGGGAGTGGGGGGTGGTCGGACTGACAGTGCTCTTCCCAGAACTCACGGCACCCCTTATTTCTTTCAGTCCCTTTTGATGCTCTGGAATTTCCCAAGGGGGAGGTGGGGGAGAATGTCCTCCCAACCCACCACTTATGTGAGATCCACCCCCACAGCTCTCGGGAGCAATTGATAGTGGTATCCACTTCTTACGAAAGAAAACTAAAAATATCACTGGGGCGAGCTAAAAGTCGACCACACCACATTCCCCAGTGCGAAGATCATCTGATTGCTTCTTACATCAAGGGTTGGTGCCAGAACCGAGAAATATGAAGAATTCTTACCCTATGGTCCAGTATTATTAATAGGCTAAGATCATTCCTATAGCTGCTGATTTGCTGTCATTTCTAGCGACGGGGATGGGTTCCCTTGTTACTAGTTGAGAGCGCTTGCCCTTTTTAATGCCTGATGTAGTTATGTCATCTTTATGCTTCCTCGGGACAAGTTTTTCTCCATTTTTCAATCCAAATCTTCATAGTACCCGGCATACCTCCGCTAGAGATTAATGCTAGGGGGTGATTAAAAATTAAGTTTTTATTAATCGTTAGTTTTAATAAATTTGGTATGCAGTAAGGTATCTACGCGAGAAATACTGTTCTACACATGAGAGATGAACTGTTCTTGGCAAGAAGAGCAGTGCACTAAGGTTAGATGTTTTAATGGCAACATACTAGGCTACCTATTATGAAAAAATGTATTTTCCTTATCGTGGTAGCTTACAGGTATACTGAACCGTTATCGTTCATAGGAAAAATAATATCTTCCATAAGTCGGAGGGATTATACTGGGTGTCACATGACAATGACCCAACTACAACACAGTGTTTACGTGCAAAACGATTATCATAAGTTAATCATGACCCACATATACATGTATATGATTTATGGATAAATATTTCCAACCTCTCGCTTTTATCTGCTTCAATTACGACAAATGTATCCAATACAGCTCATATATACCACATAGTAGGGTAAGCCAAAGTCTATCCGCTGGTAATCGTGACATGATAATTTTTTCCCACTGGGAACCGCGACAGTATACGTAATTTTTTTTCATTTTATATATATTTTTGGTGCCATGATAGGTTTACATCCTCTGATAAGGCAAGATGTTTTCCTTATGCCACCTACGGTTTCCCAGGAATTTCTCTTGCTATGTTAAGTTCTCGATTGTGCGGTCTATAGGAATCATATGATTTTTAATTTGGTACCCTACGATCATTAACCGAAAACGATCTGGGCTATTGCGCCCCATTATTGCTTCATTGGGGTCTCCTAATACTTGGGTAAACAAAATGATTATTTTTATTTGATTTTTCTAACGAATTAAGACTAAGTAATTCAAGTAAAATTACTCCCCTAACCTTCTTATAGGAAAAAATTGGTTGCAAATCCAGCCTTACTCTGAAATTATAATATTTTTTCAAAGCTGTTGTTGTTTTGCTTGCTGCCATTAAGTTATTATCATGCATTTAATAATAAATAATAAAGAAATGTTCTCGTCAATATTATAGTTAGAGCATGCTAGCGAATAAGTTAATGTAGCAGCTTATAAAATAGATATTATTTCTCTATAATAATTATCTCGAATATCAATTACCCAAAGTATATGCAGAATTATCCTGAGCGAAAATCTACTCTTATCGCGAGACACTTACCCGGGGAAATTTAAAAATAAATTGATTGTAATTGCTCCCATTAATCAAAAATGTTTGCTGACCATTTTCAGATTGAGTTATCGTTGGATTTATACTTTTGAGTCTTAAGCAGAGGTATTCTTGATGATCATGGAGGCTTCCATGCACGATCATTAACAATCATTCGATGCCCGATCGATTTCGATCGATTCGATGCATGATCGTTTTTACGGTAATAAACGAATTCACAATATTTTATATCTACATGTATATGTGCGATGTTAATAATGCAATTAAGGCCCAGAGAAAGATATTTCGCATAATCACTTACTTCCAAATGTATTCGCACGTGGTAGTTGGAGTTGTATAGCTTGGTTTCCCCTCTTAGGTTCCTTCTGAATATCTCAGATTCAAAATGCGAATTCTGTTGTTCCTGACACAAAAAATGACATTGGAGAAAGATGAATGTTGTACGTTTAAACTCATAAAAGTACCTTCCTAATAATCTTTTTGTTAGTGTTCAACATAAAACATATTTCTTTCTCAATATTGAAGCGCATTTTAAAATTACGGTTAAGATATATTGCAAATAAGACGCGAATGGTATTTCATGTAAGTGGTTGTGGTTGGATTTAATACTTCTTGAGAAGTGGTTGCGGTGGAGGGTGGAAGAAATTAGTTGAACTGGGAGGAAGACTTAACAAACAAGTTTTTAATTTCATGGGCAAAGAGAGAGAGAGAGAGGGAGTTTCTGGGGGATATCCAAAAATGGCAAATAAAGGGTGTTCAGGAGAGATTGAGAGGTAATATGATAAAGGTCTCAATGTAAGATAGTATAATGGAAAGCATTATAAAGGAAAATGAAAAAACTACGTCGAGATGAAGGATGAAATATTGTAGGCCGGACAATAGGAAGTTTCGTGTTACATAGAAGTAAGTATTGGTTCGAAAATGTCATAAACCTAACTTTAATTGGTTGAATACGAGGTTTGCTCGATTAGTTACGGAAATTTGAGTAATTGCGATATAATTTTACTTATTCGTCAATATCAATTTAATTCAATCAATATGTAATTTCCATTAGGTATTATCCACTTATGCCAGTGCTTTTTCCAATTCTCGAAACACTTCTGGAACTCCATATTTGGTATAGCGTTTAACTCTTTCAGGGACACTTTTTGAATCACATCTATGTTTGTAACACGACGGCCAATTAAGGTTTTCTCTATTTTTAAGAACAAAAAATGTCACAAAGGGCCATTTTTGTCAAATTTAGAGGCTGGGACATCATTACAGGGCTGTTTTTGACCAAATATTCACGATCGAGTAGTGAGCACTGGGTAAGCAGGTGCGTTATCGTGGTCGTGCAAAAGCCATGAATTATTTTGCCAAAAATACGGTCTTTTTCCTTTGTCATTAATTCAACGCATTGAAGTTCTAATTAGTAATCTTTTCTTTTTCCGCAATGATTACGGGAACCAACTTGTAAGTGGTACTCTTTTTTGAACATCTTGTGGTTAGAACTCATTGTGTACTATGAACTACGCAATATTACAAAATCTCGTTACTTTTTGAACGCACCTTGTAACTTGAATGAATAGATGAACTCGCTAGTTTAAATGCCAATGGCACTCGTGACGTACATACCTCTTCGCCACCCCCACGATCCCCTCTTCCCCAAAAGTGACGGGCCGCAATGGGGTGATTTTACAGGGGATGGGATTCTGGGGGAGTCATATCAGAGCGACCCAAAAGGGCGATAGAGTATTGCCGTATGCCTTAGATCTCCCCGTGCGATCGTGTCCTGTTGTCGCGAAAACGCCGATCCGTTCAGCCGAGCCCAAGAAAATAAAAAAAACAGTCGAACCTGGGAATGCAATCGTGAGCATTCGCGAGTCACGGGCGGTTATTTTTAGCAAGTCGCGGACCAGAGTCGATTTAATCTCGATGTCCTTTCAAAAATGATTTTCTAAGTCACATTGTGAAAGGGGTTCCCTTAAAGCAATCATCACAGCGAGATAGGTGGCGTATTTCGAGGGAATTTATACAATATTTGGGATTTCTTAAAATGACAGTTATCATTGTTATCAATATATCTCTTTAATTATCTTAAGAAGCAAAAGGGTTCAGGGTGGGATATAATAAGTAGAAGCGTATAATGTGCAGGGTACAATTAATTAATTCGATAGTTTCTGGCTCAATTTTGTGGAAGTTTATCGTTGAAACTAGTAGTACCCAAAGAAGGAGCAGTGGAAAAATACGTTCGGTTCTTCATTCCAGGGTACAATTAAATTAAATTATAGGCTTTTAGGGGAAGATGGGATGTGTAATTTCACTACAACTTATTATTCATTTATATTTCATATGCTTGCATGAACTCGTATTCGTGAATGTATGGCTGGTGCCCTAAAAGCCCACGCCAACGCCCTTGCGGACACTTGCGGGGAAAGGGTTCAAGATTAATCTTAAGTTAAGTTTTACCATTATATATTTGCAACCATTGTTCATGAATAAAGAGATTTATTATACTTCATCACCAAAGGAAATATTAGGTGAAATCAGTTAATAAACTGTTACTGCCGAATTATTTGATAATTTATCCCCAGTTAAAAGCGTGTTGAAATGTTTGCTGTGTTTCACAGTGTGTATTTTGATTCCATTAAACTAAAATAGGCATTCATGGTTTAATGTGCCCATTCTATTCAAACGCACTTTTTTTAGAAAGAGGCACTTTTTTGATTGCATTTAATTACAGCACCAATAAGTGCGTCGAATTAATTGAGTCTGGGAGTACATGTTATGCGGATTCTTACAAAAAATTGGGAAGATTTAAAAAAAGGCGAAAAGCTATTTATGTAATTGCAAGATGTTTTCTATCTTGGAGCAGGTGTCTTTCTCTGCATCACAGCTTTTAAAGAGGAGCATTCAATTCAAAAATATGGAATCGCTTTAAAGACATAGAGTTTTTTGAGTATTTAAAATGATACATTAAGAAATGATGATGTAAAAGTTGTATATTTGTTACTTCTGGTTTTCTGTTAACCAGAACTCATAGTTTGACTAGAAATGTATTTTAATTTCATGTTTTCAAGGTCAAGATGATCATGTTTTTGTTGCGTTTTGTTTTTTTAAAGTCATATCGTATCGGACAAATATTTTCAAAATGATATTATTTTTTTTTATTTTTGCGGTTATTTCATTACCTTTTTTTGATGTACTACAAAACGGCACATCACGTGTTAAATGTTGCGTCCAAACGGCGATGAAGAAATTTTCGTCTGAAAAAACTGGAGGCAAGGGTCAGGGGTGGGTCGTATACGAGTCATCCTTAATAAAACTAGGTTTCAGTAAATGTGTTTTAGGGAAAAGTAATGAAATAGAGGTGTTACTCTTACTTTTATTTATTACGGCGAAACTTGGAATACGCGGAATGTATGCATGATTCGTGGAAGAAAACTTAAATTAATTAAATAGAAAAATATCAGAGAAAATCCTCTAGGCTCTTTTGATATTATTTCTAGGAATAATTAAGTGTTATGTAAGTAATCGAGGAACTTGGGTGGTAGATCGTATTGTCCCGAAGACAGAAAGCAACTCTAAGACTGTTTGGCACAATATTTTAAGTCCAACAGATATAGAGGATCCGAGTGTAATATTGACCCCGAGGTAATTATTATGGCCGCACATTAAATTGACTGATTAACCCACCAGAATAAATTAAGAGAGATAGGTAAGAGAGCTAAGCATTTAGGTAATTGTTTTTTCCTCGTACGATACTTAGTCATAGAAAAATCCGACAAAACAATCCTACTTTCTCATTCAAAAAAGCAAAATTTTAAAATTTAGTCCTACGGATCCAATATTGCATTATGCTGATAGGCTTAAATGTGTGTAAATGTGCGTGCGCGTTTATATAAATCAAATAATTCTTTATTTTTATCAATAAGTTTATTATGCTTTAGAGTTGGATATCCTAACAACCCCCGCCAAATACTCTAGGCATGACTTGCAGTGTATGTGAAGGTGTGTCCTCTAGGCAATGGAATGATGGTCCCTGGGACTATTAGCAAGGTAGCAACCCCTGCCAACGACCCTCCGCGGAAACCGCTAGTGGGCCGGCTGGGAAGGAGGGCGGGAGCGGGGGACTCGAGGAATCCGTGCGTCACGGGCAAATCATCAGGATTCCACCCGCGGGGGTGACATCACATCTTCGGCACTCGCCGGCACTCAGGCGTGGAAGACGTGCGAGTACGAGTGGAAGCCGGTCGAAGTCGGATCGTCAGCCCCTCTTAAACTCAGGGCCTCATCCTCATTTCTCTAGGACGTCCCATTGGAATCTGAATTGAACTTATAGAAAGAGAAGTGCACTGAATTATTTTCGAAATCGGAATAATTCTCTACCGAACATTTACTGTATTAAAAATACCAAAATAAAAATCTGGGTTCAATTAAATACTTAGACGTTACCTTAATTCACGAACTCTCGTGGGTGAAACGAATACGTTGCACATTTGGTGATACTTGTAAAAAATTAGGATTTATTAGAATAATATTGGATAAATGTGTCAAAGGGATTGACGAGGGATACTATCTTTCGCTATTGAGACCTCGCTTGATTATTCTGCGTATATGGGATCTTCGCGAAGGCGGTTTGATTGCCGAATTTAATTGCATGCGAAAACGCTACGATGGTTAACTTAGTAGCGTGTCTAGTTTACTAGAAGACATACCTGTAGGTTGGGAATCGCGTAAAGGGCGAAAGTTCAATTACATATTAAATCACTTTCAAATATTTAAAGCAGGTCTCTTTACTGATGCTGTTGAAGTTTCATCAATAGTCCCATGGTACTATGGTAAAAGAGATCATGAAAAGACATGCCAGAATATAGGATTAATGGGGATTAGAAACTTCCAGTCAAATCGAAAAGTCATCGATGGGTTGTGTTCAACAGATATACTAGTAAAATTGTAGTATAGTATACAAATATAATAGTATATGTAACTTCGGGCGTCCCCCAGGGAAGTGTTATAGGGCCGTTTCTATTCTTAATAGACATTAATGACTTAAGTTCACATGTTAGTAGCAATCTCAGATTATTTGCTGACGACACGGTGGTATGCCGGGAAATAAGGAGCCAACTAGACCGCGAACTACTCTCTAAAGACTGAAAGGAACGGGGATTAATGCTTAATATAGGCCACTGCGCAGTCGTGAAATTTTGGAGGACATAAACTATTAAATCGAGGGTTCAGTCCTAACTATGGTCAATCGAGTTAAATATTTGGGGGTAGTTCCAACACCACGCCTTTAATGGGCAGCACATATCAGGACAACATGCGGATCCGCTTTAAAGAAACTTGGCTTCGTTAAACGGGTGGTGGGGAAATGTAATGAGAAAGTCAAAGAGAGGTGTTATTTTGCTGAAGTTAGACCTCATTTGGAACATGCCCCAAGTATTTGGGATCCTTGAAAGATATTTTGGGAAAACGAATCAGATGAAGTCCGGAGAAAATCCACCAGATTCGTTAAAAATTATTATGAGAATAACACAAGTGTGACAGGTCTCTTAGGGGATTTAGGCTGGGAGCCACTTGAGATACGAAGAGTACAAGTAAGACTTAGACTTTTAAAAAGGTCCAGAACAAACGAGTTTACCTATGACACTGAAGGAATTATAATGGCCCCACACTACTTACATCAAGCCACAAAGATAAAATAAGGGAGATAGATTCCATTACAGATAGATACCAATACTCATTCTTTCCCTGAACAATCAGAAATCATAATAGTAAGAAACCGAAGTCACTTTAGAAATATAAAAATATCGAATTTACGAGTCGGAACAAAATTAAACATTGCAAAGATGTTAGATATACTTTCAGGTGCATGTGTATGTAAGATGTAGTTTGAGTGTTTGCATGTTTGTGGGGTGTAAGTGTTCTTGCATGAATATATGCCATGTTTTTTTGTGGATGCACAAATGTGTGGTTTTTGCATACGGTTTATTTTTCTTTTCTAAATTACGGGTGGTGTCTTAACACCTCTCGCCACACGCCCTTGCGGCGGCTTGCGAGGTATAAAGTAGATGTAGATCTAGATTAAAGAAATCCAATTGAACAAGTCAGATATAACATATAATTCTGTCAATCAGCAGATAACCTAATTTTTTTCTCCGAACTTCCTCTCCGAATTCCGAAGTAATTTAGTCATTTTGAGTATGCCGCCATTATTTGATACAACCCTTATTTTTACTGTTCTTCTGGTTACGTACAACTCGTCTTGTATGCGTAGAGAAGTAGTTCAGACTAAGATAATGTAGCGCTAATAAAATGGAATAGCCATTTTGGATAAAATAAAGAGGGGTCGAAACCTGGCAGACCTAAAGGATGTGGTTCTGTGCGACATAGTATTTAGCGTAGGCTTTTGGCATTGCACGTTGATTTATATAGATGCATCTCCTCCCACACTGCCGTTGCAATATGCAATTGTATGCGGATTTAGATATATTGTTTTACGTTAGTTCGGACTTGGATGTACAGTAGTGTGTAGTGCCAATCTCCAACAAAAATCTACCCCAAATCGGTGCATTATTAATGATGAAACAAGCTAGTGAATATTAATTATCATTATTTCCATTACTTGAAATAATTTACATATTTTAGATGAATAACAATTACTCAAACCTTTACTTTGGTGTTCCTCAAGTGTAAGCACAAATTTTTCATACGCTTTAGTGGTGGATTTCAGTGCGCCAGTGTAGATGTGAATATCTCTCCACCCTCTCTACCCCCGCCCCGCGCAGTTCCATATGGGGTCCTTGCTTCCCATTTCTCTGAACTCGCTCCCAACACATTGGGAGGTTTAATTTTCCTTAAATTCATGGTCGGAGTGCTTACGCTCATTTTACCACCTCCCCCTCCCCCTCCAGATAGCGAGCAGCTCATCCTTGGGGTGGGGGTTATGGGATGTGGGGGAGGGGAGCCGCATGCCGGCCATGCACTCGCAAGAGTGACGGAGAACGCTGCGTATGCGAGACCGAGGTTAGAACGCTCCATCGGGAGTCAAGTGCTTGAAGTGCAAAGTCGCCCACGCTCGTCGATAGGGAAATAAACTCGGCGGCACTCGGCATTTCGGCGTGCGTGATATATGTTAGTCCGAGCACCCTGACATGCCCTTGCACTCAATACCCACATTTGCAATGAACAGTTAATTGTGTTCTCCTTCAAATATTCCCAGCACCAAAACGGACTCTGAGAGTCAGATGTGGGTATTTTTTCGAAAACTAAAATAGAAAACTATGCCAATATGCGTAACTTTATTCCGCTTTTAATCAAGAATCTGCAGCAAACCGAAAATATGTGTACGTTATATTTGGTATTTTCCCGCCGCACGATTGCAGTGAAGTCTTTGTGAGAAAAAGTTTTTACGAAGCTATCCATCGAAACGTTGGCACCTGAAACCCTGACCCGGTGGAATATTTGTGTAGACGTCACTAGATATTGGTGGTCTGTGGTAATTCTAAAACTTATCTGGATTGTTCATCAAATCTAGTGATAATGTCACTATGATTAAATTCGTGGCAAATCTAATAACCATCCAATGGTATCTTTATTTTATCTAAATGTAGTTTGGTGTGTATTTTTTCAAATACGTTTGAATGAATAATTGTGAGTGAATTGCCTCCTCCCTGGGTTGTAATGATCATACTTCAGAGGCTTGATGCTATCGATCTAAGAGCAAAAATTCATGACTTTTTTACTCTCCGCCGCGGCCTGACATAAGAACCCTCTCAACTTCGTAAGACAGTGACGCGGGCGGTGACGTCAGGCATGCGTCAGCGTTGTGCGTAACAGCTTAGGAGGAGAAGATTCCTTCCAATTCCGATGCGCTTTCTCATCGCCTTTTCCTTCCCTCGCTCTTCCTCCCCCCCTCCCCGTTTCTTTCCCCTCCCCGTCCTCCTCCTTGCCCTCCTCCCTTCTCAAAAATGTAACCCCTTCCTCATCTCAGTCGCACACTCACGCACTCTTCGAGGCAAACGGCGTGACCTTGGGCGAGATTTGTGCCCTATGGAGAAGAGCGGTGACAGAGAGGGTGGTGGAAAGGGATGTGAGAGAGAGGCTTGCTCGTTGAGATTTCACCCTTCTCAACATCTACACAAATCCCCGCAAGCCCCCACGAGGGAGTGTGGCAGGGGGTGTTAGTACACTAGTCGTAAAACCTATATGCAAAACAAACAAAAAACATACAGGGTGCGGCAAAATAACTTCCTTTTTTGAAAGCTCTCTGCGTTTAAAAAAATAAAGTTATGTTGCCACACCCTGTATTAATGCACGCGTATACAGACAATTACATTCTATCCAACTTATTTTAACATACACTCTTGCATAAACATGTACAAGCAGTAGCTAATGTACACAAGCATATGCACCTACGAATGCACTTGATGTTTATGCAGCTTTTGAATTTGCCCTCGTTTGTAATTCGATTTTTATTTATATTTTTACAAAGACTTCCATTTTTTACTACAATGATTCCTGATTGTCCGAGGGGGTGAAAGAATATTTTTATCTTTTTGAACTTGAGGCTATTTCCCTTATCTTATTTTTGTGAGCTTATTTTGGCTTAATGCAATGATGCTGCATTTTCTCCAGTCAATCTCTTCGCTCGAAGCTCGGGAGGAAAAGGTCCACCAACTTAACATTTTGGTCCATTGGATTCGAGTGAAATGATGCGCACTGCTGTCACATTTCAACATTAACTTCTCCCCCTGCCAAAGGGGATTATGAGCATAACTCGGCAACAAAGGACGCCTCGTCTTTCAAACGATGGAAGTAGACAAGTGCCATAATAAGCAAACAAGGGTTCACAAGGATGGCACATCTCCTGCTGGTTTCCCAAGGCCAGGTTATTGTGTAAGGAATATCATTCATTTACCAAGATCCTGACTTTTTTTTCAAGTGGCCACGATTAAATCGCTTAAAATAGATTTAGGCTTTTTTATAACTCCCATCAACCCTTTTTACGTTCCTTTAGATATCCCCGCCGTCATTAAATTACCATTGACATGACATGGCTCATTTTTCTAAAAAAATTGTTATTTACGAAAGTTTATTTTACCAAGAATGCTAATCAGTGCAATTACGTGATTGTCCTATTGAAAACATTCACTAATCTCTACTGCTACGTAGTACCCAGAAAGCTATCGCTATGGTGTATGGTATTGAGTGTTTGCAGGTGTGTGGGTGTAAGTGTTCTTGCATGAATGTATGCCATTTTTTTGTGGATGTATGAATTTGTGGTTTTTGCATGCAGTTTTTTTTTCTTTTCTAAATTACGTGTGGTGTCCTAACACCCCCCGCCACACACCTTTGCGGCGGCTTGCGGGGTATTAAGTAGATGTAGATGTAGGGGGTTATTCAACACCAGGCATGCAGCATCAAAAAATTAGTTTTTCTTATTCGTCGATTCCGATAAATATGGAAAAAAATCAATCCTAACGTAAATAATGATAGTAAGTGGTAAATGAACTTCGATATCTAAGCGTGAAATAATTCTCTAGGTATGAGATACGAGCTATTATTACCAAGAAAGAAAACAAACTAAGATTGAATGAAATAATGGCAACACACTAGATTGCTGAGAATGAAAAAAAACATATTTTTTTCCGCCTAAACGAGGACGCTTACAGCCATTGTGATGTGAGTATGATTTGTCGTATTTTGATAATGTTTGTGAAAATTTGTAATGAATAACGTAACAATGGCACAACACTACCATAAGCATTAAAATGGGAGACACTTGTAGACCGTAGGTTGATATACTGGTTAATATTTCTGCGTAAATTTGAGGCAGGTCACTAATCCAAGAAAGTGAATGACATATTACGTACCCCATCCTACTTTGGGAGTTCGGGTCTCGTGCATAAATAAAAGCAAAGATATAGACTACTGAAAGGAAAAATTAAAAATGTCGTTTTTCCGCATACGATTAGAGATCAAAACTGTAGATCCGATGAGGATAATTAGTATTGATAGTGTATATATTTTGTGGATATTATACATGCATCTTGAGGAACCCTATTTTTATAACATTGTTTCCGCATGATTTGAATTTTCTCCTGTTATTGAATATTTTTGCATATGAGTAGCATATTTCTTGGAGACTAACTTAGAGTGCATGTTTGAATTAATATTTGTGTACAGATCTATTGATTGTGCATGCATGGTTATCTAACTCCCCTTCCAAAACCCCTTGCGGCGGTATGCGAGGTATTATACAGATGTAGATTATCCCATATTTTTTGCGCCAAAAATGACATCTTGAATTTGTCAGTCATGTAATCTCTCTAATCTTACTGTCATGACCTCCCCTATCGTATTGGTGCGATGGGGCTAATAATACGCTTTCAACATCGCTAATAATATCTGCTTCCAATTTACACAGTGTAAATACGGTGTTAATTTATACAGGGTAAAACGGTGTGCCGCTCAAAAATCTTGAAACGAATTTAAGTTTAGATAGTGAGAGACTAGCATCATGATTTCACCCTGATAAATGTCTTAAGATATTTTCCGGCCCGTTGATCCCTAACCTCGATGATAAATATTCCTAAAAATATGATTATATGTGGCTATTATTTGGCAATTGTGTTAGAATATTTCAGACAAAATTATGCCTTTGCTATGAAGAATAAATTTTTTGTTAACAAGTTGAGAAGAGACTAGTAAGTGGTATTGAAAACTCTACTCAGTTTTCTATCTGGGATGAAAAAACTTTTAAACCTCTCAGGGAACGCGTGAGAAAGTAATTGAACGATAGAAAGGGCAACATCACCTTTCGATAAGCTCTCCCCAAGGCCTTGAGAAGAGAACAGCCGGATGTCAAAACGTTTAGGGGGGAAGAACATACAAGGAACATCGGCGAAAGAGAAGATGAAACTTCAATCGAAATGAGTTCATGGGAAAATTCCTTATTAATTCTGGCAGATATTGGCACACTATATGAACAGCTGGCCGAGAAGGGACTAAAGCCTATATTGCAATTTGAAAACACGTAGCTGAGAAAGAGGGTTTTCTCTACCTCTACTTTTCTTTGTATAAAAATAAATGCTGTAATAAGCTGAGCTCAAGTCTAAACTCGATGTACATGTCATCATTTCCACTGCTTTCACAACTCTAGGTATCATTGAATAGGCTCAATAATCCTACGACGTGTTTTATCATAAATTAAGTTGAATCTCATACCTTTGCAATTCTTTTATCATTGCTGATTATGGTTTTAAAACTTAGATTTTATATTTAGCTAACCGTCACTGTCACACGTGATACAAATATGAACAGTGTAATTAAAACGCTGATACTAATATTTTGTTACGATTTCATTCATAAAATTGGCTTCAATAATGAGTACGAAAGCAGAGGAAACGTTTTTGTTAGAAAACCTAAGAAAACTTGTACCAAATCGGAAAGAATAAAATCCAAACGATAATAAATTATATTTCCTTCATTGTACTTTGTAGTGCTATGGATAAAACAAAATTATTGAATTTTCAAAATGAAATTAACTGATGAATCTGGAAATCTCATAACCTTTGATTTGTTTGAATTGATTCTCACCCCATACCTATCACACGACAAAGATGAAACCATCTCTAACTCGTATCCCTAACACTGCCATCCCGATTCTCCATCAATCACATGCATGTAAGCAGGCTGAGACTTGTACAGGTTATATATCAATTTACTGAAACTTTCTGATGTGATTTATTATTTATTTGTAATAATAGAAGCATAAAAATAATCAAAGATATCCTGAAGTAAATCATTAACCCTACATAGAAAAGTCATTCCAATTACAAAATAAACTAAAACACGTAGACGAGTTCGTATCTCCGTAATATTTAGAACTAAGTTTACCATATATAAGAAGTAATACCGGAAGAATTAATAAACAATACAGCTTTCGCAAGGTTCAGGGCATTGATCATATAGACGCTAAGTAAAATTTTAAGACTAATTATTGGAAACATTGATGTAGAGCGCTATTGTTTTAATGAGGAGAATAGGTCATATAAGTAAGATGAAAGGATAATACTGGAGGATTTTAAGGTGTGAATGTGGAGAGGGGGGAAAATATGAAATGGGCCGAAAGAAAAACAGACGAAGAAATTCTGCAGACTCATCGATACACTACCCCGCAAGCCGTCACAGGGTATGGAAGGGGATTTTAAGTCACGAGCCATCCTACTTCTACTACACTACTTCCACGGAAACATGATGCCCTGCCATCTACCGAAAGGGAACGTGGAATGGGGTCATCGAACACCATTCATGAAACATTTGTTACCGACATTACGAATATTATACTGCTAGTAACTACCCCGTTGGCTTTTCTAAGAATACAAATAATTAATGAAAACAAGTTTTATTCAACCAAAAAATTCGTTTTCATTGCTTCACGACCGTAGGCACATTCATTTTACATTTACACAAATAAGGAAACCCATTTAAAAACCTAGGCTCATATTCAATGCAATCACTAATCACCAGGTAGGATTCTACTCACGTAGGACGAATAATTTTACAAATTTAATATCTATACACCTTTATCTAAGCGACACCCCGCTCGGCACAATGGGGCGTGGCAATGGGCGTAGGGGACGCTAGCCATGAAGTGAATTGAGGAGGAATGTAGCCTGTGTGTTCCTAACTATTTTCGTCAGTGCTTATCTACTTCCCTTTTGTGTCGTCGTAGTGAATATTTTACTGGAAAACAAATGCTTGAATGCGTCGTTCTGCAGTCTATATCTTTATTTTTTAAATTGTCTGTCCTACTTATGCAATTGGGGTATTGAATTATATCGTCTATGACGGACGCAAAACTACACGATTGATATATTTTCAACCGGTTTAACCTAACCTATTATTTTACGCATATCTATGTATAGGTTCCCATTCCAGATCTTGTAGTAAATTTGTGACGCTTTGTGCTCTTTCTTACGAATATTTTACTAATCTGGAAGTTTTTCTGTGTACCTCGTTCAATTCTGCATTCAGTGTTTTTGAGATGGATCCCATATGCTCTTCGTATGCTCCATGTAATGTTTAACTAAGGAAAAGGAACACATCCACTTCACTTTTTCATCGCTACATTTTCCAATTATATGTTTGATGGACACAAGCTTCTTTAGGGCTCCTCCGTAAATAATGTATGCGTACAAATGGGGTAGTTTCAGGCGTTATGTGGTGAAATTCGAACGTAACAATGAATAGATAGTAGCGCTTTTCCAGAGATTTCTATTTAAACCACGACGTGAAGATGATTTACTGTATCAAAACCATCGTGGTTTAAATATAAATCTATGTAAAAATGCTATAGGTAATTCATTCTTAGTGTGTATGTGTTTTTTCTACGTATAGTCGGATGCAATGGTGGCACTTCCATAGCATTGCAAACTAATTTTTCCCCTTCATATTAATATATTATTAATTCGTCTTTGGTTTGTTATTCCTGAGTTTCTGTTATTCCGAGGCTTATACAATTGAGTAATTCCTTTCTATGCTTAAGAATCTCTACGAATTCATTTGCTCATGAGTTTCTCGATCTCTCCATGACACTTTGAAACCATTCACTTTTTTTCATATGGCCATTGATATAATCGATTCGAATCCCTTGGTATGGTCAAATAATCATATTTTTCATTCCTTTTTTTATTTTAGTACCCTGCAAGCCACCGCTAAGGTGTGTGGCAGGGAGTGGATACTTAGCAGACTAATTTTGACCCGAATATAACACCAATTTTATTGACATAATCTCTCCTGCCGTAGTGCGATGGGGGTAATAAATCATATTCAGCATCATTTGCTAACGTCCTTCTATGTTATGCAAGAGATTTAATTTGTAATTTAACCTTCGCTCCGTTAGTGATTCCCAGCCAAGCTGCTCCAATGTTTTGCATACGCTACTAAGTTTATCATAACAATGTTCTGCAAATCTAGCTCCTCTACGCTGGACGAGATCCAACTCGGCAATCATTTCAACTTCGTGAGGATCCGATCCATATACAGGGACGCACCCAAAAGTGGTAGGACTGATTTTTTTACAAGAATTTTATTGACAATATACTTACATCGACTTAATAATCTTCAAAGTATGCTCATTGAGCTGCTACACACTTAGTATAACGTTGTTCCCATTCCCCGTACGCCCGCTGGAAATTTTCTTTCGGGATACCGTTGATGACCCTCGTCGAAGCCAAACGGCCTTTATCGAGTCAAAACGTCGTCCCTTGAGCTGTCTTTTCATCAGGGGGAAGAAGAAGAAGTCCGGTGGTGCCAGATCGGGAGAATAGGGCGGGTGCGGCAACGTGGTAACGCCGTATTTGGCCAGGAGCTGTCTGACGACGAGCGCGCCATGGCACGGCGCGTTGTCATGATGAAGCACCCAGCAGTTTGCGATGGCCGGTCAGACTCTTTTCACGCGTTCTCGGAGGCGGGTGAGCACCTGCACGTAAAAGTTCGCATTCTCAGTCTCCCCTGGTGGGACAAACTCCTTGTGAACCACTCCAGGACGGTCGAAAAACACAATCAACATCGTTTTGATTTTTGATTTGCTCATGCGAGCCTTTTTTGGACGTGGGGACGCGGAAGTGTGCCATTCCGCGGATCGTCTTTTCGTTTCGGGGTCATATTGAAAAACCCATGTTTCATCACCAGTTATCACATTGTCCAAACAATTTTCATCTCGGTGCGCGGGCTAACACTTCTTCGGAAATGCGCACATGCGTTGCCTGTTGGTCGACACTCAGAATTTTCGGCACCATCTTGGCGCACACCTTGCGCATGGCTAAATCCTGTGAAATAATGCGTTGGACGTTGGATGCAGACAGACCCAACTGTTCTGCAATTTCTTCACTGGTTAAGCGTCGGTCTGTGTTCAGCAGTGTCCTCACTCTGTCCACATTCGTGTCGGTTCTTGCCATCGACGGCCGTCCGGAGCGATGGTCGTCTTCAACGAGCTCCCTACCCTCTTTAAACAACTTGTGCCACTCAAATACTGTGGAGCGGCTCAAGGCAGTGTCCCCATAAGCCTGCTTGATCATATCGAGGATCTCAGTTGCCGTCTTCCCGAGTTTCGCACAAAACTTGACGGAATAACGTTGCTCTAAATTCAGTTTCATTTTGTTTATCGACGCGGACAAAAAACTTGCTTCACTAAAAACGGTGTCCTCACACAACGACAGCCAGCAGGCGACTGTGGTTCGTGTCGGTCTATTGCTAATAGCTCCCTCCACCTCACCCTGCCAGGCAGACCCCCCTCCACCGCTCCGTTCGCGCCAGAGAAAATCAGTCCTACCACTTTTGGGTGCGAACCTGTGTGGGTATATGTATATATATATATATATTTTTTTAAGGTAATCTACCGGTTAAGGTAGGTTTTCGGATGGACACAACTAACCACCAAACAGATATTTTATTACTCCTAACAAAACACAAAATCCATCATCCTACTCTACATCAGGTCCCTCTTCATCTCTGAGTACTTTCTTCCTCCCTTCATCTCGTCCAACAACCCTATCCTGTTCCTTCCCTTTCCTCTTTTGCCCAACATTCTACCCTCTATCACAGTCTTCAACATCCCACTGCCGGTCAACACCCCCTTCATCCACTTTTCCTGCCTCCATAGGATTGCTCCCAACAAACCCCTCTCTTCGCCCACCATACCAAGTAATTCCTCATTTGTTTTCTTCTCTGTCCATTTCACCTTCTCCATTCTTCTCCACACCCACATTTCAAAAGCCTCCAGTCTACGTCTATCCTCCTGCTTCAATGACCACGTTTCCGCACCGTACATAGCTACGCTCCATATCAAAGTTTTTTCTTTATCAGAGTCTTTTCTTAACATACTTACTCGAAGTCCCTGTCATCAACTCCCTCCTCCTTGTGAAAGCCTCTTTGCCTAGCGCAATTCTTCTCCTTACGTCCCTACTACTTTGACCGTGTTGGTCCAAAACACTACCGAGATTCGTAAACTGTTCTACCTGCTCTAGTTTTTGCCCTCCTATTTTAATGTTAAGCTTGGCCTTTTTCTTTCTAGAAAATCGCATAACCTTTGTTTTATTAATATTGATTCTCATCCCATACCTGTCGCACTGAATTTCCAATTCACTCAGCAATGCTTGCAGCCCCTTGGCTGACTGACAAACTAAAGCTTGGTCATCAGCAAACCTAACTGATTTAACGAATTCCCCGCCCACTTTCATTCCTACCTCGAGTTCTTCCCATGCCTCTTTGATCATTTCATCTGCATACAGGTTCAACAGCAACGGTGATAATGGGCAACTCTGCCTTACACCCCTTCCTAACACTGCCCATCCTGACTCCCCGTTTCCCACCCGCACCTGAGCAGTCTGAGACATGTACAGGTTGCGGATTAGCCTCCTTTCCCTCCAATCTATTCCTATTTTCTGCAGTATACTCATTAGTTTTTCCCAATTCACTCTATCAAACGCTTTTTCGAAATCTACGAAACAGGCAAATACCTCCTGGCTGTGCTCTATATTCCTCTCGATTTATAATCTCATTACTGCAATGGCATCACGAGTACCTCTTCCCTTCCTAAACCCAAACTGATCATCCCCTAAGTAATCATTTGCCCTACTCTCTATCCTTTTGTTTATTATCCTGAGAACAACTTTAGCTGCGTGGGATATCAAACTAATTGTCCTATAGTCCTCACATGGCGTGGCCTTTACCTTTTTCGGAATAGGAACTAAAACTGATCTCACAAAGTCTTCCGGCCAGATTCCCTCCTCATAAATACTACGGATCAGCCCATATAGCCTCTTCCTCCCACATTTTCCTAAGCATTTTAAAAGTTCCACGGGAATGTTATCTACCCCCACGGCCTTATTTAGTTTCATCTCCCTTAATGCCCTTTCTATCTCATTGTCTAGTATGCCTGGACCTAAGCTGTCTTCCTCTACGTCATTTTCTTTTTCAATGTCTAACTTTTTTGGTCTGAGGTCTTTACTATACAGTTCTTCTATATACTCCTTCCATCTCTCTTGGATCTTTCCTGCGTCAACTATTACCTTACCCGCCTTATCTCTAACTGTTAGCATAGCTCTCCCTTTCTTACTTCCCGATAACGATTTAACTTTGCTGTACAGCGCACCGATTTCACCCTTCCTCTCAGACTTTCCGTATCCTCGCACTGCGTCTTCCACCATGCTTCTTTTGCTTTATTTGTTGCCCACCTCAATTTATTGTTCAATTCTTTGTACTTCATTTTGCCTACCTCTGTATTTATTATTCGCCGCTCATCCATCTTTGTAATAGTCTCATCCGTGATCCATGGTTTCCTAGTCCTTTTAGCGTTAATGGTTCCAATAGTGTCTTTTGCGGCTTTAGACAGCCCTTTCTTGATCATTTCCCATTTTTCTTCGATAGTACTAAGCCCTTTACCATCCTCCATGATTTTCTCTACCGCCTGTTTGTATTTCTTCCTTTTCAACCCATTTAATGCTCCTACATTCCATTTTCTAACTCGCCGCCCCTGCCTTATCTTTTTGAAACGGACGCTACATTTCATAACAACTAAATTGTGGTCTGAGTCCGCATCCGCTCCCGGGAAGCTGTGGGAATTTATCACACTGTTCCTAAACCTGTGTCTAACCAGGATATAATCTAGCTGATATCTTCCTGAGTCACCTGGCATTTTCCATGTATACCTGCGTCTTTTGTGGTGTCTCAACCACGTGTTGGTGATGACTAACCCCTGTCTCCTGCAGAACTCAACTGCTTTCTCCCCGTGGTCATTTCTCGTGCCTAAACCGTAGTCGCCCACCTCATCACCATCTCTTCCTTCACCTACCGTCGCATTCCAATCCCCCATCACTATCAAATGTTTCCCTGCAGGAACACACGCGATCATGTCCTCTAGCTGATCGTATATCCTATCGACCTCTTCTTCCTTATGGTTGCTCGGTGGCATGTATACCTGAATAATAACCAAGTTCGTCGGTTCTGCTTTTATCTCCACTAGTAGTATTCTATCCATTACCTGCTCTATGTTGACTACGTCTCTTCCTACCTCTTCATTTAATACTATGGCAACCCCTCGTTGGCTCTCGTCCCCACCGCTGTATATTATTCTATACTTATCACTCCAGTAATCCCCGCTATCTTTCCATCTCACCTCGCATAGACCTAAAATATCTACATTTCCCCTTTCCATCTCTCGCTTAACATTCTCCAATTTCCCTGTCCTCATCATTGTCCTAACGTTCCACGTTCCTATTCTAACTAATTTGGTCTTCTTCTCCTGCGTCTTCTGTCCTGCTGCTGCTGGTTTTCCCTTGCAAGGGTTTCGTGGGATGACGACCGCGGAAGCCTTGCCTCCCCCGCTGCCGGGCACGACACACGGCCGATTGGGCCGGGCCCCGTGGTTGCCAGGACTCAAAATATCTCTATTGTCCATCATATTTTTCTAGGGAATGATAATTGAGGTGGTTTCCCGTTGCCTTCCTCAATAGTGTTTTTTACGTGACACCATCACTTACTGGCCGCCCCACTGGGGTCAGACGCCATTGCAGCCGCCTCACTGAGGAACAGACGCCGCGTGGACTACCTTTCGTCTGGCTCCTAACCTTCGACCTATCTGGCATGGGTGACCCTACCAGGAGCAATTTTTATTACTCCCGCCAGCACAGCTCTAGGGGTCATCGGAACGCACAAGCCCTTCCACCACGTCAAGGTTGTAGTCCGGGGAGGGGGTGTATATATATATATATATATATATATATATATATATATATATTTTTTTTTTTTTTTTCCCTTCAACCCCGAAGCATCACTGCCATTCAATTGTAGTCCTCCAAGAATAAATTACTTTTCAACATCCATTTATGCATCTTAAACCGTTGGTAACCATAAATATAACTGCAGTACTTGCCATTAGGACAAAAGAGCAATAATTACATCCCAGCAAATTTATGATATTGAACACATAGTCTTGTATAGTTTCCTTGTCATTGTTATTGAATTCAGAGATTTTTATGAACTCCTGGTTTAAATTCATGCCTAGATACTTTGATCCAATCAAAATTTTAAAGACATGAAACAAATTAACGGCTTAAATTGAAGTGGAGTATTCTCACAAAATGATAACGCAAAGTTGAACTCTGTAACCGTATACGATAGGAGTATAATTTAAATGTCGTATGAATTAAGTCATTTTAAGAAATTATAATGTTTCTGTGACTCTTTTTAATCCCCCTTACATACTTATAAGTCTTTTCATGCCTCTTGTTTGAACAAACTGAGAAAAGAGTTTAAAAAGGGGAGGAAAACATTTCGCTCAAATAATGACGCGTGACTCCAGTACATGTTTGAGCACTTGCACTTAATATATTATTAAGTTCATTAAATAATTATTCTGATGGATATCTATTGACTCAAATTTTTCTGTTAACCTTTGGTTACTTCTTCTTACTTCAAATTGGAAATCCTTAGGGTCACCCAGGGAAGCATCAGAAGGCGTTTCAACTTCCTTTTGAGGGAGTAGAAGACGGTGCAGGATGGTGAGAAACCTGAAACAGCCATTTTTAATTAATTTCAATTTCTTGGTCAAAATGTAGACGAGCTTTTTTGGGAATACTCATCGGCCTCTTAAGAAGCTCCATAATAGAGGTTTTCGTCGTGTGAAACTCTTTGAAATTTCTGATAAAGGATAACAAACTTTGGTGCTTTAAAAAGACGACACGAAATATTTCCAAAAAAAACATGCCACAAAAGCAGGCAACAAACTTTTGAGGGAATGAGTTTTGCCAGGAACTCAATTGAATCCGTTGACGATGTAAGTTTAAAATAGCAAATGTTAGCTTCCCTCACCGAAAAGCAACGAAAATTGGAAGGAGGCTATGATTACTCAGGTTAATACAGGTTTGCTGAAACATATTATTCGCACATCTCAGTAAAATCATCCTTGCATCCATCCCTGACTTGATCCTTGGGGTGAGAGAATACTTCAACGACGTCAATACGCCAATAAATATTTATTTCACTCGTATGTGTCATCCTAGTCATCGTTTTTTCAAACTTTTTATTTATAGCTAACCATATTAAAGCACACTGCAAGTTTCCGAAATTCGTAGTAAGCAACTTTAACTTAGGAGTTTGTGAACTTTCAGTGCTAGTCCATTAGATTTAACAATGGGCTATGGCTACACATAGTGTGAAACACATATCTGGGGTTTATATTAGCATCTAGAACCAAAACGGACGTAGTAGCTTAGAATAATCTGTGATACCATAATAAATAAAATATTATTCAAATTTACGGTTGGAAAATATTCGAATGAAAAGCTTTATGTTACCCTTAATCATTATAAATTTGAGGATTTGATTTACGATGACAACTGATGGAGTTACTCTAACGATTGCATGTAGCGCTGCAAGATATTTTCGTAAGTCCACATATTACGTTTCAAAAAAACAAAAGGACATATAAAAATGTTGAGATAAGTCCTATACCGTCCCCATCTCCTCCTGGGAAAACATTTGAGGGAGTTGACTGTGCATTTGCTCCCTCTCTCGCAAGGCATCGGAAACTTTCACTCCTCCGAGGGTCACATATGCATAAGTGCGACTAGTTTTCTTCCTCCCTTGTCTCCTCCCTTCCTCCATTCTCCTCATCCCCCAGGCTAACTCCCTCGCGCACACACTTCCTTCCATTCGCGCGAGTGGCCTCTTTTGTTTGCCCGCCTGGTGCGCGGGCGATAAGGTCCCGGGTCGCGTGGATGCATATGCAGAAGGGACACTTAAATCTGAAGGTGGCGGAGAGAGAGGACGGGACTTATGCCCCCGAAATCCGCTTGGGCGGCGTTCTTTCGTCCGTGTGTGTTTTCGCATGCCCATTTTACGCGAAGGGCACAGTATCCATGACGGCGAAGGTGGACTCTCAAATCCCTGATTGTCATTAACAGATACCGGTGTGTCCACCAGTAACCGCAGGAATCTCCTTTGCTTTCATTGTAACCTCTCGAGCACGCAGCAAGTCGCTTCATAAAATGACATTTATGTTGAATATTTGCTCTGACTGAATTAGTATTTTTGCAAAACGTGTTTTTTTCCAATCTATTCTCTCCTTGGACCGCCCAAAAAGTAAAATATATCAAACATTTTGTGTCTTTCGCGTCGCAGGATTCTTTATTTCTGATAATCTGCCTCTAAATTCTATCCTTGCCAACCATCACTATGATCTATGGGAAGACGTGTTTCGACACTTCTACGTCTACCTAATACCCTGCAAGGCAACTTGGTGTACCCACACCAGGCATGCTCAGCATACGAACAGACGAAGTCACGCATCATGTATGAAAGATCAATAAGAAAACAACTCTGACCTGCAAATGAAATTGTGACGACGGAATATTGCAAATATCGGAATGATAATATGCACGCGCGGATCCGCGATTATCACCTCTATATTAGTGGCTAAATTGGATAGGGAATTTAGAATGGTTAGAAGAATTACTGATTGAAGGTCGCTAAAATATCAACAGTGTTTTTATTGGGAAATCTGCCGGTTTAGTAAGGTTTTGGATGGACACATCTACCAAATAAATATTTTTTTTCTCATAAGAGCACACAACTTAACATCAAAATCTAAAATTCCCTTTTCATCTCTGTTACTTCCTTGCTCCCTTCATCCTGTCCAATATCCCTATCCTATTCCTGCCCTTTCCTCGTTTGCCTAACATTCCTCCATCTATTACACTCTTCAACATTCCTTTTCCGATCAAAGCACACTTCATCCATTTTTCCTGCCTCCTTAGGATTTCTCCCAATAAGTATAGCCCTCTCCTCGCCGACCATACCCAGTGCTTCCTCATTTGTTTTCCTTTCGGTCCATTTCACCCTCTCCATCCTTCTCTATACCCACATTTCGAAAGCCTCCAATCTACGTATATCATCCTGCTTCAGTGACCATGTTTCCGTGCTTTACATAACTACACTCCATATCAAAGTTTTGACGAGTCTTTTCTTAATATCCTTACTCTATGTCCCTGTCATCAACTCCGTACTACTTTTGAACGCCTCTTTTCCTGATGTGATTTTTTCTCCTTACGTCGTTACTACTTTGACCATGTTCGTCCACAACACGGATATGCCATCCCTGCTATTCTTCTCCACAGCCACATTTCAAAATTCTCCAATTCAATTCATGTATATACACATGCTAAAATTTGGACTCACAGGAGCATGCGTCTACATAAAAACATCAACTGTGGGCAGCATCAAAAATAATTTTTTTTTCAATTGCCAGCTATATTAAGGATATAAAATAATTTAAATATTTAAGATAATTTTATTTTCGCTATGGTAAATAAATGTGAAATACATCTCTACATATAACAGACGAGCTCTTTGCAACAAAATGAACAAAGAAACTAAGGTTAGATGAAATAGTGCCATTATAATAGGCTACATAGTATGAAATAGAAGTACACTGTTTTCCCTTAGCGTGGTTGCTTTAAGTTATCCGCTCTAGGTTATAATCTTCGTTCAATATTTTAGTCCCAATTATTTTATTCGTCCCAACGGTAAGCTATACGCGCTCATGATTACAAACAGGCAAAATAGCAAAGTTGAAAGTTGCAGAGTAGGTCATAAACAAGGCCAGAAACTAGGTTTGGGATCGTTCACGGAGTGAAGTTTTAATTGAAGATTAAATCTCTTGCATAAATTGGAAGCAGATCTCTTTCGCGATGCTGAAAATGAATTATTCATTCATTGTATCTTGGTGGAAAAGATCATGACAATAAGATTACTGAGATCACGTGTAGAACTGGCAGATCCAAGATGTCATTTTTCCCGCTAGCAATATGTGATCAAAATAACTGTAAGTGACATTGATAGGGCGGAGAAAGGTTTTTTACTTATTTCATTCTTAGTAGCCTATTATGTTGTCATATTTTCGTCTAATCTTAGTTAATTGTCCTCCTTGGCACTAGCAGCTCCTCTCTTATACATAAAGAAGTATTTTACTTTTAGTTACCATAGTTAATGTAACAGTTGTTCTCATCATCTCCTACATTAGAATAGAATTGTTTTCCATATTTATTGTAATTGACGAAAAATAGAAACTTAATATTTGTTATTGCATGCCCGAAAATATGTTTATTTTTTACTTTCTCTTGCTTTTTTCCCAAGATTACGCTGTCATTGGTCTCCTTAACAAACCGCGTAGGCTAATTCCGGATGGAATGCAACATTTGGAGGTGCAAGATTAAAATCCATTGCAGTCACAATATAGTATATCCCAGACTTTTTTTCTATTCCAAGTGATTTCAATGATTCGCGATAAAATACCTTAAACTTCGGTCGAATTAGCAAAAGATTACATAGATAGGTTGTCGATATCCATTGAAAACCCCCACCCCTACAATTGCATACTCATTCATATGGGAATCCAGCTCCTGGCTAAAGCGAAAATATCATTAAGATCAAGATTACATAAAAGAGTTGTCGATGGCTAATGATATGGGAGGCCATTATTGGCCATCATGATAGCCATCCCACTATCATCAGCTATCGACAACCAGTCAACGTAATCTTGATATCAGTTATATTTACGCTATAGCTAGGAGTAGGGTCCCCAGATAATTACAAACAGTGTGACATGAAGTATTTTCAGGAAAATATATTCCATACAAACTCCTACCTACGGTCTCGAGGTAGGAGGGTCTGGGACCTTCGAGGGTTCCATATCTACATTCCATTCCTGCTACTTGTAACGTTGGGTCGCATTCCCTGCCTTTCACAGTCTCCTTGGGGGGTAGAGTGTTTTGTGTTGCATGTTCATGTGGTGGTGGTGTTTCACATTCTTGCTTGTTTTGTGCTGGCTTGCGTGTTGTTGGATGGCTTTCGTGCTGCATCCTGGGGTCTAGTTTTTTGTTGGTTTGTGATATATCTGTTTGCTTGAGAGTTGGATGAAGCGATTTTTGCATGAGTGTGTGCGTTGCTGAGGGTGTAATTTTCCATGTTGTTGTTTTGCATGTGGTATTGTTCCTTTTTACGGTTGGTGACGTAACGCCCCCGCCACACGCCCTTGGGGCGGCTTGCGGGGTATTATGTAGATGCACATCTAAGCAATGCCATGCAAGCTGCGGTAAGGGCGAGTGGTGGGTGGTGTTAGGGCGCCAACCATACATGCACAACTCATAAGGTCAGTCATTAGTATATATGACCAATTGAAAAATTTGGGATTCACCGTATTATTTGGAATTGTAATGACCGAAATATGTCGTAAACAATTTCGGAAGAGCATTAGAGGAGTCAGACTATAAACTTATGCTGGGGAATAGATTTCTGAAATGAATTAGATGCAGAGGGAATTATTATCGGCGTAGTTCTGAGTGGGAAGCATTGAAAACTCGAAGATTACATGAAACTAATAAATACAGAATAAGTTTAAATTGTATGAGATTAGCGCTGACACAGGAAATGCATGATTTGATTCCCGCATTGCAGAGTAAGCAAAGACCACGACGAGAAGTGATGGGAAATTGGTTCACCAACCGATATATGTAAGGAATCATTATCTCCTGGAATAATTCGTGACCGCAAAAGAATGCGTAGATCATCACTTTCGGAAATTTTAACTGTCAGAGAAAAAAGCGACGCCGAATACCAGTAATGTCTCAGGATACTCATGGCTGGTGACCTTAAACCCCTTACCACACGCCATCTTGGCGTCTTGCTGAATGTGACGCAGATGTCTGGGACCTTTAATATTATAAGCGGTCTGAAAATGAGGGAGTTAGGTTTCGCACGATGCCTGGGAAATATGGCACACCTTAGCGGATAGTAGGCTTCGAAAACGGTACTGCAGAACATAAACATATTTTCTTTACGCTTTCGTACTTCGGGTTCCCATATGTACCATCCACTGTACTATGTGACTTCATTAATTCAAATTTCTTTCTTTTTTATTCCTCATCCAAAATTCTCTCTCATATCCCTTCCCCAAAATAGTATTCCTTTCGAAGTTCCGACTCTTTTATCTCCATGAATTATTTCAACGCACCATGCATTTTCCTCATTTTATTCCCTTCACCGACCATCACGAGTTTTTCTTTACTCCTCTGGAGCTATTATTCTCGATTTTTCTCTAAGATCACATCTCAGCATTCCCCACAAAACTACGCTCATCATTTTCCTAAAATAGGTAGTGCTAAGTTCCGTACCCAGATCTTTACCAATATTTTCCGTTTACGAATATACTCGGAGTCTATGTTGTCAGCCCTATTCTCTTTGTAAACGCTACTTTCGCAAACTCAAGTCTTATAGCCTTAACTATGACATATCTCTTCTATTATCTTCCAAAATACCTTCAAAATATGTGGAATGTTCCGAATACCGTGTTAATAAAATTTTGAACTTAAACTTCTTATTTCCCAAGTAAACGTTACCATTAAAAGGATTTTCGGGTCGTATTTGAAATAAGAATACCGGAGCACGGTTGATAATAACACGAGATCCTTGGCTGAGAATAATTAGATACGAATATAGTTCTATTGAATAAATTTTACCAGGCCAATTGATTTATAATGAGAAAGGAACCAGCAAATTTTTTAAAAGAAATAATAAAAAAATTGTATGACCGTCATTTTACGTAAATTTATTCACATGTAGAGAATGGTTAACTATTCTGAAAAAGTAAACATGAATATCCGTACTTATTAACGAATAAAAATTGATTTGGTCAATGAAAATATTTTTCGCAATCTTTGCCTTTGATGTTTAAAATATGTAACTCAATGCAGGGTAAATAAATATAATAAAACGGATGTGAAAGTCTCACGGATGTCAATAATAATTTGTTATGAAGTTATCACTAGCGAACAAAGAAAAAAACACAGAAGCACACTAAAAAGAAAAGCAAGGTTTTGGGAGCGGAGGGGGGATGAAAATATGTAAAGATCGGGGTAATTAATGTCTAATATTAACTCCTGGGTAATTCCCGGAATCCAGGAGGCCGATAAACACCTGCTCTACTGTTTTCAGTTTGAGTAGAGGGTCAGAGAGTGGAAGGGACCACCAATATAGAGGTTACAACTCGCGGATCCGCGCGAGCATATTAGCATTCCGATATTTGAAATTCCTAGGCTGAACCGAAACCACTAGATTCTTACCGCTTTCTTCCCTCACTTTCCAGCATACCCTGAGCTTCCCGCGCCCAAGTCCTCGCATTCCTTCTGTTTGAAACCTTGTCTGACCTGAAGAAGACGTAAGAGAAGGCCGATAGCTTTAACTTTCTGAAATTCGAATGTCCTTTCACGTGTTTTCTATTTATAATTTCGTGTTCTATTGTGCCATCCAAATGTTTTATTGCTCTCCTTAGTGCTCCTACATCATCGTTACGTGATAGACACTTTATCAATCTATATTTCGAGGATAAGGTATCGTTAATTAGAGGAATTATAATTTAGGGCAAGATTCCAGTTATTGGATGAAACTTACTATGGATACCTTCACTTTTGAACCATGTCTCAATTCTACTAGGAAAACATGCTAAAAATATGTAATCAATAATGGCGGAGTGGAAATTTTAAATGATAAAACCTCCATTAGTGTCCATCATCTCCTAAGAGACCCTTTTACTCGAGTAGTAGGTGCGTGAGAGTATCAACAAAAATGCTATCCTATCCGTTTCCACTTTTTCGTAATCCTTATCCATAGCACGTACCTAACACGTAATTTTCTCATTTGTTTCTTTCTTTAAACTGTTCAGAGGTTTACAATTCGTGTATTTAAGTTTATGTACTATGTAAAATTAATTAAGTTGTGGGAACGGCAAATCATGCCAGCGAATTGGACGTTTATTTAATTTTATTAATAGAATCAAGTCTTCTATTCTATAATATAATTTTAATTTTAGGTGGATTTAGTCTTATTTTTATTATTAGTATTATTGTCAGTATTAAAATGCACATAAGTAGATAGAAAATGTTAGGTGGCACACAAGTCCCAAGTATTTCAATCAAACTTGCTTTGGAAAAACAACGTGGAACAGGATGTATATGCAATACCAAGATATTTAAATGGCAAAGCTTAAATTGCGGAATTTTTAATTCATTGTTAGTTCAAATACAACCAGGTAAGCATTTACTATGTTTACCAAGACACTTGACCCACAAAGTAACTATATATTTGGTTTTACAATCCAATATTGACGTAAATAAAGATACGTGACACAAGAGATTTCTTACAACACTGAGGGAATTACTATGGCACCAAGTTATATTGGTAGAGTTGGCGAAGGGGATAAAATAAGAGAGATAAGACACGATCACAAGCAGATTCAAGTGCTCGTTCTTACCTTGCACGATACGCAATCATATTCAAAACGAACCCAAGCGTCCGAATCGATCAAATTAAAGACAAAAATGTGATGATTAATTTAAAGCATCAATTATTGCATTATATGCATGGGAAAGTAAGTAATTTTTTATACTATCAATTATTTATTCAAATTTATTCATTAAATAATATTTCTTTATGCATCACCGGTTCCTCAACACCCATCGTCACATCCTTTCGGCACCTTGCGGGGTATTATGTGGATGTAAGGCATGTTTCAATTTATTTCGTGGTTTAAATTTTTTTGTAGGTAGGTTGCAGAAAAAAGGCAATTACTTACAAGGAAAATGGTTAAATATATGCTGTAATCGCATCAATTTTAAATGTTCTCAACTAAAAAAAAATTATAATGCGAGTCTAACTATACTGTCCAGGTATGAGAGCCCAAAACGTGGTTCATATCTATTGTACGCACACGTGGAAATAATTGTTACCTTTTTTTCCGGTAGTTTTACGCAGTCACAAAGTATGATCGAATTCATCAATACTGTTGTTTCTATTGGCATACATGGAAGCTGAAACAACACCTTTAAATGTTATATTTCACTTGCGTTCTCATTATTGATAACTAATGCTGATTATTTTAGGTTTTAGATCGGCACACAGACCAACCACAGCTAAATATTTAAAACTCACCTAAACCGGCACCACTTCCACTGCTACGACAAACCGTTCTTCGACTCCGCATACTTTCTTTTTGCCTTTACCATGACCATAATCTTTATTCACCGGCCTCACTTTCTCAACGTTCTCCATCGTTATAGAAACTAATAATTTTCAACACTTTCAATTATGGTACTACTGGCTTTGATATTTGACTGTCATTATCAAGGGCAAAATTATCCGTGTTTTCGTCTCTATTTACGGAGATAATGACCATCTCCCTACAGATAGAACAAAGATAAATCATCTCTGGTCCTGTGGGGGAAAAGCGATTTGAATTTAGGAGGCGAAGCAGGTATTGTGAGTTCAGATGCATGACCTGCAATAATATTTGAATAGGAAGGTAAATGGACAGAACTGGAGAATGAAATTCATATACATGATCCTTTAACAAGGATTCCTCTATAGCGTTCACATTCTCAAACATTTCTAAGATATTCATTTTACCATCTGTACATTCTAAATGTAAAATAACTGGTTCTACATCCCTCTCATATATTAGCTTAAAAAGATGTTTGGAAAAATTTCATAGACATATGACCTTTTTAATAAGTCCTATGATGTTCATTTTCCCTCGTCCTAATTTTCGTATTCATTCGACGGATATTTTGAAGGGCACGTATTACACTTTAAAACATACGCCCCACTTCTATTCAAAGATTCATAAGTATTTTTGGAGTTGAATAGCATATTCCTCATGGTCATAGGATTATAGCAGGAAATTTTCACCTCATCTTAAACATCGTCTTAAGCAAACTGTGCGAGAATTTGTCCAAGAAAGGGAGCTTACACCAACGGCTGGAGACCGAGGGTAACATAGAAGCGGTTTTCCTGCCATCACTGATTCCCCCAGCCGTTGGTTTAAGCCCAAGACGGTTGTTGTCTTCCACCGTCTTCCCCACTTTCAATATCCTCCTTTTTTCCATGAACTTCACTATCTCTTCATCACTGAAGATGTCCTCCAACGAAAATTTCCGCGTTCATCGAATTTATCTGAATAACCTTTAACCCATCCTCACTATACGTGAAACATAATTGTTTTTTTCCCTATCCAGCTTATCTTCTGCGTCCATCTTCATAAGAACGCATCAAAAATCTCTAATACATAGCATTAATCCCTCTTCTTCAACGACTATTTTAGTAACAATGCAGCCCATTGCTGCGTATTTAAATCTTCAGTTCTTCTCTTTGAGAACCTTTTTCTTAAAGAACATGTGTATGTGTAAGTAT
This sequence comes from Hetaerina americana, assembly GCF_022747635.1. Lineage (NCBI taxonomy): Eukaryota > Metazoa > Arthropoda > Insecta > Odonata > Calopterygidae > Hetaerina > Hetaerina americana. The sequence goes on along the minus strand of NW_027287205.1, from coordinate 33,635,201 downwards.
CAAGAAATTGCTTTTCTGAAATGCACACCCAGCGATAGCCTGTTCAAAGTCCGTTTACCTCCAATATACCGGGCAAATGTTAGAACGATTCTATCTGATTTAATTTCTTTCTTCTATTTCAATGTTACACTTGACAATGCAACATTTTTTCAAAGTGTAATAAATCATCACCTTGACTGGTATTCAAACTCAGATTAGTTCCTAATTGTTCCATTGTAATGCGCATTAGCAGATGACTCCGTTCAAAGTTACCGTTGCGACATCTCCCGCGGTTTCTTTGAATTTTTTAAACTTGACATTTTTATTTCTTTATACCTTCATCATTTTTTATTTTTGAGTGGCTAATAAACTACGGATGCAATTTTTGTGAACATAAACTCTCATCAGTTCCAGTTCCCATGATTTAGGCTCAGGAAGTAACATGACAACAAAGAGAGGATTGACTCTCAAAGATACAATTCCGAAATGTTTTTTTGCTTGCTGATGGCGTACAAATACGTTCAGAGTGAAGATTGAGAAATTAAGTAAGTTGTAGTGATATCGACCTTACTTTATAGCTGCTTTAGAAATGCAAACCCAAAAAAGAAGCATCGTATTTCTTCAAAGAGCATGTTAAAACTGTATCCATGTTGATTGTCTGCCACAGAAGTCCTCGGGTAAATTTCAATCCCTAGAAATATCCTCTAATTAACGTTTCAATACCTATTATTCTGTAAAAATAGAACATTTTCTTGTAGATTGTTTGTTGTCTCTCCATAGGATAGCTTTCAGAAACATGGTTTTGGTTTTCGATTTCATTGACTATGGTTCACTTATTCAAGCTGTCCACAAGGTAGGTTTTACAGGCTTCAAGATATCTGCGAGAATCCTTCAATTGTTATCAGTTTTTATCCTTCAATTGTTTTTCAAAGTGCTAAATCTTTTTCGCTCGGTGGTGTCCGAGGCTTAAAATGTCAGCGAATATTCCACATCATAATCAAACTTAAAGTATACGTTAAAGGTATCCGATGAAAAGAAATTGAATCATCCAAATGGTGATAACTCAAAAACTTTGTGAAAGCTTATTTAAAGTCATATGTAAAATTCGTCACCAAATGTGGAAAAGTCTGCACAACAGCTGCATTGATTTTTAACGACGTCATTGCTCGTCATCGTAAATTAATGCAAAATGTTAAATCGGAACAATAATATATTTTTTAAGATAACTTTTCGCTTTAAAAATTAAGAAGTTGGCTGATTTTCTTTGAGGTAAATTATTTTTTTATTTTTTACATACCGTTATTTTATTTAGACATACTAGTAAAATAAGTATCCTCTTGCTTGAAAACGCGCGATGAAAAACCCCTGAGTTACACATAATTTTTTATGCATTTATAATAAGCGTCTAGTATTCGGGATCCTTGCAAGAAAACGTGGATTCAGAAATTGGATCAGGTTCAGAGAAAATCCGCCAGACTTCTTAAATATTTCTACGAGAAGAAAGTAAGCAACACGGGTATGCCGTAAGAGTTAGGTTGGAGGTCTCTTGTTTCATGAAGAGAGCAGGCAAGACAAACTTTGAGAAAGGCCAAGAACACCTGAGTTTTTCTGCGACGTTGTGGGATATATTATGGCACCAACTCATGGAGTCGACCACCAAGATAAAATAATGGACATAGTCACCCCCACACAGATTCAAGTATTCGATTTTTCCTCGCAAAATAAGCTTTCATAAAAAAATCATGCACAATCAAGCACTTGAATATATAATTTTATATTCTTATTATTATTATATAAAGCATTAAAGTTATATATAAATATATATAAATATATATATATATATATATATATATATATATATATATATATATATATATATAATTTTAATGATTTATCCAATTTTTGCATGATTTACGTAGCCATGTACGTATCCAATGACCGATTTTTTTTATATGAGCTAATATATATTCAAGTCAAGGACTTAGTAGTCCAGGGTTAGAGCGTTAGATCACTGACCAGAGGGTCCGGGTTTGATTCCTGGGCACGCCTCTTTGGACACACGTAGCTTCACCCAAGCTGTGTAATTTTTCGAGTATCAGACTGCCATGGGAACCCATAATTGGCACAGGGAAAGGAATCGGCCCTCCTACCCCAATGTATGAATTTAATACTCCATCGGGCTTAGTACTGGGTGAATTCTACCTACGTAGTAAACTGACCTTCGAGTTGATAACTATTTTTATGGTTTATGCGAACTAATAGTTATGCATGAATAGCTGGTGCCTTAACACCACCCGCCACCAACCCTTGCGGCGATGTTATGGGTATCGTGTTTGATGTCGAATCTCTTTAATATTTATCAGCAACTACATCTACACCCACCCTTCATGGTAAAACTAGGGTGTGTCGCAGTGGGTTTTAGCTCACCAACTATTAGTAAAAATACCGATCAACGGAATGCCATGATTTTACTTCTGGAAGGTAACAGCTGATTTATACGACGTTTTGAATACTTTTGGCAACGGATTCTGCTCGACAGTCATCATCCCTCAACCCTTCTCCCTCAGGTATCTCAAGTCATTGTAATGAAGGGATAAAATTATTCCCACTGTGATGCCGTTAATATCCAATCATTTGTATTTATTTACTAGTTTAAATCGTCCATATCACCATGCTTTTGGTGGCGCTCAACTGAAAACATCCAATAATATTGTGCACTTTCTCGTCGTTTAATATTAATTATGGCATATGCTTGCCTCTGTATCCTGTTGAATCCAAAATTAGACCCGTTCTGCGCAGAGCCCGAAAATTTTCGATTCGTACAAAAACACTACATATTTAAACAGATTAAATGCAGAATTAGATATGAGGAATCATCTGCCTCCTATTAACCAAGCGATTTGAAGGGATTTGTAAAAATGTCTCATTCCTCTCACAATAATTATTTGTTCTGAAATATTATAATGCTAAATTAATTTTAACGATTCATTATTTTAAGTGAATTCAGATTTTTTGGTATGTTTAATTTTTGTTCAAGTTATTTTAACCTTCGAAATTCCACTCAAATGAATGCAATTGATCTGTGAGATCGCCATAAATTTTCAAAACTGAAACGGGGACCTCGAACAAAAGAGTTTTGGGAAGGCTGATTTAGTTTTAAAATTTCGTTGCTATCTCATGCTGCTTCTTCCAGATCTGCTACGCTGAAAATGCCGGCGAATAGTTTCATGGGCATACTTTAGTCTTTATCTGCTGATTACGTATTAACCTCCATCAGAAGTACTGTTACCAATATTTTGAAAATTTCGTATTTCTAAAATGCTCACAAACCTTGCACCTGGAATTGGAGACAGCATCATCAATTTACAAACTGACTCCTCTCCGGCTATTGAGAGACTTTTCGATCAATTCTAATCTTTTGAAAGATGTGCACAACTGCCAAAATTCACTTCTCTAAGCCTTGCGCTTAGAAAACATGTTCATCTTGATGAGTGATTCGGGCAAAAATCACCGTTATTTCGCGCGTTAGTTACCAGACAAAAGGTTACGTAAGAAATGTCTGCCTATCTACGGAAACACCTGCTTCAAGAGATTCGCCATTTCTATGAATTGAGCCTTGAGCCAAAAACTTCAGCCAGGATAATCAGTATACCTCGGTAATCAGCAAAATCGGTATTATAACAATATCCCCTCACTATTCTAAATAAACTTCTGATGTTAAAATAGGCTCTGATTGCATTTTCTCTTTTTTTTACTTTGTTTGATTCTGAGAAGGGTAGACAAGAAGCTCTGAGATTCAGGAAATGTTAAAGAGTAGTTTACGAAAAATATGGCAATGGATGAGGTCGACCGGCAAATAAAGAGATTGACAAGAGTGAAACTTTTCCCAACACCTATTTGGGCATCGAATCTCCGTAGAAGCTCAGTGTGTAGGATTCGCCTGAATAAGAAGTGGATGGTGACGACACAGAATGTTTCGAACTGGTAGTTAAATACAAGCATATAAAATACTAAGATATTTACATTATCAATCAGTTAAAAATCGAAAGAATGCGACAAATTTTATGTCCTGTTGATTGCCTTCTGCCAAATATTTTTCATAACTTGCGAATCACGATAATTACGAGATACGATACATGCGGAATGGGTGATACGATACAATATGTTCTTCCTTAAGAGATTTCTCAAATATGTTGAACTCGTGCCTACGTTTGTTCCAATCGATATAGTGGACTAGACATGCTAATTAGTATTAATTTTTGATTTGCACAGCCTATTAGCGGGGAATTGGATTGACTTCCGATATTGCAAACGTTTGTCATTTAATCTGAAGCATTATTGTGGATGTATTTGTTTTATGAAGTACAAGTTAAACACCTTGAATGAAACATGATTCGCTAATCCAACTAGCATTAGTATTTGTCCCACTAATCACGTTGTCTGCATTTTCTTGAAGCAATTGACATGGATAGGCATGTAGACAAAAAGAAAAGTTTAATTATAAAATAGATGAAGCCGAAATAACCCATCTCAAAAGAGGTCAAAAACTTGGTTTAAATTAATATCAAACCTTGCATGGAATGAATATATTAGAAGAAATGTGGTTCTATCTTAAAAGAAGCTAGGTTCCATTAGACAGGTTTTAAGAAAATTAATAAAAAGGTAAGAGAGAGCGCTTTAGTTATGCCACATTTCGGATTCGCGGCAAGTATTTGGGACGCATGGGAGGAAATTTTAATTAAGGAATTGTAAAAGGTTGAGGGAAAATCCGCTAAGGCTTGTTAAAACTTGCCTCGAGAAACGATTAAGCGTGACGGGTACGCCGGAGGAATTTGGTTTGAAGCATCTTGATTCATCTTTGAGTTTTCTTTCACACTGAGGAAATTATTATGGCACAACATCGTATCGGTAAATATAACCAAGGGATAAAATAAAAGTTATAAAAAGTCATTCAAGTATTCATTCTTTCCTCGCGAGAAACTCGTACTTGCAAGCAACCGCATTAAAATCAACCCAATCGCTCGAATATATTTGCTTGAAGACAAGACTTAAACATTTAATGATTTAGTCAATAAATGCATGATGTACATAGATATGACTGTGTATATTTGTACAATCTCTTTTATATTAATTAGATAATATATTTGTAAATGCATAATAAACGTAGTTGTAATGAATGCAGTTATACAGGTATGGCTGGCGCTCTACCATCAGTCACCACATATCCTTGAGGCGGACTGGTACGGTGTATCAGTGATGGTCAGAAGCACGATTTGCAACGATAGAACTTATTGGTACGAAGGTACCAATAAGTTCTATCGTTGTGGTAACCAGTGGTAACTGGGCTTTGAGTACTAATTATCTTGTTCAAGTGTTGGCTGGTAATGCTCTCATCCGTTAGCGTAATTACTTCCGTGGAGGTACAGAAATGCACCTGCCTGCCTGGTATCTCAAAGGTCACGGGTACGATTCCCGCTTAGCTAGGTTTTACTTCAACTAGTATCACCAGGGAATTTGTGATTCTCCTTGTTATTTCATATTTATTCAATTGTAAAAAGCTAACTAATGTTGGAAAATTGAATATTTAGGTTTCACCATCTAACTGCAATACTAAGTTCTTCTTTTATTATTGAGTAAGGGAGCCACGATTTTGCGTTCCGTGGCACTCATGCATTTTGTGTACGCTAAAATTTTCTTTTTTCCAAGACTTCACATAAAGGAATATGTTTAATATTTAGTCGACATTGTTCATAAACACCTGACTAATATGACTTTGAAAGAGAGGTTGAAATTTCAGAGAAGACCAAAGTAGCAACACGGCTCGGAGTGGCGAAAATATGATAAATTTCATTATTCACTCCGCAATGATCAGAAGATTTCTGGCTTCTATATACAAGCATCAATCTGGACTAGAAACAAAGCAAATGGCGATGTAAATTATATGCATTGAAGTCGGCCCAGGCGTTTTCTCTCAAAGGAAAAGCTCAAAACTCGGGGGCAATCGAGGAAAAAGTCCGATATCGGCGTGAATATACTACGAAATATACTACGTACTTACGAAAATAGTACCTGAGACGAGAATATTTTCATCACACCATCGTCTCAAAGGAGAATCATCCATTTATCCAAATCATTTCCCAACCTTCGGAGCATTCTCTCTCCCTCACCGCGCAACAACCCCCTCCCCCAATCTATGATCTTTTATACAAAAAATAATAATAAATAAAGGCACACCTCTCCCACATTTCCACTCGTGTGGAAATCACGTTTGAAATCCACGGACGCAGGAGGGTTGGATGAGAGGGTGCGGGGATTGGTTAGAGGCGGGTTCTGGGGAGGAATGTGATTTGCGTGGGCGAGGGAGGTAGGGGAGGGAGAGAGGTGGCGGAGGGTTTGGTGGTCGAGGCGCCGGCGCCAGAATGTAAAGGGGAAAGAGAAAGTTTTCCTTCCCTCCCTCCCGGCCACCACGAGGGCCTCCCGGCGGTTGCGGTTCCAGGCCACGGCGACCGACTTGGCGCCACGGGTCGCGCGTCACGAGCGACTAGACGTCCCGAGAACCGGTCCTCCGGCTTGCTTTTCCCCCTCGCAGGACCCCTCCACCCACCTCCCGGAGCCACCAGCCGCCCCTCGGCCTCCTCCATCCCCGAATCGCCCCAACATACGACACACGACCCGCACGAGGTCACCACCCACCGCAGCCAATAGAGGGCACCACCCGCCGCCGATGCAGCGCGGGAAAGGAGGTAGGAGCCGGGAGGTCCCGGTGACCCCATGGCGGGAGGTCATTGCTCCATTTGTGCACCCTCACTTTCACCAATCATTAACGCGTAGTACAGGGGTCCAGGCAGCCAAAGGTCCTCGGACCGCTTCTGGCCGGCAACGGGCTTGGTCCGACCGCTTCACGCCATCCCCATTGTTCTACAGCACAACTTCTTGGCCTTTTAACCACGGGGAGCTGTCATTACTGCAGGGTCTAGCAGCTGTCATGAACTCAAAATGAAGGAATCAAAAAGTTGCCTGTTCTTAGATACCAAAAGAGCATTTGATCAAGTACATGCGTACTTAAAACCAAATCTTATCCTCCAAATTATGTTCTTAAAACAGATTCAAAGTTCATTCATAGCAGTAAAAACTCAGTCATTAAATGTCATGACCAGCTTGGAATGATACATTTGACATTCTCGACCTGCCCATAACTACGGCAACCTGAAACCATTCTATTTTATTCATAACTACGGGCCTAACCGTTCCTACATAGATTATCATTCACTGTCTCGCTTCTCTTTCGCCTCTCATCCGTTTAAATTCACATGCTGACTGAATTGACCCGTTTTCTTTATCCTATCGACCCAAGCACCATCGCAAATCTCCGATACCTAATTAGAGTCTTCTATTTCAACATTTTTTTTAAATATTTGCTACCATTGTTCTTGTTGATGTTTCAATTTGCTCCTATCTTATTTTGTCTTGCTATATGTTCCACTGTAAATTGTTAATATTGCTCTGTGTGGACAAATTTTCTAAGTAAGTGATACCCCGCAAGCCGCCATACTGGCGTGTGACGGATGGTGTAAGGGTACCAGGCATTTATGCATTTATATTCACGCGTCCAATTTTTCACATACGTCAGCACAAGCACATGTAGGCATGCAAGTATATGATACATGCCAATTTACACCACGCCATAATTGTTGTGTTCGAGTAAATTTTAACATTTTCATTTTCGATTGAATAAAGTTTTTGAATTCGAATATACTTACGGAAATATTACGTGAGACGAGAATATTTTCGGGGGATCGAGATGGTGCGGGGGCTAGCGCATTGGCTTCCCACCCAGAGGGCCCGGGTTCAAATCCCGGCGGTGTTGAATATTTTTCAGAGGTATCTTGATTCCTACTTGAGGTGCTTTGTGGAGAGCACTTTGAGTGAGTACGCCGTCCGTCGGATGGGACGTTAAACTGCGGACCCCTTGGCGCCTTTCGTAAAGAGTAGGCTAATGCCGGGTTTCTCTCCACCCTTCATCCTTTCCTATCCATCCCCTATGGCGCAAGTGACCTCAGCTGTCGGTCGCCTCCCCTCAAAACTACTACTACGATACGAAGATTACGGGCGGCTCTCGAAATGTTAGAGAATTACAAAATGCTTGACTTCAACTCTGCCACATATTGCGTAAACAACACTGCCTTCGCGCGCTGAAGGCCGTAACAACGGAAAAGATATTTCACGACACATACATTAATAATTACTCTAATTTATATGGACTCATCTGACACCTCCTGCCATACATTCCTGTGATTTAGAAGAGTACGATGTGGATTTAGATTTAGGCAGATAATTCTTGGGACCAATCCACGGAAGGATTTAATTTTCGAATTAAAAAGGATATAGAGAAAGAGGCTACCATGTCGTGAAGAATCGTTGTGAGCCTTCAGAAACCGTCATATCACATGTCATGTCGACATTTTGGAGTTAAAGAACATCTTCCGAGTTAATCTCACTTGGCACTCCTGAATTTTGATGCTTGATGTAGGACTCTTATTATTAGCTTTCTCTCTGATATTGAATACAACCGGAGATTATTTTAACGTAAATTTTGACAGCATTTGATCCAGTTTGAGGTTTGTCAGAAGAATGTTTACCCTATTGCAATCCTACTAAGATCTTCCTCTGCGCTTTACGGTATTGAGATAGCGCCCGATTATGCACGGTCTCGGACGTCAGGTACGTTATCCTTTCCGATGAAGTGGCGCATGTGCCGCGATAAACAAATTTCTCGGCGAGGCAGCAGGGCGCCGCCTCTCGGCTGCAGGTGACGTACGTTAATGGCAACGAGGTGATCGCGGTGATTTGTGTTCCTTTGGCGAGAATGGAGAATCTCCTTAGAGAGTGATGCACACGTGTATAGTGTGCGGGTAGAAGGTGGAGTCTCTCAAAGTGACGCTGCGGAGTTCCCTCGCATGCATTAAGTACTCCCTCCCCTTAATCTCGCGCGGTTTTGGGTGGGGTGCTTAGAATTTGTTTATTTTTCACTTTTCCTGCCCCCATTATTTAAAATAAAAGCAAGCACAAAGCTGAGCAGCTAACACAGCGCTTCCAAAATGAGGATAAAACTATGTGAGACAGTGCTTTATTCATTTTATAAATCTAAAACAGCGAACTTGACGCCAACGTTGACCCCCTTCCCCTCCAGTCTACATCCCCTTCTCCCGCTATTTAGGGACTCTGTCCCTCTCAATGGTTTCTTGTATTTTTTCCTTGAGGAAAAGATTCTTCGTCTGTTTTCTTATTTCGTTTTAAGGCTCCACAAACGAAGAATTACGCAAAGAAGAACGAATATCAAGTAAACGGTCTGCGATTTTTTTCCCATTTCCATCCGTGTCTCTAAAATCAAAATAAAAAAGGGATGTAAACAACGGGGTCGGCTGGCCGCCATCTTTTAGTCAGCCATTTTATCGCTCGTGTAATATAAACAAAATGGCAGTCTGCGTATTCTATTGCGACCGTTTGGAAGGAAGTCGTCGTAGGTAAGCTGTGTCGACGATCAATTCTCTTTAAGATGCATTCCCCCCTCCCCCTTTCCGTTTGGGCACAGGAGGAAAACGTCTTCGTTTCGTCGCCCAGTATTCGTCTTCATTTTCGTCGAAAATCCCCCGTTTCTTTTCCATCACTTAAGAACTGGATTCCGCCGTCGAGATATTGCCAAGATAAACAAAGCATTAGCGGCTATATCCTGGCGTGAGAAGGTCGAGTAAATCCGTAATAGTCTTCTTCCATTACGTAGGTAACCTGGCGAAGAAAAATGGAATTTATGGTCCAACAGGCCTATGTGTACGTATTTGCATGCGTTTTTTTTGGACGATGAATCATCTATATAATGTGTGTGCGGAAACTTATAATTTCAATTAAAATATCCGCACTTTCCATTTTCCAGGTTTTATCAGTGGTCTCAAAATTTACGTTGGGAAAAATATTATTAATCTTCTAGCAAATTCCAAATGAAATTAAAGTGAAAAAATATTCGGTGTTTATCCTACACACAGTCAATATTGAACAACAGAACAACTTGAAAACTGAATTTTGAATTTTGCAACACTGAATTTCTCAATCAGAAATAATAATATAAGTTACAATTAAGAATAATATGCACCTACTATCTAAGCGGCGCAACAGAATTGAGGGCAAAATTTGTTTGTTAAATTGAAATACGAGTTCATTGCGATGTAACAAAAGTTAATTATACACATGATATTACCTACATATGAAACACCTTGGTAGCATAAATGCTAGATATTGAAATGAAATTTTTATCAGAGATTAAGACAGAGGTCTAAATCCGCATTATTTTCCTCTTGATACCCCTACCCACGTACTGAAATAGTATTCGCTAGGATACGCCATTGGTAGACTTGCTGGAAACATTTGCAAAGAATCTCCATTGATAAGTATCCATTTTGACATAATCCACATACATTTTCGCCGTACAAAATGCGCGGCTAATACGTATGTGCCTCCACATAGCTCCCCAACCCTGGGATGATTAATGAGAAAAAATGACTGAAATTATAGCAAATTTAAAAATAAATGTTTACTGATTAGGTGTAAATTGGTGCCACAATTGTCAAAAACGGTCTTTTTAGTGAAAATTATAATGAATAACGTTTCCCATCCCAATTGAGCGCCAAAATAGTATCAAACTATGAAGTTTTCTTATAACTATTTTTTTTTAAACTTGAGGGATCACACCGATGAACGTCAAAAAAATTACAAATAATTCATTTAACTGCATTTGACTTCAATTAAAAAAACTTACAGTAGTTATTTCGCTTGATCTGTGTCATACAATTGTTATGCGACGCATATAATCGTACATTTAAGAAAGTGCTAATCCTACCAAAATGATATTGATAGAAATGAGCTCTTACGGCTAGTAATATATAATAAATGGGAAACTCCAATAGCCGTAAACAGTTTACCTTTCTAAACAAAGTAAAATTGAAATTAATTGGCTAGCGCCACAAGTCAAGAAGGGGTAAAAGGTAAAAAAGGATAATGAGGTAGGTAAAAGGGGTAAAAAGTAAAAAAGGAGAGGAAAGGAGACCTATTCACCTTTCTTATCCTCTCCTTTTTTACCTTTTACCCCTTTTACCTACCTCATTATCCTTTTTTACCTTTTACCCCTTCTTGACTTGTGGCGCTAGCCAATTAATTTCAATTTTACTTTGTTTAGAAAGGTAAACTGTTTACGGCTATTGGAGTTTCCCATTTATTATATATCTACCAAAATGACTATAAGTATTTTTAGTTTTAGCTATGATTTTCACAAACATGCATATCACGTATCCTTGTTTCTAAATTTTCTCCAATGTCTACGATGTGAATTTGGTCTCACATCAAAAGAGTCATCAAATTCCCAACTATTTAACTCGAATGATTCGCTTTTAATATGTTTTATAGAATCGATAGAAAAACGATTCCATTGATTTACTTCGGACCTATGTTATGAAGTGGTATCCTAGAAAAATTTGAAACACTAGGAAAACGAATCTCATTTATGTAACGGCCATGTTTATTAAAAATACCTATGGTTTTCATTTATGAAGTAGTAAATTTTTATAACGTCTATCTGCAATGGTAAAGTCATCATGTCTTAAATATTCTTAAGAAAATAAAGGATATTGCCCTCATTTCCTTTTCCCGATTCCAGTTTAGTCCCAATCACTAGAATTTAACTCTAACTATACAAGTTTGCAAATGTTTTTTATCTGCTGAATTACTTTTTCCACCATCTCCCTTTGGCATTAAGTAAGAAAAATTTAAATTGGAAACAATTTTTTTAGTTATAGACATGATAATTTTCATCATTCTGCGTTTGAAAAATCTCAGCTCACCCTTGTCCCCGAGAAGGATCTCCGTCCATGTCACGTGCCTGCCAGAAGGGCAAAAGAAAGGAAAAATTGTTCCAATCCCCGTCCTTAGGGGTGTCCCTTCCTAAAGGTTAGGCTGAGGAGGGCAAATAAGGATCATCAAGAAGGTGACATGGACATTGGGGAAGCTGACAAAAGGTTTTGCCTTTTTTGCGCACAACTGGAAGCATTTGGAAGAAAACCCTTAAGGAAAGTTTGACATCACGATTTGACAACTGAAATGCTTAACTTGGCGATTTTATGACATTGAATTGATCGTATTGTTACTATGTGATCCGTGGCATAAAATGATCTTTAATAAGTAGAAATAATGCACGTCTCTTTAATTATGCACCTAACGTTAGAAATAGATTAAGCTAACCATTTGCCATAAATTGATCTATTGTGGATGATGCTGTTATCTTAAATTATCATTATGAGTTATTTATGTGATGATTATTTCATAGCAGCTACCCAATATCTCCAGTTCATTCCTAATATCTTTAATCCATCCTATAATATTGCCTTAAGCCTTGTCTCTTCTTCTATTACCTACTTCACGTGATGATCTCTATATTTCCTCTGCTATTTGTTTCCCCCTATTTTTCCTTCAATTATAGTCTTCAGCGAACTACCATACCTCAGGATATGTCGAATCAGTATCCCTCTTCTTCTTGTACGTTCCCTCCTTGGGCTTACTGCTTCACCCAATTCGTTGAAGAGCATCACCATGTATTTCGGTCTATGTTATTTTCACCACTGAAATATAGCTCCGCATTTCATTAGTATTTATTTCTTTACTCTGTTGCTTCTGTGGTCCATATCTCACAGATATAGAAATATCAATTCCCTGAATAAGTTTAAATGAACTATTTATTTTTCTAAGGACTATTGAATATTAGATGTTTCCTTTGATAGAACGCCTTCAGTTCCACCCCTATCAGGTCACATTGCTAGTCAACTTGATACCTCTCGTAACTACACTCTTGAACCTCTCCCAATAGGTCTTATCCCATCCTTCGGTCGATATTACCTTATATTATTCGACTGCACTCCATGGCAGTACTTTCCCATGCCTATTCTGCTTACTACACCCCGTTTGATTCTATTAGTGGTGATATTACCAAAGAAATTGAATTCCATTTGATATCCCCTTATCTTTAGTTAAGAAGTATTATCCCAGTTTTTTTAACTAGTATTTAGTTATTAACGGGTCAATGTTTTAGTTTCGTTTGCGTGAAAAAATATGCATGCCCACCCATCTTACTTGCAAGATACCAATGTTTAAATTCTTGCAATGAATCGAAAGATGGCTATTAATTATCATACATTTGAGAAAATTCCTTTTTCAGTTTAAGGTTAAAGCGACTTGTTGAATATTAGTTGACAAGTAACGATTGTATAGTTTTTATAATTGAAAGACAAAGATATCTTTTTTGGATATATCCTATCCTAGGTTAATAAAATATAATTTAATAGTTGATTTATTAAAGTGGATATTTATTTACTTTTTAACAAGCAATTAAAGCATCCTCAACAAAAGTGAACCAAGTTTCACAGTACACCATTAAAAAGATGGTTTTATGAAGATTAATTTCAAATTTTGAAAAGCGATTTCGTAATACAGTTACGAATGTGCTGCCGTACATTTTGGTAATGATTCATTAGGCTAATCATTTTTAATATCTTAAGCAGAAAGTCAATGAAAATAACGTTCGTGTCCCTTAAGTCTCACTTCAATCATGTAATATCTTAAAACATATTTTTCTAGACCACCCCTAATTTATCGCTTGCTTCCACGTTTAAGGTAATATCAAATGTTAACCCAAGCTCTTCATGAATTTTGATCCGAGAATGAAAAATGAATTTATTTTTGGTAGGCAAGGGAAATAAACGTTCAATTAACGGATATTTTCAACCATCTGGTTTAGATTGAAATGATGATCAATGCTATCAAAATTTTCTTGCTTCAAATATAGTTTTGAATAGCAGCGGTACCTAGGGTGAAGAAATGCCACCACCACTGGGCTCCGTATCTTTCATATGCACATAGGCACATCTGCATCTATGTTATTACGTATGAGACGCAACTTCGGAGGGTGGTAACCAGGGCGTCATTCTTTATTTTGTAAATTCTGTTCAATGTAATATGTTCTTAAGAGATATATTCGACTCCATACTATACGCTACGGAAGTAGTTAACGGTGGTACTCACCTAAACCTTGGGTCTTCCTCATCTCTAAATGTGTGAGTGAGGATAGCGTATTCCATTGCGTCAGTACTGGAGGATTTTATTTCATCCGGATGATTCGATCTGTCAATGCTGTGTATGGTACACTACTTGCTAATTCTGAAAAGCTTTGCACTTCAAGTCCTTTGCTTTCATTGGCTAAATGGAGTGTCCTGTAGTATTCTAAAAGTCTCACTGTCCCGCTTGCCCGCTTTGCATCATAAGAAACTTCCGTTTATTTCTTCATTGTCATTTTATTTTCCAGGCAGCCTTATCACACTTCTTTCTTTGCAGTTTTTTTCGAAAAGTTTGCGAATCTCTCTGCGCAAAATTGCTTATGAGCTTAGTTTTTGTTGTCTCTGAAACTTAGATATATAAGGATATTTTTTTTATTTGATTTTATTAACACGTGCTGCGATGAAGAAAGGAAAAATAATATTTCTTTATTTAATATGGACGGGTGGCTTCAATCACACATGTTATCATGAAGTTGACCCCCGATTCAAGTATTACATATTATTTTGAAAATATCCCTTCCCCAAAACCTTTAACCAATAAAACTGCTGCAAGTGTCCCACACACTGTACGAGGATTAAAATAGAAGAGAGAAAAAATCGAAGAAGCAGAGGGGCAGAGAAAGGGTTGTCTGAAGATGTTCAGTGAAAGCAGGAAAGGCAACACAGTGATGATGCAACTGCCAGCAACACTGTGATGGGAATGGGGAGACATTTGGTCAGCGCAGCAGGGAGAAGGAAGGAATAAGCATGTTGGTGATATGTACGGAGATTAAAAAAATGTGCCATTGAAGAATGGTTTATTGTAGTGTACGTTTATAATTGAATTTTAATGCCGTGTTAGGCGAAGCCTTAAAGTACAATAGTGCTAATCACCTTGGTCCATCATAACCTTACCATAAGCGGTGGGCTAATGTTAATAATAGTGGATCTGTTTTCTTAGCTAATAATTTCTCCGATGTAGTCCCACGAAAAGTTTCATAACACTTCCAAGAAGTGACGGAGTCCGAATGGGATGGGGTGTGAGTTTAACTGGGAGGGATGGGAGGGTTTTTGGGAAGATAGCTCGAATTTTGCTGGTCGGTTGTAATAAATCCTTGCGGAAGGAGGCTTAGTGTGTTAAGTGATAGTCAAATGATAAGGGTTCCTGGTATCCGCACATTCCATGCATATAAATGCATGCGTTTTTCCCATGCGTCCGTCGGCATATCCCTACGCTATAATTACACGCAAGTCACACCCTCTCAAAAAAAAGAAGTGCATGGTAACTTCTTACATACATGTCAGCTTACGTTCCTCGTTATCCATTCAATAATCTTACTGAGATTGTGGTAAACGACGCGTAATTACTTCGTGGAGAGAGAATTTGTACATTGGTATGAACGATTCGGTGCTCGTTTTTTTTAATTTTTCTAAGGTTACAGTAGCACTTAGAGTGACTGTTTTTAATTCTGATCCACTAATTCTTGCCCAAAATGTCGAGACATTGGTTTTTTCGGAGCAATTATTCCATGTTTGGAATAAAACAGGCATACAATGTGTAGAATTTGGAAAAATCTACACATTGGATGCCTGTTATAAGGTTTTGCCAAGATTTTTGAAGTCACATTATAAGCGCAGATTAAATGCAACAGCATTCTCCTCTAGCACCACGATTTAAGGTCACCTATTCTTATACTTTTACAACGCTCCATGCCTCTGATTTAGAGCGCCATTCTTCATTCTCTAAAGATCAGAGACGTGGAACATTAGAAATATGGACCAGCGAAGAATAGAAGACTTTGAAACATAGCGCTGGAAAGAGGGAGGAGGATTCTAACAATGGTATGGAATATAACTATTTATTTCACTTTGATTTGAAAGGAGCAGTATTAATTTGGATATTTTTTACACCAGTAATTTGACTAAATAAAACATCCTATAAGCGATTATTTGAATGGCTCCAGAAAAGGGGGGGTTAAGAAAAAATGAGTCTTATTTGGCGATGTTGAGGGAAAAATGGAATTCCTTTCGCCGATATTTGATATACTTTATGGAAGTGTTAGGTGCGAGCAAATACTGCGATAGCGGTCGAGTGTGTGTACCCTGCAGAGGGAGATGTGTGCATTCAGGCGGGGCGATTAGAGTGTATTCCTTTACTCAACGTCGAGACAAGACCGGCATTCGCCCCTAACCTCTTCCTACCCCATAACAAACCATCCCACCCTCTCTCTTTCTCCTCTCCCCTTCTCTCAGGACTTTCGTCACGTGACCGCGCATAGGAACGGTAAATATAATAAAGACGACGGCGAGTGCATGACGGTCCGGCGCACAAGTAGGACGCTTGTGGCGAGGTGGCCCCATCCGCCTCCCCACTCCCCCGAAGGAAAACGGGCGAGTGTGCAAACAACGCCGTCTCCGGCGAAGAGGGCGGGACGTTTAGGCGCCGGCGTCACGGCTGGCATCTATTTCCCACGGCTCTCCTCATTATGTTTGGCGATGGTTAGGCTCAGCCATACCCGCTCTCTCTCTTTTCCCACCCCGCTCCTCGTGCGGACGGGGAAACCTCGGCCCTAGGTCTGGGCAGTAGACCCAGTCTGGGCAGGTCCCGCAAACATGGTAATATGTCAAGCAGCAACGCCCATCTTTAATTAAAAATATAGAATTTCTTGGCACGTTCATAGGAATGTATGTATTTTGATCTAACGGAAACCCCTTCACCTAAGAGAAATACTCTTTCTTCACGTACATTTTTCACTAAAAAACCTACTAATTATCCTTTACTCAAAGATTCATCTATAAATACATCATTTTTAACTCCAGTCAACGGTTACTCAAAGGAAAATCACAAACTATAGCAGCCAATCTTAGATAAGCGTCTATTAATTTTTAGAAAAAGATCATATTTTTTGCATATGGTACCGGGTAAGGGAAGGTTTAGGGGATGTACTACACAGCCCTAACATGCCAAAAATATCCTTACCATATACCCATACTCAATGTTAAATTACCCATAATATAGTTCTGTAAACTATTGTTCTCCTTTAATTACATCCAATATACCAATTTTTTCCTCTCTCTACCTCGCTTTCTCACCATTCTCTTCCTTGTCTTTGTCATCACACACTCACACACATGTATATATGTATATACATACATATATATATATATTTACTTATTTATTTATTTATGTATTTATTTATTTATATTATATTTATGTATATATATATATATATATATATATATATATATATATATATATATATATATATATTAGGTAAGGTAATCTACCGGTCAAGGTAGGTTTTTGGATGGACACAGCTCCTTAATAAATATTCTGAGAATCCTAGCAAAACACAACATCCCGCATCCTACTCTACATCAGGTCCCTCTTCATCTCTGATTACTTTTTTCCTCCCTTCATCCCGTCCAACATCCCTATCCTGTTCCTTCCCTTTCCTCGTTTGCCCAACATTCTCCCCTCTATCACAGTCTCCAACATCCCACTGCCGGTCAACACCCCCTTCATCCACTTTTCCTGCCTCCATAGGATTGCTCCCAAAAAACCTCTCTCTTCACCCACCATACCAAGTACTACCTCATTTGTTTTCTTCTCGGTCTATTTCACCTTCTCCATTCTTCTCCACACCCACATTTCAAAAGCCTCCAGTCTACGTCTATCCTCCTGCTTCAATGACCACGTTTCAGCGCCGTACATAGCTACGCTCCATATCAAATTTTTTACGAGTCTTTTCTTAATATCCTTACTCAACGTCCCTGTCATTAACTCCCTCCTCTTTGTGAAAGCCTCTTTGCCTAGCGCAATTCTTCTCCTTACGTCCCTACTACTTTGACCGTGTTGGTCCAAAACACTTCCGAGATACGTAAATTGTTCTACCTGTTCCAGTTTTTGCCCTCCTATTTTAATGTTTAGCTTAGCCTTTTTCTAAGGCTAATTTAATGATGGTCAATACAGATATATATATATATATATATATATATATATATATATATATATATATATATATATATACATACATATGTATATAATACACATATGTATGTATATACACACACACATATATATACATATATATACACATATACACACACACAGAATGATGCAGAATGGACTCCCCTATTTGACAGGTGAATTGTAAAAATCAACTATGATAATCAAAAAAGGGTTTTACTTCTGAAAACAACATTCAAAGTAATTTTCTTTTCACTAGGTTTTTAAAATTATCTTGGATATTTTCTGTGCCAGCTATTATCTTACCCGACTTATCTCTAACTCTTAGCACATCTTCCCTTCTTAATCCCCGATATTGATTTAACCTTGCTGTATAGCGCACCAATTTCACCCTTCCTCTGCAAAATTTCCATTACCTCGCGCTGCGTCTGCGGCTTTAGACAACCCTTTCTTGATCATTTCCCATATTTCTTCTATAGTACTAAGCCCTTTACCATCCTCCATGATTTTCTCTACCGCCTGTTTGTATTCCTTCCTTTTCAACCGATTTAATGCTTCTGCATTCCATTTTCTAACTCGCCACCCCTGCCTTATCTTTTTGAAACGGACGCTACATTTCATAACAACTAAATTGTGGTCAGAGTCCGCATCCGCTCTCGGGAAGCTGTGCGAATTTATCACGCTGTTCCTAAACCTGTGTCTAACCAAAATATAATCTAGATGATACCTCTCTGAGTCACCTGGCATTTTCCATGTATTCCTGCGTCTTTTGTGGTGTCTAAACCAAATGTTGGTGATGAATAACCCCTGTCTCCTGCAGAACTCTACTGCTTTCTCCGCGCGGTCATTTCTCGTGCCTAAACCCTAGTCCCCCACCTCATCGCCATCTCTTCCTTCGCCCACCGTCGCATTCCAATCCCCCATCGCTATCAAATGTTTCCCTGGAGGAACACCCGCGATTATGTCCTCTAATTGATCGTATATCCTATCGATCTCTTCCTCCGTATGGTTGCTCGGTGGCATGCACACCTGAATAATAACCAAGTTTGTCGGTTCTGCTTTTATCACTACTAGTAATATTCTATCCGTTCCTGTCCCAAGCTGAGTACGCTTCTTCCAACCTCTTTATTTAATACTATTATCTATATTTCCCCTTTCCATCTCTCGCTTAACATTCTCCAATTTCCCTGTCCTCATCATTGTCCTAACATTCCACGTTCCTATTCTAACTAATTTGGTCTTCTTCTCCTGCGTCTTCTGTCCTACTTCTGCCGGTTTTCCCTTGCAAGGGTTTCGTGGGATGACGACCGCGGAAGCCTTGCCTCCCCCGCTGCCGGGCACGACACACGGCCGATTGGGCCGAGCCCCGTAGTTGCCGGGACTCAAAATCTCTGTTTTGTCCATCATTTAAATCTAGGTAATGATAATTGAGGTAGTTTCCCGTTGCCTTCCTCAATAGTGTTTTTAACGTGACACCATCACTTATTGGCCGCCCCACTGGGGTCAGTCGCCTTTGCAACCACCTCACTGAGGAACAGACGCTGCGTGGACTACATCTACATCTACATCTACATAATACCCCGCAAGCCGCCGCAAGGGCGTGTGGCGGGGGGTGTTAGTTCACCAACCGTAAAAACGAAAAATACCACATGCAAAAAACAACACGGAAAATTACACCCCAGCAGCGCACACACTCATGCAAAACTCCCTCCATCCAATACTCATGCAAACACATACACCGCAAAACAACAAAAAACTGCACCCCAGGATACAGCACGAAAGCCATCCTAAAACACGCAAGCCAGGACACAACAAGCAAGAATGTGAAACATCACTACCACATGAAAATGCACCACAAAACACTCTACCCCCCAAAGAGACAGTAAAAGGAAGGGAATGCGACCCAACGTTGCAGGTAGCAGGAATTACCCCCCGCCGGGAGGGAAGAGGGACTGAAAGGGAAACTTAAAAACAGATGAACAGAACACGAGTAGTAGTAGTTTTGAGGGGAGGCGACCGACAGCTGAGGTCATTTGCGCCATAGGGGATGGATAGGAAAGGATGAAGGGTGGAGAGAAACCCGGCGTCGGCATTAGCCTACTCTTTACGAAAAGCGCCAAGGGGTCCGCAGTTTAACGTCCCATCCGACGGACGGCGTACTCACTCAAAGTGCCCTCCACAAAGCACCTCAAGTAGGGATCGAGATACCTCTGAAAAATATTCAACACCGCCGGGATTTGAACCCGCGCCCTCAGGGTGGGAAGCCAGTACGTTAGCCGCCGCACCATCTCGATCCCACAGAACACGAATGATGTCATGCGGAAAGAATGGGTTATTATAACAAAACACATAAGGTTAGTGGAGGAGCATGCATTTAAGTAGAACTAATTATTTTTTAGACACGGAGGGTGGCAAGTGGATTTTTACTATCTATAACCCTACAGTTGCTATCCCGTATTGTCCGTGGGAAGAAGGAGTCCTTGAGTCGGCTAGTCCTGGCATCTATTTCCCGAATTTTATATACATGATCCAAGCGACCAATGTATGTAGGAGTACGAATAATCTGCGAGACCTCGGTGCTGAAACATGCGGATCTGAATTTATTTAATAATTTCAGTCTTGCATTGAATCGTCTCTCTTCTAATGATTCCCACCCCAAATCCATGAGCATTTCGGTAACGCTTTGCGTTTTATCGTAGGAATTTTTTACAAAACGGGCTGCCCGGCGTTGAACCTTCTCAATTTCCCGAATGAGACCTTTTTCACTCGGGTCCCACACGCTGCATGCGTATTCTAAATGAGGCCTTACAAGAGCGTGGTAACAACGTTCCTTGACCTTTGAGTCACTTTTGCCGACAATGCGTCTAATGAATCCCAATTTTTTATTTGCTTGACCGCAGACTTTACGTATGTGAGTCCCCCAAGTTAAGTCTTTAGTGAATGTGACACCTAGGTATTTTACCGTATCAACTACTGCTACGACTACCTTTCGTCTGGCTCCTAATCTTCGACCTATCTTGTATGGGTGACCCTACCAAGAGCAATTATCATTGCTCCCGGCAGCATAGCTCCAGGGATCATCGGGGTGTACAAGTCCTTCCACCACGTCAAGGTTGTAGTCCAGGAGAGGATCTTTTTTTTTACTATGGAAATATAGGCGCAAGTTTTTCTCAGCATCTGGGTATCCATTAATTGATTCTACACAGAATATATTGAATTTTGAGCTGAAAAAATACACGTACCTAATAGGTATCAGATTTGCAGAGAATCGCTTAAATATAAGCTATTAAAACACTACACAACTATGGAAGTAATTGCGGTTTTACATTCCAGCTCAACTAGTAATAATTGCGAATAATTGACAATATAGCGTTTTATAAATTCCACTCGAAAAGCTATTACCTCAAAAGTTTAGATAACTTTCCAGGGGATAGAACTATTTTTTCGGAAAAACTAATCATATCAATCAGTTTATAGAGGTATAAAGATAGAATTTATTAAAATTTCAGGTGATGACTAATAATATTATCTTTTTAAATGTGAAGACAGGAAGTGTGAATGATGAACAATAAATGAAAGGGGTCATCTTTTATTGAACTCAGTCTATATTTCCTCTCTCTAACCGAAGGGTCACTTTGGGAAAAGTTTCTTTCGCTGGTACTGACGTGCATCCTTGATTTCATAAATTTGAAATGCATAGGGCAAATAAATACCTTCTTCAAAGACATCATTTTAGAGGATTTGATTTCCTTGAACTCTTGTAGATAATTGTGTCCACCTCTATGACTACTTGAGCTCTAGGATTGTATTCAGTAGTTTAGCCTGACTACTCAAAAGAAAGCATGCAATTTATTTTTAATAAAATTTCCTAATAACCGCCAATTAACAAATAACTTGGTGATATTTAAGAAACTACCTGCTTTTTACAAATAGAATCGCTCTTCCTAATTGCACTCATCTTACTTGTGAGTGTAATTAGGAAGAGTGTCTGGTCTGCTTTTTCAAGTGGTAAAACTTGCTTCAAAATTCTGAAGGATGATCTGCGACTGCTCATTACCGTACAGTTGAGACTTTAATGATGGATGTAGTAGTAGATAGTGCTTACACTGTTAAAGATAGCCTTAAATTGCTCATCTTTTCTGAATTACTTTTGCCTCAAAATGGGGTCCCAAAATGTTGTTTTAGAGTAAATAAAATTGTCTTTCACTTAATAAAATCGCTCATTACTTCCAGTTCTATAACCTTGCAAAATTTTTGTATGAAACAGGAAAGTTCTTGCCTTAATTCAGTAAATTTTCTTGCTATTTTGCACTAGTATGTCCTAAAATAAAATAACTTTGTTAATTGAAGCACGTTTCTCGTTGCTTAGCACCTCCGTTATGTGCTAAAAAGAAAAACTGCACTAAAAATAAATTTATGCCCATAATTAAAGAAAAAGAAAGCCCTGCAAGTGCCAAACAGGATTAATTCATTACATTTATAAGGATTTTATTGGGATACAAGTCCTCATATCTAACTATAAACGAAAAACTCGTCAAGTGATTTAATATTCCATCTAACTGTCTTGCAAATATCTTAAAAAGTAAGCCTCTTGATAGCTACTGAGAGAGCTCAAAGCAATGCGCTTCGGCTCTTCGTGTCCATGTGTCAGGGACAGAAGGAGAGATAGAGCTCACATAAACAGTGAGCAGCGTTACAAAATGCACTACTTATATCTACTTTGCTTCGAAACAAAACTCGGAAATGGTGAAAAAAACACGGTATCGTTGGTTTGGCCGACAAGTTGGGTCTCGGAGAATTGAGACGACGAGACGACGTGGCGTACCGCTCGATATGTGTATATTTATCGCCTAACAGAAAACCTCGCACCGCCCCGAACTGCTCTTTCCCTCGCATGCCGGAGCAATGAATTGAGACCGGCGGTAAATCGTAGCCGAGCGGCTCCAAATGGGATCCTTGCGGGATCACCATCGTCCGCTACCACCTTGCGTGCCCTACCACTGCTTCCTTCCTTGCCGGCATATCTATCTCCCTCTTTTCTCTTCCTGGGACTCTCTACCCCTCAGTTCGCCCTCCAGTCCTCTCTGCGGTTGACAGATATATGCACATGTACACACACACACATAGGTCCCCCTCTGCGCGCTCAAGTGCACACAATGCACGAGAAATGGGAATGGAAGGGCACTTTGAAGCAAAATGGGGTGGGGGAGAATTGGCTGTAAATAAGGCGTCAAGTGATGGCGGATAGGGAAAGGGAAGGAGAGACCTTCCGCCCCCTTTAAAGAGCGGCAGAAGAGAATGGGAAGGAAGCATGGGGCGAAAGGATTTTGTAGAGAGAGGGCATTTTGAAAGGTGAAACGCATGAAGTCCTGATAGCGGCTGATCCGGACCTGGTAGGATCAAGCCTCCAAAAAGAATTGGTTGGCTGCACTAAAGCAATTTTACAGCATAGACACCAAAACTCTCTCTTCCTTGGAGAATATGATCGATTTTTTTTAATAGTAATAACATAATCAGTGAGGGTAATCTATAACAATATTGACTGTAGAGAACAGAATACGCTCGCACAGGAAAATCATTCACAATATAAACCTAATGAAACCTAAAAGTCTAATGTTAAATAAACTAAGGTTTACAAGAAAATTTTTGGGTTCCCGGGGTTATTCCTGTAAGTAAGCAATGAGTCAGTATATTTTTCATCAAAATTCTAGGATTCTATGTTCCTCTGTAATATTATTTTGGACGGAATATAAGGTTTGTACAAAGAGTATGGGTAAAATGTTTTCCTAAAGTGTGCGTGAAGTGCTGAATCCAGACCATCGGTTAAGTGTACTCATAATCGCTGATTGTATTGAAATTGATAAGATGACAGTGCACAACATTATCAATGAAAATTTTCCGATGCGAAAGATCTGCGCAAAACTCGTCCCGAGAGTCTAGACGGACAACCAAAAACAAAGTCGAGTGTCTGTTTGTGAAACCCTTCTGTAACGGCAACGCGACGATTCCCCAGCCCGCTTGAACCCAGCAGAATATTTTCTATTCCTAAAAGTGAAATCCTCCTCAAAGGACATCACAATAGGACCCAAAATGCCACCAAAGAAGCTTGCACGCGAACCCGTAAAGACCTTACGGAATACGTATACCAGGGAGCCTTCGAGTGATGGAAAAACCGCTGGCAAAAGTGTGTTGACGCTCAAGGGATATGAAACTTTTCCCGATACTTTTAATACAATACATATTTTAAATAAATCTGTGGCTCGAACACTCGTAGGTATCAACTTCAAATGCTCTATTTTTCCTAGAGTGCATTGAATGGGTCCATGGGAAAAGGAGTTTCGGCTTTGCCTTGGGTTCTTCGCAATAACAAAACAGAATCCACCATTTAAACTTTATTCTTAAACTGTTTCCCATCTTTTTGAGAAAACTATGCGACAGATATGCAAGATATGATATATTATATTAGTATAAACAAATAGTCGAAAAAGTACTCTGTAAGGTCAATTTATCGCAACTAGGAATTGACTGCAATTCCACATTTGGCTGCGTCAAATATACCCCGTAAAATTAAATATATTCTCAAAAAATTATTGAGGACATTGTCATTCATCATCTTAAGAAAATTCTTAAATCACCATCGGCCAAATAATTCAATCATAGCCGAAGCACTCAAAATCTGTATCTTAATTCTAATTGTGTATAAATATCTGGTCTCTTATGATTTTCCTTATGTTAAATGAGTGGCAATAATTAAATATGGCATGCATTTTTTTCGTGACGGTAATACCAAATAGTTTATTGATCTGTATCAAGGTTGACTGTGAATGTTCAGTGTGGAAACGTGACGATGATATTTCATTCATATCTCCCTCACTTCAGATGGTTCGAGTGCGTCCCTTCCACGGTCTAGGAAGTGATAAACCAACACGATAACAAGTTACTTTTCGTGTTCTCCCCTCAGGGTTTATTATTTGTGAGTTTCTTAGGGGAAATTTGTTTTTCTGTTTATTCCGAACTCCAGTAAATACGCAACACTGCATCAATGGAAATTGAGCTGTGCTTTTGGGAAATTTAAGGATAAGGACATTCAATCTAGAAAGCGCATCTGTCATGCAGGAGTAGAATGAGTCTTTACGTCTTACATATTCATAGTGGTGCAATGCAAGCAGAATGCTGCGAGTGTTTCATTCGGTGATTCCAAAGAAAGGATTCCTTATTCACAGCACGTTTTTGCTAAGGGGATTAGAAAGGTTTAAGTATATGATCAAAAGCATTAAAAAACAGGATCATAAACAAATTCACGTTCAAGCCGATATTTGTATCGTCTTAATGCCAATCACCATTTTAATTTCCAGCGATAATAAAAGCATTCAACAATAAAACATTTTAATTAACATCGGTGATAAAAAAAAGACTTGTGCTTGAAAGGCAATCCCTACAAGCTATTTAAACCCCGTTGAATAAGAGAAAAATATTCTGGTATTATCCTAGACGGTAAAAATACGTACATTTTAACTTGCTCGCATCGGTATCCATATCTTGGTAATTTTCTGTCTTTCTCTTACATTCCTAATTAAAGCAACATCTTAATAACCTCGTTAGCTTTACAGTAATTTTGCAATTGTTTTGTTAAAATTTAAATAAATAAAATTGTAATTTTCCATTTCAGAGGCAAAATATTGTAATTTTCCTATTTTATAAAATTTAAACAAGTAAAATTGTAATTTTCCATTTGAGAGGCTCGATTTAGTGACTGCGTATATCCACCAAGGCAATATCTTAAATTACACATTATTTTGATGACACATTTTTTAACTCCTTTTAAGCTCCTTAGAGCACCTCATTCATCTAACAATATAGCCATACTGCTAAGTTTTTAATAACATCAAAACTCATGGAGCCATCTACAATGTATAACAAATGTGGTTGAAGAATCTTTAAAATGCTCTCGGGTTCGTTTTAAATGGTTTTTAAAAATCTATCCTAAGCTTGACTAATAGGATAGGATAGCAGCATATTTTGAGGCCAAAGGCTCGAATAAAATAAATTTTCCTCAAAAAATTACTCATTACTCTTTTAAATTAATCCCGCTAATAATGCAGGAGGTAAATCAGTAATTTTAAAAAACATTCTAAAAGTCCCTCCAAGGACTTCACTTTGGAGAATATGTTCAATTACCAAGGAAAAAAAACACTTATGTTTAAGTTATAATAACATTAAATATTTTACATGGGGATTCAGTGAGCAAGTAACTGAATTTTATTTGCTAATGTATTTCATGGGAAAATATAATGTATTTTAAAATAAATCTTTCCCTTGTTTTAGTTTTTTTGTACGGTGAAATCGCCTGGATAATGGATAAAGACGACGACTTGAGCAAGAATTTTCCAACGGAAAAATACGCTTGCTTCTTTTAAAGCGCAAAAAATGCCCAATACGTATTGTTCGAAAAATATTTTTTAATCAATAATATTGAAGTAAGTAAAAACTTAAAGGAACTCGGTTTCATTAAGTGACAAGTGGGGATATGCCATTCTATGGTTAAGAAAGGTGATATTTCGTTTTAGTTAGACCACATTTGGAACACGCCGCAGCACTTGGGATCCTTGGAAGAAAGCATTGATAAAATAATTAGATAAATTTCAGTTAAAATCCGCCAGATTTGTCAAAAATTGTTTAGACAAGAAGACGAGGGTGACAGGTGTTTTAGAGAAATTAGACCGGGAGTCTTTAGACATCTGAAGAGAGCTAACGAGACTTAGATTTTTAGAAAGGTTTTGAACCATGATGCTAAGCAAGTTTACCTCCACGCTATTTAGGTAGGTTATACCACAAGGATAAGATAAAGGAGGTAAGACTCCAGTGCAGATAGATACAAATGTTCCGTCTTTCCTCGGAAAATCAGGAATCATATTAGTAAAGAATCAGAGCAATATTCATTATAGAAAAAAATTAAATCATTGGTGAGGACAAGATTAAACGCTGCGTAGACATCTTGTTAATTCGAAGGTTAGTTGCTATGTTAGTTGCTAGTATATGCATCTGCATGTGAGTAGGTAAAAATAATTTTGATATTAATATATACTTCTCTATGGGTGTGCATTGGCATGATTTTGGTTTATATTGCATGTGGTTTCATTCTTTTTTACGGGTGTTGTCCCAATGTCCCCACCCACACGAGCCATTGGGGCATTGTGTAGATGTAGAAGTCTTTTAGCTTAATGGCAATGAAATGTGTGAATAAATGATATCTTCTTCGGGGGTTATATTTCGTTCGACTTGAACCAATTGTAGTGCAAGATTGCTTTTAGGAAGTACAGCGAAAGCCAAGTTATCAGTCACCGGTGAGATTGGTATTTCGCTTTAGTGTTTCCTGGGCTCTGATGATACTCATTATGGGTAAATTATTTTATTGGGTGATGCTGTAGTGACATACAGTTCTACCTTTCAACTCTATTAAATAAAATGGAAGGATCACGTTTCACGCAAACAAGCTGTTTTTGATAATGGCGCGGTTCTTGGCAGGCCGTGGAATATTGAAGCATTAAATTGTTTCATGAATGATAGATTAGAGTCAGATTCGTCAAACACTAACCATAATGATGGTGTATGTAAAAACACTGTTAAAATGTCGACTATATGAATGTCAAATTAAATATCCTGTTGTAAGACTAGGAGTTCATGGAGTTAAGCAAGCAAAATTGCGAGAACTCAGCATAGCTCTAAAATCAAATCCAGCTTTTTCATTTTCAATTGGTTGTAGTTGCCAATCTTTCGCATTTTTCTTTCGAGTTTCTTATGGTTTTCGTAAGGTATCCTCGGATATAAATTAGTCACTAATCGGAAAAGTAGGTTTATTTTCATGGAAGTACTCCTTCAGCAGCAACAA
The DNA here is from genome assembly GCF_022747635.1 of Hetaerina americana. Taxonomy (NCBI): domain Eukaryota; kingdom Metazoa; phylum Arthropoda; class Insecta; order Odonata; family Calopterygidae; genus Hetaerina; species Hetaerina americana. Next base: position 33,607,234 of record NW_027287205.1, on the reverse strand, counting down.
TGGCGTTAGACATTTATGTAAATATGCTCAAAATTACAAATGTTAAAAATTCACACCGAGGACTTTCTTTTATCATATTCCAGAATATTAAGATACTAAAATGTGCTCAGAGAAGACCATGTTACACTGGAGGGCAAGGACTTTGTTAAAGTTTCCTTCAACGATTTCCCTTTGCTTTCCATTGCTGTTACCTAAATTTAAAACGTTATTGCAAAAGTCACGGAGAAGAGTTTTAGGCATTTCTAATGCATGAAAAATCACAAGCGCTACACTTCCAAAAGTAAAGTAATCAGGTTCACGTTTTCTTGGATCTCATCTCATCAAAGTACACATATGTTGGCATTTAGAGCAAAATGTGTGTCACTAGGAACGATTGATCCGACCACCTTTCCTCGTCTCTTCCACAAAATGCCAAAGCCTTAGGAATTTTCAAACTCGAAGTCTTTTGTGTCCTTGATTTATCCGAGCATTCTAATTTCCCTAGCAAAACCTTTTAACCTCCCAAAAGAAAACAGTGATGCATCTTCAAGGGATTTGGAAGTGAACTTCCGGTCGTTTGTGTACTTACTCCGAACGAACTAAATGTTGAGAAAAGTTTTGCATGGGTTCGAATGTCATCGATACAGTAATTCCCTAAATTTAAGTAAGTTTTCCCCAGGAACGGACGAGCTTATAGAATTGCTCCCAACAATTTCCGCGTCACAAACTCTTCCTCCAGTTATTTTGTTTTCCCACTTCAAAAGGATTAAATGCCAGCTTTGCAGCACTCAGATACGACGTACTCGCACATAAGGGACTTTCTTCTTTTGAATTAATACACATTTAAGAAAACTTCTCAGAACTTTTGAAAGGCAGCTACGTTGGAAGATGAAAGAGCCGTCCATTTTTTACGGAGATGGCAATGCGGAGTAAACGGATTTCCGGGGAGTAAATTCAATTCTCATGCACATTACATGAATTTTTATTGTCTTAAGGTATTCACTTTAGTCCGTTATTCATAACTTTCATTTATAGTTATTCCTTATATGTGAATATTGATCCTCTAGATCACATTCTTTTCACATAGCGTCGATATATACAATATATATATATATATATATATATATATATATATATATATATATATATATATATATATATATATATATATATATATATATATATATATAACTATATGTATACATATATACATATATTATTATTGTTAGGTAATCTACCGGTTAAGGTAGGTTTTTAGATGGACACAGCTCCTTAATAAATATTTTGTGACTCCTAACAAAACACAAAATCCAGCATCCTACTCTATATCAGGTCCCTCTTCATCTCCGAGTACTTTCTTCCTCCCTTCATCCTGTCCAACATCCCTATTTTGTTCCTTCCCTTTCCTCGTTTGCCTAACATTCTCCTCACCATTACAGTCTTCAACATCCCACTGCCGGTCAATACCCCCTTCATCCACTTTTCCTGCCTCCATAGGATTTCTCCCAACAAACCCCTCTCTTCGTCCACCATACCAAGTACTTCCTCATTTGTTTTCTTCGCTGTCCATTTCACCTTTTCCATTCTTCTCCACACCCACATTTCAAAAGTCTCCAATCTACGTCTATCCTCCTGCTTCAATGACCACGTTTCCCACGTTTCCGCAGTACATAGCTACGCTCCATATCAAAGGTTTTACAAGTCTTTTCTTAATACCCTTACTCAACGTCCCTGTCATCAACTCCCTCCTCCTTGTGAAGGCCTCTTTGTCTAGCGCAATTCTTCTCATTGCGTCCCCACTTTTTTGATCGTGTTGGTCCAAAACACTTCCGAGATACGTTAACTGTTCTACCTGTTCTAGTTTTTTTTGCCCTCCTACATATATAAATAAATAAATAAATATATATATATTTTATATACACGTATACATATATATATACATATATATGTACATATATACGATATATATATAAACGCAGATGTAGATTTTTAAAGCATAGACGCATAAAGAAATGACACTAATATACCTAGTTTTGACGTTTCGACGGCGCGACCGACGTCATCAGAGTGGCGTTCTCGGGGAAGAGCGGAGATGACATGTGCGGGGGAGAGGTGAGGGAAGGAGAGGTAAGGGACCAATATGAAATGAACAAGGGGATGGGAGGGGATATGCAGGCAGCTATTTAATGCATTCAGTGGGCGTGGTTCAGTCCGGGGGAATATATATATATATATATATATATACATTCAAACACGAAATCCCGCCAAACGGCGAATAAATACTCATATATACAGAAACAGATATAAGGAAAAGGGATAGGAACACATATAAAGGACGAACACAACAGAGGTGGGGAAGGCGGAATCGAACGGATCACAAGAGTAAAAATATTATATATATATATATATATATATATATATATATATATATATATAATATCTCTCCTTGTGTTTGTCATTTATGTGCTCCTATCCCTTTCCTTATATATGTTTCCATATGAATGAATATGCAGCCCGACTGCAGTCGATTAGATTAGTTTTATTTTTGTTTATCGTCTTTTACTTTCTAACCCCATCTCCAAACGGGTTCACGTTCACGTCAGTCTTTATTTTAGATCATTACAGCAATGCTGTACAAAAATTGTGCATCCTCAATTAAATATGCTTTTTCCGTGCATTCTTAAGTCACTTCGTGTTTTTTCTAAATATCATATGATGCCTTCTGACTGCATGCATTAAAGATCAGGTGCAACCATGGAAAGTCCTTCTATTCTCGTATCCTATATTAGCCTCTTCCCTACTTCCACTGAATCCGATCATGACAGAATGATTTTTTTCCTACCAGTAATAAGACTTTTACCAGAATCTTACTTCAGTTATCTTTCTGAAAGATATCATTAAGAATTGAAATCATGCTATTCAGTAATGGATTAAATCGTGGTGCTAAGCATCGGAAGAACACTTTAACACGATCAAATGTTTTTTTCGAGTTTTTCGCGTGCGCAAACGCTTTTGTTTTGTTTTCGTCGACGCCAACGTTTGCCCATTCATGCGAATAACAATTTCAAGAATATTCCATCAACTTTTCAGACAAGAGGACACCTTATGATATTAGGGGCTTAGTTAATATCCAAGCATTTACAAAACACCACAGCAAATCTTTACGAGGAAATGGATTCGAAGGAGAACATTAAGGAACGCAAATGGAGATAAGGTGGTGGTGCGCAGTGAACAACTGAGCATTGGCAGTTTTGTAGTTATGTGCAGATGTTAATTGAGGTATTTTCTATTCTTGGTGAGTATTCTCTCATCCAAGAGCACATTATTTCTGACAGAAATAATGTGTTCTTGAATGGCAACACAGTAAATAATGCACATAAAATTCCAGTGCCACAATCGACAGGTAGTTTCTTTGATTGGTAGCTGATATCGAGAATCGGATGAAAATAAATATCGTGCTTATTTCTGGAAATCGATTTCATTTAGCTTACTGAATACAATTTTTTCTTCAGTAAAGATGCGACTTATGCATTCCGATTTCAGTATTGAAATGAGCCTCGCATAAATATACCCTTAAAAATTCTGGGTACCCGCTCGTTCTTACTTAGATAAATGTATTTTCTTCGATAGCGAAAAAGAAATGCTCAAGAAATTTAAAAACGTATTTTTTTATTTTTTAATGTATTACATAACTGTCTAAATAAACTAGAAAAAAAAACAATTTTATGCACAGGGTTTTTGTTCAACGGCGTAGGTCGAGTCATGTCAGCTCTGCACTAATTTGTTATGATTTTTTCAAATTTATTAGTTATAATTTATTGATGGCAAATTGAAATGTTAATGATTAACACCATGAAACATAGTGTGAAAAAAGAAGTGGAATATTGTCCTCAAAAGGGATACTCCGCTACTATAAGAGAGAGAGAGAGAGAAAGTAGATACACAAGTTTATTTTGGATCCTCATTTATTCATTTAAGATATCGCTTGGAAAATATTTGGATTTTTTCATTTTTCATCATCTAACTTTTGTATTTTCATCTTTAACGTTATTTGTTAATATAACCCGTACTGTAGATTATAAAACTCTTAGTCTTGTTTTCCTTTAGGGGAAATTACCTCGATATTGCCTAGCCAGATCAATATGGTATGATTCAATTTTTAAAATACGCCGCCAAAAATTAATCCACCGAGCAGATGGAACAACACAACACATTATTCAAATATTTGATTGATGCTTTTCATCTTTATTTTCAGCAACTGATCTGAACTGAAGTGGTTATGTATCTTGTTGTGTAGTTGCTGAACCGTTTCTTTGTCCATAAAATGAACCCTGTTTTTAGACAGTACATAATTATGTGTGAAAGGAAACGTGTTACATATCATAGAGTAAACGACCATGTTACCCGTGACATTTATTTAAAGAAATATAGTAAAATAACGATAATGTAATAATTAATGAATATAAATTATTGATGAATATAACGTAGTAAAGTTATAATGAAGATCATGCCTCTAATATTTTCTGGTTTTGTTGACGCTCAAGCATTTCGACTCTTTACATTTTCTACATGAACACAATGCAATAACTTAACGTAATTTTGATGATTTATTATCATTTGCTGCTTTGTTATTTCTTAAATAGAGATCCACCAATGTGGAGGCATAACTCGATGTCCACCTTAGAGTTATTTAAATCCTGCGAAATTGGATGAGAAAGAAAATAATAAATGTTGACCCATTTCTGAATATAAGATGACGATACTAGCACAAACAAAGCATTTAAATCTCCATTGATGCGCTTCCGCTGCCTCAAGACTTCCGTTATCTCTTTTTCCCGGCTTTTGCTCACATTTTTTACCGACAGAAAGAAATTGAATGCGGAGGAAATTGCTTGAATTTCGTACATCTGTTTACTTATTCAGGGAATAGGGAAATTGAAGGAATTTATCATCAGAATTTGCATTGAATCGGTTTGAGATTCTCCTCGTTCCTTGCAGCCTTCGTTCAAATTCCACAATCTCCCAGGCATACAAGACGCACTGAAAATAATAACTATCCCAGGACTGGGGATTGTGATCCCTTCTCCAAGCTGAAATTTCTAATTAAAGAGGAAGCGGGTATTGTAACAGAAAAAAGAAATTCCGTCTACTTCTCCAATAGGCATTAATTGTATCGAACTTTCCTCACATATACGACGTAATAACAGTTTTGAAGCTGTATAAATTGTGTTGAAATTGTATAATGAAAACACTAAAACGGTTAGTGTTTAAAATAATATGTAAACATATAAACGGATTATATTTATGGATTTTTTAATCAATGCATTCATTGGATAATTTTCTGCAAAGAAAACCGCAAGTTAATTCTGCCATTGTTTCACCACTTGTATTTTTGTTTCTTGCTTCGTTTTATGTAAATGATTGCAAGTTGACTGAGAACATATCTGTCGGTATAAAAACATTGAGTCATAAATAAATGTAATAAAAATAAATCATTTGATTACAAACGTATCCATTAGTTTTTAAGTACCTTGTCACTACTCTATAAATCCGCTTTCATGTCAAATATGGTTTTTAAACTCACTGTCTGTGTTTGTTTTATTAGTGTAAATTGAAAATGGTAAATTGAAATAAATCTTTTATATTCCAAAGAAATACAAAGATCTCAACTACTCCATATTTGACACTATAATCTCCTAGTTTTGGGTTATAATATTCAAACCTGATCGATTTTAATAATTGTCTATTGCGGTCAGCCCATTTTAAAGATGGATTACTTTGAGAACTACGATTCATAATGAGCAAGTTGTACAGGTCATTTAGATATCCAATTTGATCCAATAATAAAAATATGATTTTTAATCAGTCGAGAATATCCTTCCTTAAGATAGTGATAGGAAAGATGAACTATTTACGTGCACATATCCGTGATTCATTAACATAGGTATACAAATTTTTTCGAGTCGTTATCTTACTTAAGGACTTAATTGATAGTTAGCTCGACTACAATGGAAACTACGTCTAAATGGAAAATAACCACTATCTGTCGCTGTATGTTTTACAGAATGGCGCTTTCTGGAAGAGATAACTTATATGATATGGCTTTCGTTACCAGTTAGTATCTCTTATCGAACTTAAACTTAGAACTCGTGAGCCATCGAGGGAAAAGGTGTCAATTTTTCGTCAGGCACGTACCGTAAAATATTGATCGAGCCGCAGCCCAATGAGAGAAAAACCTGACAGCAATTTTCACCTTTAAATTCGAGACTGAGAGATCAAAAAGCTGCGCATTCGACGCACTGAACCGAATTGTGAGATCCGAGATTCTAAAGTTGAGCAATTTGAAAGGAATTCTCTCGTGCGAATTGCCATAAATTTAGGCATTTTCATACAATCATGTGCGATGGGTGAAATTTATGAAAGAGAAGATTCGCATCAAATGCCGAGGCAAACATTTTCCAAAATCGTCATCCGGGAAGGAAAAAATGTTGTGGTGTTCGAGATAGCTGGACAGATCACGCCAGAAAACCAAAACCAGTCATTCAATGCTAGGGCTGCTTGTGAGAAAGCCGTATGTTTTGGACCAGCGTACTATACCCTACGGCAAGGTAAATTCGCACTATAGTAGAGCTTACCAAGAGGATAAACATTTTTTTCAGCCTGCCGCATGAGGACGTCCTGGTGCCCTGGAAATCACACGGACTGAGTTTAATGTGTGTTTTCCAGGGAGCTCACCCAGATTTAAACCAGGAACCTCAAAGTGACCGAAAACCTTTGCCCTATAGGCCACTCGCACCGATCTTCAGCTTGCCATGCTGGCATAAGCAGATATCTCCGCACTGGTATTATATTGAATACAGAGTGGAGGCCCTCTTGGAAGCATCTTAGAGATCGCCGACTAGTGATAGCGACGCTTGGCGAGCGGCTCCCCTCTCTAGATTTCTCCTAGGCAACCGTCGCCACGGAAATGCCCCCCACCTCCTATTATTCTCTATTCAGATGACCATATAAGGTCAGGAGGGGTGAATAAGGGGCGGTCGCCGTCGTCCAAATCGCCCACGCCGTTCTCTCTCCATCCGTCTTGCCCCGGAGCTCCGTCTCCAACTGGAAGGGGTGGGAATGTGACGGAGGGGGGAAGGGTGTTGGAGGGGAATGGCTGGGAGGTTTTAAGTGAGAAGGGAGAAGAAGGCAGCCTTGAGCCAAATACTAGATCGTGCCCCGTTGATAAAAAAGAGAATCGACGTCCTAATATGTCCGCATGCATGTAAAATCGGGCCTTCCAACGTCTCTTGACTGTTCAGCGCACTTTGGGAAATGCAGGGGTGTGGGGATAGGGAAAAAAATACCGAACGGCCGATAATGATCTCCGACTGAATCGTTTCGTAAATCGCTCCCTCGTGGACTGCCCGTATCCTCCCGCGCGGCGATGTTCCCCGGGTAACCTATCCTTCTCCTTTCCTTACGCCACTCTTCCCCGCCCTATTCGGCCGCACTAATTAAGCCAAACCTTTCATTTGGCTATTCTGTTTCACGGTGAAAAGGAACAAGAAGAGTGCGGGGTGGGAGGGTGGGTATCCTCCCGGACCTCTATGCCCCTCCCCCGGCGCGGAGGCGCCTTCTCCTTGAGCTCGCTCATGGGAAGACCCCGGGAACGCCGCCACCCGTGCAATGAAATCCCGGCATCGTCGGCGTCCGATCATTCCCCCGGCGGCGTTCTTGCGGACCGGATTGGAGTGATTCTCTGGACCGGATCGGACCCCGAGGGGAAGGGGTGGGGGAGGCTTTCGCGGGTCGGGTGCCGCTGAGGTTGAGACTTTCGAGTGCGTAGAATTTCTCTCTCTCACTCTGAGTGAACGAAGCGACCATTCGATTTGGAAACTCACAGTCCTCTGAGGAATGGTAAAGATAACTGGAAAATATTCACAACAAACATATATATATATATATATATATATATAACACTTTTTGAAAGTCTCACGGACGTGAATAATAATGTATAACACTTAGCACTAGTGGACACAGACAAAAACACAGAAACACACAAAAAAGAGACTCACTATTTTTCGAATTTTCGGTGGTCGTTGCCACCTTTATCAAGGAAGAGAGGGACAGAACTCTGACAGAACAGAAGTATATATATATATATATATATATATATATATATATATATATATATATATATATATATATATATGTATATGTGTGTGTGTTTATGTGTATATATACATCATTTTAATAATTATATACATACATTTTTGTTTTTTTTATTATATTAAATAATTATAAATATATTAATGTGTTTGTAATTGGGTATATACAGACATAATTACATTTGCATACATAAATTAGTTTTTTTTCATATAAAGCTGTAAGCTTCTATTATTTTAGCGCTCAACCGATGCTATTTCATATGAAATTACTTTGAATGCTTAAATAATGAGTTCTAATGGGATATATTCGATCCTAATTAAAAAATATGAATTTTTTGATAAAATTTTAGTCTATCAACCTATGCACTTAAACTTGCGGGTCATTTGGTACTCATACCGTCAAAAAACTGGTTCCTCAGCATGTATGTACGTATGCTGTGTAGGACTTTTGAAATTTAATGCTTCGTGGGATTCTGTTCTCGACTTATAGATCTTGATCTTAAAGGAAATACTTTTTGGCGTCCTTATTTAATTTGTTTAAGAATTAACAATTGGATGTTTTCTAATTCTTACTGGTAGGAAGACACTCTACAGTTGAATGCCTACCAAAAATGTAGTATTTTGTTCATCCACAATCTATGCCTCATCCCTTACGCTTAAAAATAACATTACGATTGCGTAAAAAATGCTGAACAATTATAAATTGTCCAATAAAATTGCTGTTTTGATATAAATTTACATTCGAAATGCCAACTCCTTCCTATTTTCTATCCTTAATTTTCTGAAATATTTTTTTCTTCCAATTGCTATTACCTTTGTGTCATTTGCTTTCTACCAACTGTGTTAATTACTCATAGAAAATCATGGTGTTTCTTTTTTCTCTCTATGATTTTATTTTATGAATTTTTTTGCCTGAAGGGTTGACAAAATTTCATTCTAAATATATGCCCATCTGAGTCATGGGAATCATCGTCAGAATCTTCGTCTTCCTCAATAAACAAGCGGGAAAAACGAATTAGTCATTTTAATTAAGGATTTCTTTTGACTATAGCAGTTACATTTGAATGCATTGGTAGTGCCTCAAGACAGCATATACCGTAAAACCTGGCAAAGGCGTAATCGCAGGGGACCACGTAATTTTTCCGGGAAGTGCAGGTTTTCCATCTTGGGTAGATCGATGTGGATTCAAAGCACTAACTTGCGAAAATTAAAACATGACATGCTACTTACTTCAATTAAATAATGTACACACACTTGTATTCATATATTAAAAAGTGAAGTTCCGGAAAAGAAATCATGTAAAGACTTTTACGGTGACAGTTGATGTTAAAACATTAAGCAGTTGCAAGCTAGGAAGAGGCTTACTAAAAACATTTGTCTTTAAATATATTTCCTCCTGCAAGGAAGCCATAACTGATGCGTGGATACATATACTAAGAGTAAATACTCTCCGTTTGAGTTTCACGGTTTACATCTTTCACAGTGGCGGGTTGGGCAATTTTCCATCTTCGTCAGATTCCGCTCAAGACAAGTTTCATCGTGGTTTTCTTTCAATCTTTGTAATTTATGGATGAGAGAGAGAGATACGAGGGAAAATACAGCACGATAGAGGTGTGCACGCACGCTTACCTCCTTCTTAAAAAGTTTGAATCCCAACCGGGGCGCGTTGTGACTTCTCTCGTTGGCCTACTTACGAGTAATGTGAAATATTACCACTTCAACCGTCTCCTGTACTTGAAACCCAACACTAAATAAATTCTCAGAGCATAGAGCACCGATATAACCGGTGGGAAGGTTAAGTGTACGGGTATATATCAATCTCATATTTAGAAAACCTTTTTGATATGATAGAACGCTCTTGAATTTAGTATAGTTTATTTTATTTTGAATAGTTTATCACCTTTGAAGTTCAGCTGAATTTTTCCAGGAAAATCTCTCTGGACCATCCCCCCACTAGCAGAACACTCTCTAATCCACCGGATTAAAATGCAGAACGTACTCATTTGATAACACTCGTCATCAATTCGTACGACTTCTTTATTTAACATATCCTAGACCCTTAGTAATTGTCTTCAATGTTAAGTTTACAGGTTAGGTGAAACAACGGACTACAAAGTCTCAATCTCGCCTCAAAAAAGACAGTGAGTTAAAAATCCTAAAAATAAATTAACATTAATTCCCATCTATTTTATTTGTAAGCGGAAATGAAAGAAAGGTTTATTTTTGGAAAGAAAAGTTAGTTTAATTTAGGGGATCGGGTTGGTGTGGTGATTAGTAAACTGGCCTCCTACCCTGATGCCCCGGGTTATTTTTTCAGGAGTATTCAGATACCTACTTGATTGCCAAGCGTAGAGCACTTTAAGTGGGGCAAGCAGTCCGTCGGATGGAACTTTGAATTATTGGCCCTTCGGGATATTTCGTCATTAAGAGTGGGCTGGTATCGACACTAGGGTTTTCTCCTCCCTTTCCTCATTCCCTGAAGATCCTACTTGGTCCTGTCCCTAATATTAAATACTATTAGGTCTAACCACTCCGACATTTCTAAAACGACATGTGTGTTGGACCAAGCTATCGTGCATTCAGCCATAAAAGCACAAGGTTATTAATCGTGCCTGATCTTGGGTGGGTAATTGCCATGATTTTAGATGATGCAATTCAGCGGTCGACATCTGCGCGTCTCGCTGTTGCATACGAAGCATGGATCTGAGCAGCAAATTCACCTAAACAGTTAAACGCAGCAGAGCGTTTCGCAATGGACGACTTGGAAATTGCGATAGCTTTTGCTTGATGGCCGCAATTCATGTAGGAAACGGCGTCAACGGGCGAAATAATCGGTGGCGAAATAGGATGCTTAGAGGACGTGACCATTGGATGGAACAGAGATGAGAAGAGGCACGTGGGGTCTAACGAATGAAGAACAGAAGGCGTAGGGGGAGCGTAAAAAAATCTTCCCGCCGATGAATTCAGTATAATATAGCAGAGTGCGGCACGAGTCATCTCAAATATCCTGCCACGGAAAGGCAGATCAGCCACCTCGGTGCTTTCGAGAAGAGACGATCCTCTTTTCGGTGAACTATACATTTATATTCCTTCAAAATTACGAATTTAGTTCTTCAGATTCGGTATCCGGGCTCGGATGTTGTGGAATTGTGGACGAAAGACTATAGTCTAAATTCAACAAATAATGCCTCCAATATATCAATCTCACCTTGAGTCTCAGAAGACGGAAACCAACATTTCAATTTCGCATCTTTCTAAAACGAGCCCGAAGAATATCATCCCATGAGCATGAATTTATGTCACATCAAATCGTGGCACACCCTCAATACGTGATACGTTTGAATAGGATATTAGAATTCAAAGTCACGACAAAATTGGGGGAAAGTATTCTTAACTCACATGAATAGATAGCTCACTAATTTTTTCTTGTTGATAATGTCATTTTGGGGACGATATTTGCATCCTAAAGTTTTAATTACAATAATATGTAAGGATAAAACTAAGGCGTAGCCCTATGAGAGGAATCCCAATGTAGTATTCGGGAGATTGCCTTGCTTTATCACCAAATTGAATATAGTATATCGGTTCCCTGAAAAAAGCGCTTTATATGTTTCCAGGTAATAATTTATCTGTTACTGTAGTTATGGAGTTTAATATGCCTCCTATGCAATTCCATTCACTTACGTGCAGCTGACTTAAATAAATGCAACCCTTCCTTGATGCACTATGCATGAACAGTTGCTCGTTTTGCCAAAGAGGGGAAAACTAATCCGCTACATATATCTTATATATAAGGCTGGAAAATGTAGTTTACATGCACAAATGCTAATTATATATATATATATATATATATATATATATATATATATATATATATAATTAGCATTTGTGCATATATGTATATATCTAAACCTAGAGATATATTTAAATGAGAGAGTAGATGAATTGATATCTATGGGTGCCTTCGTGGAGATGCTTGTGCGTTTGGCCGTATTGGATTTTAATTTTAAATGTTTGGAGATCAGGTCCACTGATTTCGTTCGAAATCCGTGCTATAGTGTCGACATTTGGGATAATTGGAACCGATATAAATCTTTCCTTTTCTCTTTATGGTGAAGATTAATGATCGCCCTCCGGGCTAAATGCCTTTGAGGGTCTCTCGGACCGACAGCGAAGATTAAGATTAAGGCATATCATCGATTTTGCAGCCGCAGATTACATTAAATTTTCGGCGTATCTGCATTGTGATTTTGAAGACTCACCCTTTTGCTTACGGTGTATTTTTTTCTATCGGATTTTATTGACAAATCGATGTGTGCCCTCATTCTTTTCACTAACTTCTTAATCCCCATTATTTCCACCAGACCATCGGATTGTAATAACCGATAGCCCTTAACCAAGAGGAAAGTTTTTTCCAAAGGCTTTCATTCTGATGGGTCGATGTGACGTGCCGAACCTTTAACTAAAAGAAAGTTACTTTAATTTACGAGGTGTGTTCAAGTTCTATGATCTCCTAATTCTTTTCATCGAACAGCTTACACCAAAATGTTGGTATGTCTGTTAACTCTCTGCATAAACCCCCTGTAGGTATACCCATTTTTAAAACTTCAATTCCATTATTCCATGGCTAACGAGAAACGCTTCTGGAGGGGTCCATTTTGCCCACCGGAAAAACCAGCAGATCCGTGGCCAAACCTTCTTGTGTTCACTATCACAGTAATACTTTTTTGGCCAATTATGCGTCCAAGAATGCACGTTTTGCGCACATTAATGACACAATCACCGTATGTTTCACTCAGTCGACGATGGATTTTGAAGGTTACTGCATTGTCTATTCCAAAGAGAAGCCGAATAAATCCGGGAAAAATGTGTTGCAGATTAATTAAGTACCACTTCCTAAAATTCTTCAAAACAACATCCTCATGCATCGACGCAACGATACCAGTGCTTCTGCAAGTCGCGGTACGCTTCCTTAAAGGTGTTAGCGGTAACATCGCTCAGGAAAAATCTTCTTGGCTTCTTTGACGTTATCCATAGGTTCAAAATGGTTGTCTTTAAAACTCCTTTTTATTTTTGGGAGCAAAAAAAAGTCCGAAGGTGCAACATCGGGGTTGTAGGGCAGCTGTGGCAGCGTTGCCACCTTGTGCTTGGCCAGGTACTCGGTCACGAAGAAGTCAATGTGGGTCGGCCGTGCAGCCTGCAGTTGGCAAAGATCTCCTACCTGACATGTGTCACCCTGTTTCGCATCCTTTCGAGGACTTCCACGTAAAACTCGCAGTTCACTTTCTGTCCTTGAGGCACAGATTCTTTGTGGATAACGCCTTTTCAGTCAAAAAAGACTACGAGAAACACACTGCTTATTTTTTGGACAGACCATGTAAACCGCGTACGTGAATAAAACAATGGTTAAACGCTCTCATTATTCACTAAACGTCTTCATCATAAATATTGCAAATGATTCGCATTGTGGGTGTAGGTTTGCATGGATGTGTTGATTTTGCATGTGGTTTTGTTCTCTTTTACAGTTGGTGACCTAACACCCCCCGCCACATGCCCTTGTGGCGGCTTACGGGGTATTATGTATCTATGCCTTGCACTCATGAAGAATACTGGATTATATTAAGTTCAACAAAATTTTTCTGTCTACTTGTATCCTCGAGAAACATTAGGTAGTATTAGAAGTTGAACACTCTTAGTTTCTTTGATGCCACGATTGAAAAGTTAGTAATTCTTCAACATGGTCAGTAGTTTGATTGGAAAGCTTCTTGTTGCCAACTTTTGTTAGTGAAAATGAGAATGCGTTTTTCAGAATACAAATTTTGTCCTAAGATGAAAATGACTTTGAATTAGACATCAGCTGAATACGAGTATGTTTCCCCTTCCGACGATGGCTTGATACTTCTATTCATTTGCACATAATCAATGAATTACAAGCATGAAATCACATGAAATAAAATGTTTCAAGATTTATTTTTGTTATGCATACACTAATTGCGCTTTGTACGCATAAGCCAGGGAAATATGATGAGACCTAGGGATGACTAATTATAAATAGACAGATCAAATTACCACTGAAGATATTATTCAATTAATTTGGAAAGAAAGAATTTTTATAAATGTAAAAGGTTGAAGAACAAATAAGATGCGACGTTGTGGTCTTCTGTAGGCTATAATATTAGAAGTAGAGATGGGACTAGATAACTGATATACGGCAAATGGAAAACGTGTGGCAGATAAAGGAAAACGTTAAAGAGAAAAGTATAGTAACCAAGGATTATTAAATTACTAGAACTCTATAGACTCAACTCAATGAGTATTAAGAAATTTGGTGTAATTATTGCGGTCATTGGAATTTTCTCTCTAAATACTGATGGAAATGGGGACGTAAACATAGAAGAAAATTCTTTGGAAAGCATAATAGTAGGTTTAATAGACGAATCCAGGAAGCACCTCGTCTGGTGATGAACATACGATATAAAGCCATCAGTTGAGAATAATTTGTGACTTATTTTAACAATACCGTTCTTGAAATGAGGTAACTCAAATTGGGGGTTTATCTTCTTTAATAAATGTTTATTACCTTATGAAACCTTTGATCTATTAAAAGTTATTTCCGATACATTTAATAATACATTGAAAGATACTGGCGTAGTTTATGGCGATACTACAAATAATACCCCCTTAAAAAAACATTTATATTCAAAGTTGGAAAATCCATTACGTTTGCTTAAATTACTCTTCTCAAAAAACAAGCGGGAATCCATCTTAAGAATGCAAATTTTATTCTATTATTCTCTGCAATAAAAGGTCCATTTGAATTATATTCTGTACTTGGTATCGTGGAAAGCTGATGGAGCTGAATTGGAAGACTGCCTTATTCAATGGTGATTGTTTTGTATTTTTCTAACATTTTAACCTCCTGCATGGGCGGTAGTGCTACAAAGTATCCTTATCGGCAAAACGTTTACAACCCATTTGTAACCCCAACCCCGGCTCTAATCTCAATTTTGGCCCATCTCCAATGCCAGCTCGACATTGTGACTCTACCATATCCCCAGGTTTCCGACTAGAAAAAAAAGGTTAGCTGGATTTCCCCTGTCTTGGCGAGGAATTTCAAAGAGGGTAGGAGAGAGTGGAGGACACGACTCCGCCCTTTTCCAAACGATCTCCAAAGAGGAAGCAATCCACCTCCCCCTTTAGCACTTCGCGTCCGGTTGACACATAAAAGAGTGAAAGAGTCCTACAGGGTTCTTAACTTGCACCCTCTTGATTTATTTCTCATTCCTCTCTTTCTCTCACCGTGTAGCCTCCAACATCCCCTGAAGCCCTCCGTTCCATTTCGTGGAAGCAAGTGCGTAATTCAACCGGAGAAGCGAGCAGTTATCAGTCAGTCAGTCTGTACACTCAGCCATCTGACCACCCGCGTCCATCATTCCCCATCCCTTTAGTCTCGATGACGTACTCTTTACCGCTCACTTCCAGCCGCCTCAGCGTTATCCCCGTCTTTTCGAGAGAGCTGTAGAAGTTGTGGGTGGTGTGGGTAGCAGTTGGACAGGGGGGGGGGAGATGGGAAAGGATTGATTGTGCGGCCTGAGTTTTCGCCGCAGATGTCCAATGTCAAGGGTCGACGACGTGTCGTTGGTCAGGTGAGCATGTCCGACGGGGAGATTAGAGAATTCGTGCCAAGAGTCCGGATTACGATGCCGACTCGTCCCGCTTCAACATAAAGCTCTTTTTATTTTGAGGCTTCACTCATACAATCAGTTTAACCGAACCGTAAGATTCAATGTGGACTTTTGCAACACTGATAGCATCCAGTATCCGTATTCAAAAATAACTATAACCAAATAAAAGTTACTAATAAATAATCAACTGACCTGAAATTATCTCTGTGGAAACCTGTAGTGAATGAACGAGCTTGTAAATACATCCCAAATTTATCTAACGTCCTCTGTGTACTGATGCTGAGGTAAATGAATCAGCCCCAAACCTTTGTGAAATTTTCTTCTTGATTCTATCCATTGTTCTTGCTTTATTATTATTATTAAAAGTACACAAGTGCTGATAGACAGTGTCAGGTGACACACAAGTCCCAAATAATCGCAAGAGATAATATCTAAAATCAGACTTCAAAATACAAATCTCTTTAACAAAACAAGCGAATCCCCATCCCATTTACAACCATTAATCAGCAAGAAAAAGAGAAATTAAAAAAAATTAAGCTATTACATATAATACAATACACCACACATCAATCATATTATTATATAGTATATATAGTATACCTTACATCTATTCTTAAAAGTATACACTCTGTTAAGAAAGGGCTCGAATATTTTTTTAGGTAAGGTGTTCCAATCAACAATTGTTCTATTAATAAAAGAAATTTGTTTTTTATTTTTTCTCTGTGCCCGGCATTTTACCTTAAATTTGTGATCATTTCTGCCTATAAAATTTTGGTTCCCCGCCTCTTTCCTAAGATCTGCCCAAGCTTTCTCCCCCTTCAGAATGCGGAACATTCCACAAAGTCTGCTTACTTTCCTTCTAGTTTGTAGAGGTTCCCAGCCCAGCGTTTCTAGCATGTCAGACACACTCTCCATCCTCTTATCCTTCCCCAGTACATATCTGGCAGCCTTTCTTTGCACCTTTTCCAGTTTTTTAATATGACCTTCTTCATGAGGGTCCCATACAAGAGAAGCGTACTCTAAAATTGGTCTTACTAGGGTCTGATAAGCCTTCTCCTTGGTTGCTCTAACACTCCCTTTGAGGTTTATTTACAATGCTGGAAAAATACAATTCTATCCTTTGCATATTTCATATTGTATAATTGACTATAAATTACTGGAGAGATCATATAGGAAAATAGTTTGTTAGAAGAAATGGAACAAGTTTCAATGTTTCACGAAGATCGAAGGCACGAAACTTAAGTTCTTTAGCCTGTATTAAAGGCTAGAATACTACGCTATATCTACAAGGTACTATAGGTTAATATAGATTATTTGTTTTTAACCGGTTATATCATCGACAGTATTTATTTCATAATTTTGGTTTATTTTAACCTCTGTTCTTTTCCTTCTGTAGTTTTACCCTCACTACCTTGCAGCCTTTCTCTTTTAAAGCCCTGTCAATTTGTCCCATGGACTTCTCTCTTTGTCTTCCTAGCGGGATCTTCCCTTCAATTTTCCCTTCAACTATTTCTACTAGCTAACTAATCCGTTGCGCCTCAAGGTATCTCCATTCCATCTAGATCTTCTTCATTATAGAGTTCTCCATTTATTCTTTATCTCTTCAGCCCTGCTATATGCTTCTTCGTTCTTTCTCTCGCTGGTACACTTTCGCAATATTCTATGCTCCTGATCCGTTGAGTGCCATGCTTTATACTAACTGTTTCCTTGTTTGCAACCTCAAGTTCTTTGAGCATAGAAGTTGCCTCTACTTCATGAACAGGTTCTTGGCTTGGTATCCCTAATATTTTCTAAATGTTGGCAGAACTCATAGGGGAAAATGTGATTTTTTTAAATAAAATTCTGTATTTTCCATGATATGCTAATCAACTACCTATTTATTCAAGATTAACAAATGTTTCTGTATTTTCCATGATATGCAAATCAACTACCTATTTGTTCCAAATTAACAAATGTTAGCATCAATTATGCGTCAGTCTCATCTTGCAGTTCTATTTTAAAATATTAAGCACCCAATATAATTTTTGTCTATCATTTGACATTACAAATTTTTTAATCATATAATTTTCTGGTGCATTTCATTCTTCGTTAGGATAAATTTTAACTGTAGATATTCTTCTTATCGATGTAATCCCTAATATTTGCCAGAAAAAGATGCATGGTAAAATTTTATTTTATATTCCATAGATATGTATTATTTTAAGCCCAAGATCATAACTGGACAATTTAAAAGTTTTCTGCGCTAATTATCTTAATTTTTTGGTTTAAGTTATATGAAAAATTAATGAAAAATTTTGATTGAGACATTTTGAATATGCTGACAATTTTTATGACAGGAAAAGGCAGTGATTTTCAATATGCATAGAAGAAATCCCTTAAGACCTTTGTAAAGCAAAAAAAGGAGCCTAGTGACAATAGCAATAATTTAAAGACGAAAATAAAAGGCAGTTGAAAATATGGCTCAGAATTCACTTTTTAAGCTCTTCTGAAATTCTGAAAATTAATGATATCATCGTGAATCAATTTTATCATTAATAACATTTATAATTAATTTTTGATAGGTATAGTTTACATTATTATTGATGTGAGTGCAAGAAATTCGAGCGCTACTTTTTTATTTGATGATTTATTAAATCCGAGCATGCTTCTTCTTGTTTCATTTCCACTCATAGCGAAGTTCTCGATTTTTAACCCCGGCCAGATATGCAGTCATGGTTTGAATTATTCATTTTATCATTTCCGGTTCGATATAAAAGTACACTCCACTGACATGTCGACTTAAAAGACAAATTAACATTGTCGTTATTAACATCATGAAGATTTTTTTCACTCGCAGATATAATTTTCTGTGATAGAGGAGACGTTCTGTTAGGTGAACGAGGAAGGGAGACGAGTAGGATAGGCATTTATGTTTGGTGTAATTAAGGGAAGGAGGAAGTCGCAGCATTGAAGGAATTATTGAAATGCCTGATTTCAGTTTGTTTTTTGTTAGGACAGGCAAGTAAATGTATTGTTGAACAAGTGTATAGAGTGCATCAATCCAAAACCTACCTTACCGATAGAATACCGTACCAAGAATAATAATTATTATTTGGTGATGAAATTTCTTTTTGCGTGTCTATTGAGGAGTTGACAATCTTTGCGCGGACAAACTTTGATTTCTCGAAGGCTAAAGTGGTTAACTACATGCTATTCTTGAGTGTCATGTTCCTCTCTAATCCGGGTATTGTCTCCTCCAATTCCATCGATCGACGTACTCTATTGATTTTTTTATTTCCAATGATTTTAATTGCGCGTGTCATGTAGGGTGGTGTATTGGCGAACGTTTGACCACACTCCTGCATCATCTGTTGGATTAATTTGTTGAGTATGTTAACTATATTATGAATGTTAAATAGGCACCCTAGGTTAATTCTAATCAGCAATCAGTGGGCAACTGAACGCAGGACGCGGTTTTTTCTTTCTTTTGGAAATTGGATTCCGGAATCCCGAGAATCGCTTCACCAGCGGTCTCTTCTCCATTTGGTTCCCCGTTTCAAACGTGCCCGCTTCGTCAGCGGACTTTCCCGTTCCGAGCCGGGCCCCTCTGACCCGTAATTGATTTTGACTCGCCACACTCGCGTGGGAAGAGGGCCTCTTCCCCCCTCCTCTGGGAAAAGGTTACCCGCAAGTCCCTCTTTCGATTTGATCAATCGAATAGAATTGACGATGGGTCGGTGAATGGCATTAGAGGGTGTGCAGTGGGCAGATGTTTTTATTCTATTTTTACCTTGAAAACTCTTCTGAAGGTCCGCGTGTACTTAGCGATTCCGAGATGAAGCTCTTACCCATTCGGTCATCGCTCCTTCTTCTTAGTAGGAGTGAAACTCGCAGTTTGATTAGCAGTTGCTCTTAATGCATATAGCTCTTGCTCTTTCATTTATATTTTTTCATTTCAAATGCAATGGAATCATTTATATTTATTTATAAATAGGAGTCTTGGTCTTTTATTCAATCTCTTTCACTCAATGTGGTCTTCTGCTACGTAGTTCATCGCTGAGATGGATGCTGAGTGGAATTCCAGAGTAATGGCTAGCTTAAAAAAGTAGACTTTAGTGTTCCCTTGTCTAAAGAGAAATCACATTGATGTCTTATTCGATCTATAACATTCTCATGCATATCTGTCAGCAAAAGTTTCTTTCTTTTTAATGGGGAAAAGTGTTACCCGTAATGCCAGTCTTAAGAAATTAATTTACAGCTAGATTGTCTAGTCCAAGCTTGCGATTCTTATTTCTGAAGGTCGAAGAAAGAAGCCGAGCACAAGGTAAGCTCGCGTTTACGGTCAACAATGGAGTAGGCGTATACATTTTATTATGTTTCATAAAATTGAAAATGTATCAGAGGTGTACTTAGGATGGATCTTCACAGTGTACTTCTATCGGTGGATTTGTTATAGATTGTCAAAATCCATTACATTCCCAGTGTCGAGGTCGAATCAATGGAAATACATTCACTGGGGTTAGTGTGAGTATTATCCAGCGAGGCATGAGTTAGGTGAGAGCGAGACGTGTCATTCAATCACGACATCCAAGATATCACCGACATCACTAGCGATGTTTTTTTTAACACACAAGATCTTTGTTGTCCATTCCTACATTTTTTTATGCTTATACACTGATTGTTATATTTTTACGTGCTTAGGTTTTTCACGAGCGTTTTCGTATACTCCCAGCCAGACGAAACACGTACTTACTATCAATTATGCCATTTATCTTTCCAGGTTCTATAGCCAGATTTCGGACCTGTCTTTAGGAAGAATAAATTGTGAGGAAGACGATATGTCCGTCGGTGAAATCGGTAGTTGGAATCCTGGCCACCCTCAATTAAGGGGATGCTCGGTTATCGGCCGCACGGTAAGTACCCAAGCGGTTAAAATACGGTTGGTTCGGGAATGTTTTGTGGAATCAATGGCGGTGAATTACAGGTCCTGTAGTCAATCCATATCAGTGATTTAAATAAACTTTATGCATTCGGATTAAAATAGCTTTCATCTCTCTCCATACTGTCAAACACTCTTTATCTTCTTCCCTCTCTTCTTCTCGCCCACATTTTCTTCTACGTAAAAAGATTATCTCCCTCTCGAAATCTCTTCTGACCTATTGTATTCTCATGTACAATTTTTCCCCAACTACTTCCTCTCTTCCTCTTACCTCATATCCATTAATCCTACGATTGTCTTCTCAGATCATTGTCTCCATTCTCTGCTAGACCATAATTTCAAAACCCCTCCCATCTACACCCATTTACTTATCTCAAGTGGACATTTTTAGAACCGTATTGATTCCCATGCTACGATCAACGTTTAAGTCGTCACTTATCCTACCTTTAGAATCCTTAATTACGATTTCTGCCGTTTTTTCCTTCCACTTTGATGATTCTTCTTTTCCTCAAGCATAATTTAACCATTTTCCCGAACTACTCCTACCCGTGTCCTAGTTCACACAAAATATAAATCTAGTATGTGGAGTCACGAAGTTAATCAAGCTGAAATTATGCCCTAAATACAGCGTTGGTGAAGTTAAGTCTTTTTAACTGATCCTTGTTACCGTTTTATACTGATACAAATCCTTATTCCTTCATTCATTGTTTGATGTTGATATTGGCTCAACAATGATCGAAGACTCTTTTATGGCTGAGTGAAGCTAACTAATAAGTTAATATATATATATATATATATATATATATATATATATATATATATATATATATATATATATATAACGCATATTCTTGTAATTTAAACAGTGAAATAATGAATATGACGATATGCATGAGCAGTACATTTAACAGACAACATATGTTGTCAAGTGCACTTTTTCTGCCTAAATCTTCAGATAATCCGTTCTATTATGCGTCACTGGATTGTTGGATGAGTTAGGTAAAGAGCCTCTTGATTATCGAAGAGAGCAGGCAAGACTCACGTTTTTAGAGAATCGCAGAACACAGACTTTATTTGCGACTCAGAGGAAATTATTATGGTACGAAATTGTATCGTTAAATGTCATCAACAGGGTATAATAAAAGAGGTAGACAATGTCACAGCCAGGTTGGACTTCAAGTTTTTCCTACTCATAATGCATAATCATACCCAATGATACGAAACAGTTACTCAAATTAACTTTACTTCAATACTAAGTACTTTGAGTTAATTTAATATAAATACTATAACTTAATGACTTGGTCAACCAATACATTTTGCATGATGTATATTGGCATGCGTGAACACGAATACGCTTGTATAAGAGCTAGCATATGCAAGCTAGAGAGAAATTATAATTAAAAATTGTGACTTTTACTATATTATTTTTATTCACACGACCCTCGTGTCATCTTCCGGTGACTTAATAAATCATACTTATCATTTCTCTCCAATATGGAAAGTTTCCACGCGCCGGTGGAGGCTTGTGGGGTGCTGATTAGACGTAGATATGGGATTCATAAAGTGTGGCTTTGCTTAGCTATCCCGGCTTGTCGGAGGATTTGTTCTACTGTCCTGGTTGAATTTTGTATGAATCAATTATCTCCCAATGACGTTCAATCAACGCACCTAAAATACTGACTTCCATTCAAGGACAGATTTTTATGCTCATACGTGATATATTGATCGAACAAGGGATCAGTTCACACAATGGGGGGTGCCTATTCTCAAAAATCCGTTGTTGCCACCTTACAACTGTTCCAAAACTTTTGCCCTTCCTATTTTATAAACCCATTTCTTATATAACAACTGATAATAATTTATCAATTTCCACGAATTAATAGCATGGTTGTAATTAAAAATGTATTTGTAATGAAATTTCATAAACTGGAGCAGGTAGGATAGTTTACGTTTCTTAGAATTGTTCTGGACAAAAATTGGCAAAGTTCTAGGGGTATAAGAGGAATAATTGCATTAGGCAAATTAGCATTTCCATGGAGGAGGAAATTGATGACAGATACCTAGGGTCTGGAAGTTAAGAAAAGATTAGTGAACATTTTAGCGTGGAGTGTAGTTTCCAACGGTGTGCAAACGTGGTTATTAAAGCAAGAAAAAGACCTATGAGATAGAGACTTTTGAAATTCTGGTTCGGAGAAGAATGGAAAAAGTAAAATGGAAGAAAGTAAAACAAAAGAGGAAGTTCAGGGGATGGTGAGGGAAGAGAGGGGTTGTTGTAAGAAATCCAAAGAAGCAGGAAAGATGGATTCAGAGCATTTTTATTGACAACTGGATGTTTACGACCGTGACAGAGTGAAGAATGTTAGGCAAGGGAGGAAGGAGCATGAATAGGACAGGTACGTTGGACAGAATGAAAGGAGGAAGGTTGTATGCGGAATTGAAGAGGCGCTTATTGTAGTTCAGATGCTGGTTTGCGTTTTTTGGGAGAGGCAAGAAAATTGTCGTTGCACCGCTTGGTAGCTTAATTCCATCCAAAAACCTACCATAACAGGTATAATACTATATTATAATGAAATCTAAATTTTCTTCCCTAATTTTCCGCTAAATACATTTATGATGAGAAATTCTTTTGGCACTAAATTGTTACCGACATGATTCTTTCTATGTATATTCTTTTTGGTACACTGCTGTTCTGAGAAAGAAAAGGACTATCTCGCCTGGGTTTACTTTATAAATGCTATAAAATATTTCTATGTGTACTTGAATTTTTTTTAATATCATTTCTCTCAGTTAAGGAATTACCTTTGTAAAATAAACGCGCTAGACAACAACGCTGGAGTTTTGTTTTATTTTTGAAGAGCTAGGAGAGAGGTGTACAACGAGTTAGATTTCTATGATAATCAAATACTATATCATGCATTTCACTGTTTCCGAACGGTCAGAGAAAGTATGCAGGTCATACTTCGTCATAGGCGTCATTATTCTAATAAGTTGACTGACTTCATGCACGCTGAAATACTAAGATTTCGCACTTTCTTTGTCCCTAAAAATGTTCATAGCTTTAGATGGGTCAACTTTTAATAGTTGTATTTTAGTTACTATTTATCTCTCTTTAACCTGAAAATATTCAAGCAACTTTTTTACTCGTGACGCTATAACTATAATTATCTAGATAAGAATTTTTTCATGAACTATTGAACTATCTGAATTATCGTACTTGCACTGATAGCTTAACGGTGTGAGAGAATTGACTATTCGTACGTAGAACATCCTCGTTGAATGACTTCCTTTCATCGTAATCACAATTCTCAATTTGCTTCTAAAACGGCACCTACTGCTTCACATCCATCCCCTCAGTAGCGCCTTAGAAATAGCAGAATTAACGTTTTCCTTTCATTGGTAAAACGTTTCTTGAAATACAGTGTTGCAAGATGTTCGTTAAACTGCTCTTAATTAAGTGACATGTGTATTTTTTAATTAAGATTTGATACAATTATTCGTTGCTAAAAAATGTCAAAATTTTATTTTGGAGAAATTGATACCCTAGGTCATCACTCAACACTACACCAAATGACCATATAATTAATAATAGATATTAATTTACTTGGCAATGAATCGAAATACTTCTTTAAAAACTCGTTTTGAGTGAAAGTTGAAGGGATATCAGGAATCATGGAATTATATCGACACCGTTTTGTTGTCTGTTGATAATTACGGAGATGAAAGGGAAAATATATAAAATGAATGTTATCATATGTGTATTAAGTCTGTGTATATTTACACTAATTGCTAGTTAGTACTCATAAGTATAAATCTAGGCTGAATATTGCCAAAGAGTTTAAACCTTTGAAGTGAAAAATGGGATTACTCAGATAAATTGCTGTGGGGAGTAATGCTTCGTCTGGTTGTTCGAGGGAAAATAAAATCCATCTGTCCGTGATCAAAGGTATAGGGATCAGAAGAGTAACTTGTATGACTAGCAGGGACGTGATGGAAAAGTAAAGCAAATGAAGTAAAGTAAGGGATATAGGGAGAGAGAGAAAAAAATGAGAAAAAGAAAAGAAGCGAGAATGGCTGGAAACGATGGTGGTTCGAATGGTGCCAGGGAGTGTCGGGGACCATTCGATGGGGATGGGAAATTGGCGGGAAGCCGTCGCCATGGGAACTGGCGGGAAGCGTGAAATTGGTGGGAAATGCGGCGTCGGGGAAAGTGGAGGGATGAGGAGGAGTAAGGGTTGGAAGGGATTTTCGGAATGGAACTCGCAGGATATCGGTGTGATGGGGAGGCTCTTTGGTTTTTCGGAGAATGGAAGGATAAGAAAGAGGAAAAGGAAGGATGGGAGAGATGCATAAAAAGAAGGAGTACAAGGAGAGCTGAACTCACCTCTCTTTTAGCTCCCCGGTGGTAGACAAAGGACTTACTTCCTTAATTGGCCAAGTTGGAAAAGGAAACCGCTGGGGCTCACTCGAGAGAGCACACACACATAAAAGACAGGGTCCTGCCGCTCATGGTTCTCCCCGAACCTTCTCTTCATCCAATGTACCACACTTCGTCCACCCCTGAATCAGTTCTAGAGCATAGTCAGTGCGGAGCATCCCCTCCCATTCAACAAAAGCAAGCCATAGCACGTTCACCCTGCCATATGATGGGCGTGGTGGGAGGACTTTCACTGTCCCCCTCCTCCCCTAGACCCCTTGTATCCTGTCCCCTCCTCCCCATCCCTCCCCGGGAATCCCCTATTTCCGATGGCGTCACATGGGGAGAACTCTGATTGGCTTACGGGGATGTGAACGGCTTGTTCGCCCAACTTCACCCACCCCTAGTCAGAAAGATTTGGAGAGGTGACGAGGGATGGGGTTAAGGGTTCGGGGTACGATAAGGGTTTTCAGGGTGGGGGATGGCTGCGAGGGGGGGAACCGTGGGAGTTTTGAACAGTATTGAGGGGTTGGTTGGTGGAGTGAGTTGAGGAGGGGGGCAATCGAGTCGTGCCGTTAGGACGAAACGTAAGGGGAACCATTTCCAGAAGAGTCCTTGGGCACGAAGGATCCTTCGCATCCTTGCGTGTGACTTTCCCGCCTTCCCTTTATCAGTCTCTCACTTAAAACTCCAAGAGCGCGAGATCGATTCCAACTCTGGCTTCGAGGGTGAAGTGGAAGCTGCCCGAGACTTCGAAATTTTGATATGTTAAACTGTCCACAAGGAATGGCTTACTACTAGATGTAGATGGCAACATTGCATATCTCTTAATCTTCAAGTAAATCAACCCTAAACAATTACCAAACTATGGATCAATTTAGCGATAGGAAATTGCATACGTTATTTCGATAAGCATTTTCATTTTGCCATTACAACTCAAGAAATTGTTTCCTATAACTTATTTGCCTTTATTGGAACTTTTTATAAATTTAAAAAAGAGGTATTCCCGTTAAAATTTTACAATAATGATCACGCCGCGGCCACGCAATAGACCAAAGTGAAATACTACATTTGCTACTTCATTACAGTTATCAATAATTTTACACTGCTGCAAACGTTGGGTACCTAATTTGTTCTTGAGAAAATTAAGGCTAGATTTAGATAAAAATATTTTGAATGAAATATTAATTAATTTTAAGTTTTTCACTATAAAACTACTTGTAGGCAATCCATTTGGGTATAAAATCAAAATGCGTAGACTAATTATTCCTATTCGCCACAGCTATCACAACACTATCTATCTAAACAGCTAATGCACGCCATTGTTGGAGTTTGAGGGTGATTACACGCTAAGAATGCGAGATAAAAAGTTGTCTCTTTTTAATTTTTAGTTTAAATATATTTCTGTCGAATTTTTGGTTGCAATTTTGAACGGCGCGGAAAAATTGTTATTTTAGCAAGATGATAGGCGTAGATTGGAGGTTTTTAAAATATATGTGTGTGGATATGAAAGGACGGCAAAGATAGATTGAACAGAAAGGTGAACAAATAAGAAGTGATAAGAGTAATATGATAGGGGAGGAGAAAGGGTTGCCGGGGGGAATCCGAAGGAGACGGAAAAGATGGATTCATACCTCTCCGCCATTAACTCGCAATTTCCCAAAGCATCTGCTAAATCGCGTCCTCACTGACGACACAGTGGCAGAAAAAATGCTTAGGTAGACAGAATGGTCATCAAAAGAAATTAAAACCAGTTACAAGTACGCGTGTATGTGTGTGTTTGCGTACACACGAACACAATAGTTGAGGAAGATTTTTGGAAGAAATTCAAAGAAGGTAGAATAAGAGATTACAGTACATACTTAAAGACAAGGGGATATTTGGAGGGGTGAATGTTAGGAGAGTGAGGTAGTGTGAGGGAAAGAAGACGCATTACGAATGAAAATAGGAGGGTAGTAAATCTGTAGTGTTAAAAAGTTAGTCATTTAATGTGTAGCATTGGGCTCAAGTATGTTTTGTCTTATATGATATTTTGACTTGTTAGTCAGAGTTTAGGAATGGATTCTTCCTTAGACCCTGGGAAAATCGAAACCCTACTCTAAGTTAGAATACTAATGTATTCAATAATAATTGTGGATACGTAACCACTAACCAGGTATAATTATTTCACCAATGGTGGTATAACAGTCGAGCATCTCATCCAAACTTGATTCTCCCTCCTCGTGGTAATTGTGTTACTTTAATGTTGAAATTAGAGTTCGGGTGTTACACAGGAAAGAAGTCATCGAATGTTTAAGTTTCACAGGTATGCTAATGATTAACGTAAGCTTACCCACTATCTGGGAAATTTTAAAGTATATTATTTACCCAAAAACTACCATATATCACTTATCTCGTTCTCTTCGTGGAATACTAAGTATTCCATCATAATGTATGTCATTAACCAGGGTCATGAGACGACCTGCATGTCTGTTCCACGAAACCCTTTAATGTGAATCGGGGGATATCCCGGGGGTGGTAAACTCGTTGACGTGAAAAGGAAAGAGTTTCAAGGCAATGAAATGACCATTTCAAAGCAAAGCGAATGCAAAAGCCTGAGAGAGCTGGAAACCGTCATTCCGAGGGCCGGTGAGCTCGAAAAAGAGATATTGCCGTGGCAGATAAGGCCAGGGCATGAGTGGTAGCTCACACAACTACTCCCCGAAGGAACTTGGGTGTAGTGCTTTCTCAGCGAGGAGAATGTCAGAACGGCTCTCATTCTGTTATTGTTTACCTTTTAGGTAATCCATTCTGGCGATTCAAGCGAAGGGGGGGGGGGAGGAAAGGGATGATTTCGGAAGCTGGACGGACCAGTAAGAATAAAGGCTCCTTTGTCGAGAGCTTCATTTGCATCGCCATGCAGGGCTCTTCGTGAGTGGTCGTTTGCTATCTCAAACACTGCGAGGGGCATTTTCCTTCGTTCATCCTTCCCAGTATTCCCTCAGTTGTTTTTATTAAATTTCTTCTTCGTGTTAGTTTATTTTCATTTGGCGCACACAGGAGGCGCTCGGGAAGGAAAAATAGTTTCTTTCACGCTGTAGCCGAAGGAGGGATCAAAAATGGCGCCAGCTTTCGATCGGCGCGTCGCATCCCCTCCTCACATATCAATCTCCTTTCTTCAAAGTGCAAACGGTTTACTGAACGTTTTCAAAGGTCATCCATTTTAGGATCAGACGTTTCATGGCTTCGAGAAGGACTTGGATTATCCTTGGGGCGTTGGGGAATTGTATATCTAGTACACTACCGAAGACCGCGTTGGTCTCATCTGTGAATATCCCACGGAAGCGAATTCGACGAACGAATTGCGAATCCAAGTAATAATTTTGTTTTTTCGAATGGTACTTAATTTTAAGAAATCCCTCCCAAAGGATTGAATTGAAAGCATTGTATTTTTATTTTTTTTAACTGGCTCTCTAGACGCATCTGGGGTCCAGTTTCTACCCTGGAGAAGCCACTTTCTCTTTGTCATCGAGTGACCCTGGGATCGAAATGCCACAATTTTCATATAAACCAGGGAACTCGAACCCGTGACCTTAAGAGTTGTAGATGGAAACGATAACCACCCACCTTTCTAACCTCCCCGACAACTAAAACTATGAACAATTATTTATAACTTTTTTTTGGGTTTCTCTTGTTTTTTCGCCATTAATTTCACGCTGTCCATGCGGTACACCTGCGTTCGATGACTTCTATATAACCAGAGCGACCACTCGGTTAAAAATTATGGTGTCACTTTTTATTCCGAGATAAAAGCGGTCTCAGCAAGAATAAACTTCGTGCGCCGGACTTAAAGCTCCCTTGACGTGGACCATTACACGGCGGAAGACTTTTAAATTGGCAATGCACAAAGTCACATTTGGTGAGTCACGTAAGTTCAGCAACACTAAATATTAATCAGTCGGAAAGAGTGTGTCTCTTGCTGAAAAGCAATGAAATTTAAACGTCCATTTTCATCTCTTCATCGCGTCCGGCTAAGTAATTGCGTCCCGCATTCCTTCATCAACGTTTTTTTTTAAACTTCATAAAGATTTCCAGGAAAATTAGGATGTGAGAAATAATTTCCTTTTGCGATTATATAACGTTTTCTTTCACTTATAAACCATCATCATCTTCTAGCTAAGTACATTTTCCCTACGACTGTTTTTCAATCCTATGAATCCTCGCCAATTATTTTATTTTATAGGAAATAATAAAATATTTGTTTGTTGCAATAGTAACAATTTCTTGATAAATAAATTCGTCCGGCCAAAAAATTTACATAATTGTTTTCGAATTAACGAGAAGGGGGAATTATTTACACGTGGATGAATAGGATTCACTTCGGAATTAAAAGTTTGATCCAACTATTGAAAACGCTTTCGCATCAAATGTAGGTTATGTGATGAGCATTTTGTTAATGATCTTTGAGCATCGTCGAATGATGCTTGATTTTTCCTCGTATCCCAAGTTTTATTGTCGATACAAAACAACTTAACCTTTCCCTTTGTTCTACCCTATCTGAAAACAATAAAATGCATATTTGTCTCTTCCCATTTATTATCCCCATCGATCCAGGAATAGGTTGCAGCTTAAGAAAGTTTTTTTTTTCTTCTACTTCCCTAGTAATCAAAGCGATTTTTACCCGCTTCAACCCATATACTAGGAAACTTTCGGTAAGGATAGCGCTCTAAGCCTTCTAACTGTTGACCACGGATGTGAGTATTGTTGACGTAGTTCAAGCATATTACATCCGCGTTTTGTAGGAGAAGTCACGCTTGACGCGCGTAAAACGTGTGGCTCCCCAGTAAAGCGGCCGTATTTAATGCCCGCCTCAGCCGTCACTATCAGTTGATATTTTATCGACAAAAATAAAGCTCCGAAGGTAGTCCTTAAGGCCATATAATAAGACAAATGTCCGTATTTTCTGTCCTCGGTTGGTAATCTGCACGCCACCCTAAGCGAAATAAAATTTAAAAATAAAGTTCTGTTCGTGGATATGCCTTGCACGAAATATTGAATGCGAAGAAACTACCGCGAACGTCGTTTAAGTGGAGAACATGAGCTGCGGGTAACACATTAGCGGTGTTACCCGCAGCTCATGTTGGCAATGTGCGAGGAATTTCACAATGAAAAAAACGGTATCTTCCTTCCTCGAGTTTCGAGCCGTTTTCATAAAATCTGTGGGCTTCCGAGGGCTCAACTGACTGAGGTACTCAACCATTTCAGATTCAAATCCTGTTCAAGGGGAAATGATTTCTTTCACTGTGGTATTTCTGGAAAGGGCGAAACTTTGAACAAGAATCTCCATTCATGGAATAATGCCAGAAATAATTGTCGTCGTTATCTCGCTATTCTGCCTACCATTCCTACTCTTAATTTCTGAAATGTCATTTTGAAAGAATTGATATCATAGGTGCTCTTATTGAATTTATAAGAAGGAAGTAAGATCATATTTCATAATTGTATGTCTACACTCAAGCACGGTAATTAATTTATTTTATCGATTATCATCAGCGAAAAAAGACTATATTATTTATTAAATGGTGACTTGAAAACCACCGCTAGGGCGTGTGTCAGGGAGTGACTACGCACCAGATTACCCTTATTACAAGGAGGAGATTAAAAATAAAATACCAAAATGTAGAATACATCATTAATTACTGTGTTGCAAAAACTTCTTGTCATGTCTAATATCTGTTAAGACTCAGCCGAGGACTGTAGTGTTTGTAGCTCCAAAATATTTTTTAAGCTTGATTCTTTAAATGAATTCCTATATAATGCAAATGTTTAGAACAATAATAACGCAAGTTTAAAGAGGGTATTTACTTTCTGTTTATAATAACTATTAATTTAATTTGTGAACAAGGGTCTAGATTCGGAGAAGGTACTTCATCAGCAATGAGTACATGCCTAAAATTGGCTCAGATTATTGAGGCGGATCGAGGGTCAGGATGGGCATAGCTATGGAGAGGAGTGAGACGGTAAGGATTTATCTCGTTTGGCTGGTGACCTAACATCCCCCGCCACACACCTTTGCGGCAGTTTACCGGGGAATTATGTAGATGTACTAATGCCATTTATTTTGCACACTTTTCAATATTTACGCAGAGTTAATGCATTAGAGTTGCAGACAGGCGTGAAAGTATGTGGGGAATATATAAAGTCAGTTGGATTTTCCTCTGACCAAGGTTTCAATAGCCAGTAAAGCCACGGGGTTACAAATATTGCTAAGCACATTAGAAAAGCAACGTGTCAGGTATGGGATGAGAATGAATGTAATCAAAACAAAGGGTATGCGGGTTTTTGAGAAAGAAGAAAGTTAAGTTAAACGTTAAATATAAGGCCAAAAGGAGTAGGTGAAACGGCTTATATGTCTTGGCAGTATTTTGGAAAAAGTGGGTCAAAGAAGTGGGGACATAATAGGAAGAACTTCGTTAAGCAAAATAACATCCAAGAAGGAGAGTATTGGTGACGGGGAAGTTGAGTGAGGATATTAATAAAAGACTCGTCAAAACTTTTATATGGGGCGTGGTTTTGTACGGCACGAATACATGATCATTGAAGCAAGTTGATTGGCCTAGATTTGAAGCTTTAGACATGTGTGTATGGGGAATATTGGAAAGGGTGAAAGGGACAGAATGGAAAACGAACCAGGAACTTCTAAGGTGAGGAGAGGGGATTGTGAGAACTCCAAAGTACTGTAGTACATATTATTGTCTACTTGTACGCTACGTTTTAAAATGAAATCGAGGGAAAAAAGAACAAAAAGTATTTCTGTAAAAAAATCAGATTTTTTCCGCATAATTCCCAATTGCCGCATTATTTAGGGGATTTAGGCTGGGAACCACTTGAAGTGCGGAGAGAACAAGCGAGGCTTAGACTTTTAGAAAGGTTCAGAACAAACGAGTTTAAATATGACACTGAAGGAATTATAATGGCCCCACACTACTTAGGTAGATCAGACCACAAAGATAAACTAAGGGAGATAGATTCCAAGACAGATAGGTACAAATACTCATTCTTTCCCCGAACAATCAGTAATCATAATAGCAAGAAACCGAAGTCACTTTAGAAATATTAAAAACTTTGAATTTACAAGTCGGAACAAAATTAAACACTATAGAGATGTTAGGTATACTTTCAGGTGCATGTGTATGTTAGTTGGTAGTTTGAGTGTTTGCATGTGTGTGGGGTGTAAGTGTTCATGCATGAATGTATGCCATGTTTTTTTTTAAATATGATTTTGTCGTTATTGCATGCGATTTTTTTTTTATTATTTTTCTTTTCTAAATTATGGGTGGTGTCCTAGCACCCCCCGCCACACGCCCTTGCGGCGGCTTGCGGGGTATTGAGTAGATGTAGATGTAGAAGTAGGTAGGAAAGGTGGATGCAGAGCTCCTTTTTTTTGGCGATAAATAGTTGAAGATTTGATGAATGGTGAAGGGTTAGGCAAGTAGGGTATGGGCAGGAATTTGGACGGAGATAAAACGTATGCGAAATTTAAAAGCGGTTTATTGTAGAGTAAGGTATCGGTTTTGTGTTTTCTACGCGTGGATAGAAAACGTATAGATGTTCGGTCTCCGCCAATCCAAATCCTACCTTGAACGGTAGCTTATCAGCAATAATTAGTATTTTTGGTTCACCTAGTAAAACTTAAATTAACCAATGTTGACAGGTCTACTCTCTATAAGACTTTCCATCTCTGGCATGAACGTTCCCGATATATCCTACTTCTCGCTCTCTGTTTCGGTACTAGCTTGGGCAATCCGTAACCATCCATTCGTTCTGCGTGTTGTCTCTATCTATTTTAGATATTAGATGTTTTAGTACCCTACAAGTCACCGCTATGGTGTATGGCAGGGGGTGAATACACACCAGGCTAATGTTAACCCGAATATGACCCTACCGCAGTCGGACAATGTGATTCTGATCCCTTATCGTTAGTGGAAAAATGACATCGAAAATCTATCTGTTCTACACTTAATCTCTTTAATTTTACTAGAATGATCTCTCCTACCGTAGTACGATGAGGGTAATAATACATTTTCAGCATCTATATTAAAGAGACCTCTTTCCAGTTTATGCAAGAGCTTCAATCCTTAATTTAATTTTCGCTCCGTGAGTGATTCCCAGCATAGCTGCTCTAATATATGGGATAAACTACTAAGTTTATCATAGCATTCTACAAATCTAGCTCCTTTTGGATAAAGCGATCCAATTCGGCAATGAATCCAACTTCGTGAGGATCCCATATTATATAATATTTATAATCATATAATGATAATTATATTATATATTTTTATGTATTAGTTTGGCTGAGTTTATTTCTGAATTCTCGTATCGTTTTTTGATGGCTTGTCTGTCGAAGTTTTGTCCTATATCCGCATTCAGTTTTCTCTCCGTCCATTAATAGTCAGAAAATCGACGTCATACACCTCAGCTCTCTTTTCAAAGTAACCCCTTCTATAATTACGTGATACTTTCCAAATTGGCGAATATGTATCAAATAGTATGTTCAGTTCTAATTTTAATATGCTCATTTTTCTCTGACGTAAAATAAACTTGCAACAAATTTGGCATGGAAAAATTGTTGCTCTAAGGATTTTGAAAACTGATCACCATGACAATTCTTGCTATCTATACAGTTTTAGTTTCATCAAACTCATTTGAATACAATAAGTAGGTCAAGAATTTACGCAAAAAATTTGCAGAAATCGTCGTTTGTTATTGAAAAATATATTTATAAGTATATCTGTAAAACTTGTAAAGCTCTTGCAGCTTCAAAATTGAAGTGGCCGTAATTAACAGTTAGTTCAGCGAAAGAGTCATATGCGCTGACCTCACATCAGCGAGTGAGTAATAATTTTCTTTGTGTGTTCATAATGTATATAAATTAAGTTGATATTCCGCGGCAAATGTCTGGGACGATATTTTTAAGTCACCCGTCCATAGAAGTTTGAGTTTTTTTTGTCGGGGAAAGGAATTATATCTGCCTCCCGCTTTTACTGTTTACGACCAAAACACCACCAATGCGGATTGATGGCGCACTTAATAAAAACAGCTCCGACCGTCCTTTTGACCGTCCGTCGAACGGGTCGGCATCAGAAGCATAAATTTTTCCCGCCACTTCTACGAGAATGGAAAAAAATGAAAGGCGTTTGACTTGGAGCGTGTATAAAACGTCACACGCAATTTATATTCATTGTGAGTGCATATATACATATATTTTCACATGTAACTGTATGCGTGGGTAAATAAACTATTTCATGTCATATGGAAGCCCACCCTAAAATATATGAACAAGCCATACTTTTTTCAAATGTTTGTGTCCTCTCCATACATATTATCTGTCCATAGGGTATATATATACACACACACACACACACGAATTTCCTATGCTATAAACCCTAATTATGCGAATATTATATTTCTTTAATAATATTTAACACTATTCCATTTTCTTTCCAGAGAACATTATAATAATATTTATATTGTTTTAATTACTTTATTCACAATAAAAATAAAATGATGAACAAAGATATATGTAATGTTAATGGCCCGAATGGGTAAATAAATAAAGAGAGAAATAATTGGATTAAAAATTAATTAATTTCTCTTGAAGGAAGGTATGGATAAATAATCCTAATTTATTTCTCCACCAATGGCATTTGGCATTTTCCTCAATCATTGGATCAATGGATTACGCAATTTTAGTCCGGATTGCTAAGGTGGTGCTGTATTTTAGGAAATTTAGGAATATTTTGGCAAATGTTTCGCAATTTCGAATCAAAAACGAAATTCGTTAGTTAAAATCTAAAAGTTATAGTTTGCACTTTCAAATTTAACTCACTGGAATTGTTTGATGTCCATGTTAAATGAAATCGTAACAAGTCGGTTGAGGGTTATAAACTAATTTAATATGAACATTAAAAATTTATTTTACTTTCCTTTCTTAAGACAATTCTTTGGAGTTCTTGTAGCAGTTATTTCTAATCTTATTTGGTAAGAGAAATAACCTCTCCAAACGATAACAATGAATTATGGGTGTATTATTTCAATTATGAAAGTTGATGTCAATGATCTAAAGTCGATCCTAGTACTCAATATATACATACCTAGTATGTTTGTGTGTGTGTGTATATATATATTATATATATATATATATATGTGTATATATATATATATATATATATATATATATATATATATATATATATATATCATTGGACGGTACGATAGAACACAAGGAACTCTGCCTAAATATCTAAAGAAAGGTAAGCAAAGAGCCCGACATGGAATACCATGTTATAAAAATATTTATATTTAAGGGGAGAGAGTAGATGGAAGGCTAGAGAACATTGGCTTAGATGCAAGATCGGGAAAAAAGGCATACAAGATTGTTATGAAGACATATGAAGAAATGGAGACACCTGTAGATGACTTAAGGAGCCTAGGTTGTTTAAATAAAGTACAATTAAGTGGAATTTACAAGCCTTCCATTCTGCTCCTTTTGTAGAACGAAGACAGTTAAATATGGAAAGAGAAGTGGGGAAATTGTTTTGGGTATTTCGAGGAAGGAGTAAAAAGAGAATGAGGAGGATATTGTAAGAAAAAGTGGGAAGTTGGTGGTCGTGATGTAAAGCATAAACTTTTGCAACCGAGGAGAAGTAAGTTGAACAGAACGCATTTTGGAAAGCATGGCGAGGGAGTAAGTACACGGAACCAAAAATGGCGTATGGGATAAGAATTTCAGGTCGTTCAAATTTCCTTGCGAATTTAACGGCGATGTATCGCAATTCCCCGTAACCTATGAAAGTTTTTTAATCTCTAATCTGTGGATGACTCATTAAAACAAAGATCTCTCCCTCTATATCCCGCAAAATGCATCAATCATTACGGATTTCTATAACTAATTGCGTATGCATAGAGTCTGGCATGCTCCCAGGAGGGATATTATGCGTGGTAATATTTATATCCATGTTTTTAAAGTCTACAACCCAAATTAATATATTTCCATTTTCCCTTTGTTTCCGAGAGTTAAATTTTGAGATTCAGTCGGAGGAACGGTCGGAAATGCGGGATGGAAACACGGGTTGGTTTTGCGAAATGTGCACGAATGTCACCGAAAAAACAAAACTCCCAAGGACGGAGGGGGCCTTGTTGTGGGTCGAAATTAAAATGAGCGCTGGAGGGCACAGAAAAAGGATGAAGCTCGGACTCCATGGCTGCCGGCCCTTGTATCAATATGCATGGGGGGAGACCCGGGAAGGCCCTGGCACGAGTGCAGTTGTCCAGGCATTGCCGCGGGATCCGCTTGATGCATGTGGGGAGGAAAGGGGCATCGGTCGGTTGGATGAAATGCCATTCGACGGAAGAGTTTCCGTGGAGAACGCGCTCGCGCACAGTTTGATGCAAATGAATTTCAGTCGTCTCTGTGGGAAACGTAAGGACATTATGAACGTAACCAAAGGGCAGAGTGGGTACCCAGTTGATAGAATTCGATCCCGCGGAGTTGAATTTTAATTGTTTATTGGGAAAAACTAATATAATTGCTCTTTGAATCTAGGAGAGGAAACGTCATGGTGACAGTTTTATTGTTTCGTTCATGGCACTCGTCTTTACTTCTGCGACCGAAGAGGGAATCACTAAAACCCTAAAGCTCAGTTCTCGTGAACTTATCCTTAAAAACAGATATTGATACTTCTAAGCAATTAATCAAGAAATGGTTTTGTCACGATTGAATAAAATTGGCGCTTCATTTAACTGAGACTTGTTTTCTTTCTTGTAATGTACAAAACATGGCAAGCTAACATTATATATTTTGAAAAGAAACCAACTGATTTAAGCGGAAACTTTTTGGAAATGATTCTCTTCAGAAATATTTTCACTTCGATGGCAATTGATATTTTAAATATAAATAATTTGTAAATAACGGCGATTGATTTTGTGAAAGAAAACGATGTGTTTTTCTTGCCACACTCAGCAAATATGAGAACGTTCGTTTTCTGTATTATTCAGAAAAAAATTACTTATGCATACCTAATTTCATGAATATGTAAAAAAAACAGTTCAGTTAATAAATCACTGTTTTTATACTGCATTTGGCGTTTTATACCCGCATTTGCCATTATTCAAGAAAACATTACACTTTTCACATTGGTATTCAAAAAATATGGAAAACAATTTCCATAGCACCGGAGTACCTAATTTGAAAGTTTGGGTTGCATTAGAGATTTTAATAAAGAATCGCGAAACATTTTTTGGCATAGCATGTGGACAAAAACTTATTTAATTTGAAATTCGGAAGAAAAAATATGGAAATATACGAATTATCGTTACTTTTTCGAACCAAGAGTTGAATTAAACTTGTACGCCATTCTGAATTCTACACAATAGTAGTTATGTTTAAGTAAGGCGACTATCTGTTAAGATCATTTGCGACATTAGGAATAGGTGGCAGGTCAGGGGATTGGGGAAGAGTGGAGAGAAACCCTTTCATCGGCATTAGTCCACAGTAAACGAAAGGCGTCAAGAAGTCACATGACATAATGTCCCACCCAACCGAGAGCGTACTCCATTAGACTTGCCCTCTACGTACATAGAAATAGAACCAGTGCTGACTATTGGTGCTAAGTGCATAGTATCGGTATGCTGGTCCCAGTGGTGGCGGGATAAGGTCATCGCCTGCCCAGAGGTCAGGGGTTCGATTCCCACCCAGGTGGGTTTTGCTATACCTGGGGAATGGATGTTTTTAGTTGGCCTCATTGTAGTGAGTAGTGGCTTAGGTGAAAGAAGGGACTATGAAGTCTCATTCTCACCTCAATAAAGTCGTTAAATAGATAAATAAATGAATTAAACTTGCATTCGAAGTAGGAATCGGAATAACAATGAAAACTCAAACCACTTCCCAGATTCGAAACTGAAGCCTTGGTGTGAGAAGCCAGTGCATGTAATTCTTATGACCGTGTGATATCCTTATAAATTCTTACTCATTGAACTCCGATTTGCATAAAATAAATTGTGGAGTTGGCCAAAAAGTTTATAACGGACAAACTAAATAATTAATAATACAAAATGATGATCATAACCACTTTCTAATTTTACAACCTAACTTTTATTTGTTAAAATGGCAGGAATCAAGTTATTCTAATAATCATCAAATTGACAAAGTACTTCCGGGTAACCGTGTGGTACCATCTCACCTCATGGTTACATAAGTTATAAATCACTGGATGTTGAATTTTATGATTTTCATAATAATGTGAAAACGCCAAAAAAGGTTAC
This sequence comes from Hetaerina americana, assembly GCF_022747635.1. Taxonomy (NCBI): domain Eukaryota; kingdom Metazoa; phylum Arthropoda; class Insecta; order Odonata; family Calopterygidae; genus Hetaerina; species Hetaerina americana. The sequence goes on along the minus strand of NW_027287205.1, from coordinate 33,568,786 downwards.
TGAAAATTTAATAAATTAGTTTGGAAAATTATACTGTGTTGTAATCGCCACTAGTAAATTCCACCAATTCGCAAAAAACTACTATTGATTCTACCCATCGTTAACATTTGAATAGTACTCTGTACTTTTCAAAAACGACCTTTTTATAGAATCAACTGTCTCTAAACATTTACGAAAGCGGTCACAATATCACCACGCTTCAATCGGCCATATATTTATAACTCGACTTCTGAGTAACCTTACAAATGTGCTTGACAAACTATGAACGAAGACACCGGAAAATGAATTAATTATTTGATTTACTATAGCTTTCATACATTTCTCCTATTATGTTGATTCATTTCACGAGAGTGCCCACTGAGATGAAGAAGGCGAGGCGCTTATCAAAAGGTCCCCTCCCACCCACACAATCTGTATTCAATACTCTGAATAAGCGATTTCCCCCCACCTACCTTCTGTTCACTCAACCCTCACTGGACTTCTGATGGTACTTACTAATTGATCCCTTCCTGAGCCAAGCCTTCTGGTAGAAGTGTCCCGAACAATGATGAAAGAAGACACTTTGCTTCTCCACGTAGATAATTTTTTTAATTACGACCTAGATTTCGTTACAGCGTGACAACTTTAGGTGAAACATCTTCAGCGTAACACCTGAGGATTTTACGCCCGCTATAACGAAACCTAGGTCGTAATAAAAAATATTCTACGTGGAAAGGCAAAACTTCTTTCATCATGAAGGATTTCTTCCAAGCTACGCCTGAAACTGTTTCCCTATCAATGGTAACGTGTGTCAACCGAAATTTTGATACTGCGACGTATTGCCCTTTCTGTTGATACTCTTTCTGTTCCTGATGATTCTATGCGGGTACGATATCGCACCCTCGTAAAATAATCAAAATCAAGATATTATACAGGTATACACCTGTATATATACAGATATATACATATACTAGTATATACCTATATATACCTATATATATATATATATATATATATATATATATATATATATATATACATACGTAAAAAATAATCAGAATGAAGATGTAAAATATATATTATACGAGGGCGATTCGAAAAGTAAGGTCTCCTATTTTTTTTCATGAAAAATAAAATTTATTCTCAACTTTGCGTGCATCGTTGGAAAGGTTTGAGCATTTAGCTATTTTTCTACAAAGTCTTTAATTAACCCTTGTTTTGAATCAAGTCTTCCTCCAGCATGAATACAAATTTTCTCGTTATTTGATAGTTTTTTTAACGAATATTTTTCCCTTCCTCTCTCATATCCTCCATTATCACTCACCCTTCCCACCTGGTGCTTGCACCCCCTGCTACATACCTTTTTGGTGGAACGCGGGGTATGTATGTCGATGTCGAAATTGTATGGACTGATATAGGCCCCTATGTTTGACTGCAGAACGTGCATAGTATACTCCGTAATTAAACATAAATATGAATCTAATTTAATATTAAGGAGAACTTCTTTGAAAACTTGAATGGTAGTACAGGGTAAAAAGCCCTTAGCCCCTGAACAGACGCCACAAATCCTGAAAGAATATCTCCTACCAATCCATTATTTACAGATAAACTCAACCCTCAGGTATGAACTCAAGTTGACTTCTATGGATGATGAATTTAGATTTTATGGTGGTTCATTGAAATCGATTGGTATAATTTAGGAGGTCGTAGGAACGACACAGCATTAATTAAGATGTGGAAGAAAAAATTGATCACTAGAAAGGGGGCAATGGAGAAATCTTCAATTTATCAGAGAATAGCTTCACCTTCAGGAAAATCTTCGAGCAACATACCTGATATCTTCAAATATAAATGTATTTTCATACAGAGGCCCAGTTCTACATCCACAATGTATTTATTTAAGCATAGAGGAAAGAATGAGTAGTCCTCAAGCGTTGTTCGATTCGAGTCTTTCACAGAAGCTGATCTTAGTGTTACTCATTACCCATTAGGAGGGATATATATTGTAGTTGAAATGGAATATGAATTTCCCGAGTGCCTCCATAGGTCTTTTGAGGCGTAGGCGGTTGGGGTTGCGAGTTCACCCTAACGACGGCCTTTATGCTCCCGCTGCTCTCATTCCCTCCCCCCGTAAACGTATCGCACTTTCCCTCCCTCTCCTCTCGAAATGTTTTTTTTTAATTTTATTCAAAACATGGCTTCCGCGTTCTCTGTTTTTAATTTGTATGGAGTTTTCGCGCCAAGGGTTTTTATGCCTTGGATTTATGTTTTCCGCTCGCAACGGACAAGCGGTCAATTTTTGCCTCGGCAATTATTTTTCTCTGTCTCTCATCCCCTCATCTGAAATGAAAAAGAGTACGGCTTGAACCTTCCTGGGCACACACTTGACCTCTGTGGAATAGTTCGTTGCCTGATTGAATTGAATCTGCCCTAATATAGCGTGTATAGTGTTTCTACAAATCGGGCTCGAATTCTTGATGCAAAGAATAAATAGAGTGATACTACTTGTAATATGGTGCCTATGGTAACCGTTTTCTACTTCCTTAGAAATTTAGGATACAAATCCTACGAGAAAAACGGAAATTCTCAGAACTTTTGAACAAAAATTGACGATAAGCAGGCCATACCATAGGTCTATTGAGAAATACTACACATGGCCAGTGGCATTCTCACCAGACAATCTGCAGACAGCATAGGCGTCGATTTATATTTTACGTTTACCTAATGCGATACTGGAAACGTATCGAAAAGTCCAGCTAGGCATTCAATACCTGCACCGAGGCATGTCTCAGTAAGTTTCCGGAAAAGTATCGGGTAAAACCAACGCTACGGATCCTCTAAGGATTTGGGAACTGCGTTGCATTAATATAATATCTACTAACTATCATTACATATTTATTTAGATATTTTAGTATCCTGCAAGGCACCGCTAGGGTAACTGGGGATTCAACAGTTAGAACCTTTACATATGGTTTTGATCTATCAAATGAAGAATTATTTAAATAAAAGCTCTCTAAATATTAAGCATCTTGAGGGAGCACTCTTGATCCTGGAATTTTGTAAGAGAAATTTTTAAAGCAATATTAGGTGAAACACCAAACCTTTTTGGATAAAGGACACTTAGTAGGAAAGGATGACGAGAAAAAAAATGCTGCTTATTTTTTTGACATACCCTTGATATCAGTCAGGGAGAATTATAGCTAGTCGCTAACCGTTTGCAGTGATTAATCGGTTAACATGTACTGTTCCATCTAACTTCTAGTTCATTTTTGAGTCATAAAACCGATTTATATCGGCTTAATTGAAACACAGTGATAGATCGCATCTGATCAGCAATTCTTCTGCCCTTCCTACCGATGTCTTTGATTATTCTCTTTTTGAGTCAACCAACCAGTCCTTCTCTATCATCCCAATAAAGGTAGACTAAAAGTCAACTTTTCATAAACTTTTTCTCATCGGCTCCTATGTGAAAAGCTTCATGCTTGCATGATCGAATATCCTCGAGACCATTAGAGTTTTGCGGTGGTCTAACCTGCGCGTGTGAGGAAAGAACTCATGCGGGAGACCGAGGATTAAAATAGCCCGCACAATTCGAGAGCTGTTGAGACCAATGGGTTCCAGCTTCCCTAGACGCAAAAGTTTGTATAAATATATAGCCCCACTAATGTCACATAAATTTCTTTTCATTTCGTGGAAATATAAAATGGACGGAAAGGGAAGTAAGTGAGGAAGTAGGGTGAATGGTAGGGGAGAGGAGGGAGGGTTGCAGTGAGAAATTCAAAGGACAGGGAAAAGATGGTTGCACGATGCGAAATAATAAAATTTTTCTTCCCCCACAGTAATTTCGTAAATCGTGTTTCAATGCTTATGCATTATTCTGAGGAAGAGCACATGTAATTCCAGAGTGGGGGATACATGCTACAAAATAGGGGTGTGTATTTATGGGTTTCACGAGTTAAGAGATTTATTGGAGTGGGGTTAAGAATGGTATCAGTCTCACACTGAGTGTTGTTGTCGAAGGCATGGAGGGTTAGTGCTTAAAGAAAAGGCTGATAGACGAAATATTAGTCATTCAAACCTTTCCCTGTTTTATTCTGCTGCACGACTTCAAATTGTTTCAGGATATTAAAGTCTACAGGGTTTCCAGATTCACAGTGCGAGATTCCGGAAACAAACTTTGTTGAATTTGAGGTATCTGTCAGTTGTCTCACTAAACGTTATGACAAAACATTAGCCCCACTTCTAGTGCAAGTTCTATAACTCTAATATTAAAACCTTTGTACTATATCAAACACTCCAGTGGTAATACTGAAGACATGTTCTGGTGAAAACGCATTCGCGAAATTAGCAGAATATCAAATAAAAAGTTGTGATTCATAAAAAGGATACTTAGGAAATTAAATGAGAGGGTTAAGGAGTTTTTGCTATTTTAAGTTATTTAGGCCCAACTTAGAGTATGCTGCGAGTGTATGGGATCCTCACCGGCTAGGCCTCGTTTTAGAACTAATTCGTAGAGCTAGGTTTGTGGAAGGTTTTTATGAACAACGTAGTAGTGTACACTATTGGAAGAATAAAGGATGGGCGCCGCCAGTTGACCGTCAGTTGAAATACAGATGTCATTTACCGTGTCTATTTCAGGCAAATCACTTCTCCGAGGGTATTAAGGACATATTACATTCCCCGAATTTCTATGGTAGTTCAGATCACGTACGTAAAATCAGGAAGAGTGTAAAACGGATGGTTTTGAATGTAGTTTTTACTCGCACGATTAGAGATTAAAATGGATGTGTTTGCGAAGGGGATAATTAATATTGGTAGTGTATGAGCCTATATTTTGTCGTTATCATGCATGCATCTTAGCCTTACCCATTTTTACAATTACAAATTACATTTTTTCCGGTATGATTTGGATATTGTTCTATTGCAGATTGTTCGTCGTATAAGTTGTAAAGTGTAAGTAGTTTCTTGCGTGGTGACTAACTTTTTTCGAATGCATGTCCAAACTAATATCTGTGGAGATGTAAGGATTTCTTATGTATGGGTGGTGACCTAACACACCCCGCCACCTACCTTTTAATGGCGGTTTACGAGGTATTATGTAGATGTGCCACACCTTAAACGGCACATCACTTTTTTGTGATAATCGACCACTTTTCTGTAGCCTTACCAAATAGATTTTAGTGAGAGAATGAAAGGATCTTTTGTATCCATGTCTACGGAAAAGGCAATCAATTTTGAAGATAACCTTCCATAGAAATGGTCATTCACACTGTTTAATTTTCACCTCCCGGTGCTATTTTTTCGTATCTACGGTAACACTAATCCCCAGACGAACATTGATATCATCGCTACCTACTCCATCCTCAACCCTCCAATATATCCCTAGACTCACCCCATCATGGTTTTACAGAACCCCACTCCGGACTATTAAACTTTTATTGCACCTGAGAATGAAGAATGAACATGTAAACGCATTGTGCGAAAGAAACATCTGTGGAAATTTACAATTATATTGCTTCGTATACTCGTTTGCTTCCTATAATTAGAGCCTGCTAGTATAATTTATATTGAAATTTACATTTAAATTAACGATGGTTTGTTGACACCTGTGATAAAAGACAGTCGAGATATAGGGATGATTCTAAGTAAAGGAAGGAAAAGAGAAAAGCAAACATGACGAAAATAATGAAGGTAATAAGTACACGGAATCGAAGAAGGGTTTATTTTAGTGAAAGTCGTCTCTTTGTTTCGTGCTAAGAGAGGCTTATCCATGTAGCAGCAGTTATTCAAATGTACCCATCTAAAACCTATATCAACCGGTCGGCTATCATTAATAATAAATAATGTCTCCGCTGCCTGTTTCCTTAGATTTGTCCCGCGCCGAAGTCCGCATAGTCTGGCGGACGGATAGATAGACTTGGTCGGGATTTTGTGCGACTCGGAGGCCATAAACCTCGCAGAGTGTGAGTCATAGTATTTGTCGACCGCATAAGTAGGAAGTCCAGATCTTACGAGTGAAACAATGTCGTGTAAGTGTCGTGTACATCAGGTTCACCGACGACACCTACATGTGCGACGCGTGCGGGAGAAAAATGAACTCAGGTACACGAAAGACTTGACTTTCCCGTGTACGTAGTCCACGATTGTGTCGTTAGACTTTCCCGTTGAGAAGTCCAACTTGAATATTCTGCTTATCTGACGCAATTCAGTTTTTTTCTACCTATATCATATATGTACAAGGCCTGTCCCAAAAGTAGTACGAATTATTTTTCCCGGATAAACGGGGTGGCGTTTTCTCTGGCTGGATTCGTGGGAGTAGAGTCATAGAAAAGGCTGAAGGCCGGTGGAAGTTGGCTCCCAGCCTTTGCGGAGTGTGTATCGTTCTTTTGCGAAACCTCTATAACGTGACCTCGTTACGCTCCGTCAGGAACTTGTTATTGGAACAGCGCTACGCTACCAAACTGCGTGGAAAAAACAGGATAAGAGACTCGTGACATGCTTAAGGTAGCTTATGGCGATAACATCATGGGTAGATCGAGTGTTTTTGAGTGACACAAGTTATTTCGGGAGAGTAGAGAGGATTTTGAAGACGCCGAACGTTCAGGGCACGCTTCGACCTTAAAAATTATGAAAATCTTGCAAGATTGAAGGCTTCTTTGGACAGGGATTTTAGATTACGGGTTCGCATGCCTTCTGATGAACTTGGCATCACTTAAAGGGATGTGCATCGTGGGGGAAAAAATGAGCATTGGAGAGGTGTGTGCGAAGTTTGTGCCGCGAGTGCTCTCGGACGAATAAAAGAAACTCGTACGCGGATCTGCCTACAGCTTCTCGACCATGTGGGTGAGGATCCAAAGTTTTTAGACAGTGCCCCACCAAACGTCTTCGTCTTACCCCACATCAAATTCGCGCTGAAAGTACGTCACCATGGTTCGGTGGAAGCGTTACAACAGACCGTGATGAGGGAGCTTAGCAGCATTCAGGGCGCCGCCTTTCAGAAGACTAACGAGGCGTTAAAAACCTACTCGCAGTGGTGTGTGGACGAACAAGGGTGCTACGTCGAAGATTTTTGGGTGATTGTATCAATAATGGCAATATATTTTTTAATCGATTCAGTTCTACTACTTTTGGCACATATCTTGTACTCGCTCGAACTTCATTTTTTTGTATGAATCTTATCGTTAGTAGTAGTTCGAAATTCCCCCAGGCTTCCTTTAAGAGGGGATTTAGGCACAAAATTTGCAATGAGGGTGAGTAAATAAAATCATCATGTTCCCTTTGCGCAGCATCACGCCTGATCCGACAAAAAAGTAGTGTTGGATAATTTTTGTCTTTCCAAAACCTACCTTAAATAGTCGACTACCAAATGATGAATCCTTAAAGAAATCTATGCGACGAGGATTTCCGTGACATGGACTTAATTCTACCATTCGCCAAGTAACTAGGGCAATCAGTTTTCCTTATCACTCGCCAAAAAGTGTCTGAGTCAATCTTCCCAAACTCTTCAAACTTTCCAAAACGTCTGACTGATATCCTATATTTGATATGAAAACCATGCTGGATACAGAAACAATTATCATTACAATTTTGACCTATTAATATATTTTAATTGAAAATTTTTATTTTATAGTATGTGGCCATATCTGATGCAAAACATCTCACTGACGTAGAGAAAAATACATGTGAACGACGAGATTTCTTGGCACTTTGCCTGTGTTGTGAGTTGTTCTTTAGTGAAAGCAATCATTCTGCACGCTAGCTAGTCTTTAGGTGCGCGAAAATTAACCTTTGCGAGATATGTTCAAACAATTCCCGAGCTTTTTGGATAGCGTGCTTCCAGTTGGTTATTTTTTTATATTTATGATGATCAAGTAGCCAATGGGATGGATGTCCTCTCGCAATCGTCTGCTGATATTTCCAAAAATAATAGAGGAAATAAAGAAATCGATACTCGATTGGGAATACTGATTGGACGCATGGTTATTTACTCACCGGCATGCGGCCGCCAAATGTAACGTCCCTAATTTTGGCTTGCATGAGGTTGCGGACGTTTAAGAAAATTTCTCGCTCCGCCCAGGCAACAACGCAGAACGAAGCGAATGCCATAATCAAGGTAAAGTGGATTCTTATCAGATTTGTTTTCAGAGTTTGGGGTAAAAAAAAATGGCCCAATTTTCTCTTTGCACAACCGATAGTGACGTAACTTTGACGGTTTATTAAATTCAAAATTGCAGGTTCAACTGAAACTGGAAAATGTATCCAAATCTTATCTTTGGATCAGCTCGATTTCAACTAACTTGATCAGTTTACGAGATGCGAGGGCCGAGTTTTCTCTAAAACTGTATATCTTAGAGGCACGTTCTATCCTTCCCTTCGGAGTTCTTGCTGCGAAATTATATTGGGACAAAAAACTACTCAAATGCACTTAATATATAGTAAAAAATGTTATTTCTCTCTGAAAGTGATAGCGCCGTCGACTGAGCAATCTCTGTATAATTTGGGCCCGCAGTGTTGCCTCAATAGAGATGTTATCAGTTCCAAAAATATTGAACATGACAAAAAAAATTGAATTGCTCCTATGCAGTCGTATTCCCTTCAAAAGGTAACAGTCTTGGACTCAAATTTTTAAAAATAAATGGCCTTTTAAACGCTGCCCTCCGGAAAAGGCTCTCATAGCGTTGAAGTCTTTGATATAAATTGAGTAAATAATTATTGAACACTTGCATGTAATATCGGTATCGAAACAATTACAAGGCAGAGTGCTCCAAAAACAATGCACAAACGACACAATTAAATTTCTGAATTAATTATTGTATTTTTCTTATTTAAATTTCGCAAATTCTTATTGATAGAGTGCATTCCCCTGAACACCCTCTGCCACGCACCCCTATGGTAGCTTACAGTGTACTAATTTATTGTTTATAGTTATATGAGTATTTAGATATTTTAGATCTAGACGGTTGTTTTTCTCTCCAGGAAAAATATTCAAGCGGTTATTAGTAACGGGAAATAAATAACCAATGACCTGGAAAACAAGAAAAAAAATTATTTTTGTCGCTACAGAAATAATAGTTATTTATTCCCAATTGTTTCACTACGCTTTCACATCTTCAGGTTAAGTACCTGAGGTTACAAGCATAAATGTACACGCCAAACTACACCATGCTGTGAAAGGTGTTTTTGGGCAAATTTTTTTAATTTAGAAATTAGGAAAGTGGTTACTATTCATGCTTTTATGATTGTGTACCGAAGGAGGGAAGAGCAAGTACTCGTACTTGAATCTATCATTGCAGTAATCAATCTCTCTTACTTCATTTTGGTGCTTCTATTTACTATTGCAATTTGGGACTATACTAATATCTTTCCGTGTCAAATAAACTTGGTTTTTCTGTATTCCTTCGATTTTCTGAGTTTTGATTCCTCTGTTCGCGAATATCTTTCGCGTTCCCATTACGCGATATGATCGCTTCCTGTACTTTTATTTTCGTCGCTGGACTTGGAATCCGAATGTACCTACCCCGGCTTTTTAAATTAGGAATGGAGGAAAGAACGTGGGTCGACTTCGACAACTCATTGGTGATAATTTAAATTGTCCACGATAAGCATGCAGAGCGGCATTGGAGTGGTTTGTTTGGGAACTTGGCCCGCCCTACATTTCCCGTGCTCTCATAAATTTCCGATATACATACCGTGATATCTCTTCCCATCCCCGTATGCCTGCGATGAATGTGTCCCGGAATAAAATAGTATCCCATGGAAATAGTTACGGGAAAAGGGAAGGTAATGATAACTGGCTTTTATAAACTTGGTTGTCCTTTCCCCCACGCTACCCCCGAGGACAAACCGAGTGGCGGCCACGATGATAAGGTCAAAGTTCAGGCCGGTCAGTTCGAAGTTGAAGTTGTTACTTCCTTTTGGGACGCGTATACTGTTCCGTAACCCCAAGTAATCCCGGCCGACGCAGATTCCGTGCATCGCCAAACATTTCGTCACGTTATCACCTGAGCCTATTGCCAGGTTGTTCGATATAAAATTTCAATATCGACTTATTTTGATATACTTTTTTGATTACGACGCAACTTATACTTGGCGTTAGTTTTCAAGTACAACCAGTTATATCGATCATATGGCTTATATTGTGGAAGTCGGTCATGAATAAAATCGAATATATATCATCCAGAAGGAAATTCAAATGTATCACCCATAATGTCATTTTGACGTTACCATCCATACCATCTTATTGATCATATCAAACATATCGCAATATCGATTATTTATGATTGTCCACCTATGTTTAATCAATTTCTTAAAATATTCATTTCGATTTTTTTTAAACAAAAAAATTGAAATGGTGCCGATATGTCGTCATACTTAGAGATCTTCTACTTCTATTTCATCTTTCCTAATCGAGCAGACCCAACCTTTTAAATACACTGAGGGTAAACGTTAAATACACTTTCCCTACTAATATAATTTGATATCGCCCTGTTTTATTATTCCCTTCCTGAAATAAAGTGAAAATATTTTTGGTCAATCGCTGAATTAGTATGAAAATATATTAGTATCAGAATTTGCTAAGCAGCATGTCGTAAAAGACTAAAAAGCTAGGAAACCATTTTGAATGGACAGAATGATCATGATAGTAAAATGTAGACAATACCGCATTCAAATAACATTGTAAATTCACCTCACTTAAATAGAATAACCTACCTAATAAGATTTTACACATTTCCACTAAGGAATCAAACTATTTTTTAGAGAATTCTGAAAATAATTACCTGTATCTATAGCATTTATTAAATAGCTATTTTTATTATTTATTAAACCTTAAGTATTTTTATGCCTTCGGATGTTTTAATTTAATGTTTTTAATTATTCTGCTTCATATGTACTTATTTACCTTTGGAAAATTTCATACAAAACTTGCTTTAATGGTTTTTGTTGTACTAAATATCAACGTATTCTTCATTTTTTTAAATTATCACAACGAAGTTGAGGTGGCGCATTTTTGAATTGAATGGTGAAAACTAGTTGCATAACTTCGCAATTTCTAAAAGAAACAGCAAGTAAAAGAAAGTTACCAGTTCTTTGATTCCTTGTCGCTCGTCTTCAATCCGACTTCACTCACACTATAGTTTTACTCGGGCACATTTCATGACTTTCCGCGGCTGGTGCATTCATCAGGCAAAATGCCTTCAACTACTTAACGACTCACAAAATATACTTCCCCAACAACTGGAACATTGCCATACCAAATCTATATTATAGTGAAATATTGGTAGGTCGTTATGGTAGACCCTAAGGAGTACCTAGTATTGCTGATAGATGGCGGCAAGGGAATCTGTCGTTATCTCTAACTAGATCTCGCCATCTGAGAGTAATTTGAGGTACTTTTTCGTGGTTATCATAATGTCCTACCGAGATCTTAAATCGACGTCGCCTCCGGCTGGCCAACGATTCCAAACTACATTCAGAATAGGGGATGGTGGACCACTCGTCCTCGTTCCCGTTTTCGTCCACTCCACCCCCTACCCAGAACCACCACCCACCCACCAATTCAGTCGGCTGAAAGGGAGGATGCCCAATCATTCTCGACTTTTCCCGATCCGATGCACATTACCCCCCTTAACCCTTTTCCCCAAAATGCGGACGAGATTTCAATAAATTCGAGCCGTGGGGGCGAGAGACGGATAGAGCCTTCAAACCTGTCGTTTTTTCCTCTCCTCGAGAATCTATACACCTACGCACACACTCCCGCTCCCTGGACGAGGACCACACGGGGGGAGGGGGAGCGGGGGATGGGGGAGAAGGGGTAGGAAGGGCGAAGTGATATATTGTATGTCCACCAAATCCTCCCACACCCACCACCCTGGTGTATCCGAAGGCAGCAGGCAATTCTTGGATTGGGGTGGGGGGGTTGAAGGGCTATACGTACGGTGGCGGTGCCCCGCGGCGGGGACCACAGACCATCCCCTTGCCTTTTGCCCGAATGACGGTGTGTGTGAGTTGGTTTGAATGGGAAAGTGGGCGTTATGTCGGTGGGAGTGGAAATAAGGAATGCTTTGATTCGGGAAACATCTCTCGGGAAATGTTGTGAGTGGGAAGCGGTGGCTATTGATATAAAGGGACTAGAAATAATCCATTACTCGAGAGAATGTAATTTATCAGAGGTGACCAAATCAAAACCTTTCTCCTGCTCAAGAGACAGGAAACATCAATCATTGAAGCGCTTTATCCTCGGCAGGAATGAGAACCAGTGGAGATGATGTTTTTTCAAGTTGGTTGGTACTCATTTAAATTGCTGCTTCGCCTGCTCGAATAATATTTCAATGGCTTGGTTACCCAACGACTGAGGATGGGAAAATATTGTTTTCGACTGCATAATGTCCGCTCTTATCAACCCTCAAGAAAAAACTACGGCGTTACACCTGAGTGTCCCATGTTCGCATCTAAAAATTCTTATTCGTCCCTTTCCTTAGTGATTTTCTATCTGGCAATTTACTCAGTATACTATTAATAGTATATTATTATTAATATAGTAAACATTGAAGTTGTAGGTCATAACCAGAGTAGGTGGAACAGTTCGCCTATCCTGAGGGTGTTTAAGACGACCTTGGGCTGTGTGATAAGGACAAGGAAAACTTGCATCAGGTCGGGAAAGTATTAACAGAGGAGGGAGCTGGTGAAAGAACTCAGGGAAAGTTAGTAAAGATGTTAAGGAGTCCTCAGTAAAAAACTTAAAAATGGAGATTAGTATCTTGGCTTTAGAAACTTGAAATGTTTGGCTAAGACGATAACCGAAGATATGGCGGCTTTTGAAGTGGATATTGAGAATATGAGAAAAAATAAAATTCAACGCAAGTAAAAAATAAACGAGGAAGTTCTAGGCACAGAAGAGGAGAAAATACGGTTGTTGGGAGTGGAGGCAGGGAAAATAAACGAAGAGCATTCTCTGGGGCGATGGAATGTGGAAGTATGTGATAGAAAGAAGGTTGGGTAAGGGAGTTTAAAGGAGGAAAAAATAGAAATCTTCTGCTCAATAAAGGGAGACAAAGAGTATGGTGTCTTGAACATGAGAGTGTTCGGGTATTCTGTATTAGATTAGGCGCAGCTTAGATGGCTTACCATGCTAAGATCCTGAATCCTTTGAAAAACGTACCTTGATCTTTGCAATAATCTTTAAAAAATAATTACTTCAATTTACTTGGAAAATATTCCTGTTTGCTCTCACCTAATAATAGTGTTGATCTTTCTTTCAGTCAGAACCCTGCAAAACTAATGAGAATCTTATACAACAATGAAAGAATATGTAAGTTTACTCTAAGTTACTCTTTTATAACTAGAAATTATACAATCATATAATTTCTTCTTATTATTATGCCTCTTATCATATTTCTATGAGCAACAAATAGATTTTTTTATGCTCTTCATGGACAGAATCTGATGAGAATTTTGGATGACTTTTATAAGTAAATTCAGTTGTTCTTACCATTTTCAATGGCCAATCTTTATTTAATTGGGATTATGACGTAAATAACTACGCAAAAATATTCGAATTCCGAATACATAATTCGTGCGAACTAGAGCCATGGGCCCTGTGACAACCATTGACCTAGCAAGTTGGTTAATGGCTGTACGTTCACCAATTTGAAAAAATAACTATTTTGATAAATTCACATCTGTTTACAAATTTCTGAAGCATTATGTCACTCTACTAGTGTTTAGTTTGGTTCATTACTTATTCCATTGCTGGCAATGCCCAAAATTCGATGTTATGAAACTCCGCCTACCTGTATAATGAATATTTCTCGCGAGAGATCTTCATTCGTGAAGTAAATGAAGGATATTACGACGGTCTAAGTTGAAAGGTTCTTCCTTAAACTCCTGTTTTAAAATCTTTCATCCTACTAATCAAGTTCCAATTCTTCTTCTAATATTCTTCTCCGGGAAAAGAGCCTAATTTGGAAACATCTGGGAGAGTTACGCACGATTAAGAAGTCCTTAAACAGATCTATGTTCATTTTAGTTTTGACACCAATCGGACCTTAAAGGATTAGGAAATTTCTCTCTCTCTCGAGAACAGTCTGTAACAATCTTACGGAGAAAGTTCAATAAAGAGTGAACATATTTTTTGCGTTTCTGTTCTGTTTATTCCTAAGATTGTTTAACTGTAGCCAATTGGCATCTGCACATTCTTCCCTATTCAGGATTCTTTCCTTCACGGTTAGATAGATAATCGGTATTACATCCTTCTTAATTTTTCCTGTGTACTCGTTTCGTATTTTTCCAAACGGGATCTTCCGCTCGATTTTCCCTTTTATTAGATTTCTAAGTAATTTATTGTGAATCAAGAGGTTCCCAAACCATGAAGTTTTTCTAGGCCATGGAGAGGTTCTCCATATGAACCTTTATTATTCTACTCTTCTGTATATTTACTCGTCTTTCACTTTGTCGGTCTATTTAATCTTCATTATTCCCCTCCAGCACCGTGTTTCAAAAGCATTTCAACTTTTCCAAATCTCAATTCCTCATTCCATCCATAGAGTGTCATGGTCCACACGAATCGCATAATTAATTGTTTGTAAATTTTATTATATGTTATAATGTTAGCTGAATGTGCAATGTTTATGTGTTACAAGTTTTATTAATTTGATCTCAGAACTCATACGATGTATATAAAACATGTGTCCCATTTGACTATGGGAACGATGGTGGTAAGGCATGTAGAATTTTACAATTTTGCTTGTGCCTTACAAATCAATCTAAGAGTAAGGTGAACCCGGAGCACGAGTCAACCTTTTAACGGAAATAAATATTATTAATGATGCACAATCACTTCGATAGAATATTAAGAGCGATAAGAGAACTATTAGATATATTTATTATATACCGTATTACGCATTTCAATACCACCCTCGAGTTGGCAACAGAAAAACTGCACCCAAGACATGTTTGTGCCCGGTGAAACCATCCCTGAAATCATGATTATCTCGTGAAAATTAAATGTGAAATTCTCACGTGATTCTCAACCTCCCCATAGCCCAGATCTGTTCCATTATGACTTTTTCCTGATCCTCAAAGTGAATAAACATGGAATGCGTTTTCCATCATCAAAAGCATGGGTACTTGAATTGAACATCATTTCAACGGTACCTGACGAGTTCACCTATGTGATGAAGCCAGTATTTCCGTAGTGATAAATCTTTTGAGTATATAAAAAGTTTATCTCTTTGAATTGAACATTGTTAAACTGGCTGCCGTTGACGAAACATTGAAGTCAATTCAATGAAACGCTCGCTACATATTCAGCATATTAATACATACATTAATCAAACGCTTTAATATTAAATTATGAGTTTGCATAAAAAATTATGCCAGTTAAAAAATCATAATTACTCTTTCTTGAACAGTCCTATTCAAAGACTGACGGCAGTAATACCTTCAATGGCAAGAGGGGTGGGATAATTCATTTTGTAAAAATTAAGGTAAGCGTGATCAATACCATTGTGTTTGGGAAGTTGACCTCTAATAAGTGTAAATTGATCTGCTGTGACCAGCGCATGAATTTTTCATAACTAAAGGTGTGGACTACATGTGATAATTGACTCAGGATGTTAAAATTCTATTTTCGCGTCTCATAAATGCGGAATAAAATAACAGTCAAAAATCGTCCGGTTTAAACGTTTATTCTTAAGTACTGCGCACTTTCGTTCAGATAACTCTTTTCCATCGGGGCGGATGGGTTCAAAGTTCGCTCTTTTCAGGATAATAAATCAACGCGGCGGTGAGAATGAGACTTGTATGGTGGTCATAATCGATAGGGTAAAACAGTTAAAATAACTATATTGACGTTTCATGACAGAAACGATACATAGTGAAATGAATAAGAAAATCCAATCCTTTATCAATATTATGTTTCAGACCACACGCTCTAATTCAACTTATTCATTCATTATTAAAATAATCAAAATATCCTTCATGGGAAATGAAATAAAAATAGTGAATATGACCTTCCGCTTCTTTATACTGTTTTATGGGGTGGTGGCAAATAAAAAGCCATAAGGTTCTCATCGGATAGGTTGTTTCTGGGAAATAAATTATCCAATTCATCTAATCAAAATAAAATTGTGAAATATAAAATTTATTGCGACTAAAGTTTATTTTTTTAGATTTCGTACTCATTATAACCCTAATGCATTCGGCAATCATTCGGAAAATGGAGAAAATATTTTTAGTGGTCCTCAAAATACTAGTATGTTTTTCGTTTAAAATTTCGAATTTAAATTCCTGTACTACGCATAGAAAATTAAAATACTGCTATCGAAGCGACATGTCACATTTCCGAGAAAACACATTGAATAGCACAACCTGTCATTTTATTTACCGCTATGGGTCGGCAGTTATCGTGTGGGATATATTGAGGAAAAAACGGCAAAATTCGGAGCATGTAAATAATATAAAAATACTAATAATATTCCTAGTCATTTGAATAAGCATTGCGACTTTTTAAAAAAAAAGTCTTTGCATTTTTATGTTGTTACCGTACGCAGCGTATGCAAAATATCGCCAGGAGATATTTTCTCAAATTTACTCACAATGTATTGCCAATATTAACGATACTTTTGCGAGCTTTTGCGAAACTTTTTTTGCGAGCCAAATGGAGCACACAAAATGGCCTTCGAAACGTAGGTCAAAAACTATGACCTATAATTATGTTTATTATTTTTTTGGCCTAAAATTTCACCATGTGTGGTGTTCGATAAGCGAATAGTAGCAGAGGAATAATTTCGAATTATTTTTTTTAATTATTTACCATTCAATTTTTCTTTTACAATCCAAATGGTGCACATGTGTGAAGCGAGATAAAAACTCATAGCACTATTTTTTACAGATAAAATATGGAAGAACTACGCTCTGCAGTCACGTATGTTTTTTTAAGTATTTATATTTCCCAAACTCATTTAAATTAATATATGACCCGTGATAAAGGTGTTTTAATATGGCTAATTCTTTTGCTTAATCCCATTATATTAGTTAATGCATATTTACCCGAACCATAGCACCAGGGGTGCTGGCCCTTTTTAATAAAAAACAAAAATCTCCGGAACTCATTCCGTGTTCATCCTGAATTTTCCAAATCGTTTTCCCTATGCTTTTGCTCGAAAGACCATACTCAGTGATTCAATGAGCACGTGCTAAACAAATAAAACCCATCTAATGCGGGAACTTACGGAGCCGTATTCCTTTATTACAGCGACGTTATTGATAATTGTTTGACTAGTAAACTTAATGTGCATTTGCTTTCGCATTTATTTTTAAACAAGAAGCTTACTCCAGCCTAAATGAATCTTCACCATTTTTTTCTCTTTCTCTATTGATTCTCAATACAAACAACCATATTTACTCAAAAGTATCAACGCCATATTCTAACTTTGTGCATATGTCACCAATAATTTGAAGAATAGATATTGTTATATCCAATATTTCTTGTGATTTAATATAACTAAACGTACCATGTCATGAGATAATATGCAATTAATGATTATTATTAATTTATCCAGTGCCAACGGAAAAGAATAAACATGACACAAGAGGGCCCCCTTGGGGAACTCAAAATTACGAGTAATTGACCATACTTTAGTTGCTCTTTAAAGTGATCAAGTGTAATTACTGAACGCTTCTACCTTAAGGTCTCAGGTGTTCAGGTAATTTTTCATTCTTGGACTTCATTACATACGTACATGTATAGGCTTCACTACACTCGTATAGGCACCATTACACTTGTATAGGCTGCGGTAACAAAATCATTTTAGTATTTAAAGGAATCCTATTTTACAGTTAATGCATTAAAAAGCAATGTGTCATATATATATGTGTATACATAATGGTATAAAAAAAGATAATGATGCTTTTGCATATATGTATTTATATATATATATGTGTGGGCTTATGTATACATGTGTATGGGTCACGGTATTATAGGGGTGGAGCCTTGGACTACTGGCCGTATGGCCCGGGTTCGATTCTCGGGCAAGCCTCTCTGGATTACTACAGCTCCACCCAAGCTATGTGATTTTTCGGGTACTAGATCTTTCTGGGAAACCATAATCGGCACAGGGAAATGAACTGGCCCACCTACCCTGATGACTGAATTTCACACGCCGTCAGGCTTAGTACGAGTTCTGAGTGAACTCTACTACCTACCAAACCGACCTCCGGGAAACTTATTGGCGTATCGCTGTTCAAGCGAACGCTCCATCGCGCCGAGTTACAAAGTCAAAAACACACTTCACGCGGAAGTATGACTTTCCGCTAGTATTGCTCGAATCAAACTAGCGACCGGCTGCGTTGAAATGGTAGACCCCCCACCACGTTTCCTTGCTAGTTTTACTTCGCTGTCATGAACAGTCTTATCACAATAAATCCATGCGCATTTTTTTCATAATAGATCTTGTATATGGATAATAGAATTCCCCCTCCCCGGACTACAACCTTGACGTGGTGGAAGGGCTTGTGCGTTCCGATGACCCCTAGAGCTGTGCTGGCGGGAGTAATAAAAATTGCTCCTGGTAGGGTCACCCATGCCAGATAGGTCGAAGGTTAGGAGCCAGACGAAAGGTAGTCCACGCAGCGTCTGTTCCTCAGTGAGGCGGCTGCAATGGCGTCTGACCCCAGTGGGGCGGCCAGTAAGTGATGGTGTCACGTAAAAAACACTATTGAGGAAGGCAACGGGAAACCACCTCAATTATCATTCCCAAGATTAACATGATGGACAATAGAGATATTTTGAGTCCTGGCAACCACGGGGCTCGGCCCAATCGGCCGTGTGTCGTGCCCGGCAGCGGGGGAGGCAAGGCTTCCGCGGTCGTCATCCCACGAAACCCTTGCAAGGGAAAACCAGCAGCAGCAGGACAGAAGACGCAGGAGAAGAAGACCAAATTAGTTAGAATAGGAACGTGGAACGTTAGGACAATGATGAGGACAGGGAAATTGGAGAATGTTAAGCGAGAGATGGAAAGGGGAAATGTAGATATTTTAGGTCTATGCGAGGTGAGATGGAAAGATAGCGGGGATTACTGGAGTGATAAGTATAGAATAATATACAGCGGTGGGGACGAGAGCCAACGAGGGGTTGCCATAGTATTAAATGAAGAGGTAGGAAGAGACGTAGTCAACATAGAGCAGGTAATGGATAGAATACTACTAGTGGAGATAAAAGCAGAACCGACGAACTTGGTTATTATTCAGGTATACATGCCACCGAGCAACCATAAGGAAGAAGAGGTCGATAGGATATACGATCAGCTAGAGGACATGATCGCGTGTGTTCCTGCAGGGAAACATTTGATAGTGATGGGGGATTGGAATGCGACGGTAGGTGAAGGAATAGATGGTGATGAGGTGGGCGACTACGGTTTAGGCACGAGAAATGACCACGGGGAGAAAGCAGTTGAGTTCTGCAGGAGACAGGGGTTAGTCATCACCAACACGTGGTTTAGACACCACAAAAGACGCAGGTATACATGGAAAATGCCAGGTGACTCGGGAAGATATCAGCTAGATTATATCCTGGTTAGACACAGGTTTAGGAACAGTGTGATAAATTCCCACAGCTTCCCGGGAGCGGATGCGGACTCAGACCACAATTTAGTTGTTATGAAATGTAGCGTCCGTTTCAAAAAGATAAGGCAGGGGCGGCGAGTTAGAAAATGGAATGTAGAAGCATTAAATGGGTTGAAAAGGAAGAAATACAAACAGGCGGTAGAGAAAATCATGGAGGATGGTAAAGGGCTTAGTACTATCGAAGAAAAATGGGAAATGATCAAGAAAGGGCTGTCTAAAGCCGCAAAAGACACTATTGGAACCGTTAACCCTAAAAGGACTAGGAAACCATGGATCACGGATGAGATGATTACAAAGATGGATGAGCGGCGAAAATGGAAGAATATAAATACAGAGTTAGGCAAAATGAAGTACAAAGAATTAAACAATAAATTGAGGCGGGCAACAAATAAAGCAAAAGAAGCCTGGTGGAAGACGCAGTGCGAGGATATGGAGAGTCTGCAGAGGAAGGGTGAAATCGGTGCGCTGTACAGCAAAGTTAAATCGTTATCGGGAAGTAAGAAAGGAAGAGCTATGCTAACAGTTAGAGATAGGGCGGGTAAGGTAATAGTTGACGCAGGAAAGATCCAACAGAGATGGAAGGAGTATATAGAAGAACTGTATAGTAAGGAACTCAGACCAACAAATTTAGACATTGAAAAAGAAAATGACGTAGAGGATGACAGCTTAGGTCCAGGCATAATAGACAATGAGATAGAAAGGGCCTTAAGGGAGATGAAACTAAATAAGGCCGTGGGGGTAGATAACATTCCCGTGGAACTTTTAAAATGCTTAGGAAAATGTGGGAGGAAAAGGCTATATGGGCTGATCCGTAGTATTTATGAGGAGGGAATCTGGCCGGAAGACTTTGTGAGATCAGTTTTAGTTCCTATTCCGAAAAAGGTAAAGGCCACGTCATGTGAGGACTACAGGACAATTAGTTTGATATCCCACGCAGCTAAAGTTGTTCTCAGGATCATAAACAAAAGGATAGAGAGTAGGGCAAATGATTACTTAGGGGATGGTCAGTTTGGGTTTAGGAAGGGGAGAGGGACGCGTGATGCCAGTGCAGTAATGAGATTATTAATCGAGAGGAATAAAGAACACAACCAGGAGGTATTTGCCTGTTTCGTAGATTTAGAAAAAGCGTTTGATAGAGTAAATTGGGAAAAACTAATGAGTATATTGCAGAAAATAGGAATAGACTGGAGGGAAAGGAGGCTAATCCGCAACCTGTACATGTCTCAGACTGCTCAGGTGCGGGTGGGAAACGGGGAGTCAGAATGGGCAGTGTTAGGAAGGGATGTAAGGCAGGGTTGCCCATTATCACCATTGCTGTTCAACCTGTATGCAGAGGAAATGATCAAAGAGGCATGGGAAGGACTCGAGGTAGGAATGAAAGTGGGCGGGGAATTCGTAAAATCAGTTAGGTTTGCTGATGACCAAGCTTTAGTTTGTCAGTCAGCCAAGGGGCTGCAAGCATTGCTGAGTAAATTGGAAATTCAGTGCGACAGGTATGGGATGAGAATCAACATTAGTAAAACAAAGGTTATGCGATTTTCTAGAAAGAAAAAGGCCAAGCTTAACATTAAAATAGGAGGGCAAAAATTAGATCAGGTAGAACAGTTTACGAATCTCGGTAGTGTTTTGGACCAACACGGTCAAAGTAGTAGGGACGTAAGGAGAAGAATTGCGCTAGGCAAAGAGGCTTTCACAAGGAGGAGGGAGTTGATGACAGGGACTTTGAGTAAGGATGTTAAGAAAAGACTCGTAAAAACTTTGATATGGAGCGTAGCTATGTACGGCGTGGAAACATGGCCATTGAAACAGGAGGATAGACGTAGATTGGAGGCTTTTGAAATGTGGGTGTGGAGAAGATTGGAGAAGGTGAAATGGACAGAGAAGAAAACAAATGAGGAAGTACTTGAAATGGTGGGCGAGGACAGGGGTTTGTTGGGAGCAATCCTATGGAGGCAGGAAAAGTGGATGAAGGGGGTGTTGACCGGCAGTGGGATGTTGAAGACGGTGATAGAGGGTAGAATGTTGGGCAAAGAGGAAATGGAAGGAACAGAATAGGGATGTTGGACGGGATGAAGGGAGGAAAAAAGTACTCAGAGATGAAGAGGGACCTGATATAGAGTAGGATGATGGATTTTTTTGTTTTGTTAGGAATAATAAAATGCTTGTTTGGTAGTTGTGTCCATCCAAAAACCTACCTTAACCGGTAGATTACCTTAAAAAAAATAGAATTTCGTAGTGCACCAACTGAAACTAAATGATACTTGCACGCGGTTACATGTCCTTGAATCGTTTCGGGTTGTGATTCCAACTTGTATAGTGCCTAGGGAGTTATTCTGATTAATTTTCCTTGATTTCTCTGGCATGTCTCGACTGAACCATGGGACTTGGGGTAGAGAGTCCTACGAACGGAATCGTTCGGATTTCCTTCTAATTCTCTGCTTAAATTATATTTTGTCCCACTTTCATCATAATTTCTTGATAGCTCCTATTTAATTTGAAATGAGTCTAAATAATAAATGCAGATGAAACTTAAAAAAAAAATGACGCATAGGTTTAAGGCATTACGTTTTTAAGTATATTCTTAAGTCACTAATCATCAGTTAAAATTTAATGTATGAGCACTTTTCTTGAGAAAATTGAGGTTAGAGTTTTTTTACTTTATCTGGCAAAGATAGGAGAGGATCTGATATTCCATTATTATGTAGTTTATTTGCATATATTCATTTAAAGTGGATTGCTTTCGATTGTATTATGACTATAAATCTGTGCGTTAAATTGGAACATTGATGCTTAATTAACTGCCCAAAAAATTATATACGATTTAATAGCTACCAAAACGTACGCAATCTCCTATCCCCTTCGAATCAAACCAATCATTAGGGTGACGTACTCTAGGTAAATGTCCTACCATTTGTTTCGAACCAATTGAAACACACTGTCCGCAGCTCCCGACGCCAAGTTATAGAACACTGGGAGCGTATTGTATTAAGTTCATTTAGAATCGAGTGCATAAAGTCATCTAATGGGCAAGTAAAACAGACGACAACCGGATGCGTATCTCACCGCCCTAACGTCACCCACGACACTATGAAACGTACTGCGCGTTATGAGTGATTAATCCGGTCCAAAAAGGGGCTGCAATCAGTGGAAGACGACGATCGTTCCAGAAGACCATCAACATCGACTGATGACCTCACATCGAGAAAGTGAACGATCTCTTTCGTGTAAGTCGACTTTTGACTGTCAGGGAACTTGCAGAAGAGTATGTCATCTCGATTGGTTTTTGCTATGAAATATTGACTGAAAAATTGAGAATTCATCGAGTTGCCGCCGAATTCTTGCCTCGCCTGATGACAATAGATTAGAAACAACATCGAATTCAAGCCTGTCAGGAACTGTTTCATCGATCGGAAGTGGATGAAACCTTCTTACACAAAATCGCAACAGGTGATGAGTCATGGATTAATGGATAAGACATCGAAGCAAAAGTGCAATATTCACAATGAATTGGTGAAACATCCCCCACCCCAGACAAACTTGACAAGTAGCTCAAGTTCGCTCGAATGTAAAGGTATTGCTGACTGTTATTTTGAAGCAAAGGGGGTTGTGCATCACGATTACCTATCTAAAGGCCAGGCGGTCAACACGGAGTAATACCTGGTGGTTATGAAACGCCTAAGAGAGAGAATCAGGCAAAATCAGCCCGAGCTTTGGAGGAATGGTGAGTGGGTTTTTCAATGCGACGGCTTATTCCTCTCGTTGAAGTATTGGGGTTTTAGTCATGGCAAGACCGTTGTGCCTCCTCTCCCACCCTACTCACTTGACCTGGACTTATGTGAATTTTTCATCTTCCTCAAACTAAAACCTTGCTCGAAGGAAAGAGATTTCCTACCATTCCAGAGACAGAGAAAAATTCGACGGAGGATCTTACAGGTATAAACATTGTAGAAGAGACGTTCCAGGACTGTTTCAAAAAGTGGAAACACCGCAAGGATAAGTTCACACGTTGGCGAGGGGACTAATTTGAAGGAACCCTGACCAATAATTTGTCAGTGAAGTATTTTTTGTAAATATATAATCCGTCATCGGCCATCGGTCTTAGTATTGGGTGAACTCTGCCATCACCTACCAAACCAACCTGCGGGTTGATTACTGTGTTTAGGGTTATAAGTGAGAAAATAAGTATGCAAAATTGAAGAGGGGTATTTTCTTATGCCCAGTTAAAGGTGTCATATTTTGTTAGGAGAAGCAAATAAATGTATTTTTTGCGCAATTGTTAATGCTGTGGCCATCCAAAACTATCCTTACCTATTTTAACCGGTAGCATACCAATGGAATGGAGTATTTATTATAAAATCACATTAATCCACCCGAATGTTGGGTTGATGGGCGAAAGTAAAACTCACCAAATATAAAACCCAGCGGAATTTGGGCATGGTAGGGAGGACAGTTGTTTTCTTCGTGCCATCTGTGGTTTCCAAGGAGGATTCAGTTCTCGTGCAGCTTGGGAGAGCTGAGGGTATACAGAAGCGATACTGGTAATCGAACCCGAGTTCTCCGGTCAGTTACTCCTAGCTCTGTCCATTCGATTACCGCGCCCTTTGCTTCAATAAAATGCTCAATATATCGATCCGTCCCAATTATAGTGAATAAAATCCTAATAGGTGGTTCGCAAAGGTTAGCGACTACTCCGGAATGCTAATTAGCCCTTTTATAGAAAATATAAATCTTATTGTATTTTAACCATTACTAGTGTTTTTCCTCGAATACCTTCAGTAGTAGTTTAAGGTATACACTCCAGTGCATGTAAAAATGTTGAGAAATTAACTTCACCATTCGAATTATAAAGCTTCTTCTTTGGTAAATTAGATGAATTCAACTTCGAATTCATCTAAGGCTTAGCAAGTATATTTATTGCAAAAGTTTCAATTGGGTGATTTTCCTTGAAAAAAAATTGAAAGCAATCCAAATTGTACCTATATTATTACTTGCTACATCGTCAAGTTCGACAATAATGACCAAAAATAGAGATTGGCTACATTAATCACAAAGTTGAGGTTCCACCTTTGAGTAAATCTTGACGTAAAGTTTACTAGTAAATTAAATTCTATCCCACCATTGCAAACTACTTCCCTTTATGTTCAAGTGCGTTCTAACACCCCTGCAGTCTATTTTTACGTTAGATCAAATGACACTCTGTAGTTGCTGATGTAAATTTGTAAATTCGGATCATGCATACTTACGTGCCAATATAATCCATGGATTTGGTTGATTCCCCCACTGATATCAGAATTTAATATTGATAATGTACTTAACTGTTCTTTAACTATTGCCTAACTGTTTGTAACATCGTAACGGTTCCGACTTCATTCCTTTCTAGCTATATGGAATCCCAACCTAAATTCTAAAAATACTTAACAATACAATTGCTTGTGGGATATAATTCAATCGATCCCATGAGAACCAAATATTTCTTTACTTAACTTGTAAAAATGTGTTATATACTTCCGATGTAATCCTCAAGTACTCGATAAATCCTAAAAATATATTTGACTATAGTATATTATCAAATAAATCGCTATAATTTTCTAAGGGTCCCTAGAGGTGAAAACCTGTGCGAAAGGGCGTCCGTCTACTCTCGAGCATTTCGTGGCATCTGCAAGCTACCCGTTTGAGTAATCGGGATGTCTTCAGGACCTTCAATCGTCTCCAGAACAACTTCTTAAATATCGAAGGACATTGTTTACGCAATTAGATTGAACGTGACTCTCATCGGTTACTTTTCTTTTTATCTTTTTAAAATCCATTGTCTTAAGGTGGGATTCATGTAGATGACATGCTCGACCTTTAAAGGTTCCGTTTGTGCCTTCAAACGAAATTTCATCCTCAGTAACTGTATTGAACACCTCTTTTAATAC
The DNA here is from genome assembly GCF_022747635.1 of Hetaerina americana. Classification (NCBI taxonomy): domain Eukaryota; kingdom Metazoa; phylum Arthropoda; class Insecta; order Odonata; family Calopterygidae; genus Hetaerina; species Hetaerina americana. Next base: position 33,543,266 of record NW_027287205.1, on the reverse strand, counting down.
GTGGTCGTTTTTTTTTGCAAGGCTAAAATGTTTCCAATGCGTTTTTTCGAAGTATTTCCGTTGATTTGTCTCATTTAGCAATTACTCATTCACTTATATAGTAATAAACGGTTTTATATTTTACGGAATAGTAACACAATACCAACAAAACGGAACTAGAGATATGTAAGATGACATGATGACATATATAAGCTTAAGTCGAAGGTATAGTTAAACAATTTTTCTATGAATATATTGAAAATGAAACCAAATGGTAACACATGCGGAACACGTACACAATCAATAAAGAATACAAAAAGTGAGAAAATATAAGCTGAGCATGCTGAATAAAAATTGCTTTCCCTCGTACAACATTGACATATGATTTTTTTCATGGAGACTTCAGGACAAAAGCGTTTTTCAATGGTTCATTAATGCTGATCTGAATTCCTTTGTGGTATCCTCTCATCCTTTAGTCAGTCGCTACCGAATATTTGTCTATTTAGGACCATGGATTTGGTTTCGAGAGAGATTGAGGTCAATTTTGTGGTTTTTTGACCTATTTTGTAAACCCGAATTCCCGGCATAAACCGTATGCTCAGTATTGGTTCATGACCAAACTTTTAGATTTTTAATGCCAAGGCCATATAAATACTATGCGGCTTGCAGTTGAGTCAACTTCAAAAATGTAAAGGAGCCGCCAGCGTGCTAATGTGTCATTTACTTGGAGCAAAAATAAAGCTGCAAATGTTAAATTCACACTTACTGTAGCTTTCTTCATCTGCGTTTGAAAAAGTAGTATGGCGCTAATTAACATGCAGAGGTGGTTGCAGACCATGCTTGATTTAGAAAACATCCTTCTGAATATCCACTTAGTATTGTCCTTCCTTCAATCAATGCATCAATGAAAAGCATTTCAGTCTTATTTAAAATTTAATTTACACTCCTGTACATGTCTCAAAAACACGGAAGCCGCCAATAGGGTGTATGGCAGGGATGTCAGGTCACCAACCAAATTGATATTTGTTGATTTCATTTAACAGTAGGTAGCATTTTAATTTCAAATTGTTCTAACTACAGTGCGTCAGTTTAAATACCGTCAATATCTCGTTCAATGCCCTGTTCCCCAAATGAATGTTTAACTATTTCCCTCACCTAGGCTATCATTTAGAATATTAGCGTAGCAACCCCACCGCTTCGTGCATCTAAAGATGAAAGCGGAATAGTTTACCACGTAAAGTTGACTTGCAAGAAAAGGTGTTGAGTCCTTTAAGAAAGAATTAGGCCATAGTCTCTTTTTAAAGCCAAAAATCGGTAATGATACTCTTAGCATGGAAATATATATATATATATATATATATATATATATATATATATATATATATATATATATATATATGCTTTCGTAGACGTAACACAGAAGTGCCGAATAGTACAATACACAGTAGCACACAATATAGAAACACAAAAAAAGAAGAACACTCACACGTTATTTCTTGATATTTCGACGGAAACAATCCGTCTTCCTCTGAAGATATAGAAGTAATGACTGCTGGAGTTGTTGAGGTGAGGGGTGCGAGAGAAAGGGAAGGGGGCCAGGAGAAGGGGAGAACGGGAGGCGAAGGAGGGGTGAGGGTGGGCTTCCACAAAGTAACAATTTTAGGCCACTCCCATCAGTGAACGACATTGAGGCCCGGATGCTGATAGGCCATACAGATGTAAATGAATGCCATTTCAAGTGTTTTTAATTGTATAGGGTTATCGGATGTGGGAAGGGAGGCCAGGACGGAAACATTGTAGCACAGGTTGAAAGGGGTATTATGATGGGAAGCATGTTTAGGGATGGGGAGACCCGCGGACGGGGAGGAGGGATTGCACGAGGCGCGGTGGTTATTAATCCTAATGTTAAGTGGTGTGGAACATTGGCCTATGTAAAATGACGGGCAGAGTTTACAGGTAAGAAGATAAACTACATTCTTGGAAGTGCAAGAGGAATAGGGGAAGGGCGGGAGAGAGTTAAATGGTGGGATGGAGTGGGGTGGAGTGGTGAAAATAGGGCAGGTTTTGCATCTTGCTCGATGACATGGAGTGGGTATGGCTCTGGGGGTGTGAGGGGATTTTGAGAGCGGCCTGGTGGATTTGAGGATATTTGCTAGGTTGGCGGGACGTTTGAAAGTGACAGAGGGGCATTTGGGAAGAAGGTTGGAGGAAGTGTTGTGATTTTTGAGGATGGGGAATAGGTCTTTGAGGATGAATTTGAGAGACTGAATGCCTGGGAAGTAGGTAGTACAGATTGAGAGAGGCTGGGAGTCTGTGGTTGAGGCAGGCTTGGGGGTGTAGGAATGTTTAAGTATTTTTTTATGGAGGAGGGAATCAGGGTATCCTCGTTGGAGGAGGGAGTGGTGAAGGTTGTTGAGGTATTTCTTAAGGGATTCGGGATGGTTGCAAATGCGGTGACCGCGGATAGAGAGGGAGTAAGGGAGGGAGCGCTTGGTATGGGAGGGGTGACAACTGCTGTAATGAAGGTATTGCTGCTTATTAGTGGGTTTGGTGTGAACAGAGGTAAGGAATTTGTTATTGCTGAGGGTAATATTAACATCGAGGAAGGTAATCTGAGAGGATGAAATGGTCGAGGTGAAAGACAGGGATGAGGAATCGTTGAGTTGGGAGATGAAGGAATTGAGGGAATCTATGCTGTGTGGCCATAGTAGAAAGATGTCGTCAATGTATCGGAGCCACAGGAGGGGTTGCAGAGGATAGTTTGAAAGGAAATTCTCTTCTAGGACACCAAGGTGGAGGTTTGCATATGAAGGGCTGAATCTGCTACCCATGGCACAGCCCTTTATCTGGAGGTAATGGTTATTGTTAAAAGAAAAGGAGTTGCGGGTGAGAATGAAATCGGAAAGGTCAATGAGAAAATCGGTACTGGGGATTTGAGGGGTAGGGCGTTTGGAGAGGAAGTAACGTAGGGAAGAAAGGCCTTCTTGGTGAGGAATGGAAGTGTATAGGGAGGTGACATCGATAGTAGCCATAGTAATATGGGTATCAGGAGGGAGGGAAGTTGAGTGAAGCAATCTGAGGAAGTGGTAGGTGTCTTTTATAAACGAGGGTAGGGAGTGAACTAAAGGTTGGAGATAGTAGTCCACGAAGGCGGAAATTCTTTCGGTAGGAGAGCTACGAGAGGAGACTATAGGGCGGCCTGGGTTGTTGGGTTTGTGGATCTTAGGAAGGATGTAGAAGTGAGGGGTGTGAGGTTGGGAAGGGGAAAGGAGGGAGATGTCACTGGGGGAAAGATTCTCCTTAGGGCCGTTGTCTCGGAGGAAAGCGATAATTTCTTTTTGGAATGCGGGGTTAGGGTCAGCGGGAATATTTTGATAGGATGAAGTGTCGGAGAGTAGTCTGTTGCATTCTTGAAGGTAGTCTGCCGTGTTTAGGATTACAACTGTCGAACCCTTATCGGCAGAAGTGATGACTAGGTTGGGGTTGTGTGTGAGTTTTTTTAACTCAGTTAATTCGGCCGGGGAGAGATTAGTGTTGGGGTTTAGAGATTTAAGGAAAGAAGGACTAGATATTTTGGACAGGAGAAGATTGATGAAGATTTCGACCGGGTGATTGGGAGGGAGCAGTGGAGGTTCAAGGTGGGAAGGCGGCCGGAACTTGGTGAGGGCGCTGTGTGTGTGTGCGGGGGATTGAAGAGTGGCGGGTTGCATGGCCCAGAAATGTCGCCATCTAAGATTTCTGGCGAAATTTATGACGTCTGCGAGGATGTTCACGTGATTAACCTTGGGGGTGGGGGAGAATGAGAGGCCTTTTCCCAGAAGTGAGGTTTGGTGCTCGTTCAGCGTGGTGCTAGAAAGGTTCAGCACGTGTTCGGCAGTATCTATTGTTTGGTCGACCGGCGGGGAAGGGACGGATTGAGAAGGGTTTTGTTGGTAGCAACGGCTCGGTGGAATTCCTGGTGTTGGTAGGGAAGGTGGGGGTAGGTGGAAAATAGTCGCTAAATCCGGTTTCTGTAGGTAAAGGGGTGGGGGAGGAGGGCTAGGTTTGACAAGTTGGAGAGGTAAGGCAAGGCCTTGGCGGAAGTAAGAAATGCACAGATTGGAAAATTTATTTAAGGCTTTTCTGCGTCGGAACTCAAGGGAGCGGAGAGCCGATTTAAGGATTCGGTTTACATTCGAGAGGAGATGTGGGGAAGTGAGAGAAAGAACGTTGATGAGGGAATATATATATATATATATATATATATATATATATATATATATATATATATATATATATATATATATATATATATATATATATATGTATGTATATAAATATATAGGGATCGAGCTGGTGCGGTGGCTATTGTACTGGCTTCCCACCCAGGAGGCCCGGGTTCAAATCCCGGCGGTGTTGAATATTTTACAGTGATATCTGGATCCCTACTTGAGGTGCTTTGTGGAGGGCACTTTGAGTGAGTACGCCGTCCATCGGATGGGACGTTAAGCTACGGACCCCTTGGCGCCTTTCGTAAAGAGCAGGCTAATGCCGACGCCGGGTTTCTCCTCACCCCTTATCCTTTCCTGTCCATCCCCTATGGCGCAAATGACCTCAGCTGTCGGTCGCCTCCCCTAAACTCTGCTATATATATATATAATTATATATATATATATACACATAAAAATACATATATATATATACACATAAAAATACATATATATATACACATGTGATATATGTACATATATATATACATATATATATATATATATATATATATATATATATATATATATATATATATATATATATCACATATCTTCTATTCTAGTCTAATATTTGATATTTAAACTTTGAGGTGAGAAAAAAAATTGTTTTACCTATGGATCATATACCATATAAATCTATCTTGGGAAGGTTTTGAGGAGAGAATTAATTTAAAATTTTAAAAACGCTTACAACAGTTAAAAATTTGGATAAAAGCAGGAAAAGGAATAGATTGATAAAAATAAATTGAATTACCATGGTCAAGTCTGAATAGTTTGAGTTAGGAAAATTATAGACGTAAATGCGTCAGTTAATGCATTAATTGGAGGAAGAAAAATACTAAGCATGTATTATGTAGATTTATAAATGGTTAATACGATGTTGAATGTGAAAAAATTTATTAACCAGTGAAGATCAAAAATTACCGTAATACCAGAAAACCTTTAATGTTCCGGGAATCAAGAGATCTTTCTTGCAATCCAAACTTTTTTCTTGGCACTATTTCCTTCTTTATCACCCAATGCATTTGATAGGTGTTTTCTAATTGAAACATGTTCTGCTAGCATACATTCTGCCATCATGTCGGTTGAAATTAGTAAACTTGTAGACTAAACTTAGTAAACTAAATAGTAGAAAAACTAATGTTTTAGAATACAAATTGCGGTGAATCGACAAAGTATTCGCAATGGCAAATTTCTTAATTTTATCAGTATACCTTGTTCTGCTCTAGAATTATTGTTCCAGAATGTTTATAAATTGATATAAATCGATTTTCAATTAACCAGGAGCTATACTTTATCAATTTAATAGTCCATGTAAATAACTGACAGTGGTCACCCTCGAAACGTTGCCGATACATCAGTTATCAAAAGCAGAGTCCTGTTTATTGACACCGATATAGTTACCAGTTGGAGTTTGTAGGTTAATATGCAAAGTACTCTGAATTACAGGACGCAAGCTGATATCTGGTGGTCTAAAAATAGACAGTGTTATCAAAATTTTGAAAAATAACTGGTACTAACAGAAAAGAATTTAATTCAGATTCAATAATATCTGGTGAAATCCAATTTAGAACATAGCTGTATATTCCTCCGGACTAAGAAATGCGAAGGGGACTTTTTGGTACAGAAACGGTACACATGCTAATCATTGAGAAAACTACTTTTTAAAGCGTTCTTTACCGCGCCTTCATATTGGAATTCGTGACGCTAAAAGGCGATTAACCTCCTTCCCGTTTTTCACATCTATTCCACCCCAACATTCACGTCGAAAAAGCTCTCCTCCAATCCTCATTCGTCGATGTAAGGGGTCGGACGTCTTATTATGCCCAGAAAAAGGCCAAAGGAAAGGTCTTAAAAAAAATAATAAAACTCTTCCCCACGAGGATGAATAGGGTTCGCACGGAGTCCAAGGTTGGGAAGTGAGGAGAGTTTTTCGTGGGAGGGGTGGGGGAGTGCAGATTCAGGGTTCGGCGGCCGGAAAAGGGTCTGCCGCCGACTCTCCCTTCCAACTCCCCTCCGGCCCTTAAAAACCCATTCCATTCACGGCCTATTAAACGCCGCGCGGGGATAAAGAAGCTCTCAGCTCCAATGAGAGCTATCCAAAGGGGATGGATGCATGGAGATGTCGCCCCATAAATTTCCCCGGGAAGGGAAATGAACGCCGGCGAGAGGAGGTACAGGTGAGGAATAACGAGCCAATCAATTCCTCCTTCACTTATTCTCTCCTCATTTATTTTCCTTCTATCATCACCGGTAGGTCGAATCCATGCTCCTAAATGGGTCTCAGGAGGAAGGTTGCAGTTGAGTTCGATTACATTCACCGCCTCGAGGGAAATAGTGTATTTCCGCCGTAGGCGATATATCGCAAAACGGTGATTAAATAGTAAATGATCGAAATGCATGCAAAGGATCGATTCATTATTTAAACATTCCCAATATTCAGCAGGAATCGCATATGAAACTAGTCGATCTAAATTCAAATCAATAGTAATATTTTAAATATCGATCGATACCTGCATAAATGAATTCAACAATACTTCCTCTTCGTGTATATCTTTGAAATTAGATAATACTGATGGCAGAAGCAATAAGGAAAACTCTGTGTTAACAATTAGATATAAGTCAGGAAAAATACTATTTGAACCAGAAAATATCTATGAGAGATGGAAGCACTATATAGAAGAACTGTATGGTAAGTTTGACTTTGCCCGTAGCTAAAGGGTTCTCAGGATCATTAAAAAAAAGGGATGGAGAGCAGGTAAAAGATAAAAAAAGACGGGGGATGGTCAGTTTGGGTTCAGGAATGGGAGAGGCACGCGTGAACCCATTGCAGTAGTCACTGCAGGTGCTCATTGCAGAGGTCACTAATAGAGAGAAATATAGAATAAAAACAGGAGTTATTTGCTTCTTTCGTAGATTTCAAAATGGCATTCGATAGAGTGAATTGGGAAAACCGCTTGAGTATATTACAGAAAATAGGAATAGATTGGAGGGGCAGAAGGCTAAACCGCAACATCTACACGTCTCAGACTGCTCTGATAGGAGTGGGGGATGGAAAGTCCGGATGGGCAGTGTTAGGAAGAGGAGTGTCAATTATCAACTGTGTTGTCTCATGCAAATGTGGCGGAAACGATCCAAGAATCTTGGGAAGAACTTGATATAGAAATGGAAGTAGGCGGGTAATTCACAAAATGTTAGGTTTGCTGATGACAAAGCTCTTGTTTGTCAGCCAACCAAGGGTTTGCAAGCAATGCTGAGTGACTTGGAAATTCACTGCAAAAGATATGGGATGAAAATCAATATAAATAAAATAAGGTTATCAGATGTTCCAGAAAGAGTAAGGCTAAGATAAACATCATTAATGGAGGGCAAAAACTAGAGCAGGTGGAATAGTTTAAGTATCTCGGAAATGTTTTGGGCCAACGTGGTCAAAGTAGTAGGGAATTAAGGAGCTGAATTGCGCTAGGTAAGGGGCTTCTTTCAAGGAGGAGGAAGTTGATGACCTAAACGTTGGGTAAGGGTGTTAAGAAAAGACTCATCAAAACTTAGAGCGTAGTTATTCGATATGGAGCGTATTTATGTACGGCGAAGAAACATTGTCACTAAAGGAGGATAATGAGAGTATATTGGAGGCTTTTTAAATGTGGTGAGAGAAGAATTGATAAGGTGAAATGGACCGAAAGGATTCACACACACATATATATAACCATAAACACAATAATTAACCCGAAGGTCGGTTTGGTAGGTGATGGTAGAGTTCACCCAGTACTAAGCCCGACCTTGTGTGAAAATCACACTTCAGGGAACGGGGGTCAGTACCTTTCCCTGTGTGCGTAATGGTTTCCCAGGAAGATCTGGTACCCGAAAAATCACATAGCTTGGGTGGAGCTTCAAGTTTTCAGATAGGATTGCCCGGGTTCCGAACCCGAGCCCTATCAGTAGTTCAACGCTCTAACCCTGGACTACCGTGGCTCACATATATATATATATATATATATATATATATATATATATATATATATATATATATAAGAATGATATAGCTATTATGTTCATCAATATTATATTGTTAGTGCGTCTAAAGGAGTACTGCACTATGATCCTTAAGCTATTCTAATTCCCACCTACTTGCATAAAGTTCTCATCTCAAGGCATTCCTATGCCATCTTACCATTTCCTCTTAGTCTACGTGAAAAAGCCGGATGGACAAAACGACAACCCTGCCTTTCTTGCATGCCTATCATTAAATCCCTCTTCTCCATCTTTTTGCCCTTACTGCTGCAGTCTGAGTCATGGAGAGGTTTCCAACGGGGTAGTTTTCCATTGGATAAGAGAGGACTGGATGGACGTAATATCCATCAAATCCTCTCCTATATTCCGCATCAAATCCCTTACTTCTCCAAGCGATTGTGCATTATTACTTTTTATTAAATGCCGTGATCTCCTTCGTGGCTATATGCAGAAATATCCCCTTTCACTTTCATCGATTTAGGCTGAAATGCTTTTTCGAATCCGTGAGCATGATATCATATTCAGCTAGCAAATTCATTTAGCATGTCGTATAGCTAAGTACTAGAATTGGAATATTACATGCACTCATATCGAATGTAGCGTAATGAATCGATTGTTGGAGTGTGATTCGATTTGTTCGATTGAAAATTAAGTGAAAACATACTCTCAAGGCCAGATACCAATCAGATCAATAGGAGATCAAGAATATCAAACCAAAGTTTTGTTTCCTTAGTGAGAAAATATAAACTAATGCTTTCCCTACAAGGAGGTCTTTAAAAAAAAAAAATATATATATATATATATATATTTATACATATATATTTGTGTGTCGCCGATGAGCGTTCCATTTCGAAGATATTTTATACATATATATATATATATATATGTATAAATATAAAAATAATAAATATATATTTTATATTATTTATATATATACATATATATTTATATATATACATATATATATATGTATGTATAAATATAAAAATAATAAATATATTTTATATTATATATATATACACATATATATTTATATATATATATATATATATATATTTATATTTATATATATATATATATATATATATATATATATATATATATATATATATATATTTATATATAACAAGCTTGACAGCAACAAACAATATAAGAACACATAAAAAGATCACTCACACGTTATTTCCTGATCATTTCGACGGAATTCAACTCCGTCTTCATCGTAAGAAATAGAAGTAATAAAGACGGAGTTGAACTCCGTCGAAATGATCAAGAAATAACGTGTGAGTGATCTTTTTATGTGTTCTTATATTGTTTGTTGCTGTCAAAGCTTGTTATTCAACACTTCCGTGTTACTTCGACGAAATTATATGTATGTGTGTATATATATATATATATATATATATATATATATATATATATAATATTATATATATATATATCATATATTATAAAAAATATATTATATATAAGATATTATATATATAATATAATATATTATATATAATATATTGTATATATACCCCGATCCGCATATATATTTTTTCCTCCACGCTCGTAATCTACCATAAATCGAGATCTAGTCATTCTTGAACAAAGAGTCATTTCCTTTCGGTATTGTATTATACCATTTTTAAAACTACTGGCACTCCTATTCCCCTTAGCACGATAATATTCAAAAGGCAACGGCAAACGTTTCCCTCAGGAGGAAATCTAGATACTTCAACTTCGTTAATAATACATAAATTATTTTCACATCATGGAAGAAGTTAACTAGACATTAGAGTTGGGCGGATTCGCGAGGATCAAATACGTATAATGCTCAGCGATGTCATTAGCGAGTAAACAAAGGCTAGGGAGAGAGAATAGCTCCTAATCACAAGTACACTGAAGTTCATACAAATACCTTTAATTTCAAGGTACGAAATAGTTATATACAAAAGTATCAAGGGTAGTGGAGAGCAAATAAAGGAGGCAATCATTTGTATGGAGAGGAATCCAAACGAAGTTTTAAGCATGGTGAAGGAAGAGAGATTGATAGCAGGAGAACACCATAAAAAATGTTAATACCTGGATAAAGAAAGTTAAGCACAATATAAAAATATCTTACCTGAACATGGCTAAGAAACATCTAAACGTGTTCTATATTTTCAATAAAAGAACATCAATACTCGTCGTACATATTAGTTTAAGTGCATTGGAAAAAAAGGTAAAGGCAGCCGTTTGCAAGGACTATATAATGATAAGTTTTATTCTACACGAAGCTAAAGTGGTTCTCAGAACTATCAATAAGAGGATGGAGTAGAGGGTAAATGAATAATTAGGGAATGATCAGTTCGGGAGCAGGAATGGAAAATGTACGCGTGGTGTCAATTCAGTAATGAGGTCTCTAATGGAGAGGGGCATAGAATTAAATCAGGATATCAGTTTATTGTATGCCTTTTTCGTAGATTTCGAAAAGGAGTTGGATAAAACTAATGAATATTTTGAGGAAAATTGGAGTAGATGGGAGGAATCAAGACTTATCTATAACCTGTATATGTCTCAGAATGTTGAGGTGATAGTGGCGGGTGAAGAGTCCCGATGAGCAGAGTTAGAAAGGGGTGGCCATTATCACCTCCTCTATTCAACGCAAATGCGGAAAATATTTAAAAAGGCATGGGAAAACCTGGGCATATGAATGATAGCTCATGGAGAATAAATTAAATTAGTTAGGCTTGCGGGTGATCAAGCATGGCCTAGCCTATCTGACAAGGGGTTTCAAGTATTACTGCGTGCATTGGAAGGTTAGTGCGGAAATAAATGTGATACAGTTTTCCGGAAAGAGAAAGGTAAAAGTAGATATCAAAATACGATATCATAAATTTCAGCTGGTGGAGCAGTTTACCTGTCTTGGAAATTTTCCAGGCCAAAATGGTCAAAGTAGTTGGAACGCAAGGCGAATAATTGCGTGAAACAAAGAAATTTCACACGGAGGAGGGAATTGATGACAGGGACGTTGAGTAAAGATGCTAAGAATAGACTCGTGTAAACTTCAATGCGAAGCACGGTGTTATACGGCGCGGATGTATGGTCGTTGATACAAGAATGTGGGCGTTGTTTAAAGGTTTTTGGAATGTGTTTGGAAGAATGTAAAAGGTGAAGTGGACACACAAGTAAAGTGAAACTAATGAGAAAATGCATGGTAGGGGAAAAGTGATGATTGTTGGAAGAAATCCAAAGGAGGCAAAACTATGGATGCGGAGCATTTTGAAATCAACATTTTCTAATTCGATATGGAATTTTGGAACCTGCGATAGAAAGGAGAAATTTAGGCAAGCCAGAAAGGAAGACAAATATATCTGAGTACTTAGATGATGAGGATTAAATAGGATAGTGATGTTGGAAGGAATAAGGGAGGAATGCAGAATTAAAGAACAGTTTGATAAAATGTTAGGTGTCATGTTTTGTCTTATTAGACGAAGCTAAGGGTTGCAGTGATGTTCATTCTGTGTCCATCGTAAAAATACTCGTACATTAAGCGGTAAGCGACCATTCATACGAGGGTGGTCCCAGTAGTACCCGGCCTGGCCTAGAGATAGCGGTAATAGTTCGAAAAATGTCACTGTATTAGCAATTATGTAATCTATAAAGCATATGTTTCAAGTTTGAAGCCCCTACATTGTTTAGTATTTGTTTGACAGCCATTAATAGTGAACATTTTCATTGAATTTGTGAAAATGGAGAAAATTGGTCATCGTTATGTGATTCAATACTTTTATTTGAAAGGCCTCAGACCAACCGATATAAAAGCTGAACTGGCTTCTGCTCTGGGTGAGTCTGCTCCTTCGTTTACAACAGTAAAATGTTGGGTTGCAGAGTTTAAACAAGGCCAAGTGAGCTGTCAAGGCGAGCATCTTATTGGTAAACCAAATGAGGTGACGAATCCAGAAACGGGGAAAAACATCCACAAAGTGATAGTGGATGATCGTTAACGAAAGTGCGCGAGCTAGTAGGCATAGTAGGCATTTCAAAAAGTGCGGTACATCTCATATTTACTGAAAATTTGGGCATGAGAATGCTGTGTGCAAGATGGGTGCCAAGTTTACTCATACTCGAGCAAAGCCAGTGTCGTAAAGATGTTTTAATTGAGTGTTTAGCAAAGTTTCTCAGCCACAAAGCAGAATTTTTAGGGTACTTCATAACCATGGATGAAGTATGGGTCCATAACTTCACACCCGAGACAAAAGAACAATCAAAACAATGGATTCAAAAGGGAGAACCGCCTCCTAAGAAGGCGAAGACCGTTTCATCTGCAGGCAAGGTCATGGCGTCGGTTGTTAGGGATGCGTTATTGCAATGGCCAAAATTCATGAATTAAAGTTTGAATTGCTACGTCATGCACCCTACTCGCCTGATTTAGCGCCCTCGGATTGTTTTATTTTCGCAAACCTGAAAAAATGGCTCGGTGGTCAAAGATTGTCCAACCGTGAAGTAGTGATGTCGGCGAATAATGGCTATTTTGAGGAGCGAGATAGTTCTTATTATAAAAAGGGTATTAAATTTATTGAACATCGCTGGGAAAATTGTGTAGAGCTGATAGGAAATTATGCTGAAAAATAAATACATTTTTTTCCTAAATTGTTTTGTTTTCTTTGCTGTGTTGGGCACTTCTGGGATCATCCTCGTAATAATATTGGATAAATGTAAGCCTGTTATGCTATTTATCATGCCATAAAGGAAGGTACAAGTATGAAAACTTTCGGTAAAATTTTTTTTCCGACGTGCGCGTGAAGTACTGAGTTCAGTGATAAGATGATATTGCACACTATTATCCCTGAAAATTTGGCTAAAGATCTGTGCTAAACTCGTCCCAAAGATGTTGACGGACGACTAACGCAGAGTCTGGTGTCTGCTCAAGAGCTTCAACGGCATTGCGACGACTTTTGATATCCGTACGTGGAAAAGAATGAGAAAATAAAATTGTCGGGAAAGATAACAAACCATAAAGCTCTATGGTAGGAGACCAGGGAAAGTTGCTGTTTACACATGGAGGAAGGCAGGTCAAGTGAATGCAAAAGATACTAAGAGCCAATGGGATATCAAAGACGGTATTAGTGGGGAGAATATTAGGAAAGCGAGAAAGATGAAGGAAAATAATTGGCAATATTGATGAAATTATGGCAGTCAAGAAGTATGCAGATCTAAAGAATGGTTTATTACGCTGTGTATGTCGATCAAGTAAACGTTTTGGCATATTTTTAAGGGTTTATGAGTGCAGTAGTGTGTAGTGACAAGGTATTTCTAAAACCAATCCAAAATTGGTAGACTAATGCTAATAATAATTAGGTTGCAAGTAGTTCAAATTGTCCCTGCCGTCGACATCCCTGCAGTCGTAACAAGTAATGCTACTCCTAAGATTAGTCTAAACGTTCTTCAGTTTTCATTTTATTCAGTGCCATTTTTCCTAGGTTCTAATGACTTGTCCTACTTACATCACTCACATTTGCCCTTCATACTTGTCTCTTTTGGTGTTCCCCATACGACCATCGTTTGTGTTCCCCTTTCTATTGCGTTACCATCCTCATGAGTTTCATAATCGGCTTATCCCTTAGATTTGCTTCGAAATTTTCAGCGCCATTATCAGTTTTTACTAGAGTGCTGAAATAAGTGTCCCGTAAAATTGACTCAGCCCAACGAATATATTCACTGCACCCTCCTTATCCTTCCATCCCATTCTATTTCACTCCACTTCCTCTTTCGACACCAGACCCACCCGGCTCCTTCGGGTCGTCCTCTCCCTCTGTCCTCTGTCGTGAATAGATTGGGCAACGGCATAGATGGGGCATATTGTACGCAAAGACTATTGAACCCATTAAGAGTGCGCAATGGGCAATGCTGCTAAATCCAAATGAATATAGCAACTACGAGAGCTATCCAGCAGGGAATAATTAAAATATTTTTTCGAACGACAAACGGCGCAAATGTAATAATTTTAAGTTATATTGTTAGCATAATTAATAATGTATGCGTAATATAATTCTATTAATTTCGCTGCAGTATTTTGTTTGCCACTGCAGTTTGAAACGTGATTATTTTCCAGTTCCCAAATGTGAATTGTGCTTTCGTGGAAAGAGTTTTTAATCGTGTTCAGTTTTTCAATGGCAACGATTGAAATCACACGCTACGTTACATTGAAATTTAGCTCTCACATAAACAATATTTAACCAACGCCTATTATATAATGCCGAATGAGGATTATACGAGAGTAGTCTGTAAATTTCCCGACCCAAAAAATAAAGGAGATATTTTTCCTTCAAATTAATTTTTATTTTTCAACTTAGTTTCCTTTTTTTGAAGTCTATACTCTATCCATCGATGATGTAACTTTTGGTAACCCTTCCAAAGAGTAGTTGGAGTCTTCCTCCGCAAAATAGTCGTTTAAGTATGCAATAACCTCCTCGTCCGATGAAAATCCAACGCATTGCAAACATATTCCCCATCTTTTTTTGAAGAGCGCTGTCACCTTCATGTTGAGGTCGGAAACTTTCAATGCAGCCCTCGTAGAGTGCGTTCTTCTATATTGCACAGCTTAGTGATTTAAAGTTCTCAAAGAGGGAAAGCAATCAATTTTAAATGAAAGAACCTGGAACTCTTGTTACAGCTCTTACGGTGGTAATCAGGGAGATATTTCCTACGCTTATGTGGACGCATAGTAACGGCATCCTAAAGTTATGGATACAAAAAAGTACGAAACAGGGGTTAGGGGAAAATTTCACATTTATTCAATTATTATTTAGCACTAGTATAATATTATGTTTATACTACTATATGGAGTAAATTATTCTCTTGGAAAAAACAAAACTGACCACTTCCCTGTATCAATTTTCAATGTTTCTTATTAAAAAATTATCCCCTTTAAGAAAAATCAATTTCAGAAATCGATAGCCCTGTATCAGATCGAATCGGAATCTCACCGAAGTTGAATCGAAATGGCATTGCCAGCAGAGAGGGGAAGAATGAATTCTAATGGGCTAAATGTTTTAATCTATCAAGGAAAACAAGTATAAAAATAAAGAATAATTAGATTTAAATCTGATCTAAAATAAATTAGGATAAAATTTTGAATATTTTGCGTATCGAATCGAAATCGTCTCTTTCCTAAGGTGGTCTTCATATGGGAAAAAAATTCCTTGTGCATCGGATGCTGTGTAATCTATTAATTATTTCCATTTAAATGTCCCAAGTATGAAAACAACGCAGACATTTTATCGGTTCGACCTGATCTCATTTTCTTCTCCGTCACTGGGAAGTAGTCCTCTGTCGTCCTGCTTTGCCCACACGTGTAAAACCTGCTAGTGTAAAACAGTAAAATTGATTGACTGGTTATCCAGATGTGGGGATTAATGAACTTTGGAAAACTGGTTAAACATATAAAACATTTTTGATTAAAACAACTCAAAAAACTATACAATTCCCCTTTAAATATAATTTATTGCACGACCCATGTTTCGACGCTGTGAAAACCAGAAGATCTTTCTCAGCAACGAACCTTTGGTCGTGCGATGAATTATATTTAACGTGGAATGGCCTAGCTGTTTGAGTCCTTTTAATCATGAAGTAGTTCCACGAAGCTGGCCGGAAACCATTTCCAAAATTAAAACAGTTTTGTTCAGCTAATGTGTCAAGCCATCAAACCAGGTTGACCGTTAACTCCGATTTTCCGGAAACCGGTTTTTATACGTATCATCTCCCACAAAGGTCGTAAACTCTGCAAAAGCTATCGACTTCCATTTCACGGAATTGTGAAATTAGTGCCCATAAAAAAAATAAAATGGAGCCCCAAATAGAACACAGTCGCATATTCTGACCTTCAGTTATGAGAGTCATCAGGGAGTCGAGGTCTGCTCCAGAGGTTCCCGAACATTTTGATTATCGCGCCTCCAGGTGGTTATTTTCTAATACATTTAATGGGTTGTGTCCGAGGAAACTTCACAAATAACCGCCTTTCACCGCTTTGTTGATATCTTGTTTTGTTGACTAGGTACCCCTTGGCCACAGACATGGGAGAAATCCTTTTAAACCCCAAAAGTGCGAGTGCGTGCGATACACATTGATCCCTGTTTCCGACCACATCCCAGTGATTGAAGGAATGAGCGAGAGCGTTCGAACATTCGTTTTATAATTTTACATTCATCTGTATAATTGACGGGTCACTGGCATATGAGGAACCCTTGTAACCCCGAAACGAGTGAGTGATTACGATTCACGAAAGTCTAACACATCAGCGTGATCAAGTGATTGCGAACGTGAACTTGGGCCTCTCTTTTTTCTTTTTGATTTTTTACTCAACTTTGTTTTTCATACCTGTGTGAGTGCAGCGGCTCCCTGGCATAGAAGATATCCTTGCAAACCTTGAATGAATCTTGTGTGAGGGCGATTCACGAGAGTGACTGTTTTTCCTTAACACACCCTAGTGATCGAGTGATTGTAAGTTTGTTTCCTAATTAATTATTTTTGCATTTTTTGTGTGTGATTGGTGTACACGTGAGTCACTGTTTCCCAAGCACACCGAAGCGACCTAGTGTATTTCCCATCTTCCGTTTAGTTGTCATCTTGTTTTTACCTACCCCAAACAAACTTAGAGCCAATCAAGTTTACGGTCCAGGCTATTTCGCGTTTTCCAGAAAGATTTGCACAGTTCTGGTTTGATTTATTTTGGGAATTTCTGGGAATTTATTTTCTGCGAATATAACTGATCCTCTGAGGAAATTCTTCGTGCGAGGTCAGCCTAATTTTTAAGTTTTCTCAATATTTTTTTCGGTACTTTGAGTGGGCATAAATGTATAATTGAGCACAATGTACACGACTACTCTTTATGAAGAGAATACATGGATGGACCGTGTAGTGCACAGGGTTTGTGTAGCTGCCACTAGAGAGATGGAGGGGGTCGTAGTCGTTTTTAACACTTATAATGGCGTCGCTGATCAAAGCAGCGTTAAATAACCGGTATTCTCCGATTACACGGTTTCAAATACATCGGAATTCATCTTAAATTGAGTGTGGTATGCGTTGATAAGGTTATGGATGTGTATAAAACGTGCGTTTTTGAGGTGCGTCAGTTCAAAGAAGCCCGAACGTCGGTTTGACGGAAAGCCAAAGAAGGAACGGACTTGGATCAGCCGATTTTTCAAATGGGCAAAAGGTAACCCCAACAGCAATGCTCTCGGCAGTCATTGAAGCATGGTGTAAACGTTGCTAAAAGATGAGCAGTGCCAGCAGTTTTAACTTTCTGGTTTCGGTA
Source organism: Hetaerina americana (assembly GCF_022747635.1). NCBI lineage: Eukaryota > Metazoa > Arthropoda > Insecta > Odonata > Calopterygidae > Hetaerina > Hetaerina americana. Next base: position 33,525,743 of record NW_027287205.1, on the reverse strand, counting down.
ATTCAGTAAAAATAATTAATTGGAAAACTTCTTAAACCTTGTAAATTTAGGGTGTGGTGGGGGGTCATTCCATATCTACACAGACTCTTCCATGGTCAAATTTTGTGTCCTTGATTCAGTTGAGACCTCCCTGGTTTCGGAAATTAAGGCAGTGCGATACTATGACGCTGGGTTCTCTCTCAGTATAATAATTAAGAGGATTCACAGGAGCACACAAGCAGAAGTTATTTTCCATGTTTCGACTGGTCAAAATGTATGAAGGCTAGAAAGGCTTTAGCTAGGGTGTCCGTAATTCTCCTGGTATCTCCGTTACTAGCAAGAGAGAGGATGAGCGACCGCTCCAAGGTTTTCCGTCTAATCCATGCTCAAGCGCCTCTTCTTACATTTCTCTTCCGAGTTTCCCACCCTAGCACCTTTGGGGTAAGCCTTGCTGTGATACATTTCGTCCAACTTTGGTAGAAATAACGGAAAAATTGAAAGTGAAATGTGGTTCCCTGGACGGATCATCTTACTTTTCCGGCTATTCTATGCGTTCCTTGTTGAGCAGTATCCAAATATAATCCAGGGAAAAAATATAAAATATACGTCATGGATTATCAAACCGAGGATTGGTTTGTGGCAGTTCTCCAACGTATCCTATTCCCTGCTAATATATTATACTCCATCGCCCCATAGTAATCCACTCCGAAAATATGCATGTCACCCCCACTTCCCTTCCTGGAACATACGAAATCCGAAGCGTCTTAAAATAATTAAATCCTCTTTTAATTAACGACGAGTCCGCGAAACCCATCCACGCACAACACCCCCTCCCGTCTCTGAGAGATATCCACCAAACCTAAGTGGCATATTAAAGATCCAGGAGTCGTTCACCTCACACAGACCCACCCCTCCTTCCTATATCGTTCGTCTTCTTGTAAACGCCTACGTCGCAATTCTTGGCCCCTTTTTTGCCCCAAATATTCCTTGCCTAGAGAGAATCTTCTCTTCACAGGTATATGCATTTATAAAAATGTCATATACTGATTATATTTAAATGACTATCCCTCTTTATGTATTGCCAAATACAAGCTTTCCATCCCAGCGATAATCGCAGACACTCCGTCACACTGTCTCAACTGCCAACTTTCCTATCCCAAAACACTCCCCTGCCCAGCAACCAACCTTTTGAAAAAATCTTTTGCGTTTCCGCGTTAGAAACCCTCCCTGACTACCAGTAACATTGAGATAAGAACTTGTGATACATCTCGCATACCACAACATTATTATTGGTAGTTTAAGTTAGGTGTTGGGTGGACACAGACTGAAACCGCCTACATTTCTTCGGTTCTGCTTGCAAAACATAATCCGGCACTACAATGAGCCCCTCTTCAATTCCGCATATTTTCTTTCTCCCTTCATTACGTTCAGCATTACACCATACCCTTTTATCACACTTTTCTCGCCTGCCTCATATCCTTCATCACAGTCCTCCATATCCTTTTGCCGACCAAAACGCTCTGCATTGACTACTCTACTTAATCATTTGTTTTCCTTTTTATCCACTCAACCTTTTCCATCCTTCTCCACACTCACATTTCAAAAGACTTCAAATCCATGACTATCATTTTGCTTCAATAGTCATGTTGTAGCTCCGTACAAAACTACTCTCTGTATTAATATTTTGAGGAGCTATTTCTTCTTACTCAATGTCCCTGCCATCAATTTTCACCCCGTGAAAATTTCTTTAAATAACGGAATTTTTCTTCTAATACCCCCCCATTTTGGTCCAAAAAACCTCCTAATTAGGCTAACCTTTCTACCTACTATTGTTGTTGACCCTTTTTAAATGTTTAACTTAGCTTTCGCCTTTCTCGAAAACCGTATAACAATTGCTTTTGTTTACATTGATTCTTATATTATGCCCATCGTACTTGCTTTCCTATAAGCCCAGGAATGAGTGCACCCCTTAGCTGACTCGTTAACTGATAGCTGATCATCCGCCAAATTAACTGATTTTATGGATTCTCAAACGACTTTCATTCCTATCTCAAGCTTTTTCTATGTTTATTTTCCTTCATGCAACACATTGCTGAATACGGCACATTGTTATTTCCTTACCTCCACACTTCTTCCCCCGTATAGCCTCCCTCCCTTCCCTTCCACCGTCACCAATCACCACCTCCCCTTCATTTACTTTCCCCTCCATCCACGCGTGCCTATCACACTCTCCGAAAGAAAATCTCTCTGCGGCTAATGATGTTGTTTGTGTGGCCATGTGATTTACAGTAAAATTTTCTGAGGATACTTTCATATGTATTCCTGTGGTGGTCATGCTTTTTAAGTATTTGTACTGTGAGTTTCATGTATATGATATAATGTAATTTCCAATTAATATCTTCCGATTGTTGGTTTGACAGAGACGAACATCAGGAAAGACCAGTATCGTCTGCTTGTTTCGCCTCGGGTTCCTTGGCCTGATTGTATTAAGCAAAAATTAGTATTGTAAAATCTGCAAACTGGCAATAGACTGGTAAATCAGTCGCCAGAAATATATGCTTCCACATATTGGAGTCAGAGCTGCAGGAGTTTGCTGATTTGAGGCCCACTCGTCCGGTATGAAGGGAAATAAATGTTTTACTGAGTGACGATGGAAAATATTTATTTCAATATTTTGGTTCATGTAAAATTTTAACTTTATCAAAATCACAGTAGATCATCCATACACTCTGATTTGAACGTATTACATGTTATCGAATATTACACATTAGTAAGCAAATATATACTTTATATTCTCTATAACTTAGGTGTCTGGCGACGCAGTTTGCAGAATATTCCCTGTACCGAAACTAATTTTTGTGGAACCTCTGATATCATGTTTTTTTTGACGATCACGTGTGCCGAGAAAATGTATGAGGCGGCGTGAAATGGTTCCAAATGAAAAGGTAAATGATTTCAACTCTAGATACGACATTATGGATCTCGTGTCAGTTGTCGCATTTGTACATGTACCTCGGCCAAACCACACCCCTTTAGCCACCATATGGACTCGCGGCGGAGCGTGATAGGGCTACGGCCTCAAAATCGAAACCCATTTCATTCTAATCATCGCAAAGGATGACTATGAATCATGGGGGAGGATATCACCGTCACTCATTATTAAGTCTATTCAATTCATTGACTTTTACTCAGAAGTTACATTTGGTTCAGGGCACCCGACTACATCACCTTGGATTTGTATCTTTTAACCTCCCGTTAGTAGTCGGATCATCTACACAACAGGCTATCTTGCTGTTATTGCGTTACATTTTATTGCAGAATATAGATATTTTGAAGTTTTTTAAATTAAACCATGTAATTGAGCGGAGAGGCAGAGGCTTTAGTTGTTTAAGCTACTGGCCATAGGCTAACTGACTCAAATTCAATGGGACGCCTATTGACAGCCGCAAATATTATAATCGATGCGGTGGAATTTTACGAGAACCTGAAATTCGTGGAAAATGGAGACGGACCAGGGAAAATAAACGACGACCTCAATCGCTTAACGCGTCTTTGGGGGTTAGTTTTGACGTGAACTCCACTCTCATTATTTAAACTCTTCCTTCGAGATGATCACTGTGAACTAGATGATAATATCGAGGCCGGCGTCCTAACGCGCTCCGCCTCTGACATGTCCACATGGTGACTGGTGGGGTGTGATATGACGGTGGTACATATACAAATGTGAAAACAGATAACAGGGACACAGCTTCGTATCTAGAGCTACCATCTCTCTCTTTTTATTCGGGACTATTTTACGCCGCCTCATAAGTCTCCTCAGCGAATGCGTCCGCAACAAAGCATGACGCCTGTGGTATTTGTCTGATCCAGATAAGGTACGAGAGCTCCACAAAAAAATTTACCGCCAAACACCCGAGTTGAAGGAACCACGGAGTATTTAAGTGCTAACTGAAGCGTAAGATATTATAAAATATAATCTGCGGTTGGTTTTCTCAGGAGTTTTTAAGTTTGCAATTTTTGTTTTAAACGAAACAATATTTTATTTTATCACTTCAAAATGTTGGCGTCAAAATAGGAGGAATGTTCATGTAAAGAGTGATTATAAAGGTTTCATTCATGAAATTAATGGCGCAAATTATAATATGTGCTTAATATATTTCACTATTTTTACGAATGGCATTTGAAAGGGATTCTTAGAGTTGACCTAAATATTGCGTCAGCGGCAGCATATTGCAGTTTGAAACCAGTTCAGCTCGCCAACGCCTGTTTCTTAGGATGTAGCAGCTTTCCACGGAGGTGTTTCTTCACATTAGGGAATAGGGAATCGGTCGGCAATAATATTAATTTATTTAGTACCCTGCAAGCCACCACTAAGGTGTACGGCAGAGGGTGATTACACCCCTACTTCTGTAAGATCAGTGGCTGGAGCTCCGGGTGCGGTTTCCATTGATTGTCTCCCCTCTTTAAACCTTTTAAAACCATCTCTTGGTAGTTTTTAATTTTTAATTTTTAATTTTTGGACCCATTTGACCAATGGTTTCCTGGGTCCACTTTTATTTTACTTCACAGTTAGTTGGGGATTCCTTTGAATCTTAGTTCCCCTTTTTACAAACAATAATGAGACATAAGGAAACAACATACATAACAAAACAGACAAAAAGACAAAAATAATCAGACATAAGGAAAGTTTTTCTAAAATTTTAACATCTACAGGTGCTTATATATGTTGGGAGTTAAACTAATGATAAACAATTCAAGAAAAAAAAAATCACTCAATAGACATATAGAATACATTGCTACATTTTACACAAAATTTTACACAAAATATTTCCCAGTTAGTTCGCTTGTTGTGGTTCACTATTTGCTGGTTTTCTTATTGCAAATTTTCCGAGCAGGTTATTGTTGTTCTTTAGGCAGAATGTAATCATTTCCCTAAAGCTCGTTAGCTTCTCTTCCATATTGTTCCATAAGAGTTGCCGCTCTGTCTCATAGTAAACACAGTCCTCCACTCTGTGTTCTGCTGTGTCTTCTTTTCCACAGTTACACAGAGGGGTAAAACATTTCCCTATGAAGTTTAAGTAGGAGTTAAAGTTTCCATGTCCGGTTAACACTTGTGTGCTTGCTGATGTGTGTTTAATATTTAATTTAATCCGGTCATCTATGTTCGGAAATATACGGTGTGTTTTCCTTCCCTTTTCTGTTCTGTTCCATTCGTCGTTCCATTCTCTATGTGTTTCTTGTCTCAGTAGTCTTTTTAATTTTGATATTTGTACTGCATTTTCTGCATCTAACGAGAGGTTGAAATACTCTATATTTAATTTTTTCCTCGATTTGTTTATAGTAATTCTTTCCCAAATTCGGTATTTTAGAGGTGGAGTTGCAGCCACTATACAGAGTGCGTCGCAGCTCACGGTGGAATAGCTGTTGCACATCGCTATCAAGCAGGCACGCTGTGTCTCCTTTAACTTTCTCTCGAATCTTGCGAGATTGACTCTATGGGACCAAATTTCGCACCCATAAGTGACAATGGGTATTACTACTCCCTCATAAATGTTTTCCATCGGTTTGAGGCCATAGGTACAACGGCAAAGCCTTCTTATGGCACCAAAGATAGTCTTAACCTTCGAGCAAGTGTAGTTCACGTGAGGTTGGAAGGTAAGTTTATCGTCTATGTGTATGCCGAGGTATTTAAAGGTCTTCGTTCTCTTTAGCTGTTTCCCATTGATTTTACATGCCGGGTTTCTTAATATTTTTGCTCCTAGGGTCATGTATTGGCTTTTTTCTATGGTTAACTTCAGTTTGTTACTTTTTGCCCAGGTTTCTAGGATAAGTAGAGTTTTCTCCGCCAACATTTCCAGCTCTTTTCTGCTGTTTCCAGGGATAGTTACTGCGATATCATCCGCGTATGCGATAGTAGCGCACCTATCCGGGAGTTCTTCTCGTAAAAGTGAATTGGTTAAGAGGTTCCACAAGGTTGGGCCAAGAACCGAACCCTGTGGGCACCCCTTCGTGGCTACTTTAGAGAACTTGAGGTGTTTGCTGGAGTATTCTATCACGCGGTTGGTAAAATAGTTTTTGACTAATTTTATTAGGTTGTTGGAGACCCTTAAATATTTTAGTTCTTTAATTACGGATGGCCACCAGACGGAATCAAAAGCGCCTTTTATGTCTATAAAAACCACCATGGTGTATTTGCAATCGTTGTTAGTTAGTCTCAGCAGTTTAGTTATGGCATCAATCGTGCTTCTCCCTGGAGTAAACCCGTATTGCTTGGGGTGGTAGATCTGGCATTCCCCAGCCTCTTCTATAATTCTCTTTTTAATAAGTCTCTCCATTACCTTTCCCAGCTCTGGGAGGAGAGTGATTGGTCGGAATGCTTCAGCGTTCGCTGGGCCTTTACGCTTATCCTTTAGAATAGCGTGTAGCTTCCCAAGTTTCCAGGTGTTCGGAAAGTATGAGAGGACTATACAATCATTAATGATATTGGTTAGCTCTCCTGAGATAGGCTGACACAGTTTTCTTATTACAGTACCCGGAATCTGGTCGTGGCCGGGGGCTTTGCCATCTCTTATCAGGTAGATGGCTTCACTGACTTCCTCGTCTGAGAAGAGCCTTGCGGCGCTTTTCTCAAGCGGTTCATTGTACATTCTCCTGGTAGACTCGTGGTAACAATTATCTGATTGATCTTCGTCAGGTAGAAGGGTGTCCAACATTTCGTCCATCCATTCTTCTATCAGCATTACCTCACCCTTGTCATTTCGTCTAGTCCCTGGTATTGTTGGGAGTTTCAGTTTATCTGAGAACAGCTTGTAGATAAAGCCCCAGGAGTTGTCTCCAAAGTTTTGTCTAGCAACCTTTCTCCAAGCATTTTCTTTGGATTTTTTAATACGTTCCTTATATATCCTTAGCTTTGCTAGGTATCTCAGACGATGGATTCCTCTGTCCTCGTTTCGACTCTTTTGGAAGACGGTTCTCAGTTTGTGGACTTGCTTTTTGAGGATGTTTAGGTCGTCATTCCACCAAGGATGAGTTTTGCCTCTGTAATATCTTACTGGAATACTTGTTTTCATGGAGTTTTTAATAGTTTTGGTTAGTCTTGCTATATTAAGATCTATTTGCTCCGTTGTTGGTGTCCATGGAGTATTCCGTTCCGAGGCTACTAGTTCGTTCAGGAAGGTTTCCTCGCATTTTTCCCAATCAGCGTTTTTCAGTATATATCTCATTTCGGGTGTTTCCCTGTAACTAGCTTCCTTAATGTCGAAGGTGATCAATTGGTGGTCACTGGTAATCTTCCCTGGCCGGACTTTCCAGTTGGTGATATTTCGGATGATTTTGGCATTACCGATAGTCAGGTCTATGTTGGATTTGCCATTCGGACTGGAGAAGGTAAACGGTTCTCCGATACAGTTAGCAATGTAGAGGTCTTCAGCTAGGACTAGTTCTTCAATTAACTTTCCTCTAGAGTCCGTAAACCTATGAAACCAGGTTTCACTTTTGGCATTACTATCTGTACATAGTAAGATTTTATGACTTCGATTTTCCTTAACGATTTTTCTTATGTGTTCTATGAACGGTTTGATACACCTGCTCGGAGGAAAATATGCACTTATTATTATTATTGAGCTTTTCCCTGACGTTATCTCAGCGACAGCATGGTAGTCGTCGCAGTAAGGTGTTAACTCCAGGACGTCCAGGCTGTTGTTAAATAAGATAATGCTGGCGAAAACCTTATTTGCTGGATTACTTGGGATGGTTCTTGCCCGAATCCCTATCCCTGGTATTTTCCAGGTCTTTTGCTCTCCCGGTCTGATGACGTAGGGCTCTTGGACAAATAAAATATCTATTCCGAGTTTTTCGCTGACTTCCCTCAGTTCTAATGTGGGCGTTTTGGCTCCTTGGGTGTTTATTTGCCCTATTTTGAGAATATGTTAATTATTCTCCATAGTCTATCGTACTGGCTAGCCACTCCAACTTACTCTGAATGATAGGGCATTTGCTGTCATGGGAATTGTGGTCAAATTTCCCGTTTCCAGCTTCCGCACAATTTATACATTTTGGACTGCTTCCTTTTTCGTTGCATTGCCTCGAGTCATGTTCCCCAGAGCAATGACTGCAGGTACTCTTATCGCTCTTACATTCTTTTGCTAAGTGTCCAAATTTCTGGCAATTATAGCATTGTAGAATCGTAAGGTGGTCGCGGACTTGGTGTGATTCATAGCCTATATACACTCTTTTATTTGTCAGTAGTCTTTTCCTCGTCGTGGCGTCAACTTCTAACATCCAGTTTACTCTTTTGGCTTCTCTTTTACCAAATTTATACCTTAGAGCTACATCTACATCTACATCTACATAATACCCCGCAAGCCGCCGCAAGGGCGTGTGGCGGGGGGTGTTAGGTCACCAACCGTAAAAAAGAAAAATACCACATGCAAAAAAAACAACACGGAAAATTACACCCACAGCAGCGCACACACTCATGCAAAAATCCCTTCATCCAACACTCATGCAAACACATATACCGCAAAACAACTAAAAATCTGCACCCCATGATGCAGCACGAAAGACATTCTACAACACCCTAAACCAACACGGAAGCCAGGACACAACAAGCAAGAAATTGAAACATCACTACCACATGAAAATGCACCACGAAACACTCTATCCCCAAAGAGTCTCTAATTGGCAGGGAATACGACCCAACGTTGCAGGTAGCAGGAATTTGCCCCCGCGGAGAGGGACGAGGGATTGAAAGGGAAACTTAAAAACAGATGAACAGAACATGAATGAGGTCATTCGGAAAGAATGGGTTATTATAGCAAAACACATAAGGTTAGTGGAAGAGCATGCATTTAAATACAACTAATTATTTTTTAGACGCTGAGGGTGGCAAGTGGAATTTTTGCTATCTATAACCCTGCAGTTGCTATCCCGTATTGTCCGTGGGAAGAAGGAGTCCTTGAGTCGGCTAGTTCTGGCATCTATTTCCCGAATTTTATATGCATGATCCAAGCGACTAATGTATGTAGGAGTACGAATAATTTGCGAGACCTCGGTGCTGAAACATGCGGATCTAAATTACCTACTTCATTATTAATCATCGGATTAAATTAAGCTACCTCGCTTTCTTCAGGTAGGTCATTCTGCAGTTTGATACACTTAAGTACTTCTTCTTCCTTAAGTGTCTCTTTGACTCCCGTTATAAGAAGACGCGGCTTATTCTTTTCCTCTTTTTTCATTATCAGTTCTCTCTTTTGGAAACAGTCGTAGCTTTTTAGTTTTTCCTCCAAATCAGAGTCGTTTGATTCTACCTTAATACCTCTATTCCTCATTCTTGCTATTCTTAGAATTTTTATTCCCTTTTCTTTGGGATCTACTAGGTTTATAAGCGCCTTTTTTGTGTCTTCGCTGGTCTCGATCTTTTTACAATCGTCGGGTGGGAATATTAGAACGCTCTTTGATTTTTTCGTAATTATTCGCTTTCCGCTGGTAAGTTCTACCTTTGTGCCCTTCGAATCCAGCCTTTGAGCTGATACTGTTTCGGAGAATGATGCTTCTTTCCTAGCTTGTGTCGGCATTTTTGCGATTTCTTCCCGTATTACGCTTCTGATGATATCTGTGTTTTTCCCAAGGATTTCGTCAGTTGTCGCTTTAGCTATCAGAATGTTATTCACTAATGTGGCCACATTGTCAAAACAGCCGGAGAGAGCACCAACACAGCACATAAAGTCCCCTTTTCTATCCTTGGCGATTCTTTCATTTGCTATCATTTGATTGAGCTCGTTTACCTTAGTTTCGAATTTAAGTTTGATAGAGGAAAGGTCCTCACCCGGGCCGTTTTCCGAAGCCATATTCAATAATTGCATGCTCACTCTATTTTCATATGTTGTTTTGGCCTGGGCTCATATTAAACACACATACTGAGGTCACACTCAGGTTAGCAGGTCACAATTAAATGCTCACTTCACTGATTAAAACACGCAAAGATATCTGGTTAGTGTCTACCAAATGCGTCCTGTAGAAGTATATCGTCCGCCGTTACTGAGGAATCGGCTATTTCCGCTCTTAAAGTCGTCCAATCTTCACTTAATTCACTACAGTAGTTAACGCTAATACTTACAATTAGTACGCTGAGTTTGGCTTTGATATAATCAGCCGTTCGGGAGTTATGGTCACTTCCGGTCTGTGACCACGTGTTCCGGTTCACCTTAGAGGTCGTCTGATTTCCACCAAATTCACAACACAGGTTAACTTTTAAAACACCATTCTAACTCTTAAATATAATTACGCTCACTGAACCGGTTCCCGAGTAATTCGGTAAAATCCGGTTTTTTAGAGGTCTTTTGAATAATTAACTACACCGTTGTTTATGTCTTTTTAGCTACCACTACTCTTCTGTTGAAGAACAGAACATTCGGGCACTTAACAAAGACACAAAACTTTATATCACTTCACTATTTACTTTGAAAACACAGTTTTAAAAGACTAACTCTAAAGGCTCTCTTGGTAGTGTAGGATTGCATAGACTTCGATCGACAATATACTCGGGATAAAGCAAAATTTTAACACAGCGTCACGTGTCAACTGCATCGTCGCCGAAGGCGAACTGAACATGTTTCAAATTGCAACGACTGTCGCTGTCCGAGTTTATTTTTATTTTATTATAAATTATTTGCATCATCAAATCATTCAGTTAAAATTTTAATGTTGATGGCTATGAATCCATGTTCTGAAGGAAAAATTCGTGGGTAAAATTTTCAATGTTTTTAAGATATTTTCAATAATTACTTTCAAAATAACTTCTAACTTCCGGGGGGTAGTAGTTCCGTGGATCGACTTTTGAGCTACTGGCTGGAGGGCCTAGGTTCGGTTTCGGGTGACGCCGCTGGGCACCCTTAGCTTCTATCCATATTTATGACCCCAGGCGACGCTGGCGGTGAAGGCGGCCGTCAGTAATACGGGCTGCTCCAAGCTACGCATTGTGGCTCATGTCGGGACAAACGACGCCTCGGAACGTGGATCTGAAGAGATCCTGCGCTCCTTTAAGGAGATGCACTCGGAGGTGAAACGAGTCGAGGCAGAGTTGAAGGTCCCAATTAAATTAAGTATATGTAGTATTGTGCCGCGTTCAGACCGCGGAAGGCTCGTTTGGAGCCGCATTGAGGGTTTAAATGAGAGATTGCTGGGATTTTGCCGGGGAATCGGAGCGGACTTCGTTGATCTGAGGCCCGTCCTCTCATCGTGTCGGGTACCCCTTAATCGCTCCGGGGTCCATTATACTGCCGAGGCATCGCAGTTGGTAGCGCGTAGGTTACACGAACACGTGTCGAGGGTTTAGCATAGCTGGTAGGCAAGAGCGTAGGTCATATATGGGGAAAAATAAAGTAGAATCCAGCGCTTTTTGTCAATTCAGTTCAGGTAATGCCTCTCAAATCCCCAAAAATATTGAACAAACAAGCACTTGCGTTAAAACAACATATAACCCACGTAAATTTAATAAAATTGGTGCCTCTACATACATAACAGATAGCAATGCAAGTGAATGTAATGCTTTTGTCTCTGTTCACCACGAATCGTCTCAAAACAGTTTTGTTAGCGTACATAAAACCGAAAAACAAGAAGTTATTAGCCATATTAAAATTATAACATTAAATTGCCGTAGCATTAGAAACAAAATATCGGATATTGAACATATTTTTGTCAGTACAAACGCAGACATAGTAGTTGGAACAGAAAGTTGGCTCACGGGAGATATAGCAAACAATGAGGTTTTTCCAAACGGCTTCACAATTTACAGAAGGGACAGACCAAATAGGTTGGGTGGGGGAGTATTCATTGCAGTAAAGTCACATCTTAGTAGCCAACGATATGAATGCGACGTAGATGACATAGAAAGCGTTTGGTGCAACATTAAGGACTACAACGGCAGAAGCCTATACGTGTGTTCATTTTATAGACCCCCAGATTCTAACACAGATGTCCTACACAAGCTCGATGAACAAATATCCACTATCAGCAGCAGACAAAGCAACAGTATTACTATAATCGCTGGTGACACAAATCTACCGTCAATTGACTGGGAAAACTACTGCGTGGGAAAATCTGCCAAAAACAGAGATTCATGCCAAGAACTCCTTCATATATTCACAAAACACTCCTTAGAACAAATAGTTAAATCACCAACAAGGGGCCAAAGCATACTAGACATCTTTGCGACTTCTATGCCCGAAATCATTACTAACATTGAAATAATAGACGGAATCAGTGACCATAAGGCTATTCTTGTGGAGTTAAAAACTAAGTTCGTCAAAATAAACAAAGAAAAGCGTAAAATATACCTATACAACAAGGCAAATTTTAACGGACTAAGAGAATATTTAAAGATAAAATTACCGGAATACAAGACAAAAACACTGACAACAAATACAGAGAACACTTGGAATTATTTCTTAAATATTTTACGCGAAGGAATAAAGACGTACATCCCGTCCAAACTCAAATGCGACAGTAAGGAACCTAGATGGTACAACGGGGAAGTCAGATCGGCATTAAGAAGGCAAAGAAAGCTACAGTCAAATTTCAAAAAGAGTTTAAAAAGTGACGATATAAGTTTTGTGAATACAACCAAACAGCTACTAAAAGAATGTCGTAGTAAGACGAAAAGTATTATGCGCACAGCACTACACTCTTTTAAATCTAAAATGCTAAGCGAATATCTTGAGGAAAATCCAAAGTCATTCTGGTCCTATGTTAGGGAAATACAGGGTAAACGTCCCACTGTTCACTCTTTGAAGACGGAAAATGGAGAAATCATTACAGATAGCGTGAAAAAGGCAAATATTTTAAACCATTTTTTCCAGAGCGTCTACAACAAAAACACAAACGCACCAAACGATCCTCCACACCCACCCGGGGAACACATGAGCGATCTTACACTGACCAAGCAGGGAATAGTACATCTGCTCCGTAGTATCAAAGCACACAAGGCACCTGGTCCGGAAGAAATACCTGCTAGAATATTAAAGGAATTAGCTGACGACATTGCCCCATTTTTACATATTGTTTTTCTAAAATCGATAGAAGAAGGCTCAGTGCCTCGCGACTGGAAGCTAGCCCATTTAACTCCCATCTATAAAGGCGGCGATAGGGATAAACCAACCAATTACCGACCCATTTCTTTAACATCGATCTCTTGTAAAATATTGGAACACGTTATTGTCACTAACATTATGAAATTTCTTGATAGTAGGAAAATACTAATCCACAACCAGCACGGATTTAGGAAAAGCAGATCTTGCGAAACACAACTTGGTCTCTTCATTCACGATATACTTAGATCGGGAGAAAACAACACCCAAGTCGATGCAGTATTCCTGGATTTCAAAAAAGCCTTCGACAAAGTCCCACACAATAAATTGTTACACAAACTTAAATACTATGGGATCAATGAGAAAATAATTAATTGGATTAGGGACTTCTTGTCAAACCGCAAACAAATAGTAGTCATAGATGGGTTGTGCTCAACGGAGAGAGATGTTACTTCGGGCGTCCCCCAGGGAAGTGTAATAGGGCCTCTTCTGTTCTTAATATACATAAATGACTTAAGCACACACGTTAGTAGCAATCTAAGGTTATTTGCTGACGACACGGTGATATACAGGGAAATAAGGAGCCAACTAGATCGCGAGCTACTCTCTAGAGACTTAGACAATATCTCGGAATGGTGCAATAAATGGGGATTAACACTCAATATAGATAAATGTGCAGTTTTGAAATTTTGGAATAAAGGAAGCGAGGAACAGGATATAAACTACAAAATAGAGGGTTCAGTATTGACTACGGCAAATCAAGTTAAATATTTGGGGGTTGTTCTAACACCACGCCTTTCATGGGGAGCACATATCAGGACAATATGCGGATCAGCTTTAAAGAAACTTGGCTTCATAAAACGGGTGGTGGGGAAATGTAATGAAAAAGTTAAAGAGAGGTGTTATTTTGCTCTAGTTAGACCTCATTTGGAATATGCCGCAAGTATTTGGGATCCGTGGGAGAAAATTTGGCAAAAAGAATTAGATAAAGTCCAGAGAAAATCCGCTAGATTCGTTAAAAATTGTTATGATAAAAACACAAGTGTGACAGGTCTCTTAGGGGATTTAGGCTGGGAACCACTTGAAGTGCGGAGAGAACAAGCGAGGCTTAGACTTTTAGAAAGGTTCAGAACAAACGAGTTTAAATATGACACTGAAGGAATTATAATGGCCCCACACTACTTAGGTAGATCAGACCACAAAGATAAACTAAGGGAGATAGATTCCAAGACAGATAGGTACAAATACTCATTCTTTCCCCGAACAATCAGTAATCATAATAGCAAGAAACCGAAGTCACTTTAGAAATATTAAAAACTTTGAATTTACAAGTCGGAACAAAATTAAACACTATAGAGATGTTAGGTATACTTTCAGGTGCATGTGTATGTTAGTTGGTAGTTTGAGTGTTTGCATGTGTGTGGGGTGTAAGTGTTCATGCATGAATGTATGCCATGTTTTTTTTATATATGATTTTCTCGTTATTGCATGCGATTTTTTTTATTTTTTTATTTTTCTTTTCTAAATTATGGGTGGTGTCCTAGCACCCCCCGCCACACGCCCTTGCGGCGGCTTGCGGGGTATTGAGTAGATGTAGATGTAGATGACTGCCCGTCACCGCTCGGGTGCGTGCCAGGGGTTATAAGAAACCAACCATGTGATATAAAAAATTAAGTCTTTATTAATTTTTATGCATAATATATTCCTGTAAAATTTCTGTTTTTTTTGTACAATTCGGAAACATGGTTTTTGTGTGGACCTAAATTTTGGCTGGATTATTCTATTATCAGAAAGTATTAAATCAGTTTGATCGGGTATTCTGGAGTAAATTTAACACATATTTTTCACCCCTAGCCTAAGTAACTGTGCTATCGGAAATTTGTTTCGGGCCACGATTGTCCGAACTGGAAAACCGCATCGCCGAGATCCGCACAGCCGGAGGCCTGAAACGCGGCTACGATATACCGCAGGAAAAAGTTATCTACGGACGAGAAAGGTACAAGGGAGGGTCCGATATCTTCAGTCGTGAGGGCGGGGAGACCGCTTTAATGAAGAGAGGAGGCAGGTCCCGTTGGATGGGGGTGGGGTGAAGGCGGAAAGAATTTTAATTAAAATCTCGGGGAATTAGCTCGCGTTTGTGCGTGTGTGTGTGCAAATTTTTCCCCGGTCATATTTTTTATTATAATAAAAGAAAAGCATGAAAATCATCGTCGTTTCATCCCCTCCGTGTGTACTCCGTGCCACTTTGACACCATAGCCCTATGGTGCCATTTTGGAGCTGGGGATGGGGAACGGAGAGATAGAGAGAGAGAAATGAGTTGGGCACTAAAAACGGAAAATAGGCAACAATCTCCAACACCACTTCGCTTCGAATCCGAAAATGCGTCCGCCATTTAAAAAAACATTCCCTCCATGAAGGGAAAACACGCAGGGGAAAAAGTGTCCGAGGACTTTCTAAAAAACAACTGCAAATTCCGTGGAGTCACTTTTTTCAGTAAATATTTGCTGTGAAAAAAGTTCCACTTCCGAAATAATAAAATGAAGCACGAATACTACCGCGTTGTATTTTTAAACTTCGGCTTTGAACATTTATGTTTACATGTATGTATGTATGTATATATATATATATATATATATATATATATATATATATATATATATATATATATATATATATATAAGTGAACTGTAGAGTCAAGTGCCAGCTTTTTTTATAAATCGTTTATTTTTTCTGAAATATTTGCGGTTCAAATTATTTCCGGTGGCACATGGCAAACATTTTTCTCGTTTCCGCACTGCGTAAATTCCAACTGAACACGGCATATTTACCGTCCCTACAACGACTTTATTAAAACAGCCTTTTTCCTTTTTTGGGTTTAGTTGGTCAAGCGGTAACGTGATGTAGAATAATGCTCAAATAAGTGAAAGTTAGAAAAAAAAAGATTTAAAAAAAATACATGCACGTGCTGCGACGAATTCGTTGCGACCATATCTTCTTTCATTTTTCCCCATAGTTCGTATTGGTTTGTGCATATATATATGGACATCCATGCGTTGAAATAATCCTCGCTGCAAATCTACCTGGTTGGTATATCGTCCTCCTGAATTAATATGGGATGACAGTGCTTAAACATTCATACATTATTATAAATTGAAGTGAGGATTCTGTAAATGAGTGATCGAATAATCTTGGAGATTATTTAACCAAATCTTTGAGCCGAATCAATCTTTAAGTACTACGCTAATTCTTTTAATTTGTTTGACTTTGAATATGACGGTATAATTCCAACTTTTTATCATGTAAACATACTACTTATAGTAATGAAAACTTAATACGATACCTTTTCTCTTTATACACTTTATCATAACTTGCTTGCTACTGTTTACGTTACATTTTCGTTACATAATAACCCCTGAGTAGTTGGCAATTTTCGATTTTTCCGAGTTGGGACAACAAACCAGATGCAGCTAGAAGGACCCGAACAGACGCTATTAAGTTGTGAAGGAGTAATTATTAGTCGTTCTCTGTTCCTTTGCACTCTTCAATAGCGAGGAAAATAAATGTATATGCCCACAAAGGAGTTGCTACTTTGGCGCTTGTTTTCCCTGAAAACATTTGGGTTTAGTTAGGGTTTTTCCTGATTGACGAAGACACATTGTGTCCCAAATTTTCCCTCATTATTTAATTTCTCGGACGCCTGAAAAGAATATTGCTATTGGAGAAAAATAAAAAACCTATTTTGAAAGATTTATTGTCCATATTTCGTCCTTTTGTGCCTGCACTCTTAAGCATAAGTAGAATTTGTGAGCAAGGAAAAATATTTTTTAAGTAAACCGCTGGAAGAAGATAAGAGAGATCACTGGACCGGGAGTCAAATTGGGGACAAAGTCTACGTAATTATTTAGCATTCTATTCAATACAATATACGGAAGAATTTCTATAGCGAATAAAAAGGATTTTTTTTACAGGAATGTCTTTTGAGTGTTGTTCCTTCATCTTCTGAATAACATTTTGTTAGTTCCAATATTTTTCTTTATTTCATTGTATGGAGATAATAGTCAGTGCCAACTTTTTACAGTAACGAGGACATTAATATGGCTTTTAAATTCATCCTTGGATATCATCGTTTTCCGGAGTGATCGGAATAGATTTATGAGAGTAACTGTAAAACACTTAGCATCTAGAGATAGCAGAGGTAACCAAATCAATTCGGAAAACCAAAGTAAATTTTTTTTCTTCAGATTAGAATGAAGGATAAAATCATTATGTAATTGGTTGTAAAAATCTTAAGTTCTTGTGAATTTCCCTTTTTTATTGACAGAAACAGAATTATTGATTAAAATCTATTTCCCTCAAATTTTCCATGTTACCTGGAAAGCTCACTGGATCAGAAGTCATCGGATATACGGGGTTAAGCAGAATGGACTCCCTGATTTTACGGGTATATTGTAAAAAAACAAACCAAGATAATTTTTTTAAAATTTTGAAATTAAAATTACATTTAATGCCATTTAATTTGTATTAGGTTTTAAAATTTATTTCATCCAGGTGACGACCGTGGTGGGCGATTCACCTAGTCTAGTCTAGTTTTGGTATTCTTCCTGTAAGGCATCAACGGGACTCTGGTTAAGGCACCTCGTCATGGCCTCTTTGAACATTATCCAGTGGTCCAAAATGGAACTCAAGGGGGTTATACTTGGATCGTACTCAAAGACCCATATCTTGTCTCAGTAACCACCTATTCTGAAAAATTCTGGTCACTTTCACCGTGGTCCAAAAGGTCTAAGGCAAGATTGTCACATGACCAGTCTCCTGGAAACACCTTGGGGACCGTTTGGCACACCTTTCTCATGGCTGAATCTTCTGTTAGAACACGATTCACAGTGGTTTTCTGAATTCTGCACTCTTCTGCTATCACCCTGGCACTTGAGGGTCAATCAGAATTGAGCATATGTCTCGATCACGTTTTCATCACACTGCTTTGTTGATGAATGTCCAGGGCATTCTTCATCGTCAACTCCTCTCTATTTTCCCGGAACATCTTGTGTCGGCGGAAAACCATTCCTCGGGTCATTGCTGTACGTTACTCCCGAACCCGATTTTCTGAGCTTAACACAAAATTTTCACATTGCTTTCTTAAGACAACCCACAAGCTACCCCGCCACAAAGCGCCCCACTCCAGCCGTCCACGTCGGCGGAAAAAATCATTATTTTTCTGGACAAACCCTGTATGTGGAGTAAATGATAAAAGTGGCATGGGAAGAACTGGAGATAGGAATGAACGTAGGAGGGGAATTCATAAAATCAGTTAGGTTTGCGGATGATCAAGCGTTAGTTTAACCAGTCACTTATAAGACTCCAATCAATGCTAAGAACAATGCAGAATCAATGCCGTAGATTGAAAACAATGAGAGAATGAGAATCGATGATCAAAACGAAGGTAATGAATCTCTCAAGAAATAAGAATGGTGAATAAAACGGTTAAGTTTGGGGTCGTAAACTAGACCTGGCAGAGCAGTTCACGTATCCACAAATTGTATTAGACGAAGGTGGGTAGAGTAATAAAACCATTAAAATTGATATTGCGTCGGCTAAAGATTTTACGAAAGTTGCTGAGAGGGTTCTGCGTGTAGTAAAGATGTAAAGAAAAGATAACCTAAAAAGACTATGATTTGGAGTGTAGTTTTATGTGACTCTTGTATAACTTAGTTGTGAAACAAGAAAGAGCGTAGATAGTGGCCTTCGTGATGTGGGTGTGAAGAGGAATAGATAAAATAAAATGGATAGAAAGGAAAACAAACCAAACCACGTGTGCCTGGTAAGGGAAGAGAAAAGTTTCGTCAATTAAATCCAGAGACGGCAAGATAAGTGAATGCTTGACATAATGCATGGCGTAAAGCAGTGATAAAGTCAATTATTTTGGGTGTGTGAGTTCAAGGCAGGATAAGAATAGGTACGCTGGATGGTAGTCATGGAAACAGAGGGAATGTGGAATTAAAAAAAAAACTTTTTATTATAAGAAGTGGTTTTATGTTGTTTATTGTTGCTTTAGGCGGGACTTGAAATTTGATCTTGTCTTTGTCCCTCGGTGAATCGAAACCCAAATTGAGCGCTTGACAGTAGGTATTTATAACGTCAATAGCTGTTCTTTACACCCGCAAGGAATTTTTACAATATAAAAAGGTTTCCTCATTTTGTATTTCAGTTGTATTTTTACCTTGAGTCTTCACGCTATAGCGCACCGAAAATTTGGTACTTACCCGGTTTATCCTGCCATATTTTCAATGCACGGCAATTAAACGGAACCGGCGCCTGCGGTGAGACATGATGATGCCATTACCAGAAGAAACGTCCCTGTAGGCTCATCGTAATTTTTTTTTCATTTTCGCTTCGTCCCTTCGCGGATAAAAATCATGACAATTGCACTTTTGTTGACATTTAATATTTAAAAACAAATCCTTTGCATCTGACTCAAGTAATATCAATTATCTCTTAATGCTAATTAAATGTACTAATTATATAAACTAATGTTTTTATGAATGGCTTTTTTGAGTTTGTACGACGACGACGATATTACGATTGAGTGGTATTGACCAAATGAAGACGAAAAATTTAATGTCTATTAAAATGTCCAGTTTTCGCATTTTACTTTTAATAAATGTTTAACCATTAATATAAAGACCCAACAATTATGGATCCTGATGTATTAAATTATATTAATTTAATTCTTATGAATTAAATCAATATAATTCTTAATCCCTTAAGTCCTTCGTTTCACTTCACTCGATTCATTGGTATTCCCTTCTTTGGTTTCGGCCTAAAGTATGGCAAAATGGAGCAGCACCTTCACAGAGAAATTGACTTTAATTTTGCTCCTGATTATTGCTGAACTACTTTATTACAGTCTAAACTATTTAATATGCCCGTCAATATATAAATTGGACTATCCACTTCATTCTCAGTATCCATGGATAAACTCTTTCCTACAAAAAATCTGGCCAAGATTATTTTTCATAATAAAATTCAACTTTTCACTTATCCTCAGCAAATCAAGATTTTATCGCGATCCTCCGGCATTAATAAAATGATATTCCTGACAATACATTTTCACCTATCACTGTTTGAATATCTGCAAGCATCAACATCGGCCAATTTTACTATAATACTAATTATCTCATCCATGCACGCATAATAGGAAAAGTATGGGCCTGAATGATGTTCCTTGAAGCACTTATACGATCTCGTATATCTGATTTGATTAACCACGTGTAAAACGCATAAAAACCGATTCCATCGGAGATTTCTCGCGCGTTCTGACCGTAAACGTTTATCAAAATCATTATGTCATTATGAACTCCATTGATCTGCAATCTGATCATGAGATTACTCTAACGAGATCTGACAAAAACGTCTTTCAATCCACGTCCCTTTTTCAGAGAAATCTCACTTCACTCATCGGCTCCCATCAGAGCGATTCCCCTCTGGCGGGGAGAGCGGCCGCCCTCTTCGGGAGAGAAGTTAGTGCTCCCCAAGGAAGTTTCAGTGCCTTTGTCTACCCCCACGCTGCTGCTTCTTCCCACGCTCCGTTGCGACAAGTTGCGAGCGCCTGTCGAGGACAGTGGAACCATTGTTGTCTCGACGGTGAGGGTAGGGGAGGGATGGCTGAGGTTGAACGGAAGGGATTCATGCATCGCCGGCCCTTGTCGGTCTCTCAAAACTATGAGCGTGTGAAATCTCTGCGAGAGGATCCACCCCTGGATTACATTTACTCATGTTAGATGGCTTCATTATTACTTGAGGAACTTCTTTCATTCATTCCTTCTCCGGTCTTTCAATCCAGAGTTCGATTAGCTGTAGCCTTCCTTTCTTCCTTCTCTATCTACTCTTTCCGTTTCACCTCCCACTTAAATTGTTCATATTTGTTCTATGATCTTCCCCTAAAGCTTAAATTTGATAATTATTTCTATTACGTTCATAAGAGTTGCCTTTAATGGTGTACCAATTGATATGATTTCCGTGTTCCATGAATCTGATACTTCTCTCTTTGATTCCCAGGGCCATTATTTTTGCGATTAAATGCCATCTAATAAGAAATATTTCTGAGTATAGCTCACATTTTAATATGTTAATAGATGCGTACATTCATCTTATACCAAAGGAATACCCAGGAAGTCGCCTCACTCGTTCACGTGCATTCATGTGTTCATAATGCATAGATGAATCCATTAGCGTGTTAGAGTAAATGAAAACAATTCTAGTCTTTTAGTAAATGCATCCGAGCGCTTTAGTTCGATTTTATTATGATCGCATATCGTGCAACGGAAGAATGAGTACATGAATGAGTACATGAGTACATGTTTA
This sequence comes from Hetaerina americana, assembly GCF_022747635.1. Taxonomy (NCBI): domain Eukaryota; kingdom Metazoa; phylum Arthropoda; class Insecta; order Odonata; family Calopterygidae; genus Hetaerina; species Hetaerina americana. The sequence continues at coordinate 33,504,317 of NW_027287205.1, read as the reverse complement.
CCTCTTTCATTTTATCCTTGCGATCGTATCTACTTAACAATATGTGTACAAGCATATTTTTGGAACGTAACATTCCCTCTTTATCGCGAGAAAACTCAGGTGTCCTGAGGGTACCTTTCTAAAAGACCAAATCTTTCCTACTTTCCTCGCGACTCAACGGGCTCCCACCCTTATTTCTCCAGCCTACTTACTTACTTTCCGAGTCGTAGTCTTCCTTAATGCGTTCTCCCTTCTCATAGTAATTTTTAATAAACCTAGTGAATTATTTCTGAAAATCTTCTAATTACTTAATTAACGTTTTCTCTCATGGATCTCAAATACTTTCCGAATTTTCCACACATGGAATGCTTTATATTATCATTTTATATCACAATAAGATGAAGTGAGAGCTGATCTTTTCCATAAAAATCAATGCATGAAAGCGTTCTATGCCAATAAATTTCGGTATAATAAGGTTTTGTCTGTAGAAGAGGCTACTCAGGTAGATTCCACTGGGTCAGTTCCTCCATCGATGACGCCAACGTTTCGTAAAACGAGTTTTCAAAACATCAAGTTCCCTATGGAGACTGAAAAGGACAACAAGATGCCTTTCCCAGACATACTGGTCACCCTGAAGAAGGATGGCACATTTGGACACGGCGTCTACCGTAAGGCTACCAACACTGACCTGTACCCAAATGGCCGCAGCCATCATCATCCCTCTCAAAAAATAACTTTTTCTCTGCCCTTCTTCACCGAGCTAGGACCGTAGCTGATCCCGAGAGCCTTCCCAAGGAGAACCGACACCTGAAAAAGACCTTTCGCCAAAATGGTATAGTGAAGGAACTCTCACTTTGGCCCTCAAAAGGGCCTTTGCCTCCCGAGATGCTGCCCGGGAAGAGAAGCAGCCTGAACCCGTAGAGATAGCTGGAATACCCTACAACTCTGCCATTTCCGGAAAAACCTCCAAGATCCTCAAGAAACGGGGAATCTAAACCTTCTTCAGGCCCTGCAGTAAAACCAAAGACCAACTGGTAAATGCCAAATACCTCTGCGGATTTGCGACTCTGGGTGTCTACCAGATACCCTGTGAATGTGGACAGGTGTACGTGGAGGAAACCGGAAGAACGATCTCAACCAGGATGAAGGAACATCGCAGACACTACAGACTGCCAACCAGAAAACTCCGCGGTGGCTGAGCACTCCATCCAACGAGACCATGTCATACTACGGGACAGAGTAAAAATCTTAAGCCGAGAGAAAAATGTTTTGGAAAGATTAATCTTTATCTAAGTTTAAGGAAGGATTCAATTGAGATCCGGATAGAAGAAAACATTTTCAATCGAGACGCAGGTTACTCCCTCAGTAACATGTGGAAACCCGCACTGAGGAAGATCAAGGCGACAAGAAAATGGCGGGAATCCACCGAATAATCAGAGGGCACCTGAGGGCATGCCCATCTGCATATAAACCGACCGTTACGCAGTCTCGATATCATCAGCCCTGAGGATGGAAAGCAACTCGTTTTCCGAAAGGTTGGCGTCATCGATGGAGGAACTGAGCCGGTGGAAGACCCGAGTAACCTTTTCCACAGCAATTCGCCAGAAAAGCACAAGTTCGTTTGTCTCATAAAATATTATTTTTTCATATTTTACATTGATTTTTTGTTTTCTAGAGAGAACGCCTGCCCGATAATATGATATCAAAGCAAAGGATAAATCCATTTATCGGAAGATTTTCCTCTATCCATCCCATCCGTTCATAGAAATTCTTATAAAAAATAAGTGATTATTATTTCCGATTATACCGTCAAAAATATTACAGAATTATATTTTTTCTTATGAGGAGGGAGGACAATATTGGAATACGTTTTATAGGAATTCAAAAAATTCATGTGGGCCCCTGGTACAAGTGAATAAAATTATAGGTCAGAGGATTGGTTAGTAGCAGCTGCCCTCCCTGTCCTGCTAATTCCTCACATCTTTTCATCTCTTCAAACTCCTTCGTATTAAAGGACGATGGTGAAATATTATGTTTTGAGTACAACCTTGATACCAAAGACACGAGAACAGCCATAGTGAAAGAAAATATTTTGCATGTTGTAGGGTGACCTTTGAAAATGCAAAATATGTAAAAAGAAGTTAGTTTGTAAAATGTGTGTATTCACGTAGTTCATATATTTTCTCAGTAATAGCATAATTTCGTCTCGTATTTTCCTTTCTGAAACCTTCTCTTTCTCAGCTCAGCTTATAAAATTCGTTTTATTATAATTTTGCTCGTCATGATTCCCCTGCTTCTTAAGTCTCAGTAGTTAACCACGGACAGAAAATTCCGATCGAATGGCTTATTCCCTGACTTATTCTAACTATTGTATCCCTATTACTTCTTGAATAACTGAAGGGTTTGGTTATAAAAATTGGACATATGCCTAATATTATGTTTATTCCTACTTCCCTTCTACAGTACACCATGTGGCGGCTTTAATCGCTAATCCTCAAATCTCATTCAGGAAGCCATCCACGGTGGCTATACCTTCCGTCTTTAGCTGATGTATTCAGCATAAATGCTGAACATCAGAGTTAAAATGCAAAATACAAAATGCATACCACTTTCGCTTTCCTTAGTTTCCCCTAGAGTAATTAAACTTAGACCGTATTCTGTATCTTACTCTTTAACGGTCTGAATATCACAACATGTTTTTAGTAATTTACTATATTCATCGTAAGACTAGAAGGACCTCAATGTGGTTCAAAGTTTAGTCATGCTTTCTCCAAGTCAAAAAATGAGACAAATTCATTTGGTCCTTTTGCATTCTTTTCCTTATCGGGGGATATCACTCATAAGGCCAGAATTCCCTCTGAAGACCTTCGCTTTTTAAAAAGCCAAAGAATTACTCGTCCCAAAATTTCTTCTCCCTTCTTCTACATCCTGAAGTAGACAATTTTTGTGAACAATATAGGGAGAAAGTGACTGAAAAAGAGTAGCTTTTGATAATAACTATATGATTAAATTTTTTAAATCAGAATTTAATTTATAGAGAATAAAGCACCTGACCAAAACTCATGTTGTTTTTCAAAAAATTCATATGATAGAGCATCACAGGGAATTCAGAAGCACAAAGTAAGTGCATATTTCCTTATGAATGAACATATATATTTATATTCACGAAAATATTAGCCCTTTCAGAAATGTTGTGCATAAGATATGTAGATCGGAATCTAAGAAAAATTTCCATTGGATAGAAATGTCCCTAAATAATGTTAACTGTACGGAACAAATGATTAAATGAATAGGTACTATCTTATCGATCATAGCGCAACATCCCACCGAACGCTAACAAATATTTTAGAAAACAATTTTTAAAATCAAAATGAATTAATGTATTAGTGCATTAGGCATGGTTTCACATGCTCATGGAGTACCTGCTTAATAAATATCCGATTACAGGCTTATTTTTCGGCCTTTACATATGATTTTTAACAATAATATTCAATAAAGGACAATTTTAAAAACCCGAGCCGTAGGTGGAGGAAAATCCATCCAAGTGAGAGGCAAACCGATGGCGTCGGGATTGGTAGGCGAAGACGTGACCCCGCTGCGCCCGGGGTTGGCGAAATATTTTGTTATCGTATGTTTAAACCATTATATGTAGCCTAGAGCCCACTGTACGTGCTCAAATAGTAGAAATATAAAAGGTTCCAGGGTTTCCATTAATGCACCATCGCGAGGAGAAATTATTGAAATAAACTACCAAAAATCATTAAATCAAGGATAGGGTTCTTAAGGATATATATGTATTTCTCAAAGGTATCATACTCTTTTGTGTTTTGCGTTAGGCTTCTAAGCTGAGCGCTCAATTTCGGATTGAGTTGATTTCGAGCACCCAAGCCTTAAACTTTAACGCAGAATCTGACGAAAGGTGCGTGGATGGATCCACTTCATAAGCACCACTACATTTCTAAACCCTACTAAAGCGGCAATAAATATATATATATATATATATATATATATATATATATATATATATATATAGAAACACAAAGAAAGGACACTCACAATTTGTTATTTGACGTTTCGACAGCACGGCTGTCGTAACAAATTGTGAGTGTCCTTTCTTTGTGTTTCTATATTCTAAAAATCTAAATCTGTGTTTTTACATATTTGTGCGTCGCCGAAGAGCGTTCCATTTCGAAGATATTTTATATATTTATATATATATATATATATATATATATATATATATATATATATATATATATATATATATATATATATATATATATATATATACACACACTCAAAATATCTGGATTACAGTAAATTCCAGCTCCATACATGTACTTTCTGTCTCCCTTCATTCCATCCAACATGCTTCTACCGAGGGGCGGGTCTACGGAATCATAGGAACCTTCCCCTCGCTTCCGCTTTGATTAATTTTGTTAATCTATAGAATTCTTCTACATCCGCTTCTTTCCATACCTCATTTTTCCAAAATTTTCCCCTCAACCACAGATTTCAATATACCATTCTAGTGTGAGATTTAGGTGGAACAGTGTAAATATCTAGTAAATATTTTGAGCCTAGACGGTGAAAGGGCTAAGTACATTAGAAGGATTACGTTAGGCAAAGAAGCTTTCAAGAAGGGAAGGACGAGTCTATGATAAGGGCTTTCGTTAGGGATGTTTGAAATAAATTGTTGAAAACAATTTGGTATGGACGTTTCTTTGTAAGGTACGGAAACTTGGCCGTTGAGGCAAAGTGATATCCATACAGGGTCGCACCCAAATGTTGTAGGACTGATTTTTTACAAGAATTTTATTGACGATATACTTACATCGACTTAATAATCTTCAAAGTATGCTCCTTGAGCTGCTACACACTTAGTATAACGTTGCTCCCATTCTCCGTACGCCCGCTGGAAATTTTCTTTGGGGATGCCGTTGATGACCCTCGTCGAAGCCTCTTGAACGACCTTTATCGAGTCAAATCAGTCCTACCACTTTTGGGTGCGACCCTGTAGATAATGGATTATGAGAAATGGGTGTGGAGAAGAATGGAAAAGGTGAGGTGGACGGAAGAGAAAACAAGTGAGGAAGTGCTAGGCATGGAGGAAGAGACTGTTGGGAGAAATCCAAATGAGGTAGGAAAGATGGATTCAGACCGTTTCGATTGGCGATGGGTTGTTGAAGACTGTGATAGAGGGGATAACTAGTTAGGAAAACTAGGAAGATTAAGGACTAGGATAGGTCTGTTGGACAGAATGAAGGGAGGAAGGAAGAACGTGGAGGTGAAAAAGGATTTATTGTAGTGTAGGTTGTATTTTTTTTGTTTCTTGATATTAGTGACGTGTAAATGTAGCGGTAGCTAGTGTGTGTGTTCATCCAAAATCTACCTTAAAATGTTAGACCGCCAATTGATGGTAATGGTATGTTTCTATTAGTTTTCCCGGGCATAAATTGGTGCGGAAAGAGAAAAATTCATTGAGGTGTGGGGGGAGAAAGAGACAATTAATGTGCGTTGCGGATGTCCATTGTGAGAGAGCTGATGTACTCCGGCCCGGCAAATTATACCAAAAAACGGCCGAGTACCAGTGTCGCAAATTACGTCCACTGCAAGGCCCGGCAAGTCCGCTGCGGATGGGGGTTCTATTTTCGCGGAGGTCAGGGAAGGAATATTGGAAGGAGAGTGCGTGTGTGTGTGTGTGTGTTTGCAGATTCGCATTCCTTTCCCCTCCCCCCCCAATCCCTCGGGACCAAATCTCCCGTCCGAGCACGTCAACCTTGGACTAGTTCGCCCTCCTACCCACGCACTCCCACCCCCCGCCCACATCCACCCAAAGACTAAATCCTAGACACCCCGAGGGCGAGTGGGCTATTGCAGGAGCGAACACAAACAAACAGCCACCGATCAACCCCCACGGCCACGCTCCTCCCTCCCGCGCCCTATGCCCTCCAGCTACTCCCGGTGCCCGTTGCATCACTTCATGGCCATTGAAGTAAGTCAAGTCCCGTCGCTCGTTTCACTCGTGTATCCTCGAAGTGCACACATCGTTCCGCAAGGTCATGCTGCGAGGTATTTTAGGGTGAAGGCAGCCCAGTCCTTTGTCCAGTGGCTGCTTCACACCTATTCTTAAAACTACTAAAATTTTATGGAAAGGGCTCAAACACTTCTCCAAATAGCTGGTGTCATTCAAAAATACTTCTATTTAAAACTGAATACTTTTTCCTATTTGTTTTTTGTGTTCTTATTTTTATTTTAAAACTGGGGTTATTTTTTCCCTTGAAACTTGGTTTTTCTATCTCCTTCCATAAATCTTCCCATGCTTCGTCATTTTCAACTATTCTATTCATCGCACCTAACCTACTCCTTTCTCGTCTATTTTTCAAGCTCTCCCGTTTCAGAATACCCAACATTTCAGTTACACTGTATGATCTTTTGTACCTCCCGAGGACATATCTTTCTGCCTTTCGTTGCACTTTTCACTTTTTAATATGTCCAAACTCATGCGGGTCCCAAACTATGGATGAGTATTTTAGGATAGGGTGAACCAGGGATTTATATGCGTTTTCTTTGGTGGGTTACGCTACTTACTTATAAATTTCTCATTACCCAATGAAGTACTTAAAATGCCTTCACGTAACTGTGCCTACTTGAACTACCCACTACAGGATCCCTAGTTAATTAAACGCCAAAACATTTACAATGACTGCTGCATGGAATTCTGTATCCAAAGAGAGTGTAGATATCCTGTTCTACTTTATTTATATTTGAAAAAGTTATATGGATGCTCTTGCTTACGTGAACGTCCATATTATATTTTGTAACCCATTTTCCAAGGCATCGATGTCATTTTGAAGTCTCAGGAGGTCATTTACATGCTCTACTCATCTGTAGACAGTGCAATCATCAGCGAAGACTCTTACTTTGGAATGTAAATTATTCGGTAGATCGTTTACGTAAATTTTAAAAAGTAATGGCCCTAGAACACTGCCTTGTGGATGGAACTCCTGGTATAACGTTCGCCTCTTTTGAGAACGCATCCTCTATTTTCACTTTTTTAATTTTATCCTTAAGAAAATGTATGCATTGCTTCACCCCGCGTCCAGTGGTAACGCCAGCAACTCAAACAATAATCAATCTACCGGGAGACCTTCCGTCGAAAGCTGTCGAAAGATCAACGAACATCGCATGAACTTCCTTTCCTTCTTCAATTGCGTCGCCGACTTATTGACTTAATCCTATCTGTTGCGTTTCACACGAGTTTTATGTTCTAAGCCCATGTTGGCGTTTGAATAGCCATCTATCTCTTGTCCACCATTCCCGAATGTAGTCAGGGATCCTTTTTTACATTATTTTGCACACAACTGATGGAATCTTACCAGTCTATATAATTCATAGCTATTTTTCTATGTCTTTTCTAAAAAAGGGCGTAGAGTTTATTTTTTTTCTAATCATAAGGCAAGGCATATTTATTAAGTCTCATTGAATAGATGACTCAGGTCCTTCTTGCTTATTCCCGTGCCTCCATTTACTGTTCTATACCAATTCATTTGAATACATACTGCTGCATGGTCACTTATTCCAGGAAAAACATCTACACTAACAAAAGGATTGGAGTCCTACCAGAAAAACGTCGGGGATGTTTTCTCATTTTTCTCATCCTCTAGTGGGCGCGAGGATGTTTTCTCCCCTGGATACATCTCCCGTGAGCCCTGAAATGAAATGGATACGGTATACGCTTCTTCAAAAGCATGGTGTGATAGAGGGGTCATCAGAATGATGAAAGTAGTCGCATAAAAAAACCAATTGCACATGCAAAACTCCCTAAAATCTCCGCTGTCGGCGACAGAATTTCCCACATCCCAAATAAGGATCATACGGTGAATATTTAAGCTCTGAAAAGGAGATGGGAGATCATTCACCAATGCCAAAAAATATTCCATACTTCTCTTCAATCAATGTGAGTGCTTGGCGTTCCATGCACTTACGTTTCAAGTTGAGTTCGAAAATTGACAGAGAAGTCTTATTTCAAAGATTAAAAGGGAACAAGGGGACAATGGAAAATTTTCATTGGAAGTTATAAGCTGTCGTGGAATATTCTGTTGCCACCCTAGGGCATAGTATCAATTTTGGAGAGACGCTGTATATTTTCGCCAAGGGTAAATATTTATAAGGAGTCATATTAGCGTTTAAAGAATCGGGAATTATATTTTTAAAAGGTTTTAAATTTTCAAATGAGAAGATCATTGGAAAGACATTGGAAGAGATTTCTAGCGTTTTTTTTAATGAGAGGGAGTCTTCGGAGGGATTTTTGGAAAGAATAAATTGCTCATTAATGTGACTTAAGATTTGGTGGATTTTATTAGGAGGAACCCTATAGTTTGAGCCTTAACATTGTGGAAAATTTCATATTGGAGAGAAATAATAATTAACAATTATGATTTTCACTATAGTATAAATTTCCACAATTGTATAGATATATACTATAATAGAAAACACAATTGTTAATTATCATTTTCCTCCAATACTTATGAGGGATAAATTGGATAGTTGTCTGTCGTATCCTAGACATCACTCCTGATAATTTATATAAATCTTTTAGTAAGGTCATAGAAAACGAATGACGTATCGACGCATAGTCATTCGTAAATATACACGTTAAATATAATTAGAACAGTATTTATATTTTATTTTATTTGGTAGGCCACCTAAATATGTAGGTTTTGGATGGACACAGGCTGAAAAACTATACGATACATTACTTTACCTCGTCTAACAAAACAAAACCTGACATCCGACACTTTAATAGACCCGTCTTCAACTCAGCATACCTTCTTCTTCCCTTCATTTTATCCAATATTCCTTTCCTATTTCTGCCCCTTCCATGCTTGCAAAACGTTCTCTCCTCTATTCTAGTCTTCAGCATCTCATCCCAAATCAAAATGTCCTGAATCAATCTTTCTGTCTCTTTTGGATTCCTCCCAACAATCCCTGTCCTCTTCCAAACAGGCTAATAATTTTTCGATTTTGTTTTCCTTTCCGTCTATTGTACCTTTTCCATTCTTCCCCAAGCCCACATTTCATAATACTCCAATTTACGCTCATCGTATTGTTTCAGCAGCCATGTTTCCCCCCGAACAAATCACGCTCCATATCAAAGTTTTAAAGTGACTTTTCTTAGCACCATTACTCAACGTCCCTGTCATCAATTCCCTCCTTCTTGTAAAATCTCCTTTGCCTGACGCAGTTATTGTTTCTATGTCACGACTACTTTGACCATTTTGGTCCAAAACACCTCCGAGATTAAATTAACTGTTCCACTTTGCTCTATGTTTTTCCCCTTCTGTTTTAAGCATTGACTTAACCTTTCCTTTTTTCGAAAGCCCCATAACCTTCCTTTGGCTTTCAACTCCTTCCACATGACTCGGAATGTTAGCAGTAACACTATCTATCTTTCATAATAATGAATTCCTTGTATCTTATCCCTACACACCCGACATAAAGAATTTTTGTCCCATTCTTCCTCTTCTCCTTTTCCCCTCTACTCTTAACCCAATAGGCATTACTAATATCCTTTTTCCTCTGGTCACATGTCCAATCTACTTTTCATTCACCTTCTGAAAAGCGTTCCCAGGTAATTCTAGCCTTGCCTTTTAAGCGAAATAGCTTATAAACGAAAATTGCTTCTTAAATCTTCGTTTCATTTTTTTGTTTTTCTACTTTATAATTGAAGCCCCGTTTCAAGGTTATTTCCTAATACGAGTACGGTAATTAAAGAAATTATTATAAGCGATCTTTTTTGCGACTAGATCATTTTTTTAAATTCCGTGCGCTTTTTTTAATAGATTTATCCTTATTTTTATTTCCTTCCATTAAAGTTTCATCAATAAGTAGCGCATGAAATACCTCATACAAGTGCAGATTCACCCTGCACGGCTGCATTAGCGAAACTCAGTAAATCTTATAATATGCTCTTCGTTGAATTTGCTCTAACTCCTAAACTTAGTGAGTTTTCCCGCGAAGAAAACTTTATACCTTTGGAGTACCAAGTATTCTATCTAAATAATAAAGATTTATATAAAGTATTCGCAAAATATATCGTTCATTTTTTCGAAAACAGTGCGTAATTTTTCCTCGCCAGATATTTTCTTCATTTAGAGTATGTTTCTCCATGTGTCTTCATTTCTTTGGCGTGTGTTTTGGTGTATCTGCCGGAAGGTCAAAGGTAAGAGCATATCATACTAAACATGCCTAGTTTAAGACCATCTACACTTCTATATCCTGCCGCGTTTCGTCTGAGAAAAATAATTGATGGCGCTGAGTTATTTTTTTATTTATTAGCAAAGATGACTAATGAATTAATATTCCGTCAGGCATAGCCTATAAACGGGATATTTTTTAATAATTTCATTCATGTTATAAGTATTGTTAAAAAATCATTAGAAGTACATAAAGCTCAGGCTCACGAATTTTAAACAGTGCTCCACGGATACAGTTCAGTTAAAGATATAGCATAAAGCATGTACTTCTGCAGATTATTTCTCAGGGAAAATTTAAGTTTCGATTATTTATCATTTAGTAAGCCATAGATTGCGTTTGAGTTCTTATTAGGTAATTTTTTAATTAGTATCATGTATTCTAACCCCTACAACAGTCAACATACACTCTAGGTACTATGAGCAAATCATGTCTCATGCAATTTTTTACAATTACAGATTTTACAAATTCTTCCCTGTAAAAATATTTTCATAATATGAACACCCTAAATTTTGTTGGAAGCACATAATTTGTATTTTTACTTATATTTATAACTAACTTTTTTTAATTTTTAGCTCAATTTTCCGCGATCCACACCGTAATTGGAGATCCCGTAAATATTTTGTACTTTCATCAGTTTTACAATGTTTTCTGATGGAAATTATTCTTTTCGGATCGTATAAGTAGTACCTACGTTAATTAGCGTTATGTTGTAATTTTCAATAATGTTCAAAACCATGCTACCAAAATAAGTTACCGTCATTTGTTCTCAAGTACGAAATATAAAACTATGATATTTGGAGAAAAAACAGAGGAATATCAGAGTTCAAATACGTGTTTTGCGATGATCGACCTGTTTTCATGATTATATATGCTTCGTAAAGAATTTCAGCGATCGAATTAAAATACATTCACCAGCCAGGCGGATTAAAAAAATCACACTGAGGTATCACGTTTGAGTTTCTCGCGCATCAAATAGTTCATCGTTAAAAGAATCATTTTTTCAATTCAAATTTAAAAATATTTTTTTTTAATCATACGTCCCACTGCAATGTGAACACACGTGTCGAGCTTTTTGAGAATTATTTTCGGGTTTTTCAGGAATTATTTTCGAGAAGGAAGAGGGAGCAAATGGTCACTCCCAGCATGAATTCCATGCGGATTCAATCGGTATTATAAATCCATTCCCCTACGTCCGTTTCCTCGTGCTGTCGAGAAAAGTCACCCTCCAACGGAGACGTCTTATTGAACGTCGAAAACAACGATCGACGAGCAAAACCTCAGTTGCTTAACTTTCCCGTGTCGGAGTGGTTACGACGGAATGACGAGTGAGCATGGAAATAGAGACTTGAATTAGTGCGCAGCAGCGTTTCGATCCTTTGACGGCCCGCGCTTTCGTCCCTAAGGCGCGAATTTCTGGCGAGTACACAAAGTGAATCTGCACGCGGGTCCCGCTAATGGTCCCGCCCGCCAACCCAGTTCCCCCCTCCTTCCTCTCCCTCCCTCCTCAACCCCACACCCCCCCAATCCAGCAGGTGACGAGCGGGAGGGACGGGGAGAGGAGAGATGAGGAGACATGTTCATTAGGAACGGGGATGGATGGTAGAACGAGACGTCTTCTCCAGACTAGAGAGAGAGAGCCCTGTGTGTACCTACTACACGTCTTGTTCTTGCAAGGAAACGCCAAGTCGGACTTCGCCAATTGGATAGGGATACCGCATTGCACATGTGCCATTCACGGAAACGGAGCAAAGGTTTTTGCTTGGAGAGAAACAACTTTTTGCTGCTAAATTTGTTTGCCAAACTGACACTTATGTTTCACGCTTCCAAATATAGACATTTAAAATAGATTCTGCGCGCGCTGAAAACACTCTCAAGCCGTTGTCGTAGATAAGAGAAGCTTGGTTAATGCACCACGTGTGTTGTACGATAAAGTGCAGTCGTGGAATTTTTTATATATTTATATGAAATGAATTATACTCTCTCAGCTCAATCTGTTGTGTATGTGTGATTGAAGTTTCATTGATATGACTCCGGTATTGCATCTGTGACAGCTGTTGCAAGTTGAAACAAGCACAGTTCGCTAAAGTCTGTTTCTAATGATGTAGAAAGCATTCCATTCAAGGTGTTTAGTCTCGTCGGGGAAAAGGAAAACAGTCACGTTTTAAATTTCAACGACTGCAACTGATGACTACAATTTTGGAATAAAGTCAATGAAAATTGTATCATTTATACATAATTTATTGAGCTAACAATCATTTTGCAATAAATTTTTACACAATTAATAACGCAAATAGAAATGTATGATCACTCTTTATTGAACCGATCACGTGGGCCATCACACCTCCCTTCCTAAGGCCTATTTTTTACTCTCTTCTCCCAACCTCCGTTTAATTTTTTTGTGTATAAGTGCCCGATGCCCGCTCTCTTTACTTAAATAATTTAATACTCTAAATATAAAATACTTAAGCAATGGCAAAACTGTTCGAAATTTAAACCATTTAAATTGGAAAATACAGAGAGGAAAAACGGTTGTTTTGTTTGTATCGTGTACAAATACCATAACGTATATTAAAATTCTTCACCATTTGTTTAGTGTTATTCATAGGCAAATAATTCTGTTAGATAGATCCAAGTTACTATGAAAATTCATGAAGAGTGAAATCAGAAACAGAAGTACAATTATACGGAATTATACTTTATATCTTACGACAATATGGTGAATCTTATAATGATACTCAATTTCAGTTTCTTTACATGTTTGCTGTTCTTACCTTCCTCTTATTATTACTGCTGTCATCGTTCTACGCAACTGGATGAGAAATAATGGAAAGGTTTAATGAGATATTTCAATACAGACTACAGTTTTAATATAACCTTCCCATGGACTGTAAACTTGAAATGATGGTCCCTGGAGCAATACAGGCACGAAAAATAAGGATAGTTCCTGGTGGAGTCACCCACGCACAAAAAAAGTTCAAATAAGCAGTTGAAGAGGCGTATTTTTTCGGTGAGGAGGCCATTTAAAAGTGTCGTCGTAAAAACGATGAAATCACCGAGAATCCAAATAAAACAAAACCTGATATCCGACCCTACAGGAAGCCCCTCGGTGATCGGGATGGTGCGGTGGCTAACGTACAGGCTTCCCATCGAGAGGATTCGGGTTCAAATCCTGGAGACAACAAATATTTTTCACTGGTAACCCGATCCTTACTTGAAGTACTTTGTGGAGATCACTTTGAGTAAGTGTGCCGCCCGTCGGATGGGACGTTAAACTGCAGTCCCCTTGGCGCCTTTAGTTGAGAGTAGGCTAGTGACGACGCCGGGTTTCTCTCAACCCATCCTCTCCCATCCATTCCCAATGGCGTAAAAGGCCTTAGCTGTCGGTCGCCTCCTCTAAAACTACTATTAGGAAGCCCCTCTTTTAAATCCGTATATTTTCTTCTTCCCTTCATCCAGTCCAACGCGCCTATACCGATCCTTCCCCCTCCTCGTTTGCGGTCTCAAGCATCCCATTGTCAATCAAAATCCTCTGCATCCACCTTCACTGCCTCCTTTAGACAGATGGTTGATTTCTCCCATCAATCATCTCTTCTCCCTCACTATACATAGCACTTCCTCGTTTGTTTTCTTTTCGATTCATTTCACCTTCTTCCTTCTTCTCCACGCCCATATTTAAAATGCCTTCAATCTACGCCTTTAACTTCTTGCTTCAATCACCATGTTTCCGTGCCGTACAAATCCGTGCTCCTTATAAAAGTTTTGACGATCCTTTTCCTGACATTCTTATTCAACATTATTCCGTTCAATTCTCTCAAGTCTGTGAAGGATTCTTAGTCTAACGTAATTCGTCTTCTCATGTCCCTTCTTAAACTATTTTCGTCTGGAGGACTTTCAATATAGGTATACTGTTCCAACCCCTCTAGTTTTTTCCCTCCTTTTTTTACGTTTAACTTAGCTTTTTCCTTTCTTGAAAACCCCAAAACTCATGTTTTGTTTACATTTATTCTCCTCACTTATCTATTACTCGGAAGTTTAAATGTGCTCAGCAATGTTTACAACGTTTTGACTGAGTGGCGAACTAAAGCTTGATCATCCGCGAACCTTCCCCAAATTCCCCGATAGCTTTTGTTCCCATCTCCAGTTCTTTCCATGCCCCTTTCATCATTCCGTCAGCATATACATTGAACTGTACAAGTATCCCAACTCAACTTGACTTAATTCGAGCTTAAAGACCGCTAGATGCGTGAAAAATTCGTACCAAAGCGACACACATTTAATACCGAAGATGGGAACCTTTAGATATGCGAAGACTAATGCCTAGATTTTATTACAAACATATAAAGCGTGTGGTTTTGCATCCGGCATTGGAGATATAATTAGGCCCCCTAATTAAATTTTTAGGGTAGAAAATTGTCACAAAATTAGAGAGTTAGATTGTGGAACTGATAGATTCAAGTATTCGTTTTCCCGCGCACTATTCGCGACAGCAATAAAAGAGGGGACATCTAAGAAAATAATAGATACACGCTGTCTAAAATATAGGTATACAAGATTAAATTCCCACAAAAAACTCTCAAAGTCTGACGTCCTAACGCCCCATGCCGTGTGCCCTTGTCTCAGGTGGTGTGTAGGCGAATGTATATATAAAGTCTATAGTATTTGAGAATTTTCTGTCCAGAATGCGAAGAATACTAACCGGTAATAAGTGTCTGAATTGAATATATGCCTACCCTCTTTTAATGTATTTTCTTTTCCTTTTTGTGTAGGCATAGGAATAGATGCTAACCAATTAATATTCGTAATATATGTAGGCATGTTGAATGATTGCTGTTCGGTCGCCCCCTTTCCATGCGGTTTTTGGTGGATAGCGATGAACCAGGTGAACGATGAAATATATTTAAAATGGCTCGTGACCTATCACCCCCTGCCAAACGTCCTTGCGACGGCTTGCGGGGTATTATGTAGATGTAGAATCCTCCATCCGGCACTCGCATCAGAACAGTCTGAGACATATACAGGTTACGTATAAATCTCCTATCCCTCCAAACAAAACTTTTTTTTTGAGCTACCGACCCCGAGTTCTGGGTTTCTGAACGAACGGGTTCGATTTCATGCCTGGGAACCATAGTTTTTAGCCATTTTTTACAATTTTTCGGCCACAAGATTGTCCTACGGAAAGCAAGCTCCCGGTATAGGGTAAGCATATGCCGTGAAGGGTACATTAGGGTTTATTTAATGAGTCTCGCCTATCAAACCATTTTTCTGAAGTTGAATCGGTCGGATTTCTGAACGAAGAGTTAGTGCCAAAAATAATATATGTGTGTGGGATCTTTAAACTTTGCAGACGAATCGAGTGCCAATTATATGGGAAGAATTGGGTCATCTTTGTGAAACGTGCACCATGAAGCAGTTCCCTTCGGGGTGTAAATGGAAAGGGAGGGAGCGCAAAAAAAGGATAAGCAGGGGAAGGAAGAGGAAAATTTCCAAATCGATGAAACTATTGTCTTGAAAATGATTACGATATATTTAAATTTTGTAATCCAAAACAAGCTAGCTCTCGTTGACTTTTCCAGTGACTTTGCGACCAATCTATTATCCTAAATATTCTGATCATTCAGTAAAACTCCAAGTAATAAGATTTGAGAGGCCCCTATCTACCTAATTAGAAAAAAATATGACCTTCACGGAATAAGTTGTGAAGGAATTGTGTTTTCATGCTCGAACAATTTTTCAATAATTTATTCTTTTTGTTAAACTCGTATATGTTATCTTGTAAGTTGTTATCAAGCATTACTGAAGCGTCGGAGGAGGAGAAATGGAGTCATGTTTTTTTCAAAAACACTCCATTATTTTGCAGTGGATTTTACTCCTAGTGGTTGAAATATTAGATCGAGGTGGTCGCCTGGATGTCCGGGTTCGCCTCCTGACGTTGGTAGACTCCTTCAGAAGAACTCCCACTAGGGTGCCATGTGGAGAGTACTTCCAGGTGATTACCCCGGTCATCGAATGGGATGTTAAATTTCGTGATCCCTGGAAACTCGTCGATTATATAGTAGACGAATGCCAACCCATGGGTTCTCTTCACCATTCCCTGAAATTCCGACCACTACAAAATTAATAACATCTAATGGTGAAAGTATCCTCAGCTGCAGGTCACCACCTCGAAATGTCTACTGCGCGGTCGAGCAGTAAGGTAAAAATTCAATAACTTATTTAACCGCATTTTAATTTATAACTAAAACTTTAAAAGCTGAGGATTTGTTTTCTGAGTGACCAAAACTGAAAACATTTCCTCTCAAGCATGGAATGGAATGATTATAATAGAAACGTATATCAACTGTGATTAAAATATCGAAGGTGTCCTCAGACCCAGTCTCTCCTCGCCTTTTATAGGAGGGTCTTGAAGCCCTGGTTAGGCCGCCGGGAGGAACTGGGAATGCAGGCGTATATCTTCACGAAAGAAGAGGGGAACAGTGGTCCCCCTGGCATTCCTGCGGAGTTCCTTCACACCGCCGAATTACTTTTGTGCTTCTTTTGCTTTTGCCTTCACTCTATCGGGAGAATTAAGAAAACGGAAGTGTGAAAGGAACTGGTGATTATAAGTCCCCTTTCCAACCACACTTCCTTTTTCCATTCTCGCTTCTTAGGCGGAGGCTGAGATAGAAAGAATATAAAATGGGATTCCCTCAGACGTTTTATTCCAATTCTTCTAATCTTCAATGTTTTTTTTACAATTATTTGTGTAATGAATATTAATATTCATTATTATTTCATAAACACACTATCAATCTGGAGGTCGGTTTGATCGGTGAATTTAGAGCTCCAGTCCAGTCCAGCAGCGTCTGAAATTCGCACATCAAGGTGAATGGGGGGCCGCTTATGGTTTCCCAAAACGTTTGGCTACCCGAAAAATCTCACAGCTTAGGTGAAGCTGAGGGTGCTCAGAGGCGTTGACGGAAATCGAACCCGGGTCCTCCAGCTAGGCATTAAGCTCCTCCAGTTAGCCTTCCAAAGCTCTACACCTGAGCAACCAAAGCACCAATTTTCCTTTGCCTCTTTCGCGTTATTCATATAAGATGGTCCAATAACTCTAATTTAGTTCATAATATATTTTAAACAAAAGGTTCTATACTTCTCTGTGAATTGTATTCCTATCTCAGTACTACTATCTCTACCAAATATGGTTGATGGTACCGTTCTGGATGGACATTAACACCGCTAAATTCCTTAGCCTTGTTTAACTAGACAACCTGTCACCTCTCACTGCCATGAACACTTCTTATTCGGAATAAATTCCGCTGAACACCAATCAAAACTCACTGAGTCCAACTGTCTTGCCTACTTTGGATTTCTCCCAACGATCATCTCTACCACTCCACCATTCCTTGCACTTCCTCGTTTGTTTTTCTTTTTGTCCACTTCACCTTTTCTATCCTTCTCCTCACCCATTTCTCATTAAGCCTTCAATCTAAGCTTATGATCTTGCTTCAGTGAACATGTTCCCAAGCCGCAGAAAACTACGCTCCAAGTCAAAGGTTTTGCGAGTCTTTTCTTAACGTCCTTACTCAACGTCCCTGTCAACAACTCCTTCCTTGTGAAAGCTTCTTTGCCTAACGAAATTCTTCTTCTGATATCCCCGCTACTTAACCATTTTGGTTCAAAACACCTCAAGATAGGTATATAGGCCCACCTGCTCTATTTCTACCCTCACGGTTAACGTTTATCTAGACCTTGCACTTCCTCGAAAACTTTATAAACCTTCCTTCTTTTACATTGATTCTCATCCATTTTCTAATATATTTCTCTTATTTCCTGTTGCTCTCAGTGATGATTTCAGTCACCGGGCTGACTGGAAAACTAAAGCTTGATTATCTGCTAATATTGCTTTTTTAATGAATTCCCTGCCTATATGCACATCTTTCTTCAGTGAATGCTCTTTTATCATTTCCTCGACGTTTACACTTAACATTTGAAAAGATATTCCCTCCATCCATAAATCTACTTTTGTACAAATTTATAAACTACAGATGCATTCAATACTACATGTAGAACTACAACATGCTAATAAAACCATCTAACCCCAACCGTTTTCATCGGGAATGTAACTCATTCAATGAATCATTTCATGCTAATGGTAGCCAAGAGTAGAAGGGTGTTATGGTTTTTCACATGCTGAGAAATAAGAAGAGGTTATCTATAATCGACATGGCATTATAAATAAATGTGCTGAAGAAATGCTATGTAGTTAAAGGTAAACAAAAGCTATCTACTTCGTCATTGTTTTGCTCCGCATTAGCAATTGGAGACGCATGGGATGAAGATGATCCATATTAGAATAGAAGCCATCATAATCTCAATTTTTCGGAATAATGAGTTAAATATCAAAGTAGAGGAAAGTAAAATAGAGCGACTACTATACTAGAACTGACAAAAAACTACTGCTAATAATAACTGTTCATTTGGTACTTTAATATGACCTAAAATAATATTAATAATATTGACCTATAATAAATTCAATGGACTAACTCTGCGACAGTCTCTTCAACGGAATCATCTGCTGATGTGCTCAAATATGCTGGAGTTTCACAAAGTAAAAATCATTCGCTTTCGCCGTCTAATTGCAGCAAGTCACTGCAATTCTGGTTTCAGTCGGAGGAAACATTTGTCAAGTTTTCCAATCCTTTTTTCGATGAAGTAACCTTTATCGGTTCAGTTTCCTCATTGGCGATTTTTTGCCAAATAATATTTCCCCTCCCACCAGAAGGATTATGGTATGAAGAGGGGGAGATTTGTGTTCGCCGGCGTATTGATGCACAACACCGCCGAGAGCCGCGCGTCGGCGGTGTATCCGGCCGCCGCTGCCACCAAGGAGACGGGGGAGTACACTTATAGCAAGGGAGGAAGGTGGGAAGGGGAAGTGGAGTGGAGAGAGAAGGGGAGGTAGGAAGGGTGAATCGGAGGAGGGTGGTGGGTTTTGAGTACTTTCGGCCACGTTGCCAACTCGAACCGCGTGTGAGCGGGGTCCTGGTCTCAAAGAGGTCTTTAAAATCCGCTCCGCGTCGGCAAATGGGGCTGAAAGGGATCGCGATCTCTTGAAAAAGGTGGCCGTTCGCGCGTCCGAATGCATCGACTCGGAAAGCAAGCCGTTGGGAGGTTTGGGACGGCCCAGGGCAAGGAGAGGAAGCGGACGGCTGCGATAAAAGTGACGCGGCAGATAATGATTTGGAGCACGGACGCGTGAGGATTGCGCCTAGCCATAGAAAAGGAGTTTGCCGTGGGGAAATCCAAAGGAGACAGAAGATGTGGGTGGAAGAGTTTATATTGAGAGGCATTGGGATGCCTTAGGCCGCGATAAAGGTGGGAATGTAGGGTAAGTTAATCTCCCATAGCAATGCATTCCTATTTCCCGCTATCTATTTCCTGCAATATTGTTATCATTTCTCCCGTGCACTGACTTCCCGTGGTAGAAGTTTCCTGTGAGGGAATAATTTCCCCTTTGATTTTGTCAGTTAAGCTACCGGACGCCTTGGTATTTCATCAGAACATCAACTTCATTGAAAGTCGCTAAAATTTCTAAGTTTCACAGAGCGCCTCGGTGGCTTAACCGCTAAAATCACCCGGGCATCGAGTGATTCGGGTTCATATCCCGGTCAAGAAAAATGTTTTTTTTTTACTTTGAAATGGTTGCATTGTAATGTTCATCAGTAGATGACTCTGTTAAAAATTACTGTTGCGGTATCTCCCGCAGTTTCTTCGAATTACTCAATTGTTTTAGTAAGAAGTTCGGTTGTCCATTGCCCTTATTTCTTCTTTGATTTATAAGGAGTGAATGTAATTTAAAATCTAATTGAAGATATAAGGCGACAGATTAAGTAGTTCGTTTCAAAGATTTAAGAGTAGTTCATTTTCTGCAAAAATATTATAAACAACAGAGTAGAGTCGAAATGACGCTAGGGTGCATGGCCAGGGGATTATTACACTCAAGACTACTTTTGATACAAAATGATAGTATGGTAGATATTAAGGGAAGCAATCCACAGTTGATGTGATTCATACCATTAGGGTTTGGTTTGTAATCTGATAGAATTAGGAGCTTTCAGGGCATTGGGTAAAGGTGGAGAGAAATCCGGCCTTACCCTACCCTAATGATGAAAAGAGCTTGAATATATATTCGGCTTTCTTCTAATGGTCGCTTCATTTAACGTCCCATCTGATGGACGAGGCGAGAATGAAGTTTTAGGACGAAGTTTTGGGAGGTAGAAAGTATGAAGGAGAGTTGAAGAAGATAACACCTGCATCTAACCAATACCCCGCAAGCCGCCGCAGAGAGCTTGTGTCGGAGGTTGTAAGGCCACCAATTAATTATTCATGCACTATTTATATTATAAATAAATATATATTTGCTCATCATGAAAGCGCATGTTCACATACACGCTTATATTCGTACATTCACCATCCAATAATTGATATATTTGACGGAATTGTGAAAGTTTTTTTTTAATAAAAATATAGTATAAATGAATCATAAATGCATTTCCGACCCCGGTGGTAGCGGGGTGATGTTTTCGCCTGTCAACTCAGAGACTGCGGGTTCGATTTATGCCTCAGAGGGTTCTTCCAACTAAGGCTAGGGTGTTTGTTATTGTACTTAATGCTACATTTTTGTTAAAAAGTCCGATGTCAAGGCCGAAAAGTGCTGCCTTCGGATTAGTGCTAAAGTAAATAAATAGATTCAGATATGGGAAAGTTCCACAGAATCATTGAATGCACATTTTTTTTAAATTCGAGTTCTTGGGTAGCGTATATCTGTGAGGGAAGAGCAGGTACAGCAGGTCGAATCAACCGAATAAATTTGAGGACATAATCATCCACTCAGAGGCACAATAATTCCTTTTGTGAAAAAAAATAATACGGCGATATACGGTGATCGAAACGTAAAAATACGTACAATGAAAAGTGGTTAGAGACCGTCCGAAGCATACATTTACTTGGTGGATTATTGATGACGGAGGTCTTTCACGATCCCGGATCCCGGATGTCCTCCCCGGCGAAATCCCACCTGACCTGGCGTGTCCTCAGCGGGCTCATCAGCCCATCGGTAGGCAGAGGAAAATCGGGGTTCATTCAGCGTCGGCTCGTTGATTAGGGAATCTTTCTTATTTCCTTCTGAAATTGGTCATACTTCACCCCAGTATTTTGCAAGGATAAATTGGTTGCTTTATTGTTGAATGGAATTGTGACATAAAAATCTAAGAAAAAGAAAATCTTGGGTATATCCCATTAAAATTTTATTATTGGCCGATCGCTTTGATAACCCAGTAAATTTATAGATAAAAAACTGCTGTCCTCTTGTGCCTATACATTGGCGTAGTGCGCTAAAACCATTTATCGGAGAATATCGCGGCAACTGTCGTTCGTTAGATAATGAAATTAATGCATGATTACAAGGTTATTAGTGTTCTTGAAAAATTACATTAATAAACCTAGTTTATGAAATCCGGCTGACTATCGAGGTTAATGGCATAGTCTTTGGAGAACGGTTTAATAGGCTATAGAGACACCCCCTAAAACTTAACTTCCCCAAAAGTAGCGGACTCATTTGAGTGATATTGGTACATTGATTCGAAGTACGAATTTATGTTTTACTTCAGGATAATTCACGTGCCATAATAATATTAAAAATCACTTTTCCCTATGCCGCTAGGCAAATTATTTTTTACGCTAAAAAATTCCCATTTTTATTGCAATTTTAGCGTTGTTACCCATTTGTGAATCCTCTCGCCTCCAGTGGAGAAATAATGAGGAGTAAACGTACCTGGGAGAGAATTTATACACACAACAGATGAACACACACCACCGACGCTTTCTTGTATGCGGGAGAAACTTCTTTAGGTACGGTAAAGTTTGCGACGAAAACATTTTGTAGCAGTTCGGTAATTGTTCAAGGAAACAAAGGAGGAACCTATTGAATGATGTCACTTTCATTAGTCACCGCTCCCTTTAAAGCTAACCTTTAACCTCCAACCCAAGGACCTCACATGCCAAGATCCCACTTAACCTCCCCCCCGTATTTTAGATAAGTTGAAAAGATCCCCATCCAAAAAGTTCTGCCCCATCCTACAATCTTTCTCCTCTTTCCCCTTACTTCCCTCCCCCTACCAGACAGCCTAGCTCCCTATATATAGTCGACCACCCAAGCACATGATTGTACGTACCTGAAAATGAAATAGTATGGGCGAAACGCGTTGCTGATTGTAGTCAAAGAATGGAGGATAATTTTTCATTTGCATATATAATATATATATATGTAATAAACATATATATGCATACATAAATATACAATATTTCACTTACTTATACACAGTACTAATGATTAATTTGATTATTTTTTGAGAATATCATTTAAATTCAGTTGCAGTGATCAAAATGCTTATGATTAAACCAATTTCTACATTTATTCTATGAAAATCGCCTAGAAAAAGAGCTAGAAATAATGATTAATTAAATAGAATGGTTTTTGAATATGGCCTATGGTATATTACCGTATTAATCAGCAAGCCCATGTCACTCACGACGTAAGCCATTTTTTAAAGAAAACATTTGTTGCACATTTCATATTGCAAATGGTAGACAGAACTTGCACCATTTTTTAAGCTAACAATTTTTATTTAGGTATTATAAGGAATAAACTCCTTTTCAATAACTATATCAAGTATTTCTGAACGTTCCAATTTTGACAGCGCTCTAGCATTTTCAGTGTGGTCACTTCAATGCTGCTGCATTGCTATGCGTTGAGATCTGACGATAAATCACATTGAGCTACCAAAGTATCACTTTTCCTTTGTCTCTTTCTCATTATTGATACAAGGTTCTTTAGTAATTATAATTTAGGAAATAATAGAAATGGGTCTAGGTAAAGGCTATACCTCTCTATGAATTTTATTCTTATCTTAATCTTCCTGATTCAGTTGGTTAAATATGTAACCTATCTGAGAGTTTATGACCGGGGTCCTACAATGTTCTCAGGCACCGCCTATATTAATCAGTCGCCCTAAAGCGACTAATCCGTTCCAGTTTTGAAGGGTTCAATGGGACGCAAACCGAAATTGCTACGGAGTTATTCCAACGGTGGGGTTGATGAATCTCCAATTAGGCGACATGAAATGAGAAGACTTAGGCATACGAAGGCAAGGCTAAGTTGGCAGGTATGAATGTGTAACGATATATTTGGCACCTCAGTCAATCTATTGGTTCCAGGGATGGTTGACATTGTGGCGGCCTCCCAATTCGCCAAAGTCTGCCGTCAACATTTCAGCGTTAAGTCCGCGTCGTTGTTTTCGGACGCAGTCCGTTGCCTAGGTTACTCTAGAACTTCTAACAGAAGTCAGGCCGCAGAGCATGACGGAATACTATCGTTTTTAAGCTTGTGAATCCAAGTAGATAGCGTTTGCAGGACGGAAGAAAACTGAGGTGCTCCTGAGGATCGGAATGTACTGTTTACTGTATTTGTATTACACGGTATTGAATACGAGAAAGCATGGCAAAGGTTTTCCAAAACACAATGAGTAGCTGCATCGTGAAATAGGTAGCTAGTGACCGACTTTGATTATGAATTGGATTAAGGCGCGAAATGTCGTTTTAGGTTTTTTTTAATCTACGATAACAGTTACAGAAATTTGCAATCCTTTATCGATAATGTTGATTCGATTATATTCGGTTCTAGTGTGACCATATTTTGGTAAAATCGATAATTGTTTAGATATTTAATTGTAATTCTTTCAATATTTCCATGAAGATACATTACCCCAATACATTTTTCTAATTTATATATTTTTATGCCATCATAGAAATGTGTTTATCCAAAGCCTACCTTAACTAATATATTACCTATATTAATAATCTAATATTTTTACGTACTGTAATATAATGGCTTTATAATGGTAATCAGTTATATATCTCAAAAATAATCAAAAGTGAAAAAAGTATTTATTAGTAATGCTTTAAAAATCTGTTCTTACTTTCAAAAATAAATGCAACGGGAGGATGAAAAAATCGGCATTTTATATTTTGGTACTCATTTGGATACAGTATTTGAGTTCATCGTGTTGATAATATTGGATCGTTATACTTAACTACTGTCTTAAATCCTTCGAAATATCGATACAGGTGTGACGATCATGTCGATTCTATTGTCAATCCATAACCCTTATGTTAATCTAAAGGGTTATTTCGAATATTTGGTAAAAACAGAGGATGCGTAGTTTCTGCTTCCATTCATATAATGTTTTCTCAAATGATTTATATTTTTGGGATCGATTTTACGTGTCAAATTGATTTACGCCGTATTATAATAAAGATTCAATGTAATGAATGGATGAAGTAAAACCAAATATTTTAGTTTCTAATGTGATTGATCGCTTTTGATTCAAGTTAATTCGCAGGAAATAGTGAAGGCTAGGGGGAGGAAACTTAAGTGCAGTTAGTTGTACAAAGCGTTCCAGTGGTCTATACTTTTAGGGAAGAACAATTATTTGTGTGTATTACTATGTAGTTATCTAGACAATGACTACATAATATATGTAGATATGTTGTAATAATTTTATCACTCATTCCCGAAAAATTATTAAACTAAATCCGTATACTAGTGGACATTTCATGCATAGTGTCTACACTCAATATAAATCCATGTGACTGTTTATCGATCACATTTACTAGTTTACCTGCAGCTTCAGTATTGATGACAAATAGCAATTCTGCCGGAGGCTTGCCATTTCTTTCTCCTTCAATTTATAACTAGCCTCTGGCTAGCAAAAATATTTCATTAGATATCAATTGGAAATATTCATCTGATTGTGAAAAAATGAACTTCATTCCCCATGGATATAATTCATGCCGTGGCTCTAGAATATTCAATTCCCCGAGGGCGTTGGCTCTCAAAACTTCATTTCTGTTACGATACTCCCATTATGTTTCCCTTTCTGAAAGCATATTAATGTTTTTTTCCTCTCCCAAGTGAAGACCCCAATCACTACTTACGAGTAGTTTAAACACATTAAAGTATGCGATGTTTTTGGAAAGCACTCCGGCATTGGTACATGCCTTCTCCTTCACTATGCTCTAGGTGACTAGGTGACTAAGTTATTCTTTATCACGTAAAATAAGCTTAACGAAGTCCTCCACTTCCTTGAGTTTGACGAAAAGTACGATTTAGTAGTACGAGTTCCTCGTAAAATTAAATTCAAACTATATCTGGACAGAAACGGTCTAAGTACTCGTAGTAGGCACGCAAGGAGAAGAATTGCTTTAGGCCGAGAAGCTTTCAAGGATGAGAGAATTTATGACGGGGCTTTTAAGTAAGGAAATTAAGAAAAAACCCATTGAAACTTTGATATGGAGCGCAGTTTTGTACGACGTGGAAACATGGCCACTGATGTAGGATGATAAGCGTAGATTGGAGGCATTTAAAAATGTGGGTGTGGAGAAGGTAAAGTGGAGGGAAAGAAAAACAAACGAGGAACTGCTAGGTATCATCGGGGAAAGAGAGAAAGAATTATTTGTAGAAATCCAAAGGAGGCAGGAGATAACGATGCTGAGTATTTTGAATGAGAATGGGATGTTGAAGACTGTGATAGAGGGGAGAATGTTAGGCAAGCGAGGAAGAGGCAGGAATCTAAAAGGCATGGCATATGGAGTGAAGGGAGGAAGGAAGTAGGCGGAATCGAAGAGCAGTTTCGTGTAGCGTCGGATGTCAGGTGTGTTTTGTTAAGACAGGCAAAGAAATATATCGTGGCCTCTCAGTCCGTGGCCATTCAAAACCTATCTAAACGGTTGAGTACCTATGATACCTTATTTTTATTCCCTTATTTGATTGAAGATTATACAGCAAAACTTTGGGTAATAAAGAGGGAGGCACTTTTGATGGAAGGAAGAGTAATAAAAGTTTTTAGCTGAGATAAAAAATGGGCGTCTGTCTGGCCTTCTGGCAAAAATTCATGATGCACTACACCGTTGTAATCCATGAAAACCGTCAGCATTGCCTTCTTTTTTGACTGAAAACGACGTGGTTTTTTTGGTCTCGGCTCATTTGGTGAACGCCATTCACTTGCCTGATGTCTGGATTGCGTGTCGTACTCATAAACCCACGTCTCGTCTCCAGTAATGATCCTTTTGATGAATGTGGGATCGGATTCAGCCTCGCAAATCATGTCTTTTGCGACGTCAACACGGTCTCTTTTTTGCATGAAATTGAGGTCTTTTGGAACCAACTTTGCTGCTACACGACGGAAACCCAAATCATTAACCACAATGTCTTGGGCGGATCCATAGGCAATGTTCAAGTCCTCCGCTATTTCTCTGATGGTTAATTTGCGGTTATTGACCAACATTTCTTTTACTTTATCAATTTTTTCACCGACTTTCGATGTCGATGGTCTGCCACTGCGTTCATCATCTTCGATTGACTCACGACCACTTCTGAACCGCTCGTGCCACTGGTAAACGACCGTTTTTTTTAGAGAATCGTTGCCGAAACACTTTTCCAACATTTCCAACGTCCGTGCGCCACTAAATCCGTTTTTACGCAAAATTTAATACAAGTTCGTTGTTGCAAATTTAAATCCATTTCTGAAATTGTAAAAAATCGCCAACACACACAGAGATAGATGTACTCTTGGCTACGTAACTTTTGCAAATGTCAAGTTATGACACTAAGATTTAAAGGGAATATCAACAACAGATGTACCAATTTAACAAAAAAAACAGAACTCAAATCGGAACGATGGGAGCGCCACATGGTGGTTATTCCGGGAACTTTTTGATCAAGGTAGTATCTATAGAGTTTAAAACAGGACACTTTACGGACACCTGGAAAGAATTAATTCGAACAGGCTCATATATCAACTACTTCAGTTGTCTGAAAATGAATTATACATGGAATAACGAAACCGAAAAGGGCATAGAAGAACTATAAATTGCTCCAGGAGACATCCAAATGCGCGTATCATTTAGGAAAGCTATGTGCTCTAAACTTACACGATACAAAATATCCTTAAACCCCTTCATACAAAATACAATAACTCAATATTTAGACCTGTATACTTTTCACCTACCTCAATTTAATCTAAAATGACTATTCTTATTTCTCTACCCTTCATTGCCATTCTTCAATATCCTATTTAATTTCAATAATTCCTTCATTCATTTTTCCTTACTTTGAATTTCTCTCGTCAGCATTGTCCTTTTCCTTACCATGTGAGAGCCTTTTTCTCTTCCCTACCATGCTTGCAACGTCATCATTTTTTTTATTTTCCGTGCATTTCATTTTCCATTTTGCTCTCTGCTCACATCTCAAAAGAATCCAATCTGCGCCAATCCTCCAGCGCTCAACCTCAATGACCAAGTTTCCGAGCCACATTAACCTGTCCTATGTCAAAAAAGATTTCACAAGTTTCCTCTTTACAGATTTCTTGTGCGTACTTGTCATCAAATCTCTCCTCTTCGTAACATTAGCACGTCCTAAATTAGGAAACGTTTCTACTTGTGCTAAAATGTATATGTTTCCCAACTTTAACCCTTATTTTTGCCTTCCTTTTGAGAATCTGATTACTCTCGCCTTCTTGCGATTATTCTCACCTAAACCTAACACACTGTTTCTAAAGAGCTTCATGTAATGAATCTACTCATAATACGATATACTACTACTAATGATTCGTTTGAAACTTACCGCAGTAATTAGCGTTTCACAAACCGGAATTCATGAAGACATCAAGTAGGTAAAAATAATTAAAGAATACCCTTCTGTACCTATCCTTCTGCGTTGGTTGGGGAATGAATCCTGGGGATTCTGTTTTTCGGAGCGAAACCGTTACTTTAAATGTAGCGTCTTATCATCACCCCTGTTAGAAATCCTGGGATTAAAAATGTATGGCATATGAACAGCAATATATCCGATCATAATAGCCTTAATCAATTAAATTGATCGTCTTCTTTCGTTTATAAGAAGGAATAGGTACTGCTTAAAAGGGCTCAACAAGCTTAAGGGAGCTTCGAATGTAAAATTGCAGAGAAACTAACAGTAATATAGCGTAATTAAGCGTATTGCATTCTCTGAGTTTCCGTTTCTTTTGGGACAAATAAGGTCGCATAGCTCGTATCCAATGAAGTGGAAAGGTTAGGCGTAGTAAGTGTAGTGACGTGAGGGGTCCTTTCTGAGAAAGATGGAATCCTTCTTCTCCAAACAAAAGGGATGTGTGGCATTCAGTGTACCTGCGGCCCATGGTGCATAGGACAAGCCAAACGGCCAATAAATGTCAGGCAAAAAGAGCTTAGAAAAGCAGTTGAGATAAAGAGGCAGAATTCAACCTTTGCCAAGCCTTTCTTTTAAGAACTGGTGCTCAAAAAGCTCTTTAATGAGGTTTCCTTAGTATTCTCTAAAGTGTATTTGCAAGAATTTTGCAATATTTTCCTCATTGTACCCGCCAAATTTGTGCATACTTTAATTGAAAATGGTATCTTTTCCAGTTCTCAGTAATACTTGATCCACTTCAATGATTTTAGTTGATAGAAAATTCGTATAAAACAATGGTCTACGGTCGTCTCGGGAACTTAGGTCAACGGGGCAAATAAATAAGAATTTTTCAGTTGCTTCCTGTTCTGGTCACCGCCAGTAAGGACGCAAAATGAAATATTATTTTTGTTAAACTTGATCCCCACCCAAAAAGGAAAATCGAAAAATGTTCGATAAGATAAACGTCTCTTTACTGATTTGATTTCTGTGCAATGCATCGTTTTTTTTCATTTTACTCCCGAGAATATTTGCAGGATTATAGAAAAAAAACATTTCCCACCCCATTGCCACTATGCAAAATTAAATGTAATTTTGGTTCGCAGTAACTAAATTGATGCGGCTTGAACGTGCAATGTTACCACCACAAGTATAATTTTCACCAACTACCGTCTTCTAAATTTATTTCAATAAGAAATTAACTGGAATATTAAAAGTTAGTTAAAATATCCTGAATGTGGCAATGGAGTACAAAAAAATTATAATAAAGCATTTATTAAGGTTGAAAATTAATTTTTTCGGCAACAGCAATTCTTTCCTATCACTGCTTATGTTTCCGTGTTCCTACGACGTTAAGTCAATAAATACTCACATAACTGGATAGAGGCAGAGACAATAATAATCAATTTCCTGAAACGTATTTCACTTTTTTGCATGTTCATCGTGTATGTTCAGACAAATATCCCATCTCTTTTCAAGTATTTTATACGAGTTGGCAGCAAAGAAGTATTTTGTTTGTTGTCGCAGCCAACTAGTAACCTCCACGGCATACGGTCACCCAAATGATTTTGTGGGGTCCGGAACAAATGAAATTTATTGGGGGCTGAGTCGTGATTGCATGGTGAACGTTTCAAGCGTTCCCAACTTAATGTTCGTAATAGCCGTTCTTCTCTTGTAAACTCATGCAACACACTTGCCATCTTGAATTGGCTGACTGACTGACCACGAGATGTCACGCAGCCTCTACGACATCTGCTATCTGCTGGAAAAATATGAGCGCGTAATTAAACATGGTGTAAGGTAATTTGAGGTTTGCGACCTTTTTATTGACTTACCCTCGTATAGGATATGTTCTTTCATTTAGTTAGGCCTTCAGGTGACTATAATTCTTTCACTTTCCTCATCAGTCTTCTTCGTGTGCATTCCCGTCTGTCTACGTGCACGTCTTCTCGTGTTCGATTCTGTTATTTTCTTCAGGTGAGAATGTTTTCTCCCATGCAGGACCCGCTTTCGGAATGCTGTTTCCTCTCCAATGGCCTTGTTGTCCCCTAAGTCCCCTGTATGCCTGCTCTCTTTGTAGGACTGCCTCATTAGAGTATCACGCCAATTCCGTTTAATCTTCATTGTTCTCCTTGGACGTCTCATCCAAAGCAATTCCTAGTTGCTAAATCTTCTTTGCGTTTAACGTTGTCTAGGCACTTATATCAAGCAAATGTGTCCACGGTGAAATAACGCGTATACAATGACCGATTATGGTTTCACGCCCCACCTCTCAGTCAAGGGAATCCAGTTCATTGTGCTTATTAAATTCAAAATCTTAAGCAAAGAAATACAAAAATGATTATTCAATTTATAAACATCAGAGTTAACAGTTGAATTTGTTAGAATCAATGACAGAAAGGAAGATCTTTTGTAGAAACTTAAATACATGTCCACCTGCATACGCATAAGCTGAAAAGGAGGCGGCGAACGGAAAAGAGGGAACGGTAACCAGGAAAATGGTTAGGAACATATGGGTTAAGAAGATAAAATCAGAATGATAGATAAATGAAGAAAGGGGAAGAAAGTTCAAATAATCAAACGATAAACTCAGGTGGAAAACTAATAGGGAGAAGTACATTGTATAGACATTCAACAGATTGAAGACAATTACACAAATTCTTTCAAGACAGATATACAGAATCTGGAAGGAAAACAAAATTATATTGTTACATGATGATAATAATTAAAAAAATAATTCTGGAATCATGTAAAAGATAAAAAATTTGCTTTAACGTTTTCTTAATAAAGTAAAATGGCCCCTACTCTGACTATGAATTACAGGAACCCAAACAGATTGTCCCATGTGTCCTTCACACACTCTGAAATTAAGTTATTTTTAAGATGGTATAACATTAAGTTTCGTCGTCTCTAATTAATTGCCTTCTGGGTCAATTTTTTTCTGCCGTGAGAATATTATATTTTCATCTTTTTGCGTTAGATTACAGCCAGATGTTTCAATTTCACAGCGTCATTTTAAGCTCTGTCCGAATTCATTTAAGGCATTACTACGTTTTATTTTAGGCTTCGCTGGTTCTTTAATCCTCTAGTTGGTTAAATATGACCATGTATTTTGTCGACGCTGTCATGTAGAGATGACCACAGCGAGGTAAATTTTACTGTCTTTAGAATAAAATGGCATTTCTCTTATGTTTCGGCGATTTTGATATCTGAAGCTATGTTTAATTTTTATCTGATCATGAAGCTTCTGCAAACAGTTGCGCATCACTCACGCGGTTTATTTTCCAGGGTAAAAAAATAAGACGGGAAAACATTAATCGTTGCTTTGGTGATTTACTAGAAAACCTCTATCAATTTTGCAGAAGATAGTGCAACCTTTTTGAAAGACCGCAACATATAAAATAGCATTGGTTGTCAATTGAGAATAACATTTTGAGATCCATCGAAACACCCTTCATAAATTGAAGGAGTAAGAGGCAACTGTATGAGAATGTGTAAAAAGCATAATCCACACAATGCTTAAGAGCAGAGACTTAAATTCGCTAGTTAACACACAAAATGAGTTTTTGAGAGTTTTAAAAGGATCAGGAAACCTCGGAAATTGAATCCTATGAATTTTCTTCAGAAATGTGATGGCTTAATTAAAATATGTTTCCGAAATTATAAACGGAATCCATCCGTGACAAAAATGCGAAGGCCAAAGTGGAAAGTACCATTATTTCAACCCAGAGTAAGAGGAATACATGAGTACCGACATACATGGATAATGGGATAATTCCGCACTGCACCAATTACAAACTAACGAATTCCTGCACATGGTTACATTCATGTCCTAGGATCGTGTCGGGTTTTTCTCCCAATGTTATTGTGCTTAGGGAGTTACTCTGATTAATTTTCCTTGATAAATATGACATAAAAGATTTTAAAATGTTACCACTGAACATGAACAATTTAGTCCTTGAAGTTTAAGTTTTTTGGTTTGATGAAATAAAGAACATATCGCATGAATATCAGCGTTACTTCAACCTACGATAGAAGTTCGACAGTTTTAATAGGCTCCCAAATTATGCCACCTGGCCGGTTGTGGGTAACCTTGAAATAGTACTTCTTGTATGCATAATATGCAAACTGAAAAATTGCAACATCGATACTGTTTTCCGCAGTGAGTGCAATTTGTGGATCATTTATGATTTGCAATTGTTTATTGCGATAGCACTCCAAGATTTGGTAGTTTTTTTGCACTCAGGAGTTGTCGGTGAAAAATTGGCCCGCGGAGATTTTCCAAGGGTTGAATTATTCACTTCGTCCGTGTCCCTGTTTGTTGATGTCTCACACAAAGGAAAACCGGAGTCTTAAACATTTTGACTTATCCGTGACGGTAAATACGTCCCATAGAGCGCAACACTCCGTAGCGTCGGCCTACCCCTGCGGGAATGTTAGTCAGCCACCAACCCACCGTGGCAACGATTTAATTTCGGCCATTGCTCGTCCCGCTGGTGATTTTCCAACTCCCGACGACGATTTGGAAAGGTGTAAAGGGGTGTGGATGGGAATAGGCACACTACTGCCAGAGGGTGGCCTCCCAATGGAATCCACGTCGCAGTTCGTGGAAAAGAAGGCTAGGGTGGCCAGTCGGCTAGTCGGTCGGCTAAGGCTTATTGTTAGAGCCAACTCAGCGCTCTTGGGAAAGCCCGTTGGGTCGCTTGAAGATATCTCTCCTCGACGGCTGGATCCAACAACAGGCGTGATGCTAGGCCGACCGTCATTTACGTGCCGCGAAATGTTCCCGAATTACCCGACTGGGTTCCAAGCTGTCTCTCCCACACAACACACACGGTCCACGGAGACTTGGCGGAGGCGAAACATTGCCTCAGATCTCCGGGCCGAAAGTTTTTCCCTCGAGGAGCATGAGTTATTCGGGTAGATTCTGTATGCCCATACCATAGTTGTTCACCAATCCACTCCAATTTGCCACACCGAAAAAGAAGAATGGAAATTCTATTGTAAAACGATTTAAAATCCTCGAAAATTATAACTAATGCATTGATTAGTTTTTGAGACGTTGAGCGGTCCCTGAAAAGTGGTGCATATCGTGGTGGGCTCCTTAAATGTTTCTGAATCAATTAAATACCTATTACGTTAAGTAAATTCTTTCCCTTTTTCAGCTCCTCGTACAGTCCACAGTCTTAAACAACACGCGAAAAGCCTATTCGATTCATCGATCTACACTGCTTGACATTTATCCTTCATTCGAAGTCCTCACACCCCAGAAGCACTCATCACTTCCTCCGTCGGATTTCTCTGCCATTTTTTAAATATTTCTCAGTGATTTTTCCTTCCTTCTCCCACAGTATAAAACTCTTTCGCGCGAGTTATACTCTTGGGAAATGGAAAGGATTTGGAGCCAAATACCTCGACGCACGTATCAAACCATCGCTTATCTTTTCTAAATGTCTTCACTTATAACCGATTGAACATTCAAATCGATTTTCTTCCTAAGTGGCGCGAAAGCACGCGAACGTCCCCTGCTCCAATTTATGGCCTTCGACATTGTCGCAGAACGCAGGTCTCATATTCATTGAGTTAATCATTGCTTTCCTTTTCATAAAATTTCGCTTCATTCCATGACTCTCACAGTCGTAAGTCGGTCAACAATGATTTAAGTCCCTCGGCTGCCTAGTCAGCTAAGGCTTTATTATCCTGAAGTGTTGCTGACCTAATATGCTCCTCACCTAGTTCTATTCCTACCCTTCCCATTGCCGTATTTTTTCCTCTCCGTATCATACAGCACGGTCTCTTTAAAATAACGACCGTTCTAATCCGCTATACTTACTCTGATGTCTAGTTCGATTACAGTTTTTGGAAAAGTCATTTATCCAACTGGTTTGCTCTTTTATTCTTAAATACATTCTTCTACATCTACACAATACACCGAAAGCCTCCGCAAGGGCGTGTGGTTGGAGGTGTAAGGGCACCGGACGCACATACAGAAATATGAGTTTCTGCATTCATTTGAACAGGCTTCGGCTCATAAAAAAACATATGCGCATATGCACACACGTATGTCTATATACATCATCTAATGACTGTTGTGATTTACTAATTCATTACATTTTAGAATTAAAGTTCATATTAGTTTTAGGGGAGGCGAACGACAGCTGAGGTCATTTGCACCATAGGGGATGGATGGGAAAGGAGGAAGGGTGAAGCTGCGTCGGAATTAGCCTACTCTTATCGAAAGGCGCCAATAGGTTCCGCAGCTTAACGTCCCATCCGACGGCGTAGTCACTCAAAGTGTTCTCCACAAAGCACCTCAAGTAGGGATCGTGATGCCACTAAAAAATGACTGTCGTTTCCAGGATTCAAAACTAGATCCTCTGTGTGGGAAGTCAATATGTTAGGCACCGCATTATCCCGATCCACTTTAAAGTTAATTTTTTTCAAGCTCTTGTGCTCAATTTTCTCATGCTTGCATATCGTACCAGGGAACTACGAGTGATTGAATCTGTCGGTGAGTCGTTAACCTTGCCCTCTCGAGGTTTTTGAGCACTGACTCGTAGATATGAATTGAGCGAAGAAATCCTTATCACTTTCAAATTTACTCTCAACCAACATCAAAAGATCATCCCTTAAGTAATCGCTTGTCTATTATCCCCAACATTTGGTAAAGAGTTCTAGTGCCCACCAAATTCGAGGCGTATGGAAATAAACCAACAGTTTTATATGATTGATGGTTGAGGCCGAGACTTTGTGGAAATCCATTGCGAACAGGAATTTCACTAATTAACTTTGCAGTTTCTACATAAAATAACCGATTTATTTTCAACTAGTTTTGCTACACTGTAGCATCCTCAGGAACGTACGAAGAAAATATTCCTTTGTAATTAAATATTCCTTTAGAATATGTCCTAGGTTTCAAACTATTCCCTCTAGTTGTTTGCACATACCTTCTACCTATTCCTCACCATGCCTACTTGTTGGCACGTATATTTATATCACATTAGCTGTTTTTTAATCTACTTTTATATCAATTAGCTATACCCTACCATTCACCTGTTCTCTATTCCCCACCCTTCGCCTTAATTTCCTCAAGTTGTACTGTCAACACAAGCTGACTCCCATCTCCTCCTCTGCTATACGTAGACCGGTATTTTGCAGGCCTGAAAGAATCTGATTTTCGAGATGGGAACAAGACATTGGAACATCCCTGGACCAAGTTAATTAGTGTACAGGGAGACTACACTGAAAAATTAAAATTTTACTCAGATTAGTCGTTTATTTTTATTCCATTCCGAGAGCTTGCCAAATTATCCTCGCATCGATTATTATTCAAGTAATATATGCTGTCTTCCAATTTCGCTTCTCGTCTCCCGTTCATACATCATCCCTCCATATCATGTTTAATTCTCTCGAACTTCCCTGAATTAAAATTTGCCCTAGTACACCGTGTGCCTCTTGTAAAATTTGCGTTCCTTTCTTGGTATTCTTCTCCGTTGCTCTTGAATCAATTGCGTAAGGATCAATTCGTGTATTTAAAGGTTAGACCTTGCCTTCCCCTTCCTTGGGTCAGATGCGCGACTTATTAGGGCGCGTTCATAGTTGATGGGATTCTTTACGTAGATATGTCCATCAAGTTTCTTTAATGAGAGGGCACCTACGTGGTTTCCCTTCGCCTTCCCCAATAGGGCTGCGAACGAGTTGAAACTCCCCGGCAATTTCGACGGGAGGTTTATTTTTGTTTTTTTTTGGTTTCCTGACCTTTTTTTTACGAACTCCTCATAAAAGTCCACACACACACAAATACGCCGGCATTATTACATCCTAAGCCTAACAACCCCCTGCCACGCGCCCATCACGTGCCGCGTTGGCAATTTCAGGCGCAATAGATGAGGGCGTAGAACGTGAAAAAAATGGGCTGATTGGCCAGGAAAATTTTATTGTTATACGAGGGTCATCCGGAAAGTAGTACCCGTTCGTGCCGCATGAAGTGCTGACGACGCGAGTAGCCGCTGGACGAGGTCAGATAGCTTCAGTGGCTTGTCTGCCTTCTCTGAGCCAAGTTGCGTGACGCTAGCATTGCCTGTGTTGTTTCTGTGATTGTTTACAATGTTTAAAAAAATTGAGAACGCCGCCAGTTGTGAAGTGAGGGCAGTGATTAAATTCCTCAATGCAAGAAACGTTCGCCCATGTGATATTCATCGCCAATTAAAGGAGGTGTATGGAGACAATGTAATGGACGAGTCGTCTGTTCGGCGGTGGTGTCGCAACTTCAACATGGGGAGGGGGAACACACACGACGATGAGCGTTCGGGGAGACCGTCTGTCATTACAGACCAACTGGTGAGCTCAGTTGACGAATTCGTGAGGAACGATCGGCGCGTCACAATTGATGACATCTGTGAGCATTTTCCCAATGTTTCTCGAACAATTGTTCATGAAATTGTTAAACACCATCTGCATTATGCAAAAATTTGTGCAAGATGGGTCCCTCGCGTATCTCAATGAGCTGGCGGCGAAGGACTATGCAGCAGGAATACAGAAACTTGTCACACGTTATGACAAATGCCTTAATTTGCTTGGAGATTATGTTGAGAAGTAGTTTAAAGTATCCTCTTTCAAATAAAATTTTTTATGTTTGTTAATATTTACTTTTGTGTCTTTATTTCACGAACGGGTACTAATTTCCGGATGACCCTCGTACAATCTTAGCGGAGGGTTGCGTTTTCAATGGGAACGCCTTTGTGAGGTAGGGGAAGGAGGAGGGGTAAAGCCAACCTACCCCCACCTTTAGTGGGACAGAAGTCGTCACCGGACCGCCAACGGAGAGAGAGAGAGGCGCGGAGGGTATTATGTGCGAGGGGTCTCGGGAGTAAGCGGTGCGGCGGCCGTGTCGCATATACCGCCGGGGGGGGGGGAGTGACGGTCCGTCCTCGACACCCACGCAAACTTCGCTACCGCCCGCTAAGGACGCCGTTCCCGATTGCCGTAAATAATGAAGGCGAGCGGGGTAAACACACCACCGTGACTCACTCTGACACTCGTCCCCTCCCCGTCAGCTGGGATAATATAACTGCGACGGTCGCGGGAGGAAGAAAGGGGGGGTAGAGCGATCTCTCTATCTCTCCAAGGGGGTGTGTGGGTTTGTAGAGGGCGGAGTGCTTGCGTGTCCGTGCGTGTGATCTAGCTCTAAAAATAATGAATCCAAGGACGGTCGCGAGCTAGGCTTCTACTCCCACCCTCCTTCCGCCGTGGAAGAAAATTCGGGTGAGGGGGCGGGTCAGGAATGACCAGCACTTGGTAAAAGAACGATAATATTTATTATTGTCCTGTGTCTGAGCCACCTTCGAGCAAAATCGTAATTTACAGTGTAGAGAGCACGTTTCGTCGAAGCGCAACGCGTATTGCAAAAATATTTGCTAAATACGTACATTTTAATTAAAAATTCATTGGTTGAATTTGTCGAGCAAATTTTAACTTGCCCATTTGCTAAATTGATAAAATTATAATTATTCGGTAGTCTACCGTTTTAGGGCAAGTTTTTGGCTGGGCTAAATAATAATATAGGAAGGCGAACATGAGTAATAAAATATATATGCAAGGTACAGCACTTAAATAAGTACTGTGCTTAGAAAGTAGAAAATTGGACCGCGACTGCCGGAGAAACATTTCGTCGTAGCGGTATTTTTGTGTGTTGCTGCATGCCATAGATATTTAATGTAACTAACTAAAAATGCGTAAACACCATCATAACTCCATGGGATTTTTACGACAAGAGGCTTACGACATATATCCAGAACCTGCTATCATAAATTACTATACTTAACAAATGTGGGTAGGCAAGTACTCAGACTTTAATGGCACGTGTTTTCCTTAAAATATGGTAACTCCCTCCAATTCTGTCACACACTCAATATATAAAGTGAACTTGATTTGTAGCATAAGGTCAGAGTGTTACCTTTGATACTTTTAGTTATCGTACGAAATTGTTTGGAAATTATGTTGCTTGGAAACGGACTCACCGTCAATTGTGGTTTAGCCTGAGATTGCTCTGTAGGAGCTCATCGTGCGCAAACACATTAACGTCTATGGGCGATAGTTTAAATAATGAAATATTAGAGTTCTTAACTGATTTCGATTAGATCACGTTCTATATACGCGTCAAGTATGACGCTAAACAAATAACGCAGAGAAATTGTCAATTGTGGTTTCTCGAGAAATTGCGTAGATCATCCACAAGAT
The DNA here is from genome assembly GCF_022747635.1 of Hetaerina americana. Classification (NCBI taxonomy): domain Eukaryota; kingdom Metazoa; phylum Arthropoda; class Insecta; order Odonata; family Calopterygidae; genus Hetaerina; species Hetaerina americana. The sequence goes on along the minus strand of NW_027287205.1, from coordinate 33,466,057 downwards.
GCGTAACCAATTACAGTGGGAATAATATAATAATAAAATAGAAAATTAAAGTTGTCTGGATCATTAAAAAACAAAGGCTAGGAGTCCTTGCAGGCAAATAGAGTCCACGCGAGCTTTTCATTAACTTACGAGCTTCTGTAGCTTATTTCTAACGACAAAGAGGACATCTATTGGACTCCATGGGGAAGGAAACGGAGCCGGGTAGTCTCGTTGAGCAACGCGTCAGTCAGTCCAATTAGAGGTGGGAATGGATATCGCCCCCCTTTTTCCCTTTACAAACACGAAGGAAAGGTTAGGCACTGAATGCCTTCGAGAACATAGAACGTGAATTCACTCGCGTAACAGCGGAATTTGATATTCCACATAAGATCGAACGTCGCGAGTTGCAAATCAGCAATTTGTTCCGCGTGCAATACTTTCAGAAGTTACTGTCGTGACTCCCGAAAAACTAAACGCACTCCGCGTCAGCTAGATGAACATATTTATAATTTACAAACGATTTTAGTGACTCCATCCTTTCATTGATCGTGGATAGTCTATTGCTAAAGGTAGATACTGGATTGATGCAGTCTTGATATCACTACATTTTTTAGCCTCGTCTAATGCGAGTAAGATCCAATATGACACCCAAATCTACCAAAAACTGTTCTTCAAATCCGATTATTTTCTATTTTCCTTCATTTCATTCAATATGACGATCCTATTACTAACCCTTCCTAGTTTGACCTAGGTTCTCCTCTCTAACACAGTCTTCAGCATCCCATCACCAATCAAAAGACTCTGAATCCATCTTTCCTACCTCCTTATGATTTCTCCCAACAATTTCCTATCCTTCCTCACCCTTTCTAGCACTTCCTCGTTTGTTTTCCTTTCCGTCCATTTTACCTTTTCCATCCTTTTCCGCACCCACATTTCAAAAGCCTGCAATCTACGCCTTTCATCTTGCCTCAACAACCATGTTACCGTGCTCGTACAAAGCTGTGCTCCATGTCAGTTTTGACAAGCCTTTTCCTAACGTTCTTTTGTGTAATATAAGAAATTCTAGCACGAGGGAAAACGTGATATTAGGTTACCTCTATTCCATAATGACAATAATTATAAAAAAATATTAACATGTCCAAATTTAAAAAATGATATATAGCCATAGGAGAATAGTGTGGACCTCCAAATGAAATACATACTGAATGCATGATTCAATGAAAAGCTATCAGAGCTACCCTGGCCGTTGTACGTATTTAAACTTAAATTTAAGACGTACTTCATTTAATTAATGTATTATTGATTATGTAATCTTGTAACATTATCCGAAATTAGTTGGAAATCTGTCTACGGTAAATTGGTCAAGTAATATAATGCACATTAAAAGAATATATCGTCTGCGATCTCCGCTCGGGTGCGTAGTATTTTAGGGTTAAATTTAGAAAGTTCTCCTGTATTAAGCCGCAATGTCTCTGGCAAGAGCGTAGTTTAAAATGTCGAGTGTAATCATTCCATTAGGAAATAGCTAATTACATCAAATGAAATCGCTTCGAATTCAGTTACAAGTAGTAGATGCCTAGTGATTGCTCAGTAATTGTATTGATTAAAATACAATCACGATTTTTTAATGGCAATCAACCAGTATGGCATAAAGACTTGGAAATACAACAGTCGAAACTATCTCTGATTCATTGCACGTCATCGACACTTATCTTCATTCATGATTGCATGCGCGTACAGTACCTCATTACTGCCTGTGAAGAAACAATGGAGTCCTGATGATCTTATCGGTATTTGAGTTCTTAGAATTTCGCGGCAGCGGCAGCTACTTGACTCAATGCTAACCGCACAGGGCTTTCTTTCTTGAACCAGAAAATCGTGAAAGATTGCTCTCGAAAAAATTTCGGTTAATGTTGATTTAAGTAATCTTTTCTAGATTCCGATGCAAAAAAGTAGAAAAAATATTCACATTATTTACTTAGATTAGAGCTATAAAAGTTCATTTTTTTAAGAATGGAACTAACTTCATTTCGATTCATCATAGTCAATAATTTATTATTTAACATTTAAATAAACATTTTCTGATAAAATAAATGCTTTTTTCACGAAAGCTTATGGTGTGTTTATATCGCTGATTTGCTAGGGAAAAATTTATCTACCATTACTGTGAGAAAAAATTATGCTGAGAAAATATTTTTTAACAAAATGTCCCCATAATTAAAGATGAGTTTCAAAACTATTACTATGCGAAGAAGAGGGAAACTAATTGGACATAGCCTGAGGGGCAATAATTGACTAAATTCTCGTACCATAACTGAAGGTACGAGGGTCATCCGGAAAGTAGTACCCGTTCGTGAAATAAAGACACAAAAGTAAATATTAACAAACATAAAAAATTTTATTTGAAAGAGGATACTTTAAACTACTTCTCAACATAATCTCCAAGCAAATTAAGGCATTTGTCATAACGTGTGACAAGTTTCTGTATTCCTGCTGCATAGTCCTTCGCCGCCAGCTCATTGAGATACGCGAGGGACCCATCTTGCACAAATTTTTGCATAATGCAGATGGTGTTTAACAATTTCATGAACAATTGTTCGAGAAACATTGGGAAAATGCTCACAGATGTCATCAATTGTGACGCGCCGATCGTTCCTCACGAATTCGTCAACTGAGCTCACCAGTTGGTCTGTAATGACAGACGGTCTCTCCGAACGCTCATCGTCGTGTGTGTTCCCCCTCCCCATGTTGAAGTTGCGACACCACCGCCGAACAGACGACTCGTCCATTACATTGTCTCCATACACCTCCTTTAATTGGTGATGAATATCACATGGGCGAACGTTTCTTGCATTGAGGAATTTAATCACTGCCCTCACTTCACAACTGGCGGCGTTCTCAATTTTTTTAAACATTGTAAACAATCACAGAAACAACACAGGCAATGCTAGCGTCACGCAACTTGGCTCAGAGAAGGCAGACAAGCCACTGAAGCTATCTGACCTCGTCCAGCGGCTACTCGCGTCGTCAGCACTTCATGCGGCACGAACGGGTACTACTTTCCGGATGACCCTCGTAAAATAAGAGGGGAAGAATTACATAGAATGCCAAGGATTAACTATGCGAAGCAAGAATAGAAAATGTCGGTGCTAAGTACTATGAGGGGATGTAGCGAATGGCAGGTAAAAGGTTAGTTTGGAGATCTAGTGCCAAAATTAATCGCCAGATGGAATGCCCTTGATGATGATACAGAAATGGGCGTAGACGAATAAATATAAATAAGCCAAATTCGTCAACCCCCCTAGGAACCTAAGCCCTCATTCCCCAATTATTAATACCACCCCACTAGGTACTCCCGGGTCAGCTCTCCCAGTCCCGAAAACAATTGCGTCGCCAGTGTTTGCAAATCAACCTTAATTGGTAGCTCAACCTCACCAATGATAAATTATTAAAAACCGAATCCAGCCCTCACCAAATTAGAAACTCATTCTTCTCCATCACATTTGGCGATCCCAGACAAGTATGTGTAATCGAAAATCATTATTGTCACCTGTCATTCCTTTGAGGAAACTCTTAAAGGCTCACTCACAATAGCGTAATAAATTCTTGCGTCTCTTAGCACTTTCTGCCCTACGGCCGTGGTGGCATGCTGAGTACTTACTACGCAGATGTTGATGTTAAAGCTAGTTTTGGAGGTCAAAGGCCCGCGAGGTAGAATAAAACAAGCGAAATACGAGAAATTTTATCCATATGGAAAGAAAGAAGTTGGTTATAGATTGGTAAAAGGAAGGCTGCGATTTATTCAAAGCTTCGGAATAAATACACACTCGAAAAGGGCACCCAAGAAAGGGTAATGGCCCGGTTACGTCTCCTGGTAGGATTCTAGGGATCCACTCCTTTAAGATAAATTGGAGCTTAAAAACACTATTTTGATTTTTATTTCACGATTTCAAACGAAGATGGATTCAGTCTTCCGAGCTATTCTTGTTTCTATGTTTATCATCTTGTTATGCTATTGGTAAAATATGATCAAAAACTTTTTCAAGTGAATCGCATTGCCTTTGTGGGGAATAAATTCCACTTTTTATTTACCAAGTGGTTTAGAATTAAAGCATGATTCTCATTAAATGTGTCTCAAGTACTGATTTCCGAATAAATAATGTGACAAATCAGAAATATTTCAATTCCTTCAAAGTCGAGCCGATGTGCATGGTTCTCTGGAGTGGATATCGAAAGAACTTAAGAAATTGGTAGAGAGGAAGCCAAAAAAAGGACGTAGATCAGATCAGGAGTCCATAGTCAATCCTTTGAGAAAACAATGCGTTACATTAAAATATGAAAAAAAAACAACGGGAGGCATTGTAATTGACTCTGAGAAGCATGGTCAAATTCAATTGGAATTCCTAAGCTATTGGAATCGAAACGCTAATCCATATATTGGGGAAGCCGAATTCCAGTTTCCATCCTAATATTGTTTCTATTAGATATATATGTAACAATGTTTGTTTTACATGTACTTTGCATGAATTCTGAAAGCATAAATGGATTAGATCGATCAATTGTGTACGAAATGGAAAACTAGATGAGTTAGGGAAACCGTATAAATTAAGAAAATATTTTAGAATAAAGAAAAGATAGTAAACATTTTCCTCTAGATAAGTTCCACTAGATACAACCGGGTTTTGATGCATTACATCATCTTCTTTCAATGCATTACATCATCACCTGAAGATGATGTAATACATCGAAAGCTGGTCGTACAATTAAACTTATCTAAAAGAAAGTGTTTGCCATATTTTCTTTATAATGTTCGAATTCCACCACATCACGCCTGTAACTACTCAATTTAGGGAAACCTTGAAGGGGATAGTCGATTTCTAAGGAACGCAATATTATTCCTTTTGATTTCTACCCAGCATCTCCTCAACTTCCGCACCCTGCCTAGCACTTCCTCGTTTTTTACCCTTCCTGTCCATTCGCCTGTTCCACATTGACATCTCAAAAGCCGCCAACCGCCACCATGCTTTCGCACCGTACACGCTTTCTATCAAAGTTGTCATTAATCTTTTTTTAAATATCCGCACTTGTCATAAACTCTGTCCATTTTTCAAAAGTTACTTTTACCAAATGCTATTCATCTTCTTATGTCCCCACTCCTTTTACCACCATCTTTCCAAGATTGCTGAACTATTCCACCTGCTCTAGTTTATGCCCTCTCATTTTAACGCTTGCATTACCCAAGTCCCCAAGGAAGACCGAGAGATAAGTGCGTAGATAATAATAATGAAATGCATGACAGGTGGAAGATAACTTGGGATAGGGAAGAGACGAATGGACACTTGCTGTTGGAAGTAAGAGAGACTGTGATGTAGGATGGTAGGCAAACTTGGCATTTTAAATGTATAGATCATAACCCCTAAATCTTCCATGATTTTGATTGTAAGATGCTTCTAAAGATTAAAAGAACGTTTTAGCAACAGTGTAATCCTTCAAGTGACGGTGAAAAGCCGACGCTTGAGCTTGTTGTCTGACGGGCGACTGCGAATTTGCGATGAGGCAACCTGTCCGAATAGTGTATTCTAAAATATACCATTGCGACCTATTAACGTGGAAAAAAAATTAATGAAAGTTCATGGGAGTTATCTATATCAAAATTTATATTGGCTATGTTTTTTTCAACTTTTTTGCTGGGGAAACGCCATAAATTTGTTTATGTTCATGTAAATCAGTGGGTAGAGCTTTGAACTAATCACCCGGAGGGCCTGGATTCGATTCCCTGGGGCGCCTCAGTTCATATTGGAAGTAAGTAAGTCGTAAATTTACCTCTTGGCACGTGAATAAATACCCACGGCAACACTCACTAATGGCATCACGGAAAGCAATACGTGATCATTATATATATTAAATTTATTGGGCCATCGATTACGAGTAAACTTGTCATCGTTGTAAATTTTATCCCGTCGGTTTGGCTAACTTATGCATGTTTATGGCACTGAACGATTATATATTTCACTATAAAAAAACCATCCATTGACCTAATAATAATTGTTCATCGATACTGAAGCAGAGTACATTATCTTCTGTCAAGTTTGACGTCATGCACGGTTTGAATGTGATGCTTTGAAGAAGAACTCTTTATGAAGTGGATTTTTTGAAAGAAGCATTGTTTACATTTGGAGTACGATAAAATTAAAACGGTTAAATGAAGCTTATGTATGTATGAATATTACGGAAAACCTACGGGTATCTTCAGCTCCACCTAGGCCATGTAATTTTTCGAGTATCAGATCTTCCTGGGAAACCATAAGCAGCATAGGGAAAGGAACTGGCCCCCCTACACTGATGTGTGAATCACACACGCCGTCGGGCTTAGTGATCTCTATCATTAACTTTGAAACCGACCATCGGGTTGATAGCTGTTAGGTTATAAATAAAAATAAATTATATGTAGTGTGCGTGTGTGCGTTTATAATGGCACCCCCCCTCCTTAAATGTTATCTAGAGCCTCTTCTCATGTGAAATGTATTTATAATGAAAGATGTGGGAAGTGCTAAATTCGATTATGAAAATACATACTTTATTTCCAACACGACATGTCTTTTCTGTGAATACAGAGGACCTAATGCAAAAAGAATCATGCTTTGAAAGACTGACTTTAGAAATAGTATCAAGCAGTAGAGCGGACGAATTCTAGATGACATTTTTTTCTGTATCTCTAAGAGACCGTAATCATTGGTATCAAAGTAGAGGATAATATTTCACTCGACCTATTATTTGTTGGAATATGTTTAAACGTACATAATGGCATCATCGGTATTTTATCAATAAAAGATTGTTCATCAACCGTTCCTTTCAACTACTGCAAACCACATATCGCGCGAAACCCTAAACTCGGTTTACCCCACATCTTCTTCTTACTTCCCCCATATTCTCTTCCACTCCTTACACGTATTCCGTCCATGAAGTCTATTATCTTCCTCCCTCTTCCCCGCTTACCTGATATCCTCCTAACTATTTCCACATTATAACACCTATAATGTATATCTATTCTTTTGGCAGGAAGAATTTTTTCCTGACATGTTTGTACATACGATATTGATTGAATTGAGCTTTTACGGCTAGTAGTATTGAATGAATGAAAAACTCCAATAGCCGTAGACAGTTTACCTTCTTAGGTAAACTGTTAACAGCTATTGAAGTTTTTCATTTATTCAGTGTTTGTATTTATTTATTTATATTGTTTATTTATATTGTTTATTTACATTGTTTATTTACATTGTTTATTTATTTGTTTGTTTATTTATTTATTTTATTATTTATTTATTTATTTAAAAACATTATTCACGTGCTGCAGTAGCGCCAATTTACAGTGATAAATATAACAAACATGAAAGAGGACAAAATACAATAACAGCATAACAATGAACGGCGAGAACCGAACATGTACAGGAAAAAAAATTAATTTGTTGAAAGGTGGGATAAAGCTTGGGTGGTAAAATTGTTGCATGATAAATTAAAAGGATCGACAGCGTGAGGGAGTGAATTTGAAGGGATGAGAGGCGGAATACAGGTGAGCGCTTGGTGAGAGATATTCTAGGAATAGGCAGATGGAGTAGGTAGTGGGTGCGGGTGGATCGGGTTGGTATCCTGAAGTTGAAGAGAGAGAGAGAGCAGTTCAGGGCAATCAATAGTCGAGTTTAGGGTGTTGTGGAGGAGTTTTAAATCAGCTTTAAGTCAACGGTTTTGGGGACTAGAAATGGATAAAGTAGACAAAACAGCATTTGAGGACATATTACGGAAATTTAAATGTATATTATTCATATCATTATTTAACCGATTCACAATCATTTACTTTTTCCGTTCAAAACCACGTTCCATATCAAAGTTTCAACGAGCTTTTTCTTGACATCCTCGCTCAACTTCTCTGTCATCAATTCCTTCTTCCTTGTGAAAGCTTCTTTGCCTAAAGTAATTCTTTTCCTTGCGTCCCTATTACTTTGACCATTTTGGTCCAAAACACTTCCTGGATACGTAAATATTACTAATTTAAACTTAAGTCCTCTGGTGCAAGGAAATCTGTTTTTACAAATCGCTAGGAAAATAAATACTAATTACTCTCTCCACAATCATCCTGCCTTTATCCTTTGATATTTGGTTGATACACATGAGGCTTTGAATCATCCGCTGCCACACTCCCTGTTGTTGCCTTCCACATTTTTATACTACCATGTAAGGCAGAGCAAAGTTTAAGGAACTACGGACCTTGTGACACTGCTGAACTACGGACCATCCTCCCTAGATTCATTTACTTCGTGCATAAAATGGGAGGGAAGATTTTGTGTCGTCGGATTTGAAGTATAATTAATGAGGTATAAATAATTTCTTTAATATTTTAAATTTTTACATAAAAATTTATGTTTATAGCCCGCTCGATAGGTGTTTAAAATTGGTGTATCGATTTTTGAAATAAAAAAAAGCCAAGTGGCATTTCATAAAATAAAATTTCATATTTCCATAAAGTTAAAATATATTAGGATTATTCAAGTGAAAACCGAACGCCTGCCACAAAAACCAATCCCCACACCAACAAGAATGGCATAACTCAACCACAGCGTGCGCCTTAGAATTGTCGCTATCTAGTTCTCCTACCATGGCGATAGCAGTAGCGATACGTAAATATCTAGATTCTAGCTTTTAGCAGACTGTGTATTATGGCGAATGTTCAGTTTTCAATTGGCTGTCCCTAGTAATTCACATTTTATCTAAAAAATAATCAGCGTCAGAACCTGTGCATGATTGGAACTAGTTTCAGGGTGATTCTGCAACCGGGTAGGGTCGATGAAAGACTGGAATAAAGAGGGAACACAAATTTTTACCTCATTTTCATATTTGAGGGTATCATTAAAATAAAACGTCACTTTTTAAACCAGTTTCTGTTAATTTTCCACCTAGACAAGATAAACGATGCGAAGAATTGATTATTTAAAATTCAAATTAATCAAAATCCCACCTCTGTAATTCATTTATTTGATATTACAAGCTGCAAACGAATAACGGCTATTCAGCAATATGTTAGAGTATATATTTTCCCGAGAATTCTCTCTGGTGGAATCTAAACCTTCTCTGGAATCGAACTCGGGTCACATCCTTGAAATTTTGTGGTGTTTTTTTGCTTGTTTCGGTATCACCTGCACAACCTGTGAAAATTTCAGCTTTTATGTACGTCTTTACGTTATATAGAATTATAGACGGTTGGTAATTCAGAATGTGCATCTTTATGTGAGTGTTAGTAGGAAAGCGAATGTCAAACACAACCCCCGCGAAAGAATGTCCATGTTAGCCGCTAAGCAGGAACACGAACGCCGGGCGTCCGTATGGTGGGAGTGGGAGAGAGGCGGGGGTGGAAGAGGAGGAGAAGTATTTTCGGTGGACTTCATTCCATTCGCTGCTCCCGGGTCGTTGCCTGCGCCTTTGTGTGCATGTGTGTGTGTGTGTGTGCGTGCGCGCATGTCTGTTGCATTTTCCACCCCAGACGTTGTCACAACGCTGGCGTGGGCGAGGGGCATGCATGCGGGTTTTCAAGAATGTCATCCCCTCACCTCTCTGGAGCGTGCAGTGAGCGCGCCCAAGGGATCTCTCGGCGGGAGAAGGGGCGGAAGACACCCGCGTGCCTATCTGCGCCCCCCGTGATGCCAACTGTCTCTTAGCCGGCGCCAACTCCAGATGCGACCGGAACGCTATATATACGCACTCATACATTTTCGTTGATATATATAGAATATATATATATATATATATATATATACATATATATATATATTTATATATATAAACACTGATATAGATTTTTAAAAGGCAAAAACACAAAGAGAGGACACTCACATATGTTTTGTAGTTTTGACGTTTCGATGGCACGGCCGTCATCATCAAACAAATGGCACTGCACTGCAATGGGCACGCCAATGGCTCCTGCATACGCCAATCTTTATATGGAAAAACTTGAACATACCTTTCTCCGCCAAAAAACCCTTAAACCACTCTCTGGGCCCGCTACATTGATGGCATTTTCCTTCTTTGATCCCACGGAAACTTTATCCTCCTCCGTTTCCAATCTTTCCCCTCTCCCATCCTTCTCGGTATCTCTCCCTTCATTTATATCTGATTCGAATATTACTTTCGTAGACATGGATATTCCCCTCCAGAACAACAAATGTAACACCTCAGTTCACATTAAACCGACCAACAACCAAGAATACCTTCAATTCAATAGCTGCCACCCATCACATACTAAACGCTCCATTACTTACTCATTCTCAGTCTGTGGTCTCCGTCTCTGCATTAACACCCCCTCCCGATAGAAATACAGCTACATGACTCTCACAGGAAACGTGGGTACCCTGAAAAACTAATGAACAGTAAAATTCTCAAACCGCCAACCCAATACACTCCTCTCCCCAAACCAAACCACCCAAAATGCCCAAATCTTATCACCACTTTCTTCCCCAGAACACACAAAATTAAAAATTTAATCCGTGACCTCTTCCCAATTATTAATAACAGTCAGTCCACATCCCTTTTATTCCCACATTGCCCCTCCGTTTCCCTTAAACGCCCATCGAACTTGCAAAACATCTTCAAGTCGACAAGACCACCTGCGGGTACCCCTGTCTCTTCTCCGCCCCTGTCCGTAACATACTATATAACCGCCCACACTAAATGCTGCCTTCTCCTTCGACCCGCCACCTCCGTAACAACCAAATTCCAACCGAATATCTATTCCTTTACCACCTGCACTTCAAAAAACATTAATTAATTCCTCTCCTACGTACTTTTCCTTACATATAACTTCCTATGTACCGCAAAATATCCACCCTTCCTTTTTAAACTTTCCATAACCTCGCAATACATTTTCCAAAACGGTTATTTCGCTCTGCTTATTTCCCGCCTCAGTTTATCAAGTAACTATTTGTACTTTCTTCTACCAAACTCTGTTTTAATATTCTTATATCCTAAATCTAGAATTGTCTAACTGGTATCTCTCTGAATCATGGGGTATTCTTCATACAAAGCTATGCCCATTGTGGTGTTTAAAACAAGTTTTAGTTATGATTAAACCCTGTCTCCTATCGGTCGCAACTTACATCTAGCCGCAATCATTCCTTGTTTTTGATTTCTAATCGTAGACCCACTTTTACTTCACCACTTCTATCACTTCCTTCTCCTACCGTCGCGCTCCTATCCCCAATCACTATCAAATACAGGGTCGCACCCAAAAGTGGTAGGACTGATTTTTTACAAGAATTTTATTGACGATATACTTACATCGACTTAATTATCTTCAAAGTATGCTCCTTGAGCTGCTACACACTTAGTATAACGTTGCTCCCATTCCCCGTACGCCCGCTGGAAATTTTCTTTGCGGATGCCGTTGATGACCCTCGTCGAAGCCTCTTGAACGGCCTTTATCGAGTCAAAACGTCGTCCCTTGAGCTGTCCTTTCATCGGGGGGAAGAAGAAGAAGTCTGGTGGTGCCAGATCGGGAGAATAGGCCGAGTGCGGCAACGTGGCAACGCCGTATTTGGCCAGGAGCTGTCTGACGACGAGCGCGCCATCGCAGAATTTTCGGCACCATCTTGGCGCACACCATGCGCATGGCCAAATCCTGTGAAATAATGCGTTGGACGTTGGATGCAGACAGACCCAACTGATCTGCAATTTCTTTACTGGTTAAGCGTCGGTCTGTGTTCAGCAGTGTCCTCACTCTGTCCACATTCGTGTCGGTTCTTGCCGTCGACGGCCGTCCGGAGCGATGGTCGTCTTCAACGAGCTCCCTACACTCTTTAAACAACTTGTGCCACTCAAATACTGTGGAAAGGCTTAAGGCAGTGTCCCCATAAGCCTGCTTGATCATATCGAGGGTCTCAGTAGCCGTCTTCCCGAGTTTCGCACAAAACTTCACGGAATAACGTTGCTCTAAATTCAGATTCATTTTGTTTTTCGACGCGGACAAAAAACTTGCTTCACTAAAAACGGTGTCCTCACTCAACGACAGCCCGCAGGCAACTGAGGAGGGTGTCGGTCTGTTGCTAAGAGCCCCCTCCACCTTACCCTGCCAAGCAGACCCCCCTCCACCGCTCCGTTCGCGCCAGAGAAAATCAGTCCTACCACTTTTGGGTGCGACCCTGTATTTTCCTCCAGGAACACTCGCAATATGCCCTCTAAGTGATCTTACTCGGCCGGAAGACTTCGTCAAGTTAGCGTTAGTTCCAACTCCAAAAAAATTAATTGATGCATGTCTGGACTAATGTCTGGACTACAGAGCAGAACGCGATAAATTATAGCAGCATTTGTCCATTCAAAACCTACCTTGACCGGTATATTACCGCTGATAATAATAATAATAATAATAATAATAATAATAATAATAATAACTGATTGAATACTCTATCGACTTCTTCCTCCCCATGATAGATAGGTGGCATATGTACCTGAACGATGGCCAAGTTCGTTGATTTGGGTCTGATTTTTACTAATAGTATTTTATCAGTTGCATGCTCTACGATATACTATATTTACTAGGCTTCATCCTAAATATTTATTCGGTATTATTTCCACCCGCCGGAGGATATCTTCTTCTTCGCTGGATACTAGAACCTTGTAACTGGCGCTCCAGCAATCTCCAACATTCTTCCATCTCATCTCGCACAGTCCCAAAATGCCTATTTCTCCCATCGTAATATCATGTTCTATATTCTCTTATTTTTCATGTCCTCGGTATATTCCTAATATTCTAAGTTCCTATTCTAATTCGGTCGTTTTCTTCGTCTTCTGTGCTGCAGCAGTCGCTTCCGCCGTGCAAGGATTTCGTGTGATGACGACCTAACCCCCTTCCCCCCCCCCCACTGCCGGGCACGACCCACGACCGATTGAGCCGAGTCCCGTAGTTACCAGAACTCATTTTCATTACGGTGTTCACCCTCAAATTCTTTGGATAAATAATTGATTGCCTTCTTCAATAGGGCTTTTAATTTAAAATCATCACGCAATTGGCTGCATCACTGGGGCAAGACGCCATTGCAGTTGCCTCACTGAGGGACAGACATTACGTGGACTGCCTTTCTTCTGATTTCTACCCTTCCAACATTCTGGTATGGGTGATCCTATAAGGAGCAAATGTCATTGTTGCCGCCAGTATAGCTCTAGGGGTTATCAGAGGGCACAAGCCCTTCCATCACGTCAAGGGGTGGAGGGGCTTCCATGTGGATGGGGTGAGGGATTATACACATTGTAATGGAAAAATAATGAGTGTTTTAAGTGTGAAAGGCATATATACAAGATGAATCTAACGCAAATGATTTATAAGACCGTCTGTACTTGGGTATTCTTAGAGTTACGAGTGAAGTCACATCGGAATTCTCCCTATGGTGCCAAATCCCCCATCCTCTCTCTGTCTGAGACGCTTTGAACCGTTGATCTTCAAGGAGTTCGTAATACTAGGAAAATTTGGCAGGGGCACTTGACTAATTGAGTAAAAACCGTAATGTCTACAAAAAAATGTACTGCGTGATTCTCATTTAAGAGCGTATAGGTTATAAATAATAATCTGTAAGTGGCCACGAGCTAGTTATATTGGTTTTAAAAATTTCGTCTTTTCTAACTCATTCTGCGATGGTTGAAGATCTTAGGAATGTATGGCATCGAGGAAGTTTGTCAACTCTCCCTAATTGAGTGAAAATCGTGATTTCAAAAAAAATCCGTCACCGATGTCACTCTAAACTTAGGGCGCGCAGCGTATGAACTAATATAAGTTACGAATAAATGCGCTGAGCACATTTTACTTATGGTTAGACTGAGCACTTTCAAGTTTTTAATAAGTAGTACTTGAGCCTATACTTCATACAGAATCAACGTGTGGATGGTACGGTTTCATTTAATATAGTGCCAAAGATACGAATTAGGAATGGGATAAATTGTTAGAAATATGGACGGCGAACACTGGCTGATTAGGCCTTCATGCCGTCGTATCGAACAACAAGGGCTTCTAATAAAAATAATCGTCCTCCAGTACTAATACTCTTAATAAGCATTTAATATGGAGGGTATGCTCTTTAAAAAAGGTTCCAGACATTTTCTGCTCGACACATTTGAAATCATCATTATGTACTGCCCATAAATTACGTAACGATTTAAGTGGAAATAGTTTCCATATCCCTTTATTCTCCATGTATGAGGTTGAAGGGAACTATGGAGTGGTGTTATATGTATTATAAGCAGAGCCTTTACGCCTATAGGTAAATCCTATAAGGGTAAAACCCTTATAGGATTTACCTAAATACCTTATAAGTAAACCTTGGAACCCCGCTCACATCCGTCTAGCAAAGGAATTCTAGAGGGTTTCATCATGGTTACTTTTAAATATGTTTATTAACCCCGTAAGAGATGGAGAACACGGAAAAGGTCAGCCAAATTTTTCGGTCCTTGCCTCTTCGCTCATTTCTACAATCCATACGTTATGCATGAAACATGGAACAAAAACGCAACAGTACCAGAAACAAAGTCAGCGTATTCAAAAGCGGAGTGAAGAAGAGGTAAAAGTCTTAGTAAAAAATATGGGATGCGAAATAGTTAGAGATCAATTATTGTTTCCTTATTCAAAATGAAATGTAATAATTAAAAGCACAAGATAGGATTACTAAGAAAATTAATAGGAGGCAGGAAAGATGGATGAAGAACATTCTGATCGGCAATGAGATGTTGAAGACTGTGATAGAGAGGAGAACGTTAGGGAAACGAAGAAGAGGAAGGAATAGGATAGGGATGTTGGACGAAATGAAGGGCGCATAGGAATACATGGAATTGAAGAAAGACTTAGTGAACATAGCGCTCGATTTCAGTTTGTGTCTTTTGTTGATAGGGGAAAGTACATTCATTGTGGTACAGTTTTTTCTACTGTGTCCAAAACCTACATTAACCGGAGAATACCTACGTTATAATAATAATAAGTTGGATGAAAGGTTGTGTTTTGTAGGGTGATTCATTCAACACCTACCTTAACTGCTAGATTACAGATATAATACAAAATAAGCACAGCACAGTCCTTACGTACATAACTTAAGTCCCCAAGAACCATTAGGCTAGTCAAGAGGTGCTCAGTCGTGGGTGCTTTGTTTTTTGTTACATATGTATCAAAGAATTAAAAGTTATTTTATAAAACTCTCGTTGAATATCCTTAACATTGTTAAGTATTCTAAAATGTTTATGGATTAATTTGTACTGATTATATGACATTCAAAATGTTTGATACTTCCACAGCGTCTTTTATAACTGTAAGTGAGAAATGCATTGGGAAAATCAGGTTATTCATAATACCTTGCAAGTGTACTCATTGCATGTTGCGGTACATTGTGTTCTTTGTAATTACTTTTTTTTTAATTTCAGTATCAGTACAAATAAAACAAATTCATTGACTGATAGCAAATTTAGGAATTATAAAGGCATAAATACTCAGAAACACAAAGAAAGTGTCTTTTCTTTGTGTTTCTGAGGCAGGCTCACCACCTGCGAGCACCCCCGTCTCTTCCCCGCCCCTATCCTTGCCATGCAACCGCCCACGCTTCAAATGCAGCCATCTTCTATGACCCTCCACCTCCCTTACTACTAGCTCCCAATCCGACGCCACCTACACCTCAAAAAACATTTTATATCGCCTCTCCTGTAACTTCTGCCCTGCCTTCTACGTCGGCGCATTCTTGACCACCCTTTCTCTCCGCATGAATAACCACGGCTATTCTAACAAATCGTCCACCTTCCTTAATTGTCCAATCCCTACTCTCACTGCTTCCCACAACCAATCTTTCGATGACTGCTTCTCCGTTTCGGTGATTGAAACCCTTCCCAAAACTGCAAGTATCATAGAGGTGAGAACCCGCGAGATGGCGCGTATCTGGGTGTGCCAGTCATTTAAACCGCCCGGACTGAACCACGCCCCCTGAATGCATTCAGTAGCTGCCGACATATCCCCTCTCACCCCCTTGTTCATTTCCAATTGGTCCCCTACCTCTCCTTCCCTCAACCTTCCCTCACCCTTCCCCCACACGTCCTCTCTTTGCTCTTACCTCAAAACATCGGGTATATATATATATATATATATATATATATATATATATATATATATATTTATTTATTTATTTATTTATTTATTTATTTATATATATATATATATTTATATATATATATATATACATATATATATATATATTTTTTTTAGGTAATCTACCGGTTAAGGTAGGTTTTTGGATGGACACAACTACCAAACAACTATTTTATTACTCCTAACAAAACACAAAATCCATCATCCTACTCTATATCAGGTCCCTCTTCATCTCTGAGTACTTTCTTCCTCCCTTCATCTCGTCCAACATCCCTATCCTGCTCCTTCCCTTTCCTCTTTTGCCCAACATTCTACCCTCTATCACAGTCTTCAACATCCCACTGCCGGTCAATACCCCCTTCATCCACTTTTCCTGCCTCCATAGGATTGCTCCCAACAAACCCCTCTTTTCGCCCACCATACCAAGTACTTCTTCATTTGTTTTCTTCTCTGTCCATTTCACCTTCTCCATTCTTCTCCACACCCACATTTCAAAAGCCTCCAATCTACGTCTATCCTCCTGCTTCAATGACCACGTTTCCGCACCGTATATAGCTACGCTCCATATCAAAGTTTTACGAGTCTCTTCTTAACATCCTTACTCAAAGTCCCTGTCATCAACTCCCTCCTCCTTGTGAAAGCCTCTTTGCCTAGCGCAATTCTTCTCCTTACGTCCCTACTACTTTGACCGTGTTGGTCCAAAACACTACCGAGATACGTAAACTGTTCTACCTGCTCTATTTTTTGCCCACCTATTTTAATGTTAAGCTTGGCCTTTTTCTTTCTAGAAAATCGCATAACCTTTGTTTTCTTAATATTGATTCTCATCCCATACCTGTCGCACTGAATTTCCAATTCACTAAGCAATGCTTGCAGCCCCTTGGCTGACTGACAAACTAAAGCTTGGTCATCAGCAAACCTAACTGATTTTACGAATTCCCCGCCCACTTTCATTCCTACCTCGAGTCCTTCCCATGCCTCTTTGATCATTTCCTCCGCATACAGGTTGAACAGCAACGGTGATAATGGGCAACCCTGCCTCACACCCCTTCCTAACACTACCCATCCTGACTCCCCGTTTCCCACCCGCACCTGAGCAGTCTGAGACATGTACAGGTTGCGGATTAGCCTCCTTTCCCTCCAATCTATTCCTATTTTCTGCAATATACTCATTAGTTTTTCCCAATTCACTCTATCAAACGCTTTTTCGAAATCTACGAAACAGGCAAATACCTCCTGGTTGTGTTCTATATTCCTCTCGATTAATAATCTCATTACTGCAATGGCATCACGCGTACCTCTCCCCTTCCTAAACCCAAACTGATCATCCCCTAGGTAATCATTTGCCCTACTCTCTATCCTTTTGTTTATGATACTGAGAACAACTTTAGCTGCGTGGGATATCAAACTAATTGTCCTATAGTCCTCACATGACGTGGCCTTTACCTTTTTCGGATTAGGAACTAAAACTGATCTCACAAAGTCTTTCGGCCAGATTCCCTCCTCATAAATACTACGGACCAGCCCATATAGCCTCTTCCTCCCACATTTTCCTAAGCATTTTAAAAGTTCCACGGGAATGTTATCTACCCCCACGGCCTTATTTAGTTTCATCTCCCTTAATGCCCTTTCTATCTCATTGTCTAGTATGCCTGGACCTAAGCTGTCTTCCTCTACGTCATTTTCTTTTTCAATGTCTAACTTTGTTGGTCTGAGTTCTTTACTACACAGTTCTTCTATATACTCCTTCCATTTCTCTTGGATCTTTCCTGCGTCAACTATTACCTTACCCGCCTTATCTCTAACTGTTATCATAGCTCTTCCTTTCTTACTTCCCGATAACGATTTAACTTTGCTGTACAGCGCACCGATTTCACCCTTTCTCTGCAGACTTTCCATATCCTCGCACTGCGTCTTCCACCATGCTTCTTTTATTGTTCAATTCTTTGTACTTCATTTTGCCTAATTCTGTATTTATATTTTTCCATTTTCGCCGCTCATCTATCTTTGTAATCATCTCATCCGTGATCCATGGTTTCCTAGTCCTTTTAGCGTTAACGGTTCCAATAGTGTCTCTTGCGGCTTTAAACAACCCTTTCTTGATCATTTCACATTTTTCTTCGATAGTACAAAGCCCTTTACCATCCTCCATGATTTTCTCTACCGCCTGTTTGTATTCCTTCCTTTTCAACCCATTTAATGCTTCCACATTCCATTTTCGAACTCGCCGCCCCTGCCTTATCTTTTTGAAACGTACGCTACATTTCATAACAACTAAATTGTTGTCTGAGTCCGCATCCGCTCCCGGGAAGCTGTGGGAATTTATCACACTGTTCCTAAACCTGTGTCTAACCAGGATATAATCTAGCTGATACCTTTCTGAGTCACCTGGCATTTTCCATGTATACCTGCGTCTTTTGTGGTGTCTAAACCAAGTGTTGGTGATGACTAACCCATGTCTCCTGCAGAACTCAACTGCTTTCTCCCCGCGTTCATTCCTCGTGCCTAAACCGTAGTCCCCCACCTCATCACCATCTCTTCCTTCGCCTACCGTCGCATTCCAATCCCCCATCACAATCAAATGTTTCCCTGCAGGAACACACGCGATCATGTCCTCTAACTGATCGTATATCCTATCGACCTCTTCTTCCTTATGGTTGCTCGGTGGCATGTATACCTGAATAATAACTAAGTTCGTCGGTTCTGCCTTTATCTCCACTAGTAGTATTCTATCCGTTTCCTGCTCTATGTTGACTACGCTTCTTCCTACCTCTTCATTTAATACTATGGCAACCCCTCGTTGGCTCTCGTCCCCACCGCTGTATATTATTCTATACTTATCACTCCAGTAATCCCCGCTATCTTTCCATCTCACCTCGCATAGACCTAAAATATCTACATTTCCCCTTTCCATCTCTCGCTTAACATTCTCCAATTTCCCTGTCCTCATCATTGTCCTAACGTTCCACGTTCCTATTCTAACTAATTTGGTCTTCTTCTCCTGCGTCTTCTGTCCTGCTGCTGCTGGTTTTCCCTTGCAAGGGTTTCGTGGGATGACGACCGCGGAAGCCTTGCCTCCCCCGCTGCCGGGCACGACACACGGCCGATTGGGCCGAGCCCCGTGGTTGCCAGGACTCAAAATATCTCTATTGTCCATCATGTTAATCTTGGGAATGATAATTGAGGTGGTTTCCCGTTGCCTTCCTCAATAGTGTTTTTTACGTGACACCATCACTTACTGGCCGCCCCACTGGGGTCAGACGCCATTGCAGCCGCCTCACTGAGGAACAGACGCTGCGTGGACTACCTTTCGTCTGGCTCCTAACCTTCGACCTATCTGGCATGGGTGACCCTACCAGGAGCAATTTTTATTACTCCCGCCAGCACAGCTCTAGGGGTCATCGGAACGCACAAGCCCTTCCACCACGTCAAGGTTGTAGTCCGGGGAGGGATATATATATATATATATATATATATATATATATATATATATATATATATATATATATATATATATATATATGTATATACACATATATATATATATATGTACTCGTATAAATATGTTTGTACGTATTTTTGCATAAAGGTTTAAATGTGCTAGTACAATATATATATTCTTACATATATAGCATACAATACGTAAACAAATACATCATACACATATGCTTGTATTTGTTTACAATTGCAACATCATATTTCATTTGTTCATTTTATATAGGGCTTTTTATAAATGACAATGGCTTACCTTTAAGATATATTTGCGTACATAATTGGCCACCTTAGCAACATTTTATTTAGGATACCTGTTAAAAACGAGTGAATTAATGCTATCGATCTGTCTGGGAGTAGTAGTGGAAATTATAAACAGTGCGTGGTAGGGCAGCACTTTGTTGTTGATCCCTTCTGGGCAAGTAATCGGTTAAAGACTATTTTACTGAAGCACATTAACGCTGGGTCGTTTGAGGTGCCATCCTGCGCGGCGTGGCGAAATCAAAGGGCGCCTTTCCCAAGAGGGATGTGGTCGTAGGAGGCGTATTATAATCGGCGCACGCTTTCGGACGCCGAGAGATTTCTCTCTTTATCTGCGATCGCGGAAGGAAAGTTGCGATTGATTTTTATACCCTTGTATTCATGTAGGAGTGGGGAATACTTAAAATAGTACCACAAGGAGACGTATTAAGGCCATTGGCCTTCCCTTAAATGCTACAGTCATCAAAATTGGCATTTTGTGCATTTGCACATTTCGATTCCCCTATTAATAGATCACAGCGTATGTATGCATTTGATCGTTCGCTTGCCAGTTAGCGTTAAAATCTCATCTCAAGCGTACTGAAAATTGACTATGAACGAGCCATGCATTAGGCGGAAAGCTCGGCAGGATCTTTCAGCAACCGTGTGATCCGCACTGGGAAGCAAATATCAGCTTGGATTTTACGACCTCGTTAATTCACCGCGGAAATGCACGGCTGCATCTCCTCGCCGACTATCGAGTCGTAACTCGAGCGGGGACCTCTTTTAATGTGAAGGGAGTGCGGTTTTCTCAGTTGGTCGAAATGGCGTTGCGAAAGCGGAAATCAAACGTCTTGACTTCCTCTGGACGACTTTTGTCAGGAGAGGAGATGTTGCAACTGGAAGTAAATGGGTAGGGGCTGGCGCCCATCCCTCAGGCGCCACCCCATTCCCATCTGCTTCCAGTTGCAACATGTCTTCCTCCGGAAAGGACGACTGCGTGGGTGGTACTGACCCATAATCCCCACTGGACCAATCAGTTCGAATGCGTCCGTCTGATGCAAGAAACTGGTGTTATATTATTTATATTATTTTTATTCAAGGGAGAAAAATGACTATGTAGATCCAAATTCCGTGCAAATGGGTGTGGGCAAATTATGGTTAAATTAGGATGTATACGATGTGGGCATGAATGGTTCATGAAACAATGGGGAATGAAGCATCCATTATGGATAAGAATGAGATAAGCCCGTTCCGCTACTTTAGTCGTGTCGTGAGAATTGATAAGAGGCGAATCACGAAATAGGTAATTGAGAGGGAAATGAATGCTTTATGAGGAAGGGGTAGACCGGGAAAGTCATGGAAGGTCGAAGGGGATCTTAAGATAAGGAATATCAAAGATTGTCTGGAACAAAGAATTATCAGTGAAACAATGTACTAAAAACACTGAATGAGAAAACTTCGGATCCAACGTATATTTACGTAGTAAATGAAAAAATATGTAACCAATACAGTTAACCTACCATAACGTTAAACAATTCAGTAATCATGAATTTTCCCGAAGTTCAATCTAAGACCATTTAATTCAATGTAGGATTGTGTCAGAGGTGAATGAAGAATGCAAGAACGGGACAATATGGAGAAATTAGCGAACGAAATAATCCCCCTGAAAAAACAACAAGCTTTTTGATTTTGCGTAACCCCGAAAGGAAACGGGGCAAAGGGTATTCTCAGCAATTGATAATATTCTGCATATGCTCCCGAATTTAATGTAGTTGAATACGTAATAACGATGTTAAGTTGTAATAACGGTAATGCATTATAATTTTTTTTGTGAAAAAATACCAAGTTAAATTACTCAGTGACCGTGATAACTGTATGAGATTGTATTTTTATCACCAACAATGCCAAAGAAAATTCTAAATTATTAAAAAAACCATCATTTCATCACTTTTTTCTTCCCCACTCCACGTCCATCTATAAATAAACAAGAAATATTATAGTCGAAAGCTCTCAGGAAACAATACAAGTACCCAAAACATATTTTGAAGAGCAATATTGTCTGTAGGCATGAGTTAAGGAATTAAATTAAATTTCTTCGACAAGATATCAATCTACGATGACGAGAGAATAGCTCGCAGTTTTTAGCGCAAAAAAATTATTGCTACAGCTGTTTCGATACTCGACCACAACGTTTTTGAGTAAGCCCTTTCTTTCGTCTGAGTCGGTTTGTTTAGTAATTGTGTAAAAGCATCAAAACCCTTAAAATATCAAGAGAGAAAACGCGAGCATTTTTCTTGCCATGACGAAGAAATTCTACCACACCATACCTGACCCAGTAGTGTGGGTACAATAAATAGATGGAATCATATCTGATAAATAGTATCTTAATTATTACTAACTTTTCAGGAGAGACGTTTTTTCATAAATTTACATAATATTTGTTCCTTATTTCTGGTATGTGAGCTAAATTTTTTGTTGTACTTTTAGTCATAGGACTTCAAACTTTAATACATAATTTAGCGAATGCATAAAGCCTGTGGGAAGCAAAATAGTAGTTAACTTTCCACTTGACCAAAACTTTGGCTTCAGTCTAACTAATCTCCAGACACAAAGCATGCCCGTTGCTTGGAAGAGGAATCATTCCTCAAGAGATGACGGCTTCGGTCAAAATTGGGCAGGTATGTTTTTCTCCGCTCACTGATTACTTAAATACTCAAGGAGGAAGTCCTAGATGTACGGCTTATGAGAAAAACGCTTTTTTATATTAAAAAAAATAGTTGATAGTTTTGCTTACGCTGGCGATTTGACATCACGTCAATACATTGAGACATCAGACATTAATGCAAAGGTTGTGATCATGTAATATAGTTGAAACCCACAAGGGAAAAAATTTGTTTCTTCATTATTTTGCGTTCGTTTTGTGGGGGAGTCTTTGTTGTCATCAATTCTGTAATTATTGAAAATATTCTATCTTCCTGGGGATCAATATGTCCTTCATGCTTCACCATTCATGTTTTTTATCACCGAAAATAAGAAAATATACCCTCGGCTTTGTCTCTACATATCAATTTTTATTTCGTTCCGCCAATTCAGAGTATCACGACTTAGTAAAAGGTTAAGGAAACACTTAACGCATAATAGTTGCAGAGTGAATTATATAAAAACATTTTAATATAATTTCGAAGAATCAGCTACTGGAACCACTATAATTCTATTAAGCTACCATCAAAAAATCTGGACCAATCTTTTTTTTTTGCTCTTTCCATAATTTTCGCCATTTCGAATCATGGAAAGGAAGGATTGAAAATTAATATAGAAATTTAATGAAAAAAATACAGCAAGAAAACTTCCGCGAAAAAAAACTATTTGATAAAAACATCCTCCCCTTGCTGGTGCACTCTTCTACGTCAGGCCCAGGTAATATGACGGGAGAACTCCGGGGTATTCAGGGCAGTGTAGGAAATGCAATTTTCGCGATCCTTCCCCTTTTCCCAGGAGAGGCAGGTGGCAGGGTCATTCTCTCCCGACTCCGCGATGACACCGACGTGGAAGGCGAAGGCATCCTCGCTCCCAAACTTCACTTAATGTGGGGGTTGGTGGCGCATGTGTGCGCTTTTGCCCACGCGACGTGGGACGTAATCATGAGGGAATGAGACAAGAGGGGCTCTTCATTAGGGGCAAGGACGCACTGCGATGCGACATTTTTTTTCCTTCCTCTCCGCACTCATTGTCACGGCGCCACGGTCGTAACGCGCGCGCGAAAGATCCGCTGCAGGGAATAAAATGCATAAATTAATTACCGAGCTCTCTTTAAAAGGGGCGAATGCAATTCTTCAGGCGCATGACTGCTAGGGAAAAGTGCACGGGAATCGTATCCTCTGTCAGGGATGCAGCTAAAAATTAATTAACATACTATTCTTCCATTGGGCTCTCAACCTGTTTCGACTTTAAAATTCTTGGGACTCTCGTCTTTTCCTCAGTCTTCCCACATTTCTTTCACTACTAGGTTTGTATTGATGAACTTCTCTTGGAAATCTTCCTTCTTCAATTCGTTTCTTATGGAAATTCCATTTTCTTCTTTTTTTCATCTTTTTCTATTATTTTCTATTTGGTTCTTCCATAATGTCTGTATTCCTTTGTCAGTCTTGTCTGGTGCAGCCTTTTCATTGGCATTGATTTCATTTATTCTACTTAAGCCCTGATTTTGTCTTTCCTCTTCTGTATCCAACATTCAGAAGCAAAGAGGAGTGTCGGGACTGACTTAAATTAATAGAAGTTTAAATATTTCTCCTTTCTTGTTTTTCGTTTTGCTGTTCTTTTTATTTTTCGACAAATTATTTTATGAGTATACAATTTATTGCCTAGATCATTTTCTTCGTCTTCTGTAATGTCATTCTTCAACTATTGAAATTTGATACTATTTATTTCTGTGGTTGTTATCATTAATTTGGTTCTCACTGGCTCAAATCCTAGAAATGGCAATGCTCTTGTCTTTTTTTGTGATAGAGTAATATATTAAAGACTGCAGAAGTTATGAATTTGAAAGATTGACTTTGGTTTATTCTTTTTTTTATTTTGAATGATGGCATGGTCATCATGGAAACAGTCGAGTATTAATTGTTGTTTTAAGTTTGATTCTTTTTCCGGGTTTGACAGTGACTTTCCAGTTTCTGACTGAACCATCTACTCGTTAAATAGGGTTTGGGATGTACTAGATTCTTGACTCACTCCTTGTATTGTTAAATTGAAAAACTAATGAATGAATCTGGAGTCTAACTTTAGTGTAACTTAGTGTAACTTTAGTGTAACTTAGTGTAACTTAGTGTAACTTTAGTGTAACTTGGTGTACCTTAGTGTAACTTAGTGTAACTTGTGTAACACTCTGAAAACAGCTTTGAGATTGCCGCACACAAGTTGCGGAGTTGGATTTCTCCAAGACTTCCCTTAGTGGGCATTTTGCTTGATGTATATCGGTTGAAGTAGCGTTCATTGTTCTGACATTTCTAATGCAAACTCTTTGGTATACTCCTTGAAATAAAGGCCACGACGGGTCAAAACATGTCAAAACTGGATGACTCTAAATGAACGGGTCGAAGACTTCCTCAGCATGACACCAGGGATGAATATTTTCACACGTAGTCACACTAAGATACATAATTTGGTGCTAACGAGTAGTCAGTCGCATCCGCTCGACGAAAGTATGAATTCTAGATGGACTATAAAACATTTTGTGATGTTTTCTCTGGTACTAAGTTCCTCAGCAGGGTTCAAGGAATAGAGCGATTGCATCTTGATTGGTTTTTCACACTACACCCACTGAAATAGTTGTGTCGTGGCGTCTCTGGGATTTACCGACAGGGTGAAAAATGTATGTCGTAATAACAATTATAATCTAAAGAGCTATTTCAAAAACTTTGGTATTATTGCTGAACGTAAATTCCACCGTCCATATCAAACGCATTGATTTCTGTTTTACTTCCTTAAAATAATTCAGAATCATGCTAGCGAAGTAAAATTGAAGTTGTAGCTCTGGTAGAAAATTATGATCAGCGTGTGAAATTTGGTTTGATAGGTTAGAATCGACATCGTCTCGTACTAAACCCTGTGGTTTGTGAAATCCACTCGTTTAAAGCGGTAAGAAATGGGGTCAGATTTGGCAGAAAAAACAACATACAGCTTAGGTGTTACAGGGTGTACTTAGAAGTGTAATTTGAATCAAACCCAGGTCTCCTGCTCAGTGCCTCAACGCTCTGTTGTACACGCTGGTCTGCCGTGTCCCTAACTTTGACAAATTCTAGGAAAATCATTAATTCATCCTTGACATCAAGTCATTTTTTTCGCCATCATTAATGAAATTCACTTCAAGAACTATTGATATGAATAAAACTCCGCTTCAGCTGCCCTTATAATGGGCTTCACAAGGAATCAGAGGCTAAGCGAGTCTAGATACACCAACCAATATTAACACCTTTTCACGGGGTCTGTTCCAAAAATATATATCATCAATTCGAAAAAATCCATTGCATATCAAAGTTATAATTACAAAGATTCTTCTAAATAGAACTTTTGTGCATGGACAGACTGACGCCAACACATCTACCAGCGGCGGTGCGTTTCCTGGAAAGCGTAGATGGGAACCTCGTTCAGGCACCTCGCCGCGGCCATTTTTGACATTATCCAGCGTTCCAAAATGGTCCTTTCTAACCCCTTTTTAATATTGGGAACGAAAAGAAGTCTGGTGGTGCCACATCTTGGCTCTAAAATGCCTAGGGCACCGTCGAAGAGATCACGTGAGAATTTCACATTAGCAGCCTTCAGATCATCCTGCAGGGGTCCTGTCTAGCAGCGATCCTTACACTGTAACGGCCCACTGTACCACCTTTCGCGCAACAAATCGCTCCTTCTACAGTCGTCTGCGGGAAAATAATCATTTTACTTACTCTTGGGATAGATCCTGTGTAGCCGTCTCCAAAAACATCGCTAGTTTACAATTGTTTCGCAAATGCTAATATTCGACGACTCTTTGATCTTTATAATGCCGTCAAAGATTTGAAAATTAAATATTTGACCGCTAGCAGCCCCTCGCTACGAAAACATTTTGACGTAGCGCGTACCATGGTACGTGTGCCACCCGAATGCGTCATACCTCCAACATCTTCGACCCTAGATCAGAAGCCTATCATGACACTCTCCTCACCTCTTATTGTCTTCTCCGCCGCCTTCCAGCCTAAATCTTCTCTACCAATGGACCAATTGCTGAAAAGATTCGAGCCTTTAAATGATACCAGGAAACCATGGAATTGGGCAGGGCAGATTGGTAGGAATGTGGGGTTTTTATGAGGTGAAGATTTTGTGTGGGCCGACGATAATTAATTTCATAAACATTTTGGATCTCGGAAAATGAAATATCGTCTCCATTGAGATATTAACCCAGTTGTTCAACTAATCGACTTTTGAGCATGGCAGCTCGATGGAGTAAGTTAATTGATTAAATCTAAGAAAAAACACCGAGAGAATGGATATCCTCGGAAAAATCAATATTTTTCGTTTTGACCCTGGCGTTTGACCATTGGTGGTTCAGAAAAAAGGAAACCTGAAGAGGAGGTTTGTAATTTTTTAGAAGACGATGGAGCAATATAAACAGAAGATAAATGAAAGAGTGAAGACGGTATGTGTACCAAGTTAGCTTCTTATGATGATGTTCAACGTCGAAACCTGGGTCGCGTTTTTAAATGAATCGTGTGGAATTACAAAGTGATTCATTTCATTTCAATATGCTATTTAAAATCCATGAAGTTACGCCGGAGGCAACACATTTTGAAAGAATGAATGTTCATTTTTTATAGAATCATGTTCTCTAGTCAAAGGACTGAGGTCAACTGAGGCATATGTGGCATTGATGAATCATATGAATGGTATTCGTTTATTATTGTTGGTTTTTGGGTTTTAGTTTTGGTATTTGAAAAGCAGGTTATGTATCGATGGAAAATATCAGAAAAATTTGCGAGTTCGTGTTATAGTACTCAAGATCTGCTCTGGGCAAAAAAACGTGAGGCTTTATATTTTTTAACAAAATTAATAATAAACTATATGAATAAATATGTGTAACTCATTTCACCCGTTATTTCATCTTCGGGTGCAAAAACGACACTCGCGGCCCACTTTTTACGCCATTCATACTATATGTCAACATATGGAACATTGGAGGTCAGGAAAGCAATCAAGACAAGTAAAAAAAAGGAAAATTTTTGACAAACTCCACCTAAGTGACCGTTGACTGTAGCAAAAGAATGCGGAGTTATTGCAATAAAATGTATTCGCCGAGTAAATGATGGAGATCTTACGATCGAGCCGAGTACTTGGCGAAGACATCTTCAAAGGCTGAGCGAAGAAGAATGTCTGATTAAAACGCGTAAAAAATGAGGAAGAATCTTTTAAGAAGTTATTATGGAAAGCAATGCCTTGATTAAGGCTTGAAGTTTAGGATGGAAAAGCGATCGGGGTGTACTGCGAGGGATAACTCTGAATTATGTCAAGCCAAGACATAACATATGTACCAGACAGAGACGTACAGAGCGAAGAAATATGAAGAGACATGAAGAAGTTAGCCAAAAGAAGAAAAAATAGGAAAGTAGTTGAAAACCAATCATCAAACTGATAATAATAGGTGATGATAAAAGAATTAACTCGACCGTTAATTAAACATGGTAACTGTGAGCCCTCTATACTGATATGTATTTGTTCCAACGGTTAAGATTGATTTGCAAATGAATACATACATATGTACCTTGAATATAATCAAGTGATACTGCAATACGAAAATACGTAATACTAAGTGTCATATATTGATATGAATATGATGAACGGAATGAAATTAAAGTTCGTCCATACTATTCGATTTCCCTCGAGCTTCTTCAGGCTGGCACCCAAAAATACCTCTGCTTGAACTATGGGTAAAAGAAATCATCCATTTTTAAAAATAACCAACGACTTTTATTTAGTTTGTATCGTTAGCTGCGGCCTATAACTATCCTTAGTTTACACGTTTCAATCGTATTCTTTTATTTGAACATTATGATGATGTCATTTGAGTACACCCCACCCATTGAATTTCATAAGTTAAACTAAATGGTACCGTTCGTAATTAGCAATATTTAAGGGTGTAAATAATACTCATTATCATAGCCAGTAAGCCTTATAATGATTGCTGAGTGTATTATACAAACAGTTTTATCAGTACGAGATGAAAAACGATGTAATCAAAGGTTATCAGGTTTTCGAGAAAGAGGAAAACTAAGTTAAACGTTAAAGTAGGTGGAACAGTTTACCTCTTGAAAGTTCTTTGGACCAAGACGGTCAAAGTAGTAGGGACATGAAGAAGAAGAATGGTGTTGGACAAGGAAGCTTTCACAAAGACGGGGGAATTGGCGGCAGGGAAGTTGAATAAGGATGTTAAAATGAAGCTAGCGAAAACTTTGATATGAAGCGTGATCTTGTACGACGCGGAAACATAATCTTTGTAACAAGATGATAAGTTAGCTTTGTACGCTTTTGATATGTGAGCGTGGAGAAGGATGGAAAATGTGAAATGGGCGGAAAGGAAAAACAAACGAAGAAGTATTAGGCATGGTGAAGGAAGAGAGCGGGGTTGTTGGAATAGATCCAAAGGAGGCAGGATAGATAGATGCAGGGCATTCTGTTTGGCGATGGAATATTGACTGTTAAAGAAGGGATAACTTCAGGTGAGCAGAGTAGGGGATGAAAATAATAGACAACCCGGATGGGATGAAGGGACGCAGAATGTATTCAGAATTGAATAATGGTTGATTGTAGTGTCTGGTGTCGGTTTGTGTCTTCTAAGCCGAAGCTAAGAAATGCAGAAGTGCTCAGTTTCCATAGAGACAAAACTCACCTTAAACGATGGACCACGAAAAGAAAGAAAATATAAGTTTTGATACCTTTGGTATCTTTGATTGCTTGAGAAGGAGTTTTGCGGAGTGAACAACTTCAATGCATATTATTAGAAATAACTATCCGTATTTAATGAGTAGTTGTGGTTAAAAGAGCTCATTATTTAAACTTTTTGAAGTTATACACAAGAATTGGAATGGATTAATTTAACAGTGTCATTGTTTCAAAGTAGTTTTCCTCTGATAATCTCACCTAGGGGGGATGGATGTGGTGAAGGAACCTGGCGCCCTTATTACCCCTTTTGCATTGAAATTGCGTTGTTTACACATTTTAAATAGTTTGCAACCCGTGTCCTTCTTCGTCGACTGCCATTTTTTGAAAACTAGGAAAAGCAACCGCTAAAAGATATAAATATAAATAAACTTTCGGAAAATCTCGGTTTCTGTCAGAAAATATTATCTTATCACACTTAAAAATTACGAGGGTGGTCTGAAAGGTTTCCGACCTCAGAAAATTTCAGAAAAAATGTCATTTATCTCTGTCAGATCGGTAACTTTTCAGGCCACCTTCGTATACTAGGTCATCTGACTGCTTGCTTTTCATTTCCACCGATTCATTTTCACAAACCAAATTTTATAATAAAAATTTTATTTCGAGGTTTCTTAAAGTATTTTCCGACTGAATATAAAAAAATCCATACAGTTATAGATGACTCTTTTGATTTCATTGAGTTATTAATTTTTTTATTGGCTAGCATTAGAGATATATTTTGAGCGAATATATTTACGTGTGCAAGCATAATCAGCATTCGTGACTTTGGTAACCATTTATGTATCATTATGATCAGCCGTTGCTCTACTCGAGTCCATCTGAACACATACCAGCTCGTCTCCATTTAACCCGAAAAATGAAGCGTCTTCAGGACCTCGATCCTCTCCCTCTCTATCCCGTACTCGAACCGTCTTCAGTCGAAACAGTACCTCAGCTTCTCCAGCAACTTCCTAGAATCGTCCAGTCTTTTTCGTAGTCTCCTCAAAAACTTCATCTGTTACCACCTCTTTATTTTTCCTTTCTTTCTTCCCTGTCTTATTCTCTCCGTCCTTCTCCATCACCGAATTTCAAAATACTCCCATCTACACTAACAATGGTAGACCCATAAGTACCCTCCTGACCTAGAGATGGCGGTAGTTGTTTAAAACATATCACTGTATTAGAAAGTATGCCATCTATAAAGCATATGTTTCAAGTTTTTCAGTGTATTTGTAAAAAAGGAGAAAATTGGTCTTAGTTATGTGATACAATACTTTTATTTGAAAGGTCTCAGCACAACCAATATAAAAGGTGAACTGGATTCTACTTTGGGTGAGTCTGCTTCTTCGTTTACAACAGTAAAATATTGGGTAGCACACAAGACGAGCCGATATTGGTCAACCAAATGAGGCGATGACTCCAGAAACGGTGACGAAAATCCACCAAGTGATACTGGATGATCGTCGTTCGACTGAAAGTGCGCGAGCTAGCAGACATATTAGGAATTTTAAAAAGTGCCGTACATCGCATACTAACTGAAAATTTGGGCATGAAAATGCTGCGTGCAAGATGGGTGCCAAGTTTACTCACACTCGAGCAAAACCAGTAACGTGAAGATGTTTCAATTGAGTGTTTACAAAAGTTTTACAGCAACAAAACAGAATTTTTGCGCCGTTTCATAACCATGGATGAAGTATGGGTCCATTACTTCACACCCGAGGCAAAAGAACAATTAAAACAATGGATTCTAAAGGGAGAACCACCTCCAAAGAAGGCGAAGACCGTTTCATCTGTATGCAAGGTCATGGCGTCGGTTTTTTGGGATGCGCGTGGGACAATTTTCATTGGCTATCTTGAAAAAGGAAAAACTATCAACGGCGAGTATTATGGGAACTTATTACAACTTTTGAGCGAAGAAATCAAGCAAAAGCAGCCGCATTTGGCTAAAAAGAAAGTGTTGTTTCATCAAGACAATGCACCAGCTCACAAATCCGTTATTTCAATGGCCAAAGTTCATGAATTAAAGTTTGAATTGCTACGTCATGCACACTATTCGCCTGATTTCGCCCCCTCGAATTATTTTCTTTTCACAAACCTGAAAAAATGGCTCGGTGGTCAAAGATTGTCCAACCGTGAAGAAGTGATGTCAGTAGTTGATGGCTATTTGAGGAGCAAGACAGTTCTTATTATAAAAAGGGTATCGAACGAATTGAATATCGCTGGGTAAAGTGTATAGAGCTGAAAGGAGGTTATGTTGAAAAATAAATTTTTGCCAAAATTTTTGCGTTTTCTTCGTTGGGGTGGATACTTCTGGGACCACCCTCGTATCAGTAACCTCCATTTAAAAAAATGACACAAAAAATTTTTTAAACTGCACGTTTCACATGAAAATCTCTTCTTCACAACTCTCCTTCGTATCTTAGTGATCAATTCCTCTATATTTCAATAAGAAAGTGGGGCAATAAGAACAAACTTGTGAGAATGACATTTTAATCAAAATTCATGTTTAGCAAGCTTCACTTTGAGGGCTAGAAGAGCCTTATCCCAAAGCAAAATCCATTCCAAGGCTTGGGCTAATCTTACTGTAATTTGAATTTAATCTTTATTTGCGATTGAATATAAGTCGGTCTTAGATGGGGTTCTTCAGAGATGACATAAAAAAACTTTCATTTTATGAATCCATTTCTCTGAAAATTTCATTTTCAACTTAACCCAACGGCATATGCATATAATCAAAGAAGCCCACGAAGACGTAAAGCACGTTGGCAAAATGAAATTTGAATCGTGCGTGACCGATATTTTTGTAAATTATCGGTTTTTTAAATTAATTTACAAATTCATCAGCTCTGATCATTCATTCCAACGTTCAAGCATTTCATTTTAATTCTGCTTAATACAACAATGCCAAAGCGGTAATATTATTCACCTTGATCGGGATCCGAACCCGGATCCCTCAATGTCCGGCCAATTACTTGAATCAATTAAACAACCGAGGCGTCCTCTTACACTCCGAAATTTCATGAGATTTAAAGGAAATAATTTGTAAGTAAAATGGCTAAATAACTCGTCCGGACATCGAGATATCGGGGTTCGAATCTCGGTCGTGGCGAATGATATTATTGCATTATGAAATTGTAGCATCGTAATGAGAATTAGCGGATGACTCCGTTAAGAGTAATTGTCTCGGCACCTCCCGCAATTTCATTGAATATGTTAATCATTTTATTTTTATGCCAGCTGCATCATCGTAGCGTAGTTAAATATCAAACAAAACCAGAATGCAGGGTTGAAAATTGAGGGTAGAGCTCACATTTGATATCGATCCTTACCGCGCGCGAAATTCACACACAAGAGTGTGAAATTTAAAACGGACTAGCCTACTGTTTCTTAAACCGATTTCCCAGAAATTTCTGGAAGGAATCCATGACAGGACACTGCTTGTGTGCAGGTGGGGGGTTCAATTAGGATTTAACCCAGAGAGAACTCCAGTCAGCAGCCGAGTGCCAACTGCCGATCCTATTATCCGGACTATCCCGCCCATATGTCACCGTAAGATATACTCATTAATTAATCTGGGCAAACCACAAGGTTCCCTTCCATTAGGCCGGGAGTCTTGCAAAGAAAGGTATGCGTATTTCAGGGAAAGTGCTTCGACGACGGACGGGGAGGGACCCGATGTAGGCAAAGGGGAAGAACGGCATTCAGATCCCTACTCGCGCGAGGAGCAGACATTCATGGACCCTTTGCACCAAAAATATTAGTTAAAGGAAATGAAAGGAAGACTTGTGGAATGTTTCCGGAGGCTTTCAGGTCTGGAATGATGTCATCAGTCGCCAAAATCAACCGCTTGGAAAAGAAAACGATTTCCGCTTGCTGAAAGGATTTTTGCCAAATGGCTGAAGAACCGCTATGAGGGCGTATGGCAGGGTGTGTATGCAAATACCATGCTTTAGTTGTAGAAGACTTAATCGCCAAGTACCGAACTTTTGTCCAAGACAATAACCTTAAATATTCTAGCTGTTATATCGATCATATCTGGTGCTATATAGGGACTGCCCAAAAAATAAGTACAATGATTTTTTTCGTGCACACTCGGAGACGATTGGCGGGAAAGATCTGGTAAAGTCTTGGGAAGTGGGTAGTCTTGGTCTGGAAAGTGGGTAGTCTTGGGAAAGCAGTGCAACCCGAGTCAGTTGTCTCCGGGCCGTTACAGGGTGAGGATCGCAGATATGCTGGAAGTCTTTTTCTCAAATTCGCCGTTGATGTTGCCCTTATAGTATCATCAATATGATTTTAATTATTGTTAACTTCAAGGGCACTAATCTTCGCTTTCTTAGCATTGTTCTATTGTTCTAGCACCAAGTTGTTTTATTTCAACTCTTTATCGTCTTTAATTAAGTATGCGTCTCATAGAAGATTCCTAGTGAGAGATAAGTTCCAAATGTACTCTCAGGATTTGTGAGTCTGATTTTCATTCGGAGTTCTGGTATTTTTGATACTATCTTATTAGTTTCCGAAACCCGTTAAAATCCGCTCAATGATATAAGTACCTACATATCTTGTGTTACATCCTTTGATCACCCACAATATTTTTAATTTATCTTTCTGAAAATAGCCCTATCATCTTCCTGCGTACGGGTTCATTTATTTCCATGTATGCTATTATCTTCGCATAACCATTTTACTTTTTGAATTTGTCCGTAACATTGCTGTGATGGCGTTATTGGGTTGTACCTTGTGACACCAAATGGCTTTTAAGTCTTTATATGGTATTGTTGAGCAACTGGGTCTTTATTTTGTTTTGGATGAATATTAGCACGTTAAATGCAACTTCGCCCGTGGCGGTAAATACGATGAAAATCTGAAGGAGCACCTGATGTGACATTCTCATTTTCAGAAATCTGTCCTTCTGGAATACTGTTGTGTTGTGGCTCACTGAGTGTTGACATTAGTACATGAAACATACTATAATTAGGGCTTCTTTTTTTCCAAGAATAAAAAGGAACTTGAAATGCAATTCG
Source organism: Hetaerina americana (assembly GCF_022747635.1). Classification (NCBI taxonomy): domain Eukaryota; kingdom Metazoa; phylum Arthropoda; class Insecta; order Odonata; family Calopterygidae; genus Hetaerina; species Hetaerina americana. Next base: position 33,431,731 of record NW_027287205.1, on the reverse strand, counting down.
TCCTATCGAGCGGCGAGAATTAAGTATTAGAGTCGGAATTCTGTGAAATGGTTTTGGAAATATTGGTTGAAATCCTTAGCGTTACAACAAACTTTTTTCATTTCAATGACATTATATGGATAATAATCACTTTTGGCTAACGAGTTAACTGTCATCAATAATCTCCCGACAGTTCGATTAATCCTATCTTATCTCGTTATGTTATAGCCTTTCAGAAACTTTTACCTTCCGAAATTCAGCTTTCGCTTCTTTAAACTGTGGCCAAAATGGAATATTTAAGACTACAATCCATGTAATATCTCGAGTATATCATAGCATCGGCAGTTCAGTGCTAAAAATAATTGTTTGGTCTCATATTACCTGTTTACGCGGTACGGGGAGATACCTTCGAGTTCTTGGCATGTCCATATTATTTAATTTGGTAGCAGCGGATGACCCAAAATTTTTCTAACTTTCATGTTTGGATAGCGGTGGACGTCGAAACAGTTCATATTTCAACACTGCATAGTCCGAGCAACGAGTCAATATATTTTTCATTCTCAATTGATTGATTCCATGAAGTTACTCCCGGAACTAATAATTATATTAGAGCATCTTCGTATTACTACGAGTTACCTTCAGTGATGCCCTGTACGATAGGCATAGGCATAGTGAGACAAAGAGCGAATAATGTGGCACCAACTAAGGCAACTGATCTCAAGGCAAGGAAAGCCCTCCTTCTTGATCCCTTGGGGCATCGCGTAGTCCCTGGCAAACTCCTCACCCTGTGCTCGAAATCAGCGTGCCCACATCTGTTTTGGGCACTAACCATCGCGAAGGCATATCACAGTACTGGAGACCCTTGCGAATCGTCCGGAACTTGTGGAACGCGTGTTTAGAAGTTCGCTATCCGGCCTGCGAAAAGAGAACAGGAACGCGTTACGTTATCTCAGGAGACGAACATTTCCCTGGACGCATAGGCAGCCCGGCCGTGCAATGTCAAGGGGTTTGGGGGGGTAAGGAGGTTGGCTGGAGAGGGGAGGCGGGTCCGGCGGCGGGGTTAGGGGAGGGGGAATGTTGAGCGGCTCATTGCCATGGGGAGGGAGGGTGGGGGAAGTTAGCACGGGCGACGGTCGAGGAGAGGGGGCACGTGAGGGGGGAAAGACGAAGAGGGGGGGGGGGGACAGAAAGGTAGAAGCGTGGTTGCCGCGTGTTTCTGTAGGGGAGGGGGGAGTGGTGTGGTGTTTTTAAAGGATAGAGGGGAAAAGGAGGAGAGGGGAGGGGTTTCTATAGTGAAAGACCCAACAACCATCGTGATTGGCCGACACAGTAGAGGCCGAGACTTGGTCGGGAGTGCATGTTTGGGGGGATTGTGCGTGAAGTGGCAGAGTTATCGTGGAAGAGAGCGCGAGAAGCGGGAAGACTCGTTCCAATCGCTCACGCTGCTCCTCTATGTTGTATGGGGGAGTTTCTGGAGCACGGAAATGTAGCCGAGGACTGACTTGCTCTCCTTTTCGTCCTCTACTTATTCTCCTTTGGTAGCCGTCGCGTCCCTTTTCGTTCGGCAACGCCGGTGTCTCCGGCCGCCCGTGAACTCAAGGCAGTGCTCCCGTGGTCTTCATTCAACTCATCTCCTCTAAGGCGTTATCTCACACCTTTCCCTCTTCGGGGAGAGCGAAGGCGGCTTCTGTGTTTGTGTGTGTCGGACGGCGCGTGGTCTCCTCTTCGACGGTTGAAAGGAAAAACTCTAGAATACGCGCGCGCGCAGGCGTCTGTAACGAATAATACACAAAAGGTTTTCTCTCCTGGGGGTGGGGAGCGAAGCGGTCAGATTTTTCGCGCGGGATCAACCCCGTCCGCGAGAGAGACCACGCTCTTTTAAGGGAGGCATCATCATCGTTCTATCGAGCTGCCACTGTTGTTGGTTGGCCCTACTCTCTCCGTCACCCCGTGACGGCTAGGTGTTCGTGATCTCGATTCCTGTGGTGGACATTTTTTCCCTGCTCGGGCGTCATCCCTTTGGCTTGATCAGCACATTTTGTAGTAATATTATCACGTCCCCTCCTGTGTCCACTTGTGAAGGCAACAAGACGGGAAAGTGTGGACAAGGGCACGTCGTTCCTCGGTGGTGTCGTTTTTGACTGTGAGGTCGGTTTTCGACACGTAGTAGCGAGGTTAAGAGAAGAAAATCATCCCTCCAGACCACAGGTGGTGTTTGTTGACTCGTGTTTCCCGATCTTGGATTCTATCGCATAACCCTTATGTAAACTGGTTTCATCCCTAATCATGCGTTCAGGTTATGTGAGTCCGTAGTTTCGCCCTCCAGTCGCGTCTCTGAAACTGCGACCAGTCTAGTTGCACCCGAGTTTTGTGTTCGCAATTTATCGAACCCTTAGATAACGAGGCCAGATTACCGCCTTCCATTTCTCACGAGCAGTTTGACACCCTTGAATTGCGTCCTCCCGAGTCAAGAACCAAAGTTACTTACCGCAATTCGCACCCTCTGGTTGCGCACCCAATTAACGTAATTCAATTGCATCCTCTAATTGCGCAAACCCAAGTTCCGTCCTTGAATCACGCCGTTGAGTTGCGCACCAGCCTTAAATATACAAGTTCAACGCGCCCAAGTGAAGTCCTCCATTTTGCACACGCTAGTTACATCTTTCAGTTGCGCTCCCGGTGTGCGTGTCAGAAGAGTTTCCCACTCTAGTTGCGCGCCCAAGTTACGTCTCGTACGAGTTGTCCTCTTAAGGTATTTATTTCAGTTATGCATCCGAGTCACGCCCTTCTAAGTTTCACCTACTAGTTGCGCCACCAAGTGGACGTTCTCCAGTTGCGCACTAAAGTTACTCCCCCAATTCACCCACTCCAGTTACCCCGCTAGTATTTTTTCAACCGAATTACATCCCGTACCTTATGGGTACCCAATTTACTTATCTCAGTAGCGCACACAAGTCACGCCCATGAGTTACACCCTTTAGTTTCGCCACCAAGTTACACACAACTTGAAACTCGCACCTATACGTTTACGTGCTTCCGTACTCGGGAGTATTCGTCGCGACAGATTATTTGGTTCATTCCGGGGTCACTTTCGCAACCTGATTGGTGGTGCGCCTGCTTCCGGCTGCCCTCAGGAGAGCACCAAGTGCACCGTCCGCTCTCTATCTCTCTGTGCCCGTCTCTCCAACACACACGCACACACAGACACGCTAGAGGGAGAGAGCGAAGCGTTGAGCGCACCCACGGGTCGTTGCGTTCACCCGTAAATGCTAATAAATTCCCCGACCGCCGCAAGCCGTAGCAACCCCGCCTCCTCTCCCACCCTCACTTCCTCTCTCTCTCTCCCTCCCCCTTTCCCCTCAAACACTCTTCCCCCCTCCCCCACATAATCTCACCTCCTCCCCATCGGTGAGCGGACGCCCGTGAATGTGGCCCCATTGTGTGCCACCTCCCCCGACCTCGTCCCTGTCGCCTTTCGCTCAATCCCACTCCCCTTAGAAAAAAAAATCCCCCGTCTACTACGCCGGCGTCCGCGGAAAGGGTCGGAAAGGTTTTGCGGGGTTTGTCGTGGTCGAAGAATAAAGTTAAGAAAAAAGGGAATAGTCCTCTCAGATGCGAGAGGTTGTGTGGGTGGAGTGTTTTTTTTTCTTTTCCGTGTGAACGGGAAAGATATTCCGTGCGTGAGTGTAACGTCTTCCAGACACGTACACACACACACACACTCCTCCGTTTGGTTCGTCCCGAAATTTCCCACCTCCGGTTGAAATCCGTCCGCCCCGCGCAGAGGTAAGGGAAGGGCGAAGAAGAGTTGACAGGACTAGTCTCTCCGTTGCATCTCGTGGTGCCGTCACGGTGGGAAAAAAATAATAATCGAAGTCGTCAGGTTTCCGTTGAGACAGAAAGAGGGAAGAACCGCGCCAGGCATCCTTCCCGGACCCGAAACCAGAAGGAAAAAGGAACCAGTGACAACCGTATATTCCCAACATTTGCTCCGTGAAAGAACGAACCACCGTTTCCCTTCCTCTTTCTCCTCCCAACAAGAGGTTTTTTTTCCGCGTGCTTGCAATAAGGCTCTTGTTTTCCTCTTTGACCTCGTGCAGCGAATACAAGATTTTGTGGGAAACTTTTCCTTTATTTTCGAAAGAAAAACAAAAGTACCGCGTCGTGCGGTGATAAACCTGGTGTGTTGGTCGTGAGAGGATTTTCCTCGTCTTCATCGAGGTAATAGAAAGGCCCACGCCCTCGCCCCACCCCAAAGCACTCCCCTGTGGAATTATTCCTTTTAGCTGTGTATTTGCCTATGGTCTGTCGGCGTTGTCTTCCGTCGTCGTTTGGTTATAGAAGAGGATCCGTCGCCATGGATACCGTTTCGCAGTTTCTCTTCGGGTTCCTCTTGCTGCCAGTGATGCTGATTCTCGCTTCGACCGACACAAAAGGTGAGCTGGATTTAACATCTTTTCTTCATCACATTTGATGATTAATATTTTAAAACATCGAGAAATTCTTGTTAAAATATCGAATTTTATGCATGCTCACACAAATGTTCGTCCTCGAATATAAGATGGCATGCTTCCTCAGGAGAGCAGTTGGGTAACCATTCGTTCGGAAAAAATCGGAAGTCTGGATCTAATCAGTTCCGTGATGAATTCCGGGAAAATAAAAGAGGAATTCTATTTTTTTTAACTCTGGAATATCAATATGGTGTTCTGGAATCTTCGCCGAGAAAGTTGGCCCTTTTTGTTGTGAGATCAGTAATTGTTTTTCGTAGGTCATCAAGTGTGCTGGACCATGCAGAAATAATAAATGCCATAGGGTTCGATTATACCAGTGGTACGTGTGGTGATGACCTCCCAAAAAAAATACCACACAAAATCCAAAACATGAGAGGATATAATCGCGGAAAAGACGTGTACTTCAGGAAAATCGAAAAAAATGGAATGCGAATCTAAAGAATGTCTGTCCTCTTCGATTGCTCTTACTGGAAACTTTCTTCTTTTCATTTTTTTTACGTGGTAGTTTCATGCGCTAGAAAGTGAATGCATCTCTTAGACTTCAAACTTTTTAAGATTTAGGTTTTGTTATCCTTAGTTTCGTTACTTTCTCTAGTTTCAACAATGTAGTTAATGGTTTAGCTCAACTCATTTCCACAAAATTAAACCTTTTGGGGGATACGCCCTCTTGGCAGTAGAAAGGTCTGGAGGCACGGAATTTGAGTCTTGACTTGGCACATTCACCCGCCGATGTATGTATGTAAATGAATGTTTGGGCTCTTCCTGGTGGTCCGCGCGTTTGAAATTCGGTAAGCAGATGGGTGGGTGCTGTGGGTGCACATGGGAGTTGTCCCCGGAATTCAAAACCCAAAAAAGGTTTCCCGACGCAACCTCTTAAAAGCTTCGTAATCAACTCGTTGTGGAGGGCATTTATCGTGAGAGTCAAATTAAAATAAAATCGAAGTAAACCCGTGATATAAGGACTGATCCATAGGTGAAGGAACATATTGTCATTTCTAACGTTTTCTACGTAATTGCCTGGACGTCACAATTTGGTGAACGCAGGCTTTTTTGGTTTTTGTCCCAGCAGTGGCAAAATGGATATCTAGGGTGGTTCTTATGTGTACCAACCCAGACACACGTTTAAATCCCCATAGGTGACATTAATATATTTATATTAATTATGGTAGCCTACAGTTTAACGTAGACTTCGGATGGATAAAAAGGTCAACCACTTTAACACTTCCGAGAGCCACGTAAAACAAAACAGAGTGGCACCCTACGCTACAGTTAACCCTTCAATTCTACATACGCCTTGCCTTCCTTCTTTCCGTTCCAACATCTTCTTCTCCCCATCCCTACCAAAACTGCCCCAACATTCACTTCTCCATTATCGTCTTCCACCTCCCATCACCAATTAAAATGCTTTGCATCCAACTTTCTTGCATCCTCTGGATATGCATAGAACTGACTCTCTCCTCCCCCACCATGCTTCGCACTTCCCCTTTATGAGGGTAAAAAGAAACTTAACATTTCCACCAAAGTGATATTTATATTTTTATATTTTTACCCTCATAATGAAGGAATTCCGCAAAGTCAAACCTGAAAATGTCATGTTCCTCTTTATATTTTTCCTTCCATCCAGTTTAACGTTTTCCATTTCCAGCATTTCAAAAGCCTCTATCCTACGGCCGTCATCTTGCTTCAACGACACACCTTAGAAAACTGCGCTCCACATAAAAGTTGTCGCTAATATTTTCTTGGCTCCCCCCCCCACAAGGTATCTGTCATCAACTCTCACCTCCTTGTAAAAGCCTCTTTCCCTATCATAATTCGTCTTCCCTACTAACTTGACTACCTTGGTCCAAATCACTTACCACAGAGTTTAACTATTCCAACTGAATATAGCATATTGAGTGGTAATGGAAGGTTGAAATCTGTGGTAGAGGGGGTGCTTGTCATTAATCCCCTGCTACTGAATACTTATTTGCCTAACGCTATTCTACATTAATTTATTCTTTATTACTTAAGTACTTCATAACATTTTTTATACTTAGGTTGATACTTATCTGCTACCTATGGTATCAGATTTTAAGTATCGAAAATAATCTAGTGACATTTGGCAGCTCCATGGTGTTCTGTTTGAGCAGTTTTGAGGATCCAGATCTATGGATGTATCCATGGTTTTCCGTTAAATGTAATTATGTACATACATTCTTTCATCGACAACTATTGGAATCCCGTTTTCATGACTCTGAAGAAAAATATCACCCTTTACACCAACATTTCTCTATTATTCCTATGGGGTTTTGTGTGTGCGCATACAATATATATATATATACACACACACACCCATACCCACTCACACATCCGCTAGTGTATGTAACTGTGTTTGAACTCCAAGCATTCTACATCTAAAATTAAGTTTCACTTAGTTTTTAGTTGGGTTATATTTTTTTTGAAATAATTCAAATAGTGCAGGTTAGGATAGCTAAATATGCATGCATTACAATATCTAAGTGAGATTTATGAGAATGAACTTTCTTACGCCTAAGATATAGCTATGAGACTTTTCTCCATATGGTCCTTCCCTCTTCTGTTCTCCTACGTGCGATATATACAGGAGTAGTACTTTCTCTTTCTTCAATTATTGTAACTGGTTCATGTGATCAGTTTAATCGATCGTCATTCGGTTATGCGTTTTGGTCCTTGGTTTGACTTTGAGTGAATTTTGAGAAATGGGTCATTGTCTACGCACCCCTATAATCACACTCGTTGACTAACGAGTTATTTCGTAGTCGTAAGCGTAAATGAAAAGGATAACTGTCTCGTGTATCTTTTAGTGTGCATTATATTTGATGCCATTCATTAATTAATGATGTAATTCATGTATCTTACGCATGCATCATAAGAAGTAATGAACATAAATCAATAATTGGTTATTGTTGCACTCTGTCGATCCAACGTGATGCGTAACTGTTATCTTCAGTACCATCCCAAGTCAATGTTTGCTTTCGCAAGAATTCGGCCGAGTGTCCGTGGTATTCTTTCTCAGTTCGTAATCGTGATCGTCCCGTACCGGACACTTAGTCTATCCCGCGGGCCCGTCGGCGCAATGTAAGGCAAAGCCCGTCGCCGTCAGTCGCGTGGGCGGACGTACCCCCACTCCCGTCCATCCCTCTTCCTTTCTCCCGGCTTACCCCTCCTCTCCTATAAACCCCTTCCCCACCTCTTTGGCTCCGCGGCCTCCAGGGGGCAACCTGTTGAATGCACTCGAGCCGGCCACCCCGGCGCGACGAGTTGTTAGGGACGGGCAGGAGGGTGGGGGAGGGAAAAACAATTGAAGCCAGAAAGTGCGCTGCGTTCTCGATGGGCTATTATTAACGCGTCCGCGATAACGGCGTTATCAATTATCGCGGGCGACTCGAGCGAGTCGGGTCCCGAGAAAGTTGCAGAGGACGCCTTAAAGGGAAAGAAATTTTTAAGTCTGGCGACGCTCCCGGGCACAGGTGCGCGCATAGCGCGATTCCTCCTCGCGCGGAATAGCGTCGAAGAAAAGAACTGAGATGAAGGTAGAAGAATGAAAGCGGACAGCCATCCCGTTCCCGTCTTCTGCTTCATGCTTCTTTACAAGCGTGTCATTTTTTGCGATGGGCATCCAAATGAATGAAGTTCCCCTTTGCCACAAGTCAGCTGCTAAAAACCCTCGTAAATTATGGAAAATTTGGATTTTTAGGTAATGCTATTAAATCCTGGATTCCAATTCGTCAGCTTGGTGGTTATTAGTGGCTCGTCTCTTGTGCGTAGAGCAGTATTTTTTCAATCAGATGCCACAGTGTATGAACTTATTATTAGAGAATCATTTCACTTTTAATTAGTAGCTAAAAAAAATAGCCACATGTATTTGGTGCATCCCCTATACAAAATCAATTCCTGGGGTACGATGTGAATGTTAGGTAGTTCGATTCAGCCACTTCTCCAGGTTCAAAATCATTCTTTATAATTATTTTTAAGTGCTGCGAAAATTAGTTATGTTGACAAAAAATGTTCAAGGCTCACCTTTTAAACAACGCTGTTAATGCTTAACATTTTATGTGTCAAATGAATTTCTACCTAATGAAAATAATGTAATTATGATAATGTTTATTGCGGGTAAATGCCCAATTTATTATACAATTATCAAATTCCATGTTTTAAGTATTTATACATCAACCATCGATGAGTGTAACTAATTCCTATTTTTTGTTTGATCGTCGAAGGGTGACTTATTGTAGTTTCGGATGGGGATTTTTGGGAGAGGCATGGAAATACATCATTGTACCTTTTTTTTCTTGTATCCTTTCAAAACCTTCCTTAACCGGTAGAATGTCGATCGCCGTTCGTTTACGACTTTTGTTCCTTCGTTTGACCTGGTAAATTCGATTAGGGTTGAATATTCGAGCCCTGCAGGACTTTTTTTTAGATTAAAGTGTAGGTCAGCGTGTGGGTCTCTTAAGTCTTCCTTGCCAAATTATGTACCTTTAAATGAAGTGAGGTTCAATGCTAGCAATAGTTCATTTAACACTAATCAAATAGCTTCGGACGGAAAATTTTATAAGGGATTCAATATTGATAAGAAAACGATCTTTGTTAAAAATTCAAAAAACCGTAATGTCAAGAAAAAATTATCTCTATTGGTAGTAAATTGCTAAAGTTTAACAAGCAAAGTCGCAAAATATCATCACCTTTTTCAAAGCTCAGGCGAAGATATAATTATTGGGACAGAAAGCTGGTTATCCACTGATATTGCCGACGGTAAAATTTTCCCAAAATTCCTTTCCATTTACAGAAATGACAGAAGGAATAGAATCGGAGGCGGTGTCTTTATTGCAGTTAAAACTTCTTGCGTTTGCAGGGCTGAGGTAATTTCGGGTAATAATTTGGAAAGCGTTTGGTGCTCAATTAAAAGTCCTCGATCGAAAAGAATTTATGTAAGCGAATTTTATAGACCGCCAGTCGAAAGAGATAATTCAATACTAGAATTAGATCAGTAAATCCAAGATTTCTTATCCCAACACAATGATCGCGACGTTATAATCGGTAGAGATGCCATCTCCCATATATTGATTGGAGTACATATAGTTTTAAAACGGGCGATAAAGACAAATATATTGCGAATCGCAATTGAACTCTTTTACCTTGAACTCCTTGCATTAACTTGTCACTTCACCAACTAGGAACGATCATATTCATGATTTGTTAGCAACGAATATTCCCGAAAAAGTCTTAATTGTGGAAACTATAGAAGGAATCAGTGACCACCGGGCAGTAAATGTTAAGCTTCGCCTCATGGAATCCGAAATAAGTAGTTTAAAAGGAAAAGTTGCTTGTTTAAATAAGGGGACTACAATGGCCTAAAGTGCGTGCTACATAACCAATTTGTAAGTTTTAAGAAAGATAGTAATCACCGAAATACTGAGGATACGTGGAATCATTTCATTGATATCACGCGCTCAGCAGTCAAAAGTTCATTCCCAGTAAATTTATAAATGATAACACGGAATTACACGGCTCGCAGGTCAGCGGTTTGAAATTTTTGTACATAGAATTCTTATAATAAGTTATGTTTGTGTTAACGTGTATTCTTTAAACTGGCGGGAAAAAATGTAGCCTGCTGAAGAATTACACAATATACGCCAAATTCTTATTATGATTATATATACAATATATATTAAATGTGATATATGAATAAGGGATTGTCGCGGATGGTTTGCGTAGTCATGTCACTTTGGCGTAAATGTGCTATTGTGATATTTGGAGATACGCCAAGGATACATTATTTATTATGCTGTTAATGTAACCCTGATGTGTCAATTACCGAGCGGGTGTGTGAAGCATGTTAACCTTGTTTGTTTAGTAAGGTGGGTGTGACGGCTTCAGCGCGGATATCCATTAATCTTCGAATGAACTGTAGATTTTCAGGAGTTTCTTCATTAAATTTCTGTTCGGATTTTTGAAATTCGTTCGGAACGTTCGATACTTATGTATATACATTTCTCAAGTAAGAATTACATTTTTGAAATTTACATATTTGATCTATCGGATGATTTCGCCAGAAATATCTGTCACGAGAAAAACCACACATGTTGGGTGAAGCTGATGCAGCGACTTCACCGAGATTTGAACGCGGATTTACCGGTTTGTAAAGGAATTCCCTGACCAGTACATCGCCACACCCACATTCGTGATTGCGTATGTGATGAGTGAAGTTTTTTTAAGAGATTCCCTTACTCTTAGTGCAGTATGCCTGCGTCAATTCAAATATTTTCGTCCAGATTACGCCAGTGACGTTCTTCACCATACCCCTCGATCTTTTTATTACTTGAACGAGCGTCCTTAGCAGACTCTAATTCTCGGATAAACCGTTTTAAATTAATTAGTTTTTTTTTGTTTTTAAAGTTTTGCACGGAATTTCGTGGTGATGTGTTCGACCGGAAACTGCTAATGAACGCTGGAATAAATTTACAATTGAAATTCCGCACCATGTAAATTACCAACGTACGGACGGCCATTACATCTCGCATACTCATTGGAAGTAAAACGCGGCCGTGAAACGTGGTTCGAACGTTTTCGGTCTCGAAATAAAAATCCGAGCAAGCAATACTCGAATGACCTCTGATTTCAGTGTTAACCAAGAAAAAGATAATGGCGGAGGTTGAGCTGTGACTTATGAAGCATTTACTGTTGTTTTACTAAGTGGATTGTAAGTAGGTATATGTATTTTGCATCAATTCATTCAGGGAAGGTCGCCTCGAAATGAGTTGGGTTGTTGGATTGGCAACTCTTTGGGATCAGGGTGGAGCGTAGAGGAATTATAATGTGTCTAAATATGCGCCAGTTGTTGTAGATCAGCATTCCCCCAACTTTTCCTTTGACCGAACACTTAATAAATCCTGAAATGAAAACAGAACACCTGGGTTTTGTCTTTTTTTCTTTTGGTTAAGTAGACGATAGAATTGAATTGAATTTAGCAGGTAAATATAAGAGTAAAGTAAGCAAACCAAGCATTCGTCCTCAAATTTTAATTTGGGAGAAGAAAACACTGAAACAGCAAATCGAAAAACAATAAAAATAAAGTCAAGTAAGCCAGTGTTTGCGTGCGTAGTAAACATATCTGTTTTTATAAATTAGATATTTTTTTGGGTCTTTGGAGTCACAAATTCTTAAATATGTGGCACAATATTAGACAGCTCAGATCTCATATCCGAGTGTTTACTTGCACTTTGAGTTGGTTGCGCCATGATACAAATATGATAGTCCTGCCTCGCATAAATATTTCCTCGTAAAAGGAAGTGCAGCGAGCCAACCTAAACGGATAAAGCTAGTTTGGATGCATCTTGGTACTCTTCTGTTAAAATTGTTGCAGAAAACAATTGCAGTTGCTGGTATTTTTGTTTTCAATCGAAGTCACTTTTTTAGTCAATCCGATTTTCGTAACAACTCGCAGTAAAAACGTCTACATTAGTTGTCACTGTAAATGGATTCCAAACCAAGGGGTCGTTCTTACTGGACTTATCTGCGGTATTCTACCAGCAATGTAAACCGTGTGCACATTGTTAGGCGCTGTAGTTCAATGGGTAGCGCTTCCGTATACTGTTCGGAGAGCCCAGAGTTTCGAATCCCTGTTGATGCCTATGACTCTCCTAAATTACAAGCTGTATTATGGTCACTAGGCCCCTGATAAAATAATAATGGTGGACCAGGGAAAAAACTCCCTTAAATTATGTTCTACCCTCACCCGTCAAAGCAAGCCTTAGAGTTGACTACATTGATGATAGGTATGTAAACACATCATCATTTCCTTCCTTTTTTCACTAACAATCGAAGATTTTAGTTTTCTTTTTGATGTTCATTGCATCATTACAGTAGCTTTAAACAAGTATATATTAGTGTCTCTTTGATTTTTATGTATATTTTATTTGAAGTTTGATGTGGGGTAGGGTGAAGCAAGGGATTATTTCTGTCGCTAGATGGTCCTTATAAGACAGTCAATAAATTGAAATTGAAAACGCTAGATACAGTTCCACATTCCTTTTACTTAGTCGAGCATGTTTCGGTTAAATAAAAGCATTATGGATGCACAGCTTGTCATTCTAAATTGTCTTGATGAACGTAAATTATTACCGAGTTAAGCCTGCTGTCGTTTCTGAAATTGAAGTCCAACTGTTAAAATTCTTCTTTCTTGGAAAAAATGATCTGGCGAATGAATTAAAGGTATGCCTGCAGACATATTGATGGTGTCATGAAGTCCTTTGAATCCCAACCAATGGTTCGCGAAGGGTTTTCTGTAGAGTCTTAGACTGAAAAAAAAATGCAAACAATATTGATTTAAAATTTGTTTTTTTTTATCACTATTTTGAAGTTTGCCTAAATTCGTAATTTTTAAAGTGTCAATTTAAGAAATATGAGTAATTTGTTATTTTGTGTTTTCTCCTACCCTGATTAAAAATCGTTTTTTAATGTATCGCTTCGTATAAATGGCACGTGATTCGAAAAAGGTTGGAAGCCTGAGATAAGAGAGTTTATAGAAAAGAGAGAAATATGCTTCTAAGAAAGCGAAAATGTTGGCGTAAAAAAAGTACCCTCCAAATTAACCATATAGAAATGAAACTTGTGTAAGCCAGAATGAGCATAGGTTTCGAATAAATGCGGTGGTATGCACCACTGGAGGGATTTTCATGGTGGAAATAGACTAGGTGTGGATTGTGTGGGTCGTGATAGAACGTGGAATGTATGCACCGGGTTTAAAGTATGGAAAAACGGTACTCAGCTAGTTTGGTCGCGTTGAGAAATTGGTTGAGAATCGATTCACCAAAGGGGCGTAAGAGAGATGAGTGAAAGGCTTGAGAGGAAGGGGGGGTGTTACCGAAAAAAGTCACGGGTGAATGTTATCGAGAGACTCTCGAAAGAAAAGGAATAATAGGAGTCTAAGGAACAGAAGACTACGTGTGAAAACTTCTTCGAAGTGAAAGAAATACTTATGCATGGACTGAAGAGTGTGATATAGATTAGTGGGATACACCCTTCGTAACCTAGTATCCAGGCTTTTCATTGCCTTATCCGAAGAGGTCTTGGATTCTTGTCATAGGCATTGCTGCCGAACGGTTCCGGTGGAGGTAATTCATTACAACCAGTCGATTAACAAAATCAACAGACTTGGCCGCCATTTGGTAGGCATTAGGAATATTGGGTAAAAATAACTCTGTATCCATTTTCCAGTGAGACAAGGGCTTGATAACATTGGTGAGAGTATTTGAAATCCGGTGCGATAGGCGTGGGTTGGGGGTTGTTGCAAATAAAATGAAAGTAATGCTGGGTTTGAGAAAGAGTTAGTCTAAAATTAAATATTAAAATAGCAGTCCATAAACTAGAGCGGGTGGAGCAGTTAAGCTATCTTGGAATTGTTTCGGACCAAAATGGTCGAAATAGTAGGGATGGATTGAAGGAGTAGAAATACGTTATTCTAAGAAGCATTCCCGAGAAGCAGAGAATTGATGACTGGGGACGTTTAGTAAGATAGTTAAGATACGGCTCGTCAATAATTTAATATGGACCGTGGTTTTTGAACGGAGCGGAAAGATGTTCATTGAAGTGGGCATGAAAGGAAAAAAACGAAGAGCTAGGCAGGGTGGGGAAGGAGAGGGGATTGCTGGGAGAAATCTGAAGGAGACAGGATTTAGGGATTCAGACCATTATGGGAATGGCATGTTGAAGAATGTTGTAGAGGGGAGGACGTTGGACAAAGGAGGAAGGGGAAGGAATCGGATAGACATGTTGGATGGGATTGAGGTTGGAAATATGTGGAATGGAAAAGGGACATACTGTGATGTTCGGGTTGTGAAATAAAAGTATTTCGGTGGAAATGAATGTTGTAATTTTTACCCCACAGTCGATCAACACTTAAAGAATAACTGCGATGTACAAGACGGTGTGACGAGGCTGTCGTTTTAGTGCGAGGAGACGAAAATAACTGAAGAAAAGTAACGAAGCATTCTAGGAAATAAGCAAAAGGCACGAGAGTTATTTTTTTTCGACTTGTGGTAATAGTTTCTCCTTTTTATTTATTTCCAAATCGTTTCTTTTAGTTCTTCTTATAATTCTGAATTTTATTGTTTAATTATTTTTTTTTGTTCTGGTCGTATTACCATTACTAATTATTGCCGCGACAAAATAAACTAATATATTAGTGCCTCGTGAGATGGCTGGGCCTTTCGACAAGCGTCTTAAAAACTGTAAACGAGGAACTGGATTGACAATACGAGACTTCTCACCTCATATGTGAAGTATGGTGAACAAAAAAAGTGCTAGGCTCGAAATGGCACGTCTATAGGCGATGAAATTAACGTAATACAGAAAGATGAAAGAATCTGTCCACGAAAGTATATATATATATATATATATATATATATATATATATATATATATATATATATATATATATATATATAGTATATATATAACAAGCTTTGACGGCAACAAACAATATAAGAACACATAAAAAGATCACTCACACGTTATTTCTTGATCATTTCGACGGAATTCAACTCCGTCTTCATCGGAAGAAATAGAAATAAAAAAATATATAATATATATTATATATATGTGCGGAGAAAAAGAGCACTTTTTGCGGCCATTTTTCAAGGTCATCCCGAGTCTTCGCTATTCCCTCCATCACCCCTCGTGCTCTCAAACGCGCGCGTGTCTTCTTCGAAGTCTCTGCTATGAATTCGAGTCGTGTGGATGGCTCCTGGACTCTTGTTCCCCTCTCCCCCACTCTTCTCTCGAGAGGATGGCTCTTCCCAGGCTGCTGTGAGGCGAGGGACGACCGTGCACCACGCTTCGTTGCGGACGAACGCGAGTCCAGCAGGGTGCCCGCCGACACACTCACTGACTGGCGATGTGCCTTGCGGGAAATTCTCGGAAACCACCCTGCACCATCATAAATGCAGTGTTTTGGATATTTCATGGAACGTAGGATGTTGCATGACTCTCGTTCGACGCGGGACCGTAGTGGGGAATTCTCTCTGAGGCCTGGAGAACACCAACGATGGAATTCTGCATCTAGTTGAAACCCTGCTAGCCATCGGTATGGTGCGTGGCGGATGGTGCATCCAAACCAAGAATTAAGAAAGCCAGGAATTGCGTCACGTACCGTGGATGTAAGAATGATTGCAGCAAAAGTTACTGTCGTATTAGGCAATAACAGTCAATGAGTTTGAAATTCTTGGCTGGAATACTACCATTAATAGTGTTAGTAGTTTGGAAGTAGTATAGGAGTTTCGGAAAAATCATCCCAAAAAAGGAAAAAACTTGATATCTGTGAAACATTTCTACCATATGAGGTAAGCGAGTACCAACTAAGTAACGGAAAAACTAAAAAGGACACCGAAAGGAAAAAGGTTTCCTTACAAGAAAAGAAACAAACAATACTGATACTCTTCGGAAACAGGTAATAGATGTTGGAATGATTTTACTCCTAACGAAATTACTTGGCACGACATTAAAATTCATATTTAGTCATTATAACCTCCATAACACTGAAATCATTTGTCTTTTATTAACTATTTTAGTACAATATCTGATTTAATATACGTAGACCAATGACTTTCCACGGAATAAATTTCACTGCTACTTCGAGGCATCGGTCTATAAAATATATTTCAAGGCTGATGCGTTGGAATGGTATGGGCAAATGTAAATTTATATCGAATGAGGATGTCATTTTTATAATCTCTTCACCTCGTCACCCCGGAAAAATGTAGCACGAGAGCTTGCTGAAAAGAAATTGAAAACATATACCAAGGGATTTAAATGTTACTTGATGTCAGGTTATTGGATTGGAAATTTGTTGAGAAATACCGCTGGAGACGGTTTTTATACAGCAATTAAATATGACTTCAAAGCAAAATTTGATTTAGAGCGATTGCCGTTTAAGTGGTTGGTGATGGAACGATTTTTATCGCGCGGGTATGTGCTCACTCACTGTGCCGTAGGAATCACGTTGGGAAAAAAGTTGAAAAATATTTTCTCGTGTTAATATTTCATTCGGGAACGCATTCAAGTTTGGGCTATTACTTATGCACGAATGTCTAAATCAAACAGCGAGTTAGTTCCCTCAACCTTATTGAACAATCTTCTCTCTCTGTGGTAGTAGCTGTGTTGACTGGAGCTCCGAGTCCATCATACTTTTAAATTGATTTGTCTCTCCTATTTAAACATTTTAAACCATCTGTGCAATGGGAATAAACAGATTCTTCATTAAGTCTCCCATAGTAGACCGCGGCTGACGATTTTTTTCAGGCGGTAGCAAAGTTTAATGAAGCGTATTGCTCGCCGCGTATTATTCATATGTTGCCGTAGGTGAACTGAACATGTTCCAACTTGCAACGGCCTCCGTTGATGCAAAACTAAATCTCCATAAATGCCACGTGATCCAAGCGCCAGGTGGGGTGGATAAGGCAGGGATAAAGAGGAGGGAGGTCATTTAAATGGTTAGGAAAAGGGAAGAAAGATTCTCTAAAAAAATGAAAAAAACGTGCCAATACATATGCATGCTAGTGAAAAACTGAGTTCCAAACAAGTGTTAATTTCCCCCACTGTGAAAGAAGTTAGGTATGCGAAAAAGGAGGGAATAAAAATGAACCACATCCACTTCTACGACAGACCTCCGCCATAAAAAGATAGCTCATACGTACCGGGATAAACGATAAAACGTATGCCATATATGCGTAACATATTAGCTAAAAATTTAAGATAAATTGAAATGTATACAGAAAAAAGAAATTACTCTTATAAAAAATATGATCATATCCCTTTTGAACAGGACTCGTAAATTCGCAGATAGGCTAGTTAGCATTAGGATAATTAATTTATTGGATACAGCCGACAGTTAAGTTTTAATTGCACCATAGGGGATAGGTGGGTGATTTGATTTACGTAGGATATTCAGGGAAGGTAGAAAGAATGGTTGAGACGAAGAAAAACTCCGAGTCGGAATTAGCCAACTCTTTAACGGAAGGCGCTAAGGGGTTCAGAGTTAAACGTCCCATCAGACGGGCAGCGAACTCCAATTCGAGTTCTCTCCACATAGCACCCCAAGGAGGGATCGGGATGCCTCTTAAAAATCCTGCCACCTCCGGGATTAGAACTCGGGCCTTCTGAGTTGGTGTTAGCATTAGCCGCCGTATCATCCCGATTCACGAAAGGACAACTGAGGACTAATCACGGGGTGTCAGTCTTTGGATATCGGTGAATTTGCGCCCAAGTATCACTGAAAGAATCAACGATGCCCTCAAGTATCACCGAAAGAATCAACGATGCACTCAAGTATCACTGAAAGAATCAACGATGCACTCAAGTATCACTGAAAGAATCCATCCTCCGCGCTGCCGGATGCATAGCGAATATTTTCGCCGTTCAAACTTATTTAGCTCGGTTAACATTCTCTCAAATGCCATTTCAGGTTTGCTGCAGTATTGCTAACATATCGGGACGTGAATATTTTCGAGCGATAATGGAGCAAGTGTTTTGAAGTCTAATTTGCTTCAAGTCGTCAACGCCGACGATATTAGCATGCGAGGATTAGCATCGTCCGAAGTGTGGCGATGACATAATCGGCAGCGAATGCGCGTCGCCGCGATGAGTAGCGTGGCAACCCTAATTAAGGGTTTAACAAGTGAAACTCGGAACCGCAAACGCTAAAAGAAAAAAAATGTCGGCTATTTCGCCAGTTGCAAAAGGGAGTCGGTTGCATCAGTTATGTCCTTCTAATATCAAAACCGAAAATGTACTATCTAACCCCCCAATTCCAATGACAGGATCTGAAAAATTCAGGTAATTACAGACTTGCATATTTTATTTATTAAAATTAATTCGTGCTCGTTAATTTTTCGCAAAACTTTGTTAAACCTGGCCATGGTTGAAGTATAAGATTCAAAATCAAGGCTTCATATTTACCCTCATAAAAAGACTCATTTAAACATAATGGTGCTAGTCAGCGGTGGGGTTGCCAACTTTGCTGAGCGCATTGGATAGTCAGTGCGATCTCTATGGGATGAGGATCGAAGCACGAAACAAATGTTTCGCGATTTTTAAGAAAGTATAAAGGTAAGTTAAATATTAAATTATGAGTGTATAAACCAGAGAAGGTGAAACAGTTTGCCTATCGTGGATGTGTTTTGGACCAAAATAGTCGAAGTAGGAGGGACATTAAAGAAAAGAATTGCGTTAGGAAAAGCTTTCGTAAGGAGAAGGGAATTGAAGACAGGGATTTTAAGTAAGGATGTAAAGACAGAGATTTTAAGTAAGGATGTAAAGAAAATACTCCTTGTAACTTTGATATGGAGCGTGGTTTTGTACGTAAAGTGTAAATGGTTGTTAAAGCGTGATGATTACGGTATACTACGGTAGTATTGGTGGCTTTGGAAATATGGGTGTGTAGAAGAATGGAAAGGGGAAGGTTAAATGACAGAAAGGAAAACAAACGAGGAAGTGCTTCGTATGGTGGGGGAAGAGAGGGGACTGTTGGGTGTATTTCATGGGAGACGGGAAAGATGGATGCAAAGCGTTTTGATTGGCGATGGAAGTTGAAGAATGTGATAGAGGGGAAGAATTTAGACAAGAAAGGAAGGGGCAAGAATAGGATAGGGATGTTGGGCGGAATGAATGGAGGAAGAAAGTTTGTCAAAAGGAAGAAGGTACAGGTATTATATGTGTTGGAAGTCAGGTTGTATTTTTTATTGGAAGAGACAAATAAATGTATCGTTGTAGCATTGTTTATCCCTGTGTCCATCCAAAACGTACCTTAAACTTTAAAATACCAATAATAATAATCGTATTAGTTATCTCTCTAATTAATGGTTAGTATTTATTCTATTTTAGCGTGGGAAATGATCAATTAATAATTAAATTTGAACGGGTCTTTTTCCTACGCAGTAAATAACACAATTTCAGGGGTAACATGTTGGGAATCATTCTAGATTAATGCAAACACATTGCTTTTCCAAATAGAATATTTTTATTATAATCTATTTTTACCAAATAGATTATTTTTTTTACAGCGTAACGAAACCTAGGTTGTAATAAAAATGTTCGTTACAGCGTAACCTCTATAAATCGTTACAACGTAACATCTTTAGGTAAATTTACCTGAAGATGTTACGCTGTAACGAAACCTAAGTCGTAGTAAAAATATTCTTGGTGGAAAAGCAAATTGTCTTCTTTCATCATCTCTACACAGTATTTCCCCATTAATTTCGTATGATATTTTAACTTACATGTGTTATCTTTCATTTGAGTGTTCCTTATTAATTGACAACCCGCGAAAGTTTGTCATTAGTCTCCATCGAAGCAGTATGAAATAAGCTTATGGGCATTCCCTAATAACTGACCTTCACCATTGCATCATCATGGATACATGTTTACTGCGGTCAGCAATCCCCAAGAAGGATGCACGACGTCCGGAAAGAAAACCCACGCAAAAGTAGGGGAAGGGATACGTTAAGGGCATGCATTCATTACTGACCTCGTGAGCCTTTCCCCTTAGTGTTGTGACCTTGAATTTGACTGGGTAAGGGAAAACGAACCCTTCAATGTATTTTCCACCTCCTTATTTTGATCGCCGTTTTCCCACCCTCGAATATAATGTGGGACTTCTGATCGTTTCCTCTCGGTCGAACGATAAATCCCAGCATTCATTCGTACGTTTTTGAACAGCTTAATATACTCGTATTGTTACGTCTTCTTGTTCTCCCGTGGCTCCCATCCCAGAGGCTAAAGTATCAGTCGAATGTTTTGCGCCCTTACAGGCATTATCTCAGACGGGCGACTTATCTCTCAATTTTGAATGAATCGGTGTTTTTTGTTATTACTCCCTAATATTTTCCGCACATCAAATACGTACACATACGACATAAGTTACGTCGTGGTTTCCAGCACGTATTCGAGGCCCTATAAAATCTAAAACAAATACTGCAGTGTTCGAAGGAAGCGATCGATTCTAATCTCATCACACAGGTATGTATGTATACATTATAATCGACTCTATACGCCACGTGAAAATCAATAATAATCAATGTCTCGACTACTGCCCTCTTCTGATTGTTACCGCTTAATTGTTACGAATGGCTAATGTTACTATAGTCTATATAATACGGAAAATGTATAGGATAAATATTAAATTTTGCATAAAATGGAGGAAATGTTGTGTATCAAAAATAGGGAGCAGGTTTTTTTTATTCTGTAAATTTCAATCTAATTTGTTCTCTCCGTCCAGTTTGATGGTGGTACACAATG
The DNA here is from genome assembly GCF_022747635.1 of Hetaerina americana. Classification (NCBI taxonomy): domain Eukaryota; kingdom Metazoa; phylum Arthropoda; class Insecta; order Odonata; family Calopterygidae; genus Hetaerina; species Hetaerina americana. The sequence continues at coordinate 33,410,930 of NW_027287205.1, read as the reverse complement.
GCTAACATTAATGAAATTTTAATATTAGTAATCTAAAGCCATTTCTGATGTTGAAAAGAGTTATCAGTGATGTCATTTACCTTTACCGTGATTTTGGTATTAGGTCTTCATAAGCCGTGGAATTTTCATAAAGTTGATTTTTTTGCGAACAAGCAGTCTCGGTTAGTCACATAAAAGAATTTAGCATGAAAATGTTATTATGTTTGCATGTTAATAGTTAAATACGACTTATAAGTTATGTTAAATGCCTATCTACGGTTTCTTGTATTAGTTTTCACTATAACCCCTCCGAATGTTAAAGTTTAGGTACCTATGTGTGGTAGGAAAAGCTTTTAACGAAATTAATTTTATTTGGTAGCCTACCGTTTAAGTAAGCTTCTGAATGGACAAGAACTAAACACGCCTACATTTATTAGCCTCTCCTAACAAGATACATATAACCTTACACCCTACACTACAATTAACACTTCTTGGATTCCTCATACTTTTTAACTCCATTCCGTTCAAGGTCCGTGTCCTTTTCTTCTCCCTACCTCGCCTGCTTAACGTTCTCCGTTCTATCAGTCTCCAGAATTCCATCAACAGTCAAAATGCTTTGCATTAGTCTTTCCTGCCTCTTTTGGATTTCTCCCAACAATCCTCTTTTCTTCCCCCACCATGCCTCGTTTGTTTTCCTATCTGTACATTTCACCTTTTCCATTCTTCTCTACGCTAATATTTCTACAGCTTTCAACTTACGCGTATCATCTTGCTTCAGTGATTAAATTTTCGCTCTGTACCGAACCGTGTTGCATAGAAAATTTTTTATCGTTTTTTTCTGAATATTGATACTCAACGAGCTTGTCACTGTACCTTACTCATAGTGAAAGCTACTTAGCGTAATGCCATTCGTCTTCTTTTTTGACAATCTTGGTCCAAAAATACTTTCAAGAGTTGTAGAACTTTCATTCTAGTTTAGATTTTTCCCTCAAATGTTCTTGTTTAACTTAGCCTTTCTCTCCTCCTCAAAAACTTCTTTATGTTTTGTTTAAATTGATCTCATCTCGTACCAGTCATACCGAGTTACAAATGCGCTCAGTAATGAATGTAAAGGAATGCTATTATTTTTCTCGTTGTGGTATGAAGACATGAGAGGCAGTAATTGTCAAAAATTGAACTCCAACACGAGTACATTCATCGATCCAAAACTTCTTGGCAACCCTAACATCCAACCAACTTTTTCTCCCACTCTTCATGCCGCTCAATTCGGTCGACATTGTCACGGGATGGAAAGGCTTTCCTTTCCTGCGGGATCATTCTTATTCCGAGGTTCGGTGCCCGTCGAAAACTTCTTAATCTTAAAGGAGTGCCTTCAAAGCCCTGAGTTGTGAAGTTTGACATTTTCCCATCATTATTCACGTAAGGCTTGACGTTTTCAAAGACCGCGAGGAGAAACCCGTTGTTGTCTCCGCGCGGGAATTTTTTTTTTTGGATCCGACGGAAATAAATCTTGCGTTAGATATACGTGTCGAATTGAAAACGCGTCGCTTTGATTAAGTTATGGTTCGACCATCCATCAGTTTTTTTTTCGTGTGTCGTTTTTGAGAGGTGACGACGAACTGGATTCCAAGATCGATCTATGGATTTAGACTTTCGACGCCCTAGGACTTTCGACCGTTTCACATTTCGTCAGCACGGGGAATCAAATCCGGATCAATGGGACGTCTTTCCTCATTGTTATTCCGGGGCCGGGGGTTTTGTTTTCCACGCGCGCAGTTGCCTTGGCGACCGCGGGAGTAAATAAGCAGTTTTTTTCCCCCTTAAATAGGGTGAGCCGTTGATCTCTTCCTTATAGTAGGAAACGATTGCGTATGGCCTGCTATAAATCTGTCGTGTGTTTTTTCGAACGAATTCCTTGATGAAATATGTCAAATACGTTTTACTGCTTCGATTCCAGTAAATAGCCATAAGCTTTTAAGTATTGGATATCACACAGATCTCCTAAGTATCGTTCCCATTAGCGTATTTAGTGGCGTTTCTTTCCGTTTCCTAATCCGGACAATCCGCTTTACTGATAATGTTCTTCTATCACTCTATTAAGGTCTGTATTGTTCTCATATTGTTTCAAATGTTATTTTTCTGGGGTTCATCCCCACAGGCCATATCCATTTTTAAATGAAAAAGAAAAGTTGTACGAATGATAGCTAATGTTAGATATGATGCCACTAGTAGTCCATTATTTAGGCATTAAAACCTTTTACCTCTTCCGTGTATTTCTATTTTTACTACTGTAGCATACACAAGAATGAACTTAAATACGTTCCCTTCTAATGCTGACGTTCACAATATCACTCTACCCGAAATATAAACAATCTACACGTAAATTTTGTGCACACTAAATGCATCTACCGAAAGCCCAAGAACATGGGATTTATTTTGTTCAGTAAACGTCCTCCTTTTCAGAAATCTAATATGTGTTTAGTGATCTTAAAGAGTAAATTAAGATATTTTTTTATTCGAAAGAAAGTTTAATAGTGTTGATGAATACCTGTCTCATAATCAATGAATGTGGCTGTTTTCAGCTTGAATTGTATCCTCATGTTTCTATTGTTTTACATACATATATGTATATTCTGCTTTGACAAAACCTATACCATAAGGTCTGCTGGTGAATAAATGATGATTATGATATCATATGATTAAACATAAATAAATTTTCCCCGAATATTTTACCTAAGTTGTAAATTATCTTAATTTTTCCGTTGGTTGGAGTAGGGCTTAAAAGAAAACGTTTAGTGTACTGGTAAATACATGTGTGATGAATGGCGGATGGTTGTTGAAAAAATGCGCTCTTGAATGTGGGCCACTAAATGTCGTGCTGTGATCCAAATACCCGCTACATATGTAAGTATGTATCTGGATATTTTGACATTATATGCCCCTTATGGCTGTGATATATTCACTATAACTTCCTTCACCCCCTGCCTCACGCCCTAGCGGTGGTTTGCTAGGTACTTTGTATGAATGAAAGAAATAAGTAATTAGTACCATTAGGTTTTGCATGTTCGGTGTTTTATCGATAGGTATGACGGGTAGGATGTGTTTGAGGGAATAAAACTCCTTTTTCGTCAGTTTGCTCTCGATTAAATGCCGCTTAGCAGTCATAGGGGTTTAACGTTCCATCTAACGGACTTTGCGCAGTCTCCGCCCAAGGAGGTATCGGAATATCGCTTATTAATGGTCCATCTACGCAGGGTTTAAATCTTTGCTCTCGGCATGATCTTCAGCCGATGAAATAAACCTACCAAGTCGTAATCAAATGTTTATCCTTCCATAACGTAGGAATGGCGTCATAAACTCGATATGTACTCAAACAGATGCAACAATCGATACTTCAGGGATTATTTCGTGAACATTTTTGAGATGTTGACTGTTGAAATGTTGCTTGTGGCAGTGAGAACTCATGCATGTATGAACGCAAATGAATTCCTCCGTGTGGCCCTCATCAGTATTTCAGTTTTTCCTATTGATATCTGTGCCATTGTATTTCAATTCCGTCGCAGCAACAGCGATTCCCATCAAATCACCTCGACAAGTTGAAGTGTTTTGTATTAGTAGAACCCTGGATTTTTGCAACAATTACAGTTTATGATTCCCAATTATTCCTGTTCTGTGCAGGCGTTATTCATTTCTCATTCCCGTTCGAATATTTCCAAATTGGATAAATACGTGTTCTTAAACTGACTCGGATTTCGATTCTGTGACTTTAGATCATTTGACTTACATACGTCAGTTACACTTATGTATCCCTGCATCCATTTTTCCTGTCTCCTTGGGATTTCTCCCATCAATCCTCTTTCCTCCCTTAGGAATGTAAATAAAGAAATACATACAATTATATATATATATATATATATATATATATATATATATATATATTATATAATACATATGTATCTAATTATATTTATATATATTTACATATGTATATATAATATATATATGTATAAATAAATATATATATGGGCGGAGATTTCGTAAATCAGTTAGGTTTGCTGATGACCAAGCTTTAGTTTGTCAGTCAGCCAAGGGGTTGCAAGCATTGCTTAGTGAATTGAAAATTCAGTGCGACAGGAATGGGATGAGAATCAATATTAATAAAACAAAGGTTATGCGATTTCCTCGAGAGAAAAAGGCCAAGCTAAACATTAAAATAGGAGGGCAAAAACTAGAGCAGGTAGAACAGTTTACGTATCTCGGTAGTGTTTTGGACCTACACGGTCAAAGTAGTAAGGACGTAAGGAGAAGAATTGCGCTAGGCAAAGAGGCTTTCATAAGGAGGAGGGAGTTGATTTAAAACAGCGACGCATAGTGTAATTGTATTCATATTATTGCGCTATCAATCCGGATGTGTAATGGATAGTTATTTCAAACGTACGTATCCTCATTCGTCGTTTATTTGCGTCTTGGTGCTCATATTGGCGCGGTGTTGCTGAAAACGAGAGGGGCGTCTCTTGGGGGGGGGGATTCGAGGCGCCTCACCCGGTCACAAGCAACGATGCGTCATCAATTCGAGGATGCCGATCGCCTTCGGGGGGGCCTGTTAAAGGTTTTTCCTTTTCTCTCGAATGGAATGCAGTACTCGAAGTGTTCCAACGGACGGAGAATTTGATGGGTGCCATTGGAATGTGTTCCGGGTCTTTGGAATTTCGATTTCTCTGCGGAGAGTTCCTTTTTTTATTCGTACTTGCATTTTATTTTTTTTGCAAATTTCAACTCGCCAATCTTGTCCAATTTCGTCGACAATACTGAATGCTTGTTCCTTCGTCGTCACCTCGTTTGACCAATGCTTACGTCTCACAAACGAACGGAGAGAGAGTCGTCACATTCTCATGTTGATGCCAAGCGAAAACGCCTTCAGACCGTAAAATCAATTGGTGTTGTTTGAAAACGGTGACTAATTAGGAGTGACAATTGTTTTTATGGGGAAATGATTGCCGATCCAATGATTGGGGGGATGAATTAAAAGCGCAGAAGCAGTGCAGCATCTGGTTTACCCGTTGGAGAGCGGAGACGACTAATATATCATCTTGGAGGAAATAATTCATTTCCCCTCCATTGAATTGGCCGTCCACTTCTTATGGCTTACTGGATTCTCGCAAGTGGGAGATTTAATTATATTTTCAAGTTGATACGACGTTTTAATTGTTTTTCCGATGCCTTCATTCAGCTTATTCATTCAGCATTCATCATTTCAGCTTTTTTTTCAATGGCAACACCTCTCAATCCATATTTCTGTATTGCGCGAATTTCTGTATTTTGCGAACGAAGAGTACATGGAATTTTTTGTGGCCTGCGGTTTCATTTATGGTGTTAGATGGATGAATCCAAATTAGTCGACTAGATTCTTAAGAAAATTTTCATGAATATAAAGCATGCGTCGCTTTCATATTACTGAATGGAGGAACTATGGCGATCTACTTGATGAGCTGGTCAGATGTTATAAGTGACGTATTAATACTCAATCTGATGTCTGGAAGTTTCATGCACATTAGTCGCATTTGAAACTTTAACGTAGACTCTTAAAATGAATTCCAGGAGAAGGTGGTTATTGTTAATGTGGCTTGATCGATTTTTTTAATTGCGATATTTTTCATCGAAAATATTTCCCTACGAGTGCTTGAAATTACTAATGGGAAAAATATGTGCGTATCGCATAATCGAATTCCTTAATTGATTAATGTTTTTGAAGTACTTAACCAGCATAATATTATTGAGGATGTGATAATCCTGTTTTCATTCCATTCTCTTAAGTCTTGATTTTCACGGATAGGCTATTCATGATGCCATAAGGTTGGTGGGATTTCTTTGCAATTAGCGTCCATTACCGCCCTTAATTTTTAATGCTAATTTGTCTGGAAATAAATACATTCCTACTCTGATCTCAAATTTTAGGACTGATTCAAATTTTCAAAAATAAATTTTTAACCAATGAAAAAGTTTAAAAGCACTCAAAATCATAACTTGCTCTCATTTATTTATTTATTTTTATTTTAAAATGAAATTAGGTCTTTTTTGATTTTTTTAAGTCGGAAACAAAATTGGAAAGTCAACAACTCTCAGTAAAAATTGAAATTACGGCTTTCACTTGTCCTAATATGGTTGCAAATGTCGAAATGTCGAAAGAAATTTATATACTCAGGAGTTGAAGTCTGACACACACATATGTCCATCCCCCTGCCACACACCTTTTTGGTGGCTCGCAGGGTATTGATGTAGATGTAGAACCGCCCACATACGGGCTTGAGTAAGTGATTTATGCATTATAATTGGTGGTTATTGCTTCTTGTTTATAATGCGGCATTCGTTCGTTTTCTTTATGACTTTCAACCCATCTCTCTCTTTCTTTCTTTCACCGCAACATCAAGACTATGTCTTGACGTTCGTGCTGAGAGAACGCTTTTAGGCGGGCCTGAAGTCAGGCTCACCCCTTAAAATTCCGGGGAAGGTATGAAATCAAGACTTAAACGAAGAACTTGGATATATTCTCCTCGTTGGTTTTTCTCGTGTTATCCTCCGAATTCGCCATTAATGATGTTGTGACCTTGGGGATTAAGATCAAGTATAGAACCGGCAGATTTAAGATGCCATTTTTCCCGCGAAATATGCGAGATCAGAAAATGTGTAGACGACAGCGCGAGGGGAAAATCATCATTTTGTTTCAATTCTATGGAGCCTAGAATTTAATCATAGTTTTATCCAACCATTATTTATTCATCCTTCTTGTTACTATTAGCTCGTTTCACATGCTCAGAAAAGTATTTTTCATTGAGATGCCTCATTGCAGATGTAGATTTGGTTATCATTGTCTCCAATTTTTAATATTTTGCATTTTTACTGATAAATAACACCTAAGCAAAATTTATTTTGATGTAGGTTGCCCCTTGTGGAATCAACCATTGCCACAAACCCTCTAAATGGTTCGCAGAGTATCTTATAGAAAGCGGAATTATAAAATAATTTTTTTAACATAGGTTGCAAATTTTAAATTTGGGAATATTCTCCATTGACCGCAAATTCGGTCGGTATCAAAACATGTGATATTATACGTGATGATCTATATGGGAGCGGCATCACAGATATTGTGGAGGAAATAAACGCAGGTTATGACTGTGTTCAGATACGTGTTAAGCAGCTCTTGGCAGTGCTCATTAGGAGAGCATATCATAATACCATCTAAAACTGTATACTAACGCTAATAATAATTCTCGCCAAGTTTAAATTATTGTGTAGTGAAAAATTGCCCATAATATTTCTACAAAGCCTTTGGTTTCATTAGAAAACTGAGAGAGCTTCCAAGAACGTACGTACTGGAAAACAAGACCGCCCTGGTGACGGAACATTTAGAACGCATTTGGGTAGGGCATTTACTGAGCATCCTTCTTCCTTATGGTGTGACGACACGTTCGGGCATTAAAAAAAAGTTTTTTTTTATTTTTTCCGTGGCATCCCTTCTATTTGGAAACCCTTTTCGCTGATTTCTGACCTAGTCGAGTCGCTCAAATGTTTTTCGAGGTCTCCCGTGGCCGGACATCCTTAATTCTTCCAATCCGTCTCGACCTTCCATCTAGGGGCCGTAGTCATGAAGCCAGTGACGTCATGATGCGACGATTATTGCATCACTCTAGTGCATGAATGCGTTCTGCTCGTTCGCATTGTTTCCCCTCACCCGTAATCCCCGACAACCATTGAGGAGTGTATTGTCCATTGAACGTAAATGCTCCCCAAGTATTCATGTCTGAGTGTTTAGTGGAAACCATAAACGGTCTTTAAAAATGGTCTGCTTTGTACGAAATGTATAAAATAAATCATTTGATTGCTCGACATATTTTTACTACCTCCTTTCCTTCCGTTCAAATTGGCCTCATGCTCTCCTCCACCTGTATCCCTTACTTAATATCTTTCCACCGCTCTAACATTGCCGCTTAGCCTCTCCTGCCTTCTTCGAATTTCTCCCTTAAGCTTTATTTCTTCCGTTGCCATTCATTGTATTTCGTTCAGTTTCCTCTCACTCGCCCCATTAAAAATATTTACATTCGTCTTTCATACTCATATCTCATGTCTATGGTCTATCCTTATCTTCTTGCCGAAACGAAACGAAAAGTTTCGGAGCCGTACTGAACAACGTTCCCTATTAGATTGTTGTACTAATCTTTCATAGATGCTCATCATCAACCTTATCCACGTTGGAAAAAACTCTGAAAAGCATTAATATTAGAACCTCTTTTAATTTTTACGTCTTATGCGTCAAAATTATGCCGTGCAAATTATTGCTATGGGGATCCACACAGGCTTGTTACCGCATGACTTGTGAAAAAAAAGACCTTCCTACCACAATGGGATTTTATTAATTTTTAAAGTTTTACTTTTCTGCTTCATTAGAATTCTTGACGGGACCTATTTTGTAAAAAATTGAGTCATAATGAGATATAAATAATCTTTCGAACCTGATTTATAAGCTATTTTTAGACAAAGTAATATCAAAATTCGTTTCTTAAATCCTGCCGCTGCGATTCTTTCAAGAGAAACCATGAGTGAACAGGTTGTCATTATTTTGATCTAAATAAAATCGTAAAATATATAAATACGCCGATCAACTGCAAATGAACGTTAGGCATGAGTTATGAATGATGATATGTTAAAAGCAAATAATAGTTTTTCATGAATTCTCGTCATAATTAATTTCCAGGTATGTATTGAACTAGAATCAATCGTTATTTTCTCGTTCATTCAATGTGAGAATGTATTTTTAAGTCATTAAATCATTGGTAAAGTTGTATGGCACGAATAGCAAACAATATTCCAACAATAAATGACCTCGTTTCCATCATTGATCCAAATATTTCTATGCAGAACAAGTATTAAAGTTAAGGTGCCTAAAAGGCACAAGGTGTTTATGCTTGCTTGATTCCGGAGGTCTGAAAGAATTAACGAGTGAAGTAAGGCGATCGCTGGTTCAAAGCCCAGTCATGAAGAGCCATCACGGTGACCGAGTGCATGAAGTAGATCACCTTTGTAAGTTTTCTTGGACACGTCCACTTCGTGCAGCTCGACCATCAATTCACTTACACGGACTGGGGCACTGCTTTCAGTCGTCGCCTTCGTGAAAGAGCTAACGAATAGGAAACGAAAACGTGGTTCGTGAGAAGTCAGTGCTCGTGTGAGCGCTAAGCGCCAACATTGCTGAAATAATCGTGTTTTACAACACCATTATTTCAGCGCTCTGACGAATCTCTCTTGTGTTTCCGCGGTTTAAATAAATGACCGTGGATAACTTTGGCCAGCATTCTCTGGGAGCAAAAATTGTCGAAACAACCCTAGGTATTTTAGTTGTTTATAGCAGCGACGTCATTGTTAAACGTTGGCCTGAGCTGTTGCCACCGTCGTAGTAATCTCAAGTAATTTAAACAAGGGGTGATTCTATATAAAATATCATCTCGCAATACTTTGCTGGGTTTACCGATGGAATCATGATACGAGAATCTTTATGAGGAAGGTACGAGATTACGTTGTCGTGTAAAAGTTCAAACCAGTTTATATATTTTCCGTAAACTATCATGAAGGTGATGATGGAACTTCTTAAATTGTGTCACGTGAAATGTTTAAATGTTAAGTTACGAAACTCATAAATTTCTATGAGAAAGATCATGAGGAAACTAAAAATAATTATAATATGACTTATAGCGGTGATATACTCACGAGAGGAAGTTGAGATAATCTAAAAAAAAGACACTCGTTTATTCTACTACTCCATGTCGACAAGGATGAGAATGCAAGGATTTCGTTACCCCGAATTTCGTGACTGTTTTTTTTCAGATTCAGTTGGATAGATACTTTTATTATGAAACCATACTCTTGGGGTCCCTAGAAGTAAACTCGGCATATGATTTTTCTTTTATCTTAAATCAAGTATTCGGAAATGAAATGAGTAACTTTGTACTGCCACGTACTTCATTGAGAAAACGATATCGGTTTCTACGTTTGACGCCACCATCAGGTAGTTCCTGCAGATTGTGTTTGAAATTACAGAGTTACTTATTTCATTTCAATATGTTGGGTTAATTTCATAAAGTTACCCCGAATACAACACATTTCAAGCATTCGAAATGGAATAAAGGTTTGTTGTAGGGTAGGATGTCCCGTGAAATCCTATGGGAGGCTGAAATAAGTAAGGGTAATTAGTTGGTGCGCCCATACAAAACCTACATTTATCTGTTGACTGACATTAGATAACCGTATTATCAACGATTAATCTGACATTTCTTGTTACTTAACCATTAATAGCATTAATTTAAATGAGTTAAAAGGGTATGACCGATCCCGCTCACGCCTGAGGGTTTATTCATTGAATCGGAACTAATGGAATAAATTAATACTTTTTTCGCTCATAAAAAATCCTAAATCCATTCAATAGTTTATCATTGATTACTCGTGATCACGTTTTGCTTATCAGCTTATTATATGGTCCTTGATCAAACGTTTTTGCCAATGAGAAAGGGAAGTGGACCGATCACGCTTCCCTGCGGGATCCCAGAGGCTACAGTCACGAAATCGGAGCCAGTGTCATAAATTATTACTTTTTGTTTTCGCTCAGAAAGAAAATCGCCAACTCAATTCGCTCTTTTATCATCGACTCCAAACGATCGCAGTTTGTATATCAGCTTATTATGTGATACTTGATCGAACGCTTTTTTCGAAGTCTAAGGATTATAAATGTAGAAGTGTCGTGGAAGACTTCCCGCAGAATGCGGTTCAAGCTTCATCATCGCTGAACCATGTAATTGTGTCGTGCAGGAGCGGTCCTTGAAGCTCCAGCCGGAGGAGATTGGGTCTGGCTCAGCCGTCTCGCTGACCGCGCTTGCAGCCACCCCCCTTCTACGTTGGTTCACCCCACACCAATCTCCTGGCCCTCCCCCTTCACCCTACATCCCTCCCTCCCCCACCGCGCCCCTCGCAAACCCACTCCCGGCTATTTTTAGGTCTCCCACCCTCCCGCCTTAGAGGGTGTGAGGGAGAGAGCGCGCCGATGGGGCGGGCGACGCGCCGCTGTCGAGAGGGTGCATTTGCCGCGAGGTGGATTTTCCCCTCTCCGACGAGTGCCGAAGGTTTTTGCGCCGATGGAAAGGGGGTGTGGGGTTGACGTGGCCGCGAAATAGACCCGCCCGCCCCAAATACACATCGACCCACCCCACGCTAAATACTACATTCCCCATTCAAACTCGCACAAGCGCTTTCAGATAACCGCGACATGCACGATTATTTTCACGGGGAATTAGGATCTCATCATCATAATCTTCGTAATTATTACATCAGTTCCGGAATTTGTATCTACGTTTGTTGTAGCAGTCCTCCAAGCTATCCCAGGCCACAGATCGATTGCTTCCCTATCGAACGATGGGTATCGTGTGAAATGCCGTCAATTGCTGTCACTTTAAAGAAAAAACTCAGTCCTGGTAATGCAACGTAAACTTATGCTGCGCGAAATTTGGCTATAGTATTGCCATTTCGGTCCGTAGTGAACGGTTGGTAGAGTGATGTAATCAAGGTCATGGGTCGCGATCACGGATGCCTATCTTTGCGCGCCCTCGCGATCTAATAAATAGATAGTTTGCATTTCTGAACCTTTTGCTATCACGATTTTCCAAAATGTTGTGTTAGCTCCAGGAATAGTATGATATTGAGTACTGTTATTCGAATTATGAGGGACGGCTGTTTTCGTTATCAAGTGGCGGTATTGACGATAGCACGCGTGCATCTGAATGATTCATGATCGTTCGTTCCCCGCCAGTCACTTCTATGTGGTGATGCCTTCTATCGTTTGTCCCTCGTAATTTATTCTTCAGCGTCCTCCGTCGTTGAAAGTGATAACAACATGCAATGTGTCGCATAAATTTTTATTGGTTTTTCGTGTCCTGAATCACATCGAGGTCTTATTTATCTTTGGTCGTAAGAAATTTTCATGGGTAATGAAATAGGTACAGCTGTTCCATTTATTTCGCAAGTTTATATTATTCCGCACTTCTTGTACTGTTTATTTTTTGTGAGTTTGCATTAGATGCTATTCTGTGGAATTTCAATTATATTTGCATTAAATATTGCAACGTCTCTGTGTTAGTGTAAAGTGTTTAGTTAAAAACTTAACGTACATTATTATAATTGTATCCATTTCGATTAAGATGCATATGATTGTTATTAGTGGTTGTCTATCTGCTTAGAGTAGTTTCTTTAATAAGTTCAGGCACTAGACACTATTGTACTCAGTATTCCTTCGTAACATGGCAAAATATCCACCAGCCCTGTATTATTATATGTCCTTCTTTGGCTCTTCATTCTTTCCACCTTTATTATTTCCAACGAAATGCCTCTGCCTCGCCCTTTCAAATTCCTTCCTTGCGTAGTATTACCGTCTTCGGAATCCCTTTAGCGTCTTTCAGTATAATTTCAAGAATCCACTCGTTCTCTCTCCTTCGAACTTCTCCCAACAAGTGCTTCTCTTCCCTCTCAATGCCTTGCACTCGACCCTTTGTTTTCCTATCCATCCATTTCATTTTCTCCATCATTCTTCGCATCCACATCTCGCAAGCCTTCATCCTCTTGCCTCTCTACGTTCCAAGTTTCCGAGCCAATCTAATTTGCGGTCCCTAATAAAGTTTTCAGCGGCATTTTTGCATATTCATAATCCTTCGCCTCTTCGTAACCACTTCGTTACCAAACGCAGTTCTTCTATCAATGCCCCCATCACTCACCCTCATTAAAAACGTTTTCCGTACATAGTTTGTACGTCTCAACATTATTGACTATCCTAGCCTTCCTGTTTTTTGAGAAGCTCATTACACCTACACGATTCTGCAATGCACCGAGTAGTGATTATAATCCTTTGGCTGACTAGCTACAACTTGCTCATCCGCAAATAAGATTCATATGTCTGGTGTTCGTTATTTTGAATTAGAATATTTGCATTATATTTACACTTACGCACACCCATGTATATATAATTATGTATATGCGTGTGTGTAAGTGTAAATATAATGTAAGTATTCCAATTCCTATATATATATATACTATATATATATATATATATATATATATATATATATATATATATATATATATATATTTTCTACATTTTCACACACACACATATAAATCTTATTTTCGGATGACGAAGTGTTAGCTAGTCAGCCAAAGGATTATAATCACAAATTTATGTGGGTGTGTGCGTGTGTGTATATATATATATATATATATATATATATATATATATATATATAAAGAGAGAGAGCAAGTGTAAAAATTATGTATGTACTATGTGTTATGTATTATGTGTGTACGTATATAAGTATAATTGCAAATCTGATCTAATGAATGCCAGGTACCACAACTCCATCACTTTTTTGTTACATTTTCCTGTAGCATATCTTATCTAGACAAGTTTCCATAAGGCATGCCTGCATATCCCTCCAATGTGTGCGCACCAGAATTTCTAGGAGGCCAGAGTTACACACGAGCGTGTCGTACATTCTCGAAGTATAAATAGAATCGCTCCAATGCTGAGACAGGTGGGAGGAAAAAAAACAACATCCGCGGAAGTTTTTGAATTAAACTTTATTTGTACGTGATGTACGGATCATTAAAGTTTGGTTGTACCTACTTTCAAGCTTCTCCGCGAACCGTGTTTCCATTGGCAGACTCTTTCGTGATTTAGGGCGTAGATACACTCATGCAAGAGACGCCCTCTCCCAGAAGCGATACCTTACAGGAACAGGAACGTGAAAGTTTCGCCAAGTCTCTCCGTATCTGCGTGCACGTGATTGATGCAAATAATGAATATTTCGTTTGGTCTGATTTCCAGCACTTCACCTGTTGTTTGGACAGAACCTCCTCACCGTTTGTCTTTCAATCATACGTCGTTTCTCTTTGCCGAAGTTTCTCGAAGAAGGAACATTGCGGTACGGGCATCGGCGTGAGAGATTTGAAGGCATAGTAAAGGAGTATGTCGAATTGTTGTGTAGACAATATTGCCTTGCATCTTCAATTGTAGTACTCATTTTGCCAGTTTTATTTTATGGTAAAGAATGGGCGTAGTGTTACGTGAAAGTAGACATCTGATGATCGGAAACAAAAAGCATATCTGAATAAAGTGTGCAAATTATGTATCGGCGGAGGAATTGATTACTAAGACGATAATTAATTTAAATTAAATCTTATAGTATCAGTGAGTTAAGCATAATCATGTTTGTGAATTTGTCGTGTTAGCATCAGATGGTGTTGTTTTAATCTACTTTTGTTAAACTTGTTGAATTTGAGATCATGAGTATCATCAGATTTAGTAAACCTACCTAAGACTGAATAACATAATAAACAAAGTACGCGGAGTAATAATTACCAAGTCACTATGAAAAATACCCTGATAAAATATGTTTCAAAACGAGAAATGTGTTGACTATTACGAGAGGAGACCGTTGACAGAAGTAATTTCGAAAAATCCTGAGGCTAATTACAATTCTAGATAATGACATCGATTTATATGGACCTAAAATTATTTAAACATAATCAGTTAATTATAGCCTCTCTACCTAAAGACAGTTAAACTTTTTTTATTTATAAATATTTGGTAAAAATGAATGGAATGGATAAAAAACGTCAGCATATGCAAATCCATTCATGTGAAACAGTATAAGAATCTAAATAAATTCATCTACTGCCCATGATAGCAAAGTATTCACTGCGGGAATTTACCTTGAAAAAATTGCACCATGAATAATTATGAGCATGAGCGTTCGAGTTTTGAGAGATGTAAAAATATATTGTATGCATATAAAACTGGTAAAATGGTATTGGCTAGGGTGTTAATTGAATCTCAAGGATTTTAGGTGCGTGACGAACTTTGACGGTCTTTGGACGGTTGACTTTGATACGTGACGGTCACTCAAAACCATATCGTGGATTTTGTCAATCATTTCGGGGCAAGTCACTTCCATTCGACGTCCCGATATATGCTCAGTTTTGTACATGCACGGCCACATTTAAACTCCTTTACCCATTTATAATCAGTCGTAAAAATACAGGAGCAGAAAGGCCATGAACTTCATCAGACTCAGCTTTGATGTCTGTTGGTATTAAGCCAATTAAATAGAAGTGTTTTAGTCACCGCGGGAAATTCATTTTATTTCATTTTTTCTAAAAAAAACAAAGGTTTGTTGTTTTAATCTACTATTAAAATGAACTCACGAGGTGGATATAGATGAAACTTTAACAGCAGTCTAGTGAGAGATAAGGCTTGCTAAAAGCAAATCTTTTCTGACACTACGAGCGCCATCTCTATGATTTCTCAAGGAATTATTGAGGGACCTCCATGGAATAATTCTCTAGTATTAAAGTTTCAATGATGTAATTTACGCCCCACGTAGCTATTTTTGACTGAGATTACTAATGCATGTATTCGGCCTTTTTTACTCAAAATTTCACATCGAAAAAGAAATTATGCAATGAAATATGTAGTAGTTTAAAGGATATTAGCGTAGATAAATATGTAATACAACTGTATTGACCATAATGTAGGTTAGCCCCTTGCAAAAAATGTTAATTTCATCAAATCTTAATATTATATGTTGAATACATATAGCTAATTTATGAGAGCGTATACTTATTTTTTTGGTCCGCTTGGAAATGATGGTACATTGTTTCCTGGAGTAATGAAAATCTCGTAATCAATGTAAGTTCATCTCTAAAAATAACCCATCCAAAGACAGATAGTAGAATTACAATATAAATAATTTGTTTTTTGGTATTTCCGATTATGGTGCTTCTACTATGCCAATTTTCGGGTAAAAAAAGTTGGACCCCTTCAGCAATTTCATGACTCCATTGGAATAACGCTCTGTGTATTTTCCCGACATTTTCGGCCAGTTCATTTAATTTTAGAGTATCTTGTACATGTGTAATTTTATTTCAATCCAAAACTCACAACAGGTATTCACGAGCTGTCTGAAACGTATTCTGCGAAAGATCAACCACCTCTAAAATTTGTGGCAGACCAAAATTAGGTGTAATCGCGAACAATATAGCTTTTGTTCATGACGATAAATCACTTTTTCTTGAAATACCATGATTAGTTCCCTAAAGTTCGCAAAAACAAGCGTACCTATATATAAATTTCTAAAATCGGAATTTGAAGAAAAATAAATGCGATTTTGGAGAAACGGTTATAAAGATCAATGGAATACGGAGTCGAGAGTGAGGAAATAGCTTCCTTGAGATGCGAAAGATATTTTAAGTCCTGGGAAAAACGCCAGGAGAGAAAAGACTATAATATCCTTTATAAGAAAAACAAAGCGCCTGCTTCAAAGGAATACACAAACAATGGGATATCTGTGAAGTGAAAGACAAGTGAAGTAGCACAGCCGTGTAAAGTTTCCAAGGGTAGCGCATCGTGTTAAAAGTATGTAAAGTATGTAAATTCGATTAGTAGCCATTTGTCTATCACATTATAGTGCAGGTAAAGTTGTTATATCTAATACTCTTTCATGTGCATTTATATGCTTACTTCAGTAAAAGCTAATGGGGAGGAAGTAATGTGAAATTAAAATTTTCATCAATTATAGTTTACCTATGTAAATATGCAAGCATAATTTTGTGTAGGTTGGGAAGTCAAAGAAATGTTAACCCTTAATCATTGCCGTTGGATTAATTCATCCATGGCGGAAGTAACCTTGGATAATTGCTGTGAAATGCAAATGCCCAATTTCCTAATTAGAAAATTAATTGACTCTAGCAATAATGAATCACGTAAATGCTGAATGAAATCACGTCACATTTTATTAGGTCATCTACATCTTCTTTTTGAGAAAGTTGAAAGCCTCCCAAATTAAATTTTGTGATCTCTGAATGTATTTGCGTGGATAAGTAAAATAACAGGTTGGCCACTCGGGTGGTAAATACACAGTTCTTCAGTTTTTTTAGAGAAAAAAATGTAGGAAAGAACCGAACAGTTTAAAAAAGTCGGGACTTATTGATTTTAGAATCGGGAATTTCCGGTGAGGAAATATCCCGATTCCGGCGCAGGCAGGCCCCTTGGTAACGCAGAAACTATACTCTTCGGACCGACTTCTGTTATACCAGTGACGGGCGTAGCGTTGAGGGATACTCCATTATAAAAACACCTTACCAGGTTCCAAAAACTCGGCAGAGAAATCGTGTAAAAGGACAACATATTCGTCTGGAAATCCTGGAAAAATCCAGCAATTGGGATCAATAAAATGAGTTCCCCGCCTTTGATTAGTAGAATTCGTGCGTATTGATAAATCAAAATGTAATCAATGCAATCGCAATTACCAAATTGTTTATAAAATTATTTATATAAATCCATTTCTGTCAGTGAAAACGCTCTTAAATCCACTGTTCGAAAACAATTCTGACAAGGTTGCATAGGAAAATAGTACATTGCACCGATTAGCATTGAATATTCATTGATTTAACGAGCAGGAAGTACATACTATATATGAAAACAGTACGGATTCGCATAATCTCCTCTCCGTTTCTCCCTAGGATAATGCGGCAGTTGAGTTTGATTGGCCAGTTACTTACATGTATAATAGCTGTAACGGGCACTGATGTGCATGGGCTTCCATCGAAAGCCCCCTACTTTCTTTACGCCAGTTTACAATAAATACGTGGAAAAGTGATTTTTTCGCAATTCTTAGGAAACGCTAATTCATCTAGAATCCCTTCGATTTTTTATCTGCGTCTATACAATATTCCGGAAGTGGCCTCAAGGGTGTGTGGCGGGAGGGTGTTAAGACACCACCCGTAAAACGCAATACAACCGCATGCAAAACAAACAAAATCATGCCAATTTACATCCACAGGGACGAATATATTCATGCAAAACCCATTTTCGGTGACATAGATGCAAATGCATAACTTAGCAACTAACATGTACATGCAACTGCGAATGTATCAGATTTCTACGCATCCTATAATCTTGTCCTCGCTTGTAACTCGAATGTCTTTATTATTTCTATTAATATTTGTTTTTATTATATTTGATTCCTAATTGTCTGAGGAAGAACGGATGTTTCTACGCATCTGTACATGTATGCATGAGATATGAGTCTTAACTCCTTATCATATCTTTGTAGTCGAATCTACCTAAATAGTGTGGGCCCATGATAATTCCCGTTGTGTCATAGTTAAACTCCTGCGTTCTGAACGTTGCCAACTAACTAAAGCTAATCTATATACTAACTAGATAACAAACCAATTAACTAACTAACTAAATCTATAGCTAAACCAAGTCTAAATGACGCTTGCTCTTTTCGCATCTCTAGCGGTCCCCCGCCTAATTCCTCTAATAGGCCTGTCACCGTCGTCTTCTTACCGTAAGAATTTTCGACGATTTTGCGGATTTTCTCTGAAGGAGGAGAGTACATTTGAGAGTTCAGTTATTTATCATGTCAACTACGTGTGTTCACGTTATCAATGAAGATTATTCTGTAAATTGATCGCATTCGTAACGTTCATTTTTGGCGGAAAAAAAAGGTTGTAAATGATGAAAGCGCCCTAATCTACTTATTCGTTGCAATTTCATGGCAATCGGTTGAAAAAAATCTTGGCCTAAAAATAAAATTTTGGTTTCGCAAAGCTAAACGGTCCCAACCCTCGTCGATTTCGCTTTATAAAAAGTCTTAAAAGAAAACGGTCCATGCTCTTCAAAAGGTGGCGTGTATGGCTTTGTTGCCAATAAAGGTGCGATAAAAAGATGCTCAAATGTCAATATTTCGGTCAGCAAGATAATAATTGTTGGGAAAAAAGGCATTTGGTGAAGTAACTTACTCTCCTTGATGATGTCCACTTTTCTTCGGCCGAAATATCGACCCTGGAATAAGTGTTAAGCGTTCAGGTTGCCACTCTCCGCCTTAAGAAATGCACGAGTTTTTATCTTTTGCGACAAATTCATGACACGTAATCCCTTCAGCCTTTACAGGGTTTTTGATGACTTTTACCAAAGTATTTACCACAGGTCGACATGAAAACGAAGGTTGCATCAGTCAAATGAGATTTTGAAAGAGGAGAGATTTGATTAAAGGGAACATAAGTGAAGGCATAAAAAATTAGGTTAGGTAAAACTTTAATATAGGGCGTAGTATTTGATGGCTCGGAAACTTGGTCGTTTAGGATATACTCATATTAATTTCGAGAGCTTTTGAGATTTTGAGTCTTTGAGGTGAACGGAAAAGTTGAAATGGACGTAAAGGAGAAATAACGAAGAAGTTCTATGAATGGTGGGGGAGGATAGAAGGTTGTTGGTAGAAATTCAAAGGAGCCCGGAAATACGGATTTAAAGGCATATGGAATGTTGAAGACCTTGAAAAAGGAGAGGGGAAGAAAAAGCATATTGGACGGGGTTTAGGAAGACAGGACCATACGAAGGCGAGTCAAGTGAAATCCTCAAAACTGCGTAACAATTTCGGAACATAATGCCAATACCACTCTTAATTTCCTACTGTTATGATTTGTGGATTTATGAGTAGCATGATACCAGAACGCAACAATAGTGCAAACATGGCCCATCCTATATTATTCGTTTATTCAGTAGTAAGGGGGTGGAATATATCTAAATTCATCGGCGAATGAAATTTCAGAATGGCGATTCACCTATTTCACTTAAGCAATGACACCTGGATTAGAAGTTCTCAAACAGTGTTATTTCCGTATTCCGTTATCTCTCTTCGACCAAGTCAGGCACACAGTGTTGCGACGGTGGAGGCTTTAAGGACAGTTAAAGCTTTGGTTTTTCTAGAGTTATCCGTGAGCTTTCGAAGCGCTGAAATACTTCTATTGTACGCCAAGATGACTAAATATGGAAATTGTACGAGTGAGAACTGTAAGTGTTGAATAAATTACGTGATAAAAAATATATTTGTTTCAAGTTTTTCATTTGACCTCGCACATCCTGCCTCTGAACTTGAAGAACATTTTATTGATTTGCAGATTTTTGGAGCTTTTATTTATTGGAGTCTTTTTTGGTTGGTCTCAGAAAGAAAGCAGTTCTTATGTGGTGGATCCATCATAAACAAACCTTGACCGGGAGATAGCTCTAAATAAAAATGTTTTTATTTCTCGTGTGTTGCACGCTGGGGCCTTTTTAATATTGTTTTATGGTTTGGCAGATCGTAATGGTGAGAACGGTTTCAACCGAAGTGTTCGTGAAAAATCGTGACCAGCTCTTCGCGGCGGGGTTTTTGGTGATCTCGAGAAGGAAAGAATCGAGACGTTTGGAATTGTGTGGGAGGATACCCGCGAGATAATGGCGAAGATAAAACATTAAACTTGGGCAGGAGTAGAATTAGAGCAGGTGGAACGGTTCCCTTATAAGGTCGGGTCTTTGAGAAAAAAATAAGAGCGAAGATGGGGGAAAGCAGTTGTGGTCTGCTCTTGTGGGCTAGGGGGAGGTAGGGGAGAGTGAGAGAGAGGGAGGGAGGATGTTCTGAGGAAAAAAAGACGAGAAGAACAAGAAGCCGTGTGTCTTAGTTGCGGGAGAAGTCAAGAGGCGTTGATGAAGGTGGACCTTGAGCGGTGAAAGGCGAAGGGAAGATCGTTTACAACGGGGGGGTGAAGAGCAGTGAGGCTCTTTTTGAACTACAAGCATGTGAGAAATACCCAGACCGGTGTATCTGTTCCAGCTTAAATGTTTTTAATTCCACCCTTCAAGTGACGCTGCCGTGTTGTTCCGAGAAGTAGTACCCATAATTTTAATTTAAACAACCCGAATACGAACAAAATAAAAGGAAACCTTCGTTACTTTTATGGACTTTTTATGGACTGGTGTGAAGAACTCAAGTAGAGTATTTCTATATACTTCTCTATCTTCCGATGAAGACGGAGCAGAATTCTTTTTATGTGTTTCTATATTGTTTGTTGCTGTCCAATTTAATATTCGGCACTTCCGTGTTACGTCGACGAAATCATCTATGTACATATGCATATATATGTATATATATATATATATATATATATATATGTATATATATATACTACCTTGATCAAAAAGTTCCCGGAATAACCACCGTGTGGCGCTCCCATCGTTCCGATTTGAGTTCTGTTTTTTTTGTTAAATTGGTACATCTGTTGTTGATATTCCCTTTAAATCTTAGTGTCATAACTTGACATTTGCAAAAGTTACGGTCGGTTTTCGGTATGTCCATCAGTGCTTCCTGCGATTTTTCCATTACTTCCTCTCGGCTGCTAAAACGCGTTCCCCGTAATGGTTTTTTAACTCGATTGAACAGAAAGAAGTCACAGGGAGTCAAATCAGGTGAATTCGGTGGCTGTTGGATGGTATTTGTTGCATTTTTCGTCAAAAAATTACGAATAATGATAGCACTGTGCGACGGTGCGTTATCATGGTGCAAAATCCACGAGTTTTCTGCCCACATTTCTGGTCTCTTTCGGCGAATTGCTTCACGCAAACGTCTCATAACGCCCAAATAATACTCTTTGTTTACTGTCTGGCCTTCTGGCAAAAATTCATGATGCACTACACCGTTGTAATCCATGAAAACCGTCAGCATTGCCTTCTTTTTTGACTGAAAACGACGTGGTTTTTTTGGTCTCGGCTCATTTGGTGAACGCCATTCACTTGCCTGATGTCTGGATTGCGTGTCGTACTCATAAACGCACGTCTCGTCTCCAGTAATGATCCTTTTGATGAATGTGGGATCGGATTCAGCCTCGCAAATCATGTCTTTTGCGACGTCAACACGGTCTCTTTTTTGCATGAAATTGAGGTCTTTTGGAACCAACTTTGCTGCTACACGACGGAAACCCAAATCATTAACCACAATGTCTTGGGCGGATCCATAGGCAATGTTCAAGTCGTCCGCTATTTCTCTGATGGTTAATTTGCGGTTATTGACCAACATTTCTTTTACTTTATCAATTTTTTCACCGACTTTCGATGTCGATGGTCTGCCACTGCGTTCATCATCTTCGATTGACTCACGACCACTTCTGAACCGCTCGTGCCACTGGTAAACGACCGTTTTTTTTTAGAGAATCGTTGCCGAAACACTTTTCCAACATTTCCAACGTCCGTGCGCCACTAAATCCGTTTTTTACGCAAAATTTAATACAAGTTCTTTGTTGCAAATTTAAATCCATTTCTGAAATTGTAAAAAATCGCCAACACACACAGAGATAGATGTACTCTTGGCTACGTAACTTTTGCAAATGTCAAGTTATGACACTAAGATTTAAAGGGAATATCAACAACAGATGTACCAATTTAATTAAAAAAAACAGAACTCAAATCGGAACGATGGGAGCGCCACACGGTGGTTATTCCGGGAACTTTTTGATCAAGGTAGTATGTATATATATTTCCACCCACATGTATATGTATTCAATTTTTATGTAACGTTGTTTACTAATTGCATGCTGCTTAAGATTCATATCTTTCTGTGCCAGATCAGAGTTAAGCTTAATACTTCATGATTTAGGTGTAGCCTCTCTCTCCTTACTTGATTTGCTAGCTAGTGCCTAGTCACCATCTGTTAACTAGAAAGGGAAGCGAACGTGAGTCGAGTTAATTTATTATGACTCTCATATTCACTCGTTTAGAACGAGTAATGGTTGAGGGTTTCTTCGGAGAAGTCCATTGTAGGTCATTTCGCGATTTGAAAGGGATCTTTTCCGATGATCCGTTCTAACCAACTCTTTAAGTGAGTGAAAGGGTGTTTTAGTGTTGATAGGTGAGCCTCCTTCCAGTTGCGCGTCGTTCTGTTGTGGGGCGGTCGCCTTGTTGTAAGAAGTAGAATGCTCCGCCTTCAAAGAGGGTCAACGAACCCACCCAACCACCCACCCACCCACTCCCTCCCTCACCTCCCATCTCCCCCCACCCCTCTCCCACGCAGGTGGGTGCTAATGACCAGGGGCCCGTTCCAATGTGCGATTGTACAATCTTCGTAAGTATTCCAGGCTGCGTTTCGAAGGTAGGTCGTACGTATATGCATTCTCGCTTTGAAACCGATTGAAGGAAATCTTATTGGGCAATTGAGGAGTGACGTCGGAACAGTCGGAATCATTGGCGAGTAGTTCATTTTCCTACCTGAAGACCCTATGATTACATCTATGCGCAATACCCCTCAAGCCGTCACAAGGGCGTGTTGAGGGGGTGGGGGGAGGGCTGCAACGAACTATGCATACAAAACTATCAGCTCCCACTTGCATTTTAAATCACATTTGTTCATGTACAAATCTACTCTTACACATTAACACATTACACATTGAAGCTCTTGCATTAATTGGAAGGGCGTCTCTTTAGCAGTGATGTTAAAAATGTATTATTACCCCCATCGTACTACGGTAGGAGAGATCATGCCAATAAAACTAGACAGAATTAGTGTAGAAAAGATAGATTTAAGATGTCATTTTCTCCCTGAACGATAGGGTATCATTGTTCGACCTCGGTAGGGTCATGTTCGGGTAAAATTATTCTGTGTATATTCACCCCCTGCCACACACCACAGCGGCGACCTGCAGGGTATATAGATTTTTTTTTAAATTATTGGTAAATGATGCATTATCTCCGCACCCACGATATTACACTTTTTTATTCATACATGCATATGCACATCATGCAGTAATTGGTATGTTTGACTAAAACATTAAATTGTTGTAATTAGTTTCATGTTCTTAATTCAATCGGGCTCTTTGGTTAAATTTTGTTGTGATTACGTATCGTGCAAGGAAAGAAAAAGTTCTTGAATCTGTGATGATATTAATACGTATCTATGTATTTCTTTCGGTGGTCAAAATTACGTATAAAATTTGGTGCAAAAATAATTCCCAACTCAAGAAAACTCAAGATATCCTGTGCCTTAATAAAAGTTCTGAGCCTTGCCTTCTACCATCGTTAATCAGGATGATCCCCACCTATTTCCTCCAGGATACCCGCGTTCTCTAATTGGATCAAATGCAAATAAATTTGGCGGATTTTTTCTGAACTTTTCATTTCTGAAATGTCGTTTTCTCCCATGGATCACCATTACTTGTGGTGTGATTTAGAAATGTGGCCTAGCTTAAGGTTAAGAACACTTCTCTCTTACTTTTCTATCACATTTTCCTTCAACATGTCTAGTGTAACAATGGTCACATGCCATCCTATCGGTTACGAACCCAGGCCCCAGTGAGTTATCGCTACTGCGCGCCCTGTGTTGTAGGCAAGGAGTGATCTTTCCTATGATTGAGCCAATTGTCACGATTGAATGGTCACTTTGGACTCTCTAGTAGGATATGTGAGATAAGAGGAGATTACGTAGTCACGCATCCTTGTTCAGTATATTCCTTACCTGTTGCTTCCCTTCGCTCTCAATAAATATCGTT
Organism: Hetaerina americana; assembly: GCF_022747635.1. Classification (NCBI taxonomy): domain Eukaryota; kingdom Metazoa; phylum Arthropoda; class Insecta; order Odonata; family Calopterygidae; genus Hetaerina; species Hetaerina americana. The sequence goes on along the minus strand of NW_027287205.1, from coordinate 33,386,507 downwards.
AAGAATCCACACTGTCGTTGTTATGCTGTTCTGTCTTCGTAAGAAATTAACTTACAGATTTATCTCGAAATATGGATGTACGATATATATATATATATATATATATATATATATATATATATTTTGTGTGTGTGTGCGTATGTGTGTGTATATATATATTTTTATATTATATATAAATATATGTGTATATATATTCATTCGAATGCTCGATGGAATTTTAATGTGCGACGGAATGCGGTGTGAGAGATTTCAATCTCTCGCTCAACGAAGTAAGTTGTTATCGTAGGATAGGGTGGAGGTATTGGTGACAGCTGGAGGATTCAGATGTATTGATTCATCATTTTCTTTGCGGTACAACCACGCACCCCGCTGATTGCGCGATATTTCGATAAACCGGTCGCGATATGTGACACTGCACTTGACGACGGAAAGACAGTATGCAATACAGCACCATAGTGCGATTTAGTTCGTTATGGTTTCATTTTTTTTGTCAATGCAATATGGTGTTGTTGATTCGATTTCCAAAGTGAATTGCGATAATATTAATATAAAAATTAAAGTAACATGATTTCGATATATCGGCATTTTTCGATACGACATTTACTTCGCAAAAAGATGCTCAGATCTACCTGCTTTCGCTTTTCACGCTTCCCATTCACCATGCGCTTCTCAGACAATGAAATTGTTGCAGGATTTGCTACATTGAGACAGACAGACACTGCGCGGACTACCATTCACGTGGTAACCATGGGTGACCCTACCGGGAGCCACTTCTGCTCTCGGATTCAGAGAAACGCGTACACCCTGCCCCCACGTTAAGATATTAGTTCATGGGGAGGGCATCTATTTATATACACTCAGGCACACCGATTTGATCGGGTGATTCATGTATTCGATTTTGTAATTTGGATGGATTTTATTTATTGTATGGTAAGAATTGTGTTATTTTGGATGCCAGACTTCGCAACATTAAGAGAAGAATATGGTGGGTTTCGAATATTCGACAAAGCCCTCTTCAGGTTACGACTCCAGAACACACCCGACCCATTTCCACTTTACGAACGTTTTAGTGTGAATTAATGTTTCCAGCGATAATACTATTACTTTACCATCATTGGCATTCATTGGTTTTTTTTAATCGTTACAGGGTACGAAAAGGTATAAACTTAGATATTGAGATGTAAAGAAAAGATTGGTTGAAGCTTTGATATGGAGCGTAGTGTTTTATGGTTCTGAAACCGGTCTTCGAGAGGGAATAGAGGATAGGTGTATAGATTGGAGGCTCTTGGGGTGTGGCTTTGGCGGGAAATGGAGAAAGTAAGCAATGAAGATAAGTTAAATAGTGCTTCATATGGTGAAAGAGAGGTTTATGGAGGAAGTCGGAAGAGACAGCCGAGTATGGGCGTGTGAGAGAAGGGAGAATCTAATAATGGCAGTCGTGGAAGTGGGAAGAATTGTGAATAGGCGTTTTTTAAAGCATGAACGGAAGCTGAGGAAGTACTAGAGGGTTTAGAAGGAAACTCTATAAGTTTCTAGGTGAACGCGTACTGCGAATGTCTATTGCGTATCCACGAGAGTGTTGAGTAATGTTTGCAGTTCTTCCAGAAGCAGGTTCGGATGGAAAGATGGCCATGGGGTTGGGTCCCCAACTTGAATTTTATTGATGGGTTCAATTAAATTTAAAATTAATATTAATTATGAGCACGACATTGCTTTTGAATAACTTCTGTCACTCGAGCATTAATTTATCCACAGCAGGGTGCGTTGTCGTCTCCGAATCAGTGTGGCTAGTTTCAAATTGAAAATAATTTCCAACCCTGTTTTCTGATAAAAATATTCCAAAATTTATTTTGATTCATGCATAAAATTATATCCACGTATAGGTATTGTGAGTTTGCTATTGCCCGTAGCATCTATCTAATCGCTCAGCTACAAAACCATAAATGAATAGTACCCTATCACCGGTTGTACGCATTTCGAAACTCATTGTCTGTGTGCCATTTAAGCTTCCTATAATAGTATCAGTAACAGTTCTTAAGTTTGTGCTATCAAATTACAGCGGCGCCTTCTTTATGCCTAGCCGCAGCCTCCCCTTCCGTCTGAACGCAAAGAGAATCACGTACAGGTTCCCGGCATGCCTCAATTCTCTCATTTCCGCCGATTCGCCGTATGTTACGGAACCATGTTTCGCCAAATTTTGCTGAAGACGTTCATTATTGTGCATTTATCAAACGGGGAGAGCGGGTACCCTCGTATAAACTGCCCACGGTCGTGTCTTTCTCCATCAAATGGCGCTGATGTAATGGAGGGTTTCGATTCGACCGTAATTTATAGGGCCGAAGGGACTCGTTGAAAAGGGGGTCTTAACCATTGCCTGCGGAGAAATCTTTTAGAAAGTAAAGAGGGTGGTTGTTGTTCAAGGGGGGAGTGAATTTCGGTGGGGGTGGTCTTTGGGAATGTTATGTCAAAATTAAACCATGAGTGCTTTCCCGGCGATCACAACGGACTTGCCGTGTTCGGTGCTCCACGATGGCCCCAAAACGGCATCGGAAGTTACGAAATTAAGTTACCCTCTCTACCGCCACAAGAAATTACGGAATGAAAATGGTATCACCCGCGGTGGAAATTACGGAGCCACTGATAATTTGTGTTAATATTTTTATGAAACGATTTTTTTTATTAACTGCTGCAAAATGTATTGTGTGTTGGCGCTAGTAGTTCTGGTGTGCCATTTTTATCGTAAATGCTGCTGCATTAATTCTTGGTGGATTGCACCTTATTAAACATCTAAGACTTAGCAGGAAGTTTGAATTGAAGTAAAAAAATACACACAAACACACACACACACACATATATATATATATATATATATATATCACGGATGTAGATTTGTAGAATATAGAGACACAAAGATTCTGAAGACGACAGCCGAGCTGTCGAAACGTCAAATAACATATTGTGAGTCCTTTCTTTGCGTCTCTATATTCTACAAATCTACATCCGTGTTTTTATATATTTGTGCTTGCCGAAGAGCGTTCCATGTCGAAGATATTTGTATATATATATATATATATATATATATATATATATATATATATATATATATATATATATATATATATATATATGTTTCCCGAACTCCTTAAATTTTAAACACAGTAATGGTCAAATGAACTTTGCAAAGTTAATAAATCCATGCGAAACTGTGGCATTATTTCGTAATTTAATGAAACAAATATACTTGTTCCAAAGGTTTTCATACCTACTGACTATACCCAAGTATTGAAAACCGGGTTTTGTGAAAAAAATATTATAACCGTGGTACCTATTATGAAAGTTCAGTTCCAGCCCCAATTCAATGCATATCATTGAATTGGTGCTTGTTGAACTTTATATTGACACTCATCAGTTAAGCTAATGTGTTGGTGAGATAACAATTAACCCGTTGTGTTTCACGAACTCATGGCATCTGTGAATTTTGGCAGAGAGGAAATTAAATAAAATGTTGGTGTCTTAATGGCTTAACCGAAACTCAACGTTATTATTTGGTTTTATTCTGGGAGTAGTTTTTTACGTTGAATTTAAAGTCATATTTCAGGTATCTTTATATTATAGTGATATCAAGACAAGATAGGTGATATTTATTTTGCAAAAGTTCCTGATGATTAAATTGTTATAAATTAAAATCAACTTCTGCTCCTTTTGAGATGTCTTTAGGTTAAGATGCATGATGACACAGGTCCATAGTGTGTGTTTTTTAAATGAACCTTTGGAAGCATGCATTCTGAACCGGTTTACATTAGATTTGAGAACATAACTTAAGCCCCAAAATCCTGTATAATTCAGTAGAGAGAATTGTATGTTTATCAAGTCTCAACCAGTTTTAAAGCTCTTTTCGTTTCTGAAGTGCGAGAAGTCTCCAAATATTTTCACTCGTATTTTTATAGCTCGCTTTTGGGTTATTTAAGACTTCGCTTCCACTCGTTTATTGGTTAAGTTAATGATTTTTAAAAAAACTTGAACAGATGAACATGGGCCACCATCCTTTCCGTCGACTTGTGTTAGCCACAGGGGCTTTATGCCATCGCTCCCGGTTCCATGTATATTTAAATGTTCCGCTTAGCGTTCCCTAAGGTCTTTTGAAAGTTATGGTGTTAACGTTCGCTTAAAACTCGCCTGTGAAGCGTAAAGACGTTCATTGTTGTCAAATGTCGTGACTCTCGGTTCAAGAGAGAGTGAGAGAGTGCGATTATTGGGTCAATATTTACGGCACAGGACGAGACATCAATTGATGTCGTCTCACTCGATGTCGAAAAGTTTACTACTACTGGACGCCTTGGGCATCATCCTTCGTTTTGAATTGCCTTCGCTGGGGAGTGCTTCGATCTTTGGTCCTCGTAAGAAGTTCCAGAGCGGCGCAAGTTTCCAGACTGGCTCACTTTTCGCATTTCTTCCCCGACCCCCCTTACTCCTTCGCAACCCCCCCACGGCCGCTCACGTGCTAGGCATAGCCAGTTCGCCGCGATAGCACCTCCTACCTCTCTACCCTTCACCCACACTCCCCACATTTCATTCCCTCCCCCCCCTTACTGAACCTTTCCCGCCACCCACACCCCCCTCCCCTCACCCTCTCACTCCCTCCTCATCCATTCTATGGAACCGGTTTTCCGCTCCCTAAGTACGAAAAATAAACAGAACGAAATTTTCCGCCGGTCACGTCCGTTAAATAGCCTTTCTTCTTTAACGGTGAATTTGGCGTCGTTCTTTCTCTACCCCTCCCCTCCCTCCTCGTCCCCTTCCATCTCCTCACCCCCTGGTGAGAGTGAGAGAGGCTGGAGGTTTCATCCTCTTCTTTATATCTTCGCGCAGTGCTTTGCGCGGTCTTTTTTTTCGTGTTTTCCGGCGAAGGCGATTTCTACGCCTTCACGGCACCGTGAAAATCACTGCGTTGGTGATTTGCAGTGGGGATTCCGTGAAATATAAAATGACTAAGAACTAATTATGAGTTATAATCAAGGTTGAGAACAATTGCGGGCCACATCTCATATTTCTACCAATTAACATGTGATTCATTAATGACTTGGCTAATCAGTGGTGATCTTCTTCGTAGTAGTAGTTTTGAGGGGAGGCGACCGACAGCTAAGGTCATTTGCGCCGTAGGGGATGGATAGGAAAGGATGAAGGGTGGAGAGAAACCCGGCGTCGGCATTAGCCTACTCTTTACGAAAGGCGCCAAGGGGTCCGCAGTTTAACGTCCCATCCGACGGACGGCGTACTCACTCAAAGTGCCCTCCACAAAGCACCTCAAGTAGGGATCGAGATACCTCTGAAAAATATTCAACACCGCCGGGATTTGAACCCGCGCCCTCATGGTGGGAAGCCAGTACGTTAGCCCCCGCACCATCTCGATCCCCGATCTTCTTCGTGTTAAATTTTTTTTTTTTTTGATGAGCCCCATCATCTGTATGTATTGTGTTTCGATCTTTAATTGACTCTCTTGTTTGCACTATTTTTATTTCCTTCATCAGTTTTTCATGCTACTTCATAATACCTTACTTTCATATAAAAAAATATTCTTCACTCCTTACCCCACTTAAATTTTCCCCATTCCTGCTTCTATCACGACCTTTTGCATCCTGTTGCCTATCAATCTTTTCTCCACCTACTATTTCTGTCTTCCCTGACACATAACTCCCTTTTCCAATTATGTTTTGAATTTCATGATAATCTTCCATTCAGTTAATGTTATTTTTATTATTTATTCATTTATTATTTCAAAATATGATTTGTAGTTCAATGATATATTTATGCTTTCATCTTTCATTTTAAATTAAATGTTCCTCGCCATGAAGTTGTCATCAGAGATGTTTATTTGCTGAAATTTCAGTTCACTCTCTTTCTAAAAATAGGTACTATACTTATTTTGAGTTATAATAAAGGTTGAGAACAATTGCGGGCCACATCTCTATGTTTTGTAACCCTTAATCACCTAATCCAGGAGATTAAAGCTGACGCATTTAATTATATTGGGAATTAATGAAGATATTTGAAAGTATATTTAAGTGAAATGGACTTTAAAAAATTTATTAGTCATTTCCTCATGCGTGAAGATGTGTTAGTGGCGCTTGTAATGCATTAAGATGGTTAAAAGTCGTGCCGTCATATTTCTGTACTTTTTCCCAAAAGGACTAACGTGCGTGAGATTAACATAAGTAATGAATTCCTGTATTACCATCCCCTTTGGCCTTTAAGGAACTCCAAACTCAGGATTTCTAACGCGAAGTCCATAATAGCCATGCCGGTCTGTTTGTGATAAGATCTATTTATCAGTCTTGCCGAATTTCACTGGGTTCGGTGTAATTGAGAAAATTGCCAATTTATAAATTTCAAAGGCATTCTGTCAGCGCATCACAAGTTAGACCATATTAGGCGGTCTTACCCGTAAAAGTTGCGTTTGCGTTTTGTTTTCTCGTCACATTTCTCCAGAATCCTTCAATAGTTCGTTGTTTTATGTTTCTCCGTCGTCATATATCCCTCATGAATTGCCAAGTAAGTAAGACTGCCTTAGTAAATATGTAATTTATTCTGAATTTTCCATTCGAGTTATTTTTTATGAGGCCTGTTTTTAAACCGTTTACCTTTAGTTTGAGGATTCAACAAAGAAATAACAAAGGTTGGCGTCAATTTCCTCCTCAGCCCACGTTATAATTAAAATATCACAAGCCATGATCTTTTGTTTTCTTGAAGTGTCATTTTACTTTCCCTCGATATAAAAAAATAAGTACTCCTACAAATGTATTCAAACGAAACTCTGAGAAACTTAATTTGCCTCCGTATTGTAATATATGCGTTGTATGCCAGTGGGCAATAAGCTGGCCTGCTGAACGTGGGGCTCGGGTTCGACTTCGAGTGGCAACCTTGACCGCCCTCTGCTTCACTTTATCTGTGTAATTTTTCGGTTATCAAATCATCTTGAGACACCACAGACGGCAGAGGGGAAGGGACTGACTCTCTTAATTAATTGTCCTGATGTATGAATTTGGCGAGTCATATATGGCGTAGTATTAGGTGAACTTTTCTTTTGCCTATCAAAACCACCTTATGGTTGATTACTGCGGTTTTTGAGTGATGTATTATAATGAAAGTTCCCTGCTTCCCGATGTGTTTCAAATGGTTTCATTCCCTACGAGTCTATTATATCGGATGAGAAATTATGGTTTCAGTATGAATTTTGCATTAAAAAATCTTTAGAGACATGCTAAAAAGTGATGCATGTTTCAAAAGCCATTTCGTTTTCCGTAACCATCAAAACTCATTACGACTTCATTCTGATATTACTGTATGTACCCTTAATAAAACTTCCAAAAAGGTTGCTCAGTTGTTTGTAAAATTTTCAGTCTTAAGTACCAGCCAGCTTCCCACCGAAATTTTAGTTTTCCACTCGTAAAAAAAGGTTCATATGTAAATAATTACGTCATATTACATGTCAGCCAGCAAAGGCCATCTGGATTCCGTTGTCATGGTGTTGACGCGTCACTTTGCTGTTAATGTTGGAGTAGAAATCGCTTATAAATCTGGAATTACTTTATTTTTTTCTACTCTTTTTCTATTGAAAGTCATCGCCACATGTTATCGAGTTTCAGCATTAGAGGGTTTGCTATAGTTATACTTTGAGTTGAATTTTATTTCAGATTGTGAAATCGTGGAAGATCAGTCAAACGTGTAAGAGAACGTAATGCCAGCATTCGGGATTTAGAATTGTTTTATTGTTATGATTTGGTAGTTTGCTGTAGAAATTAATTTTGGAATGGAAATAAACTTAATAATCTTGTACCATTTAGCCTCGACGAACGACACTCATATGGCATACCAGGATATAAATCTTCAGTTCACTTGACATATTGAAACTTAGCTCTTTTCTGTCCGTCCCCACAACGGGGGATGGAGAACCATGGAATTGAAGACTTTTTGGGATAACTCTAAAGAAATCTAAAAGAAATAAATAGCGGGGAATTTTTCAGAGTCGTGTTCAGAACTGAGATTTATTAAGTTACATAGGTTTTAATTCTGTGATCTTAGACTCACTTTCCCCTAAAGCGTTGATTCTAGTAGTAGTAGTATTTAGGGGAGGTGACCTGAGGATTTAGGGGAGGTCAGCTGAGGTCATTTGCGACAAAGGAGATGGATGGGAAAGGATGAAGGGTGGAGAGAAACCCGGCGTCGGTATTAGCCTACTCTTTACGAAAGGCGCCAAGGGGTCCGCAGTTTAACGTCCCATCCGACGGACCGCGTACTCACTCAAAGTGCCCTCCACAAAGCACCTCAAGAAGGGATCGAGATACCACTGAAAAATATTCAACACCGCCGGGATTTGAACCGATAATCTCCGCACCAATCGATCCCTTCACCTTCCTTTCAGTGCCTAAATGCGATATCTGTCACTCCTAAATGAGGAGTAAAAAATATAGCATATCTTATATACGAGGATATACCGAACGTTCTTATGCTCTTGAAAATGACGCGAAAGCGTTGAAACCGGTTGAGGTATTTAAAAAGTAAATTTAGAAAAAAATTACAAGTATTTTTTTATTACTTCGTATATATTCCATAAAGTCGATTCGCCTACGATTAAGTTTGCATAAAAATTTATCTTTTCCAAAAGTAATAAGCCCTCTCCATCGTCAATGACCGCAAACAAAAGCGGGAAATATTTTTCCCATTCTATCCTCCTAAGTATTTGCATTAAACATATACCTCAAAAGGAAGAATTCCTTGAGGGTATGAATCACTGAGGAAGACCAAGGTTGAAGTAACAGGGCAGCTCCAAGAAAGGGAGTTAAATCCGAAATGAATATCGTAAACCTGAAGGGATAATTGGAGTTTCTTGTTTTTGTAATTGAAACTCGATTGGGGAAAAAGGCAATATTGCTGTAAACCGCCAAAGTTAAATATTGTTAAATTGTTAAAATTATCAAATATTTCACAATTTCCCAGGAGCTCTTTTAAATTACCTGCTTGTCTTCTCATACTTAAACCCGTACAGTACTCCTGGGTGGATTGCTGGGTGTGTACATGAAATGTTATTCAAACAGCGATATATTTTTTTAGATTCGTGGGAACATTTTGCGTTGCAAATTAGAGATAAAAAATTGGTACAATTATTAGGGCATATTATCAATTAACTGTTGAAAGTTCTAATTAAGAGTCGAAGTATGGCCTTTTCATTCTTACCTTCAATCCTTTTAATCATACATAGTACCTGTCACTAGTCGAATACATTAAACGATACGATTAGATGCGATCGATTTCGTTTATTATGTTAAGTTGTTTTTCTTGTTACATTCGATTATAATCGAACGTGGTGGGAGGTTCTGAGGATGTCTGAACGAATAATGACTTTTATTGAGTAATATAATAATGTGTAAGAATATAATAATGTAAATGATATATATATATACAATATATATAATCTATGTATATAGGTAAACATAATATATTATAATATATGAAAATAACGTGGGGTCGTGGTAGTCCATTTTTTTATGGTTTTATAATAATATTATATATATAAATATATATATATATAAATATATATATATATGTATATATATATGTATGTATATATATGTATGTATGTATATATATATATATATATATATATATATATATATATATATATATATATATATATATAACCATAAACACAGTAATCAACCCGAAGGTCGGTTTAGTAGGTAATGGTAGAGTTCACCCAGTACTAAGCCCTATACGGCGTGTGAAATTTATTTTTTATCGAGTATTAAACTTGAAATCGTAAAAAATAACGTTTTTTACATAGTTAACATAAAAATGTACTATTACTTTGTTCCCAACTCATATTCTTTCCGTTTTCCCTTTTTTTTACACCTCCTTAAGGTAGAGAAATCGCTCCGAAGTAAGGCACGTCTAAAAGCGAGAAGAAATTCCAGCGTCCCTTGAACTCTTTAAAGTATCCTTGATCGACTGCTGATGTATCTGAAAGCGGTGAGCATTCGATGATTTCGTGACGTTCTCCCGTTCCCGTCTGGTGAATCCGCTTCGAATGCAATTGCAGGTCGTGACCACCCACGCTCGTTAAATAGTGCAGCAGCGATCGCACGCGGCCTCCCGTTTCATCTTCACCCGCCGTCCTCTCTGCGAAAAGAGGGGGGATATACGATATACGTATTATTTTTCCTTCCCTCCATCGTCTTTAGCGCGCTTGTTGCCAAGAGGAATCAGCGCTTGCGAAATCGCTCAAGCGCCCCCACTGATTTAGAATGCATTTCGACACGCACGCCGACATGCAAATTTCTTTCTCTCCCTCCTTCCCGCCGTAGAGTTCCTTGCACCGATCGTCGATGCGCCTGGTTTGCCTCCGCCCGGGCGAATGTCCAAACGAAGCGGCGGCCAGGACGTAAGGTGCGTGTGACGTCCGACCGCGTGGGCCAGCTAGCTTAAGGCTGTGCGATATTCATTTTCCCTCATCAACTATCGACATACGACGAACGTTGAACAGGAGGTGATCATAAAAATTCAGTTTCATAACCTATCGCGAAAATAATAAATAATTTTGTGTTATATTGTTTGATTTATGTGTAATACATATGTGGTACAAGTTATATTGATTTGACTTCACTATTACGTCAGTGACAGCCGTTGAAAGTTTGAACACGTTCAGTTCGACTGCGGTGACGATTATGGTACGTAGAAGTGTTTAATCACCGTTCAAAAATCACTTTTTATTGTCATTTTTTTAAATAAGCAAGAGTTGTTGCTTAACTCGATTATGATAATGGAACCATGTGATGGATATAGCTGAAACTTGAGGATTTAGAGATGAGGATTACTGAAATCAATCCTGTTCCGATATTACGATCGCCATCGCACGGATTTTATCAGGATTTATTGAACGGCCCATGTGGCATGCGAAATCGTACTGAAATTCTACCTTGGAAAATAATAGCCAGACCATGTCTTAGTAATGCTCTTAAGTAACCCTTAATTGATTTTATTGTCCTTTATGTTTATAGCAATCCGACCCGGGCTTGCCTAGAGAAGTATTTCATACTTGCGTACTGTATTTTATGTACCTACAGTTAACATTTTCCCTACTATTTGAATTATTTTGCGCATTTAAAAAGTGTCTGAATAGTTTTCGACCTCATCATGAGGATGCCAGCACTCTTCAACGAAATTTGAGGAATATCTTTGCGCATGCGTTTAAAGTTACTCATTAAAATTTCAGCCATTTTCGATCCTCAGTTGTTGTTTGACGCGCGTTTGAGTGAGTCGCTGTGAGGGTTTTGGTGAAAATTCAAAAATTGATTAACGAGCTATCCTAAAATAAGTAACCATTAAGGAACACTTAATATTTTTATATTGAATGCCTAGTGTTGAGTCACCCCCTGCTCCGTGCCTCTAGTATTCTGAATCCATCCCGGAATCATAAGGAGTACCTACACTTCGGTAATTATTCATACAGGATGAAAATTTATAGATAATAAGAAATATTTCCATCTAGTAGTTGTTCCACGCAACTGTTGAATACCTGTTATTAACTTCCTTCTTGGGCAGTTCCCTGATGAGACCATCCATTATGTGTAAAACGAACTGCCTTGATGAATGGAAATCGCCTGGACAGGAACCAGTCTCTTTCGTGGTGATTTATTTGCTTACTCTGTCCTCGATGACTAATGGGGTGCGAGGAAAACCAGCATTGGTCACTGCAGTCCCTCGTGTACTGTTACTGTTTCATATGTACCTATTGAGAATTTTATATGCATATATAATAATATATATATATAAATATATACATGGGTCGCGGTAGTCCAGGGGGTAGAGCGTTGGACTGCTGACCGGAGGGTCCCGGGTTCGATTCCCGGACGAGGTACTCTGGGGCACCTGCAGCTCCACCCAAGCTAGAGTGATTTTTCGGGTACCAGTTTATCCTGAGGAACCATAACCGGCACAGGGAAAGGAACTGGCCCCCCTACCGTGATGTGTGGATTTTCACACGCCGGATAGGGCTTAGTACTGGGTGATCTCTACCATCCCCTACTAAACCGACCTTCGGGTTGATTACTGTGTTTATGGTTTATATATACTCAACACACATATATATATATATATATATATATATATATATATATATATATATATACATATATATATATATGTATATATATATATATATATATATATATATACATATATATATATATATATACACCTATTAATGAGTGTTGAGTATGTAGGTCGGTTTGACAGGTGAGGGCAGCGTTCACCTAATACAAATCCCCCTTTATATAGCTAGTTACTTAATAAGCCAAAGGGAGCCAGAAGTCCGGGAAATTGTGGCCAAAATAAAAATAAGGTTTCGGGCAAGGATGCAAACCCCTCGTCAGTAGTATTAAAAAATTATTGAGAAGAGGCAATAAAAGGAGGATAATAATTAGGCATCAAAAGAGTCACGGTGAATGTCAAAGAAATACGTAAACATGCTCCGGTTCGCGGATGACATTACAATAGTTACGGAAACGGAAGAGGAGCTCCAAGGATCTCTGAATACTATGGGCCGAGTACTTTGGGAATGTAAAATGAGCATTGACAAAAATAAAACTATAATCCTAATTTGTAGAGAAAGAGAATATGAAGGAAGTTATAAAAAATTGAGAAGTTAAACTATGGGAAGTGGAATACTTCATCTAACCCGAGATCAGTATAACTTGGGATGGAAGGCGTTCAACCGACTTCCAGCAAAGAATCACTCTAGATAAGAAGGTGTTCATGAAGAAGAGCCAACTACATATTAAAGGAACCTGAGGTTGCAAAATAGAAATAAGTTCGTCAAAACGTTTGTATGGAGCCCGACTCGCAAAACATTAGAGATACTGAACATTTTATACGTGGACTAGCCAAGGATGGAACATGGTCCTGGAGGAGAATCCTGAAGTTAAATGGACACACAAAATCGGTAACGAAGGCTTATATAGAAGAGTAGTAGAGGAAAGGACCTTATGAATAAAGGGATAATTTAAGGGTATATCCCGCTAGGAAGACCAAGGGACAAACACGTAGGACGAATGAACAAAGACGTAAAATAAAGGTGTCTGTGGGTGAGTGGACTTGGGCATCCAATGGAGAAAAATGGAGGGTTCTAGTGAACCAGCCTTAGGATTAAATACTGTTGATTGAGTTCATAATATAATCAAACTCAAATGCACGTTTCTATTCAGTAACGATATGGACCACCATAACCCATGTTAAGAGGACAAACCCACGACCTTGGAATAATGAGACGAAGGCGGTTGACCTTCGCCGAAGGGTGAAATGCTAAGTATTTCGCCTAATTTCCATTGTTCGTGTTATTATAATTCGGTTTTTTTCGTATTACGTTCATTTGTATTTTATTTTTCGTATTATAATTTCTACTGTTCGGCTTTTTTTAGTTCTTCGTCTATAGCCATAAATATCAGGTGTTTATGGTTAATTAATGATAACGCATGGTGAGTTAATTATGTACGCGGTCATGGTCTGTCCCAAAAATAAGTAGAATTTATCCGGGAAAAAACATTTATTGCGGATAAAAGTAGAAATACCTGAAATTCTTGAAAAATAGCACCCTTGTGCACCGATGCCGGCGCCTCTACCAGTCGCGTTACGCGTCCTGGAAGGCATCTACGATAACCTCGTTCAGGTACCTCGTCACGGCCACTCTATAGTCATTAAGCGTTCCAAAATGGTTGACTTTTAAGCTCCTGTTTATTCTTGTGTACAAAATGTAGGCAGGCGGTGCCACATTGGGGCTGTAGGAGGGCGGCTGGGGCAGCATTGTCACCTTGTGCTTGACCAGTACTTGGACACGACGAAGGCGGTGTGCTGTGATGCAGCTTGCAATCAATTGTTTTTGACTCAAATTTGTGAAAGTTCATGTTCATTAAATGAAGAACACGATATATTTTTTCACCGTTCTTTATTTTCGTACTACTAGTTCCAACGCTTAGTTGTCAACATCAGTACCTGATGATGACGCCCAAGTGTTTGAAACTAGTTGTACGAAAATAAAGAACAGCGGAAAAAAATACATTGTGTCCTTCATTTAATGCAGCTTGCAGTTGGCAAAGAAGTTGGCGTATTGCACTCTTTTCCTCAGCCTTTCGAGGACTTTGTCGTAAATCTTACAGCTCACTTATATGTCCCTGAGGAAAAAACTCTTTGAGCATTACGTCCTTTGAGTTGAAAAAGACGATGAGCTTATATTTACTTATTTTTGGGTGCATACTCTCTGTTTATCTTTTTGCGTGTTTCTTTTATGCTTTAGTTCATGAAAAATAATTCCCAGATATCGTATATCGTGTTTTGTTCTAGGATAAAATATCATCGTAGTCACCTATAGTCTATGACAAGCGTATCCTTTGAGTGGTATAGTATTTTATTATATGATGTCGCATTTAATTTTATGTTATTTCTGAACATACTTTGGCTTCTTGTTGAACCCTATTCTCATCTCTTCATCACTGCACATGAGGCATCCAAAAAGAATAATATACGCCCGTCCATTCATTCATAAATATTAAATCAATTGTAGTGAAAGCCTCCTTACTCTCCCAAAGATTTTTTTTATCAACGCGAACTGCGACCGGTTTCTCTTTAATAAGGCATCAGCAGGTGAATGTTTGAAGGCTCCACTCTTGTGTGTGTGTGTGGAGTAGCAAGGATAATTAAGGTGGAACCGGTCGCTACGTGTGTTGACAGAGAATTGAATGATTAATTGAAAATTTGTAAGATAAAATGGTTTACTTTTCAATTGGAAGTAAATGTTGTGGTATTTTTATTGTATTATTTTTATATTTTATATTTTGTTTCGTGTATATATATATATATATATATATATATATATATATATATATATATATATATATATATATATATATATATATATATATATATACCCTCCCCGGACTACAACCTTGACGTGGTGGAAGGGCTTGTGCGTTCCGATGACCCCTAGAGCTGTACTGGCGGGAGTAATAAAAATTGCTCCTGGTAGGGTCACCCATGCCAGATAGGTCGAAGGTTAGGTGCCAGACGAAAGGTAGTCCACGCAGCGTCTGTTCCTCAGTGAGGCGGCTGCAATGGCGTCTGACCCCAGTGGGGCGGCCAGTAAGTGATGGTGTCACGTTAAAAACACTATTGAGGAAGGCAACGGGAAACCACCTCAATTATCATTCCCAAGAACAATGTGATGGACAATAGAGATATTTTGAGTCCTGGCAACCACGGGGCTCGGCCCAATCGGCCGTGTGTCGTGCCCGGCAGCGGGGGAGGCAAGGCTTCCGCGGTCGTCATCCCACGAAACCCTTGCAAGGGAAAACCAGCAGCAGCAGGACAGAAGACGCAGGAGAAGAAGACCAAATTAGTTAGAATAGGACCGTGGAATGTTAGGACAATGATGCGGACGAAATTGGAGAATGTTAAGCGAGAGATGGAAAGGGGAAATATAGATATTTTAGGTCTATGCGAGGTGAGATGGAAAGATAGCGGGGATTACTGGAGTGATAAGTATAGAATAATATACAGCGGTGGGGACAAGAGCCAACGAGGGGTCGCCATAGTATTAAATGAAGAGGTAGGAAGAAGCGTAGTCAACATAGAGCAGGTAACGCATAGAATACTACTAGTGGAGATAAAAGCAGAACCGACGAACTTAGTTATTATCCAGGTATACATGCCACCGAGCAACCATAAGGAAGAAGAGGTCGATAGGACATACGATCAGTTAGAGGACATGATTGCATGTGTTCCTGCAGGGAAACATTTGATAGTGATGGGGGATTGGAATGCGACAGTAGGCGAAGGAAGAGATGGTGATGAGGTGGGGGACTACGGTTTAGCCACGAGGAATGACCGCGGGGAGAAAGCAGTTGAGTTCTGCAGGAGACAGGGGTTAGTTATCACCAACACTTGGTTCAGACACCACAAAAGACGCAGGTATACATGGAAAATGCCAGGTGACTCGGGAAGATATCAGCTAGATTATATCCTGGTTAGACACAGGTTTAGGAACAGTGTGATAAATTCCCACAGCTTCCCGGGAGCGGATGCGGACTCAAACCACAATTTAGTTGTTATGAAATGTAGCGTACGTTTTAAAAAGATAAGGCAGGGGCGGCGAGTTAGAAAATGGAATGTAGAAGCATTAAATGGGTTGAAAAGAAAGGAATACAAACAGGCGGTAGAGAAAATCATGGAGGACGGTAAAGAGCTAAGTACTATTGAAGAAAAATGGGAATGTATCAAAAAAGGGTTGTCTAAAGCGGCAAAAGACACTATTGGAACCGTTAACGCTAAAAGGACTCGTAATCCATGGATCACGGATGAGATGATTACAAAAATGGATGAGCGGCGAAAATGGAAGAATGTAAATACAGAGTTAGGCAAAATGAAGTACAAAGAATTAAACAATAAATTGAGGCGGGCAACAAATAAAGCAAAAGAAGCCTGGTGGAAGACGCAGTGCGAGGATATGGAGAGTCTGCAGAGGAAGGGGGAAATCGGTGCGCTTTACAGCATAGTTAAATCTTTATCGGGAAGTAAGAAAGGGAGATCAACGATAGCAGTTAGAGATAAGGCCGGTAAGGTAATAGTTGACGCAGGAAAGATCCAAGAGAGATGGAAGGAATATGTAGAAGACCTGTATAGTAAAGAGCTTAGACCAACAAAGTTAGACATTGAAAAGGAACATGACGTAGAGGAAGATAGCTTAGGTCCAGGCATACTAGACAATGAGATAGAAAGGGCATTAAGGGAGATGAAACTAAATAAGGCCGTGGGGGTAGATAACATTCCCGTGGAACTTTTGAAATGCTTGGGAAAATGTGGGAGGAAGAGGCTATATGGGCTGATCCGTAGTATTTATGAGGAGGGAATCTGGCCGGAAGACTTTGTGAGATCAGTTTTAGTTCCTATTCCGAAAAAGGTAAAGGCCACGTCATGTGAGGACTATAGGACAATTAGTTTGATATCCCACGCAGCTAAGGTTGTTCTCAGGATCATAAACAAAAGGATAGAGAGTAGGGCAAATGATTACTTAGGGGATGATCAGTTTGGGTTTAGGAAGGGGAGAGGTACGCGTGATGCCATTGCAGTAATGAGATTATTAATCGAGAGGAATATAGAACACAACCAGGAGGTATTTGCCTGTTTCGTAGATTTCGAAAAAGCGTTTGATAGAGTGAATTGGGAAAAACTAATGAGTATATTGCAGAAAATAGGAATAGATTGGAGGGAAAGGAGGCTAATCCGCAACCTGTACATGTCTCAGACTGCTCAGGTACGAATGGGGAATGTCCAGTTGGGCAGTGTTAGGAAGAGGTGTAAGGCAGGGTTGCCCATTATCACCGTTGCTGTTCAACCTATACGCAGAAGAAATGATCAAAGAGGCATGGGAAGAACTCGAGGTAGGAATGAAAGTGGGCGGGGAATTCGTAAAATCAGTTAGGTTTGCTGATGACCAAGCTTTAGTTTGTCAGTCAGCCAAGGGGCTGCAAGCATTGCTTAGTGAATTGGAAATTCAGTGCGACAGGTATGGGATGAGAATCAATATTAAGAAAACAAAGGTTATGCGATTTTCTAGAAAGAAAAAGGCCAAGCTTAACATTAAAATAGGAGGGCAAAAGCTAGAGCAGGTAGAACAGTTTACGTATCTCGGTAGTGTTTTGGACCAACACGGTCAAAGTAGTAGGGACGTAAGGAGAAGAATTGCGCTAGGCAAAGAGGCTTTCACAAGGAGGAGGGAGTTGATGACAGGGACTTTGAGTAAGGATGTTAAGAAAAGACTCGTAAAAACTTTGATATGGAGCGGAAACGTGGTCATTGAAGCAGGAGGATAGACGTAGATTGGAGGCTTTTGAAATGTGGGTGTGGAGAAGAATGGAGAAGGTGAAATGGACAGAGAAGAAAACAAATGAGGAAGTACTTGGTATGGTGGGCGAAGAGAGGGGTTTGTTGGGAGCAATCCTATGGAGGCAGGAAAAGTGGATGAAGGGGGTGTTGACCGGCAGTGGGATGTTGAAGACTGTGATAGAGGGTAGAATGTTGGGCAAAAGAGGAAAGGGAAGGAACAGGATAGGGTTGTTGGACGGGATGAAGGGAGGAAGGAAGTACTCAGAGATGAAGAGGGACCTGATATAGAGTAGGATGATTGATTTTGTGTTTTGTTAGGAGTAATAAAATATTTGTTTGGTAGTTGTGTCAGTCCAAAAACCTACCTTAACCGGTAGATTACTTAAAAAAATATATATATACGAAATACGTATATATATATCGTATATACAACGCATGTAATTGGGGTTACATGTACTTGTTATCTAAATTAATATAATTGTATAAAGAACTACGGATTAAATTCAGTCGAAAAGACGGAAGTTGGTGAGAAACAGAAGTTTATTCTTAAACAAGGAGTCGCAGTTAAAAATCTCGTCGGCTGGATCATGTCCACGAGAATAAGTACAGAAGGGAATCCGCGGTGGGATAACCATTGAAATCTCACAAAATTATCGAAGTTAAAAACAGTGAAAATCAACGCGTTTGAGTTGATCATTCTTGTGCAGATGAAGGAATTTGTTGAAATAAATCGTTGCCGTTATTAGGAAATTGCAATCATTGCCGAGTGAATTAGAAAATACTCGTGACACGTTGATATGAAGCATAGTTTTACACGGTGCGGAAACATTGTCGTTGAAGCTAGACCACAGGCATCGAATTGAGGCTTTTAAATGTGGGTATGGAGAAGGATGGAAAAGATAAAAAGGGCAGCAAAGAAAACAAACGAGGGAGTGCTACGAATTATGCGTAAAGAGGGAAAGTTGTTCGGAGAAATCCAAAGGAGGCACGAAATTTAAATGCAGCGCATTGTGATTGATGGTGGACTTTAGGAGCCGACGTTTTATAAAGGGGAGAAAATTTAGGCAGGCGGGGTATAGATAGGAAAACGATAGAGATATTGGAAGGAATTGTGGGAGATAGACTATATGCTGAATTGAAGAAGTTAATTGCACTGTGGTGTGCGGGATTGTGTCGTTTTGGACGGAGATAGGAAGTGTAGCAATGATCAGCTCATCCAAAACCTAACTGAAACGGTAGACTACCTAATAATTAAAATTCTGAATGAAATTAGTATCCAGGACCTTGGAACGAGATTCGCGGAGATCCCTTCAGGGATCCACCGATAAAAAATACGTACACCTGAAACTGTCGTACAAAAATTACACTTTGACCATCAACGTGGTGATTTATGGGGAACTAACCATATCAAGGGATCGTGATGGTGTGTTTTGTGCGTGTGCTGATTCATTGTTTCTATTGTTAAGCTCCTCCATTATTCCATCACAATGGTTATTTCTAAACTATTGCGTTATAATGAACAATCTTATTAGTTTTCCTCTTCATACTGCCAGTATCATCCATAGACTTCCATGTACACCCATTCTTCGCCGGACGTCTAAATTAATCAGTTGTCTTGTGAATTTCGTTTTCCCCTGCATTATCCCGCTGCTCAAATTGCTATGGCTATCTTTTTTCTGCGTCTTGAAACCGTCTATCGTGGTCTTAGAATTTGGAATCTCAGTGTTTTTCTTTAACCTATTACCTATGCCCGAGCAAGCAATACTTTGTCGTGTATAATCTCTCTTGTTTTGGAAAACTCTCTTTGCGTAGGTTTTTCATCCCGCTACTTCCATTTAACTTCTTACTTCGTTGGTGGCCCAACTATTTCTAAGATTAGAACTCCCCCGCTTGTTGGCTTTCGCTGTAGTTACGTTGTGTTACAATTTTCGGTTTCCCTTCAATTAGCGCCAATTAGCTTTGTTTCACAGTTTTGAATATTGAGGTTATCTTTTGTTCGTTCTCACTTCAATGCATACTAGTATTCTTGTTCTCTAGTGTTCCATGGACCGGGCAGAACTTGCCGAAGCCTCTTCCATGCATCATGTTTTACTTGATAAACCAGTTTTTGATGTAGAGTTTACAAAAGTAAAATATTTACCGAGAAAAGTGAAATGCAAAACTAGTCTTCAGAAAAATAAAATTTATGGTGAAATGATAAAAATCGAAGAATAGTGCTGACTAAAACTTGGAAATGTTTTTTCTAAGGGGGAAGTTGGGTGTTGTTCACCTTTTAACCTATTGTCTACTATTTATATTTTCCAGAAAAAGAGAGTGAGATAGGAGAAGAAAAATATACCTTCCCTGTATTTTTCATATCTAATTTTAACAAAAAAATTTTTGTTTTTGAAATGTGAAGGTGGAATTCAATGACATGCATGTGGCAAAAACTAAGGTCGTCGATAAACTGATGACCAGGGAGCACTTGCCAAAATCTCTTAGGACACAAAAAAATCCAGAAGAGTAACCAAGAACGCGGGAAATTTCTATTCCTTTTGATTGCACTTACGTCCCTCAGCAAAATAACTAATCAGAGTCAGTGGCAGAGAAAGAATCCTGTATTTTTCGAAATGAAAAAAAGCTATACGCTTGGGTCTAATTTAAGTTGCGGGTGAATAAATTGACGAAACAGTAAAAATAATCATTATTTATCGTTATTAATCATTAAGTATTAATATTTACATCAATTACAAATCAGTTACGTTGGAAAATGATTATTCAAGTTTGCCACAACAGTGCTGAAAGCAGGATAGTTCGATAGTTTTTTGCTGAAGGTAATCGGAGAGGACTCAGACCATCTGAATCATTAAGACGGACTTAGGAATGCGTTATCAAGTCGTCATTTAGTTTAAATCATCTGTAAGTAATATGTGTTATAAAACATTCCTATCGTATTAATAGGCCTCGTTTTACGAAAGATTACTTTTAGATATCATCCAAACTCTCTCAGTGGGGAATTATCTTCACAAATCCAAATAATTTTTTTGTTTTTTTTTTCATTGTAAAATTCTAAACCATTTAGATCTATGTAGGCATAATTTTCCATAAATACTTGTGGGGACTATTGCGACAAGGCATTGTTTGTATATACCATATTATATTGAACCGCATTGTTCTCGTAATTCATTCAGTTGATGCTTAGAGGCGTTGACACACGATAAGGGAGCGTTCAGGACCCCTTCATTGAAGTACAAAATTAACCCAAAATACACTGAAATACCATAGATCACACTCGAGTGAAGCCTTCAGCTGTTTATCTCTAAATACAAGAGATTAAATAGCAGAGTCGCCGTGGGGCGAGTAATAAAAGGGTTAATTTAGGAATGATTCCAAATGGCTTAAATTAACCCCATCACTCCATCGCTCAGTCTCATTCGCCACAGTAATAAAATTAGCTCTCGGATAAAGAAAATGCATGTACTTAATTATGTAAATTGAACTCTCTTTTTTCTGTTGTGTTTATTCTTGTCTTGGACCGGGTTAGGTATTTAAATCCGTCGGTGACCGGGTGGCATTTTGGCACCCCACTCTCTTTACCGGACAAGAAGAAAAGGCCAATAATTAAAAGATATTGTGAATAGGCTGATAGCAATTAATTATGTCTCTTCTACGCCGATAAAATATCAAAATTGCATTATTATTGGTATTCTACCATTTAGATAGGTTTTAGGATGGATACAGTCTATACTAAGGCGTACCGATACATTTCCTCGCTTCTCTTAACAAAACACAACATGGCATCCAGCACTACAATAACCACCTCTTCAATACTGTATTCTTCCTTCCACCCTTCATTCCGTCTTACTATTCCCGCCCCTTCCTCGCTTACCTAAAAGGTTCCGTTCTATCACAGTCTTTAACATCCCATTCGCAATAATAACGCTCTTCATTCATCTTTCCTGCCTCCTTTGGATTCATCCCAAATAATCCCTTCTTACCGTGCCCAGCAATTCTTCGTCTGTTTTCCATTCTCTTCATCCTTGCCCCAACCAAAGTCTGGAATTGCCAACAGTTTTTAAACAATCAACTATCCATTTCAGCAAAACGACGGGGCAATTTCATGACAGAAAAATGGTGAAGCTAGCCAGAAGCCGTGCCCACATTCACTTAAAAAACTCTCACTAGAGAGAGGGAGTTTGATCCGTTCAACTTTGAGTACCTCATCAGTATGACTTGGGAGAGTAGGTCTGGCTTGTCAGTGTAGGTTGGGCGCAAGGATAAACCGATCGTCTATGTAAGTCACACCGCTCTTTATGGATGTCCGCATGGCTATCGACGGGGACGGGGAGGGTGTGTAGGTGGGGGGGGGAAGGAAAAATTGTCTTTTGAAAGGCTGGCAAGCGACATCCCCGCCGAAGGCGACGTGGCGCATGCGATTGAGTGAGGGGAGGGCGTCGTGTCGCGGAGGACGCCGCGGGTGGCGACTCGCGATTGTTTTCATCCCTAAGGCCTCTCTCCACACTTCCGTCTCCCGAAGGAAACATTTCATCGCTTCGGCCGGTCGGCACGCTTTTGACTCGGCGGGCACGCAACCTCTTGTGAAAGGCCGCATAACATTAAAAGCATTAAAAAGAGAGGTTTCTCCTTAGCCCTTTAAAAGCGGTGCCCCATGCGCTCATGTTTCATTCTCCCTGAGTCCCAGGAGGAGTTGCGTAATTGAAAGTGCGATGGAGGTGGAAAAAAATATGATTGAAAAAGCGACCACCTCCGACGTCGATCATGGGTAAAATATACGAGTGGTCAGGAACGATTTATTTGCTCTAGATCGTCGTACCTTCGCGTTAAAAGTTGTGGAAATCGAACAGCCCGCGGCCGGCCGCGTCCCCCCCGGCGTCCAGCGACCAACGATTTTAAACAAACTTTAACCGACTTTGATTAGTGGTAGTAGTATTCAGGGGAGGTGACCGACAGCTGAGGTCTTTTGCGCCGTAGGGGATGGACAGGAAAGGATGAAGGGTGGAGAGAAACCTGGCGTCGGCATTAACCTACTCTTTACGATAGGCGCCAAGGGGTCCGCAGCTTAACTTCCCATCCGACGGACGGCGTACTCACTCAAAGTGCCCTCCACAAAGCACCTCAAGTAGGGATCGAGATACCTCTGAAAAATATGCAACACCGCCGGTATTTGAACCCGGGCCCTCTGGATGGGAAGCCAGTACGATAGCCGCGGCACTGTCTCGTCCCCCCCCCCCCCGATTTTGAATGTGTACATAATTATTTGCGTTATTTCCAAACATTTATGTGTTTATATTCATTCGAAAATGTTTTTAGCCACTCGGCGGACTTGCTAACGTAGTCAAATAGTTATATCGGTGCGTGGGTTAACGTCTAACTGCATCGCGATATACCTAACGCAAGTCAGGAAAGTATAATTTGTGTTCATACACGCTGTTTGAAGGTTCGGCATCACTATCCTAGAAAGAAGTTTAACGAATAAGAACATTAAATATCAAGTTTATTCTGGAATGTTTTACCAACTTTATTTTATTGTATAACGCTTATGATGTTGGAATAAGTAATTTTGCGTTGTAAGAATTATTTCATGGCCATTTGACAACCCTTTTTTTTCTTCATAAAATCAAGATAAAAATAGAAAATACAGAACTTGGGCGCGATAATTTATGCAATGAGAAAAAAACACGCGGAACAAAGGGGTCCTATTCAACATTTAACATTTACTGCAGCCTATTCGCATGATAAACAAATCATTTTATGTCAATGTATGTTAAGACATTCTGAAACGGAGTCATCAATTCATAATATGGACGTACAAAACAGAATACTCAATACCTTTAGAGTATTATAAATGCACGGTGTGAAGAGGTGAACAATATGGTATTAGAAGTCGATATTTAAATTAGCACAGCAGGTGTGTCAGTATTTTTTTAATTGACGTAAGGTAAGGATTTCCACGGCCACTGGAAATGACATTCGGTCTTTAAAAATGTCTAAGGGGGTGAGGAAAGGCTGATGAGCTGGCAGAGAACGATGGAAGGACTTGGGTGCGACCACTGTTTGCGCCGTTGGCAGTGTATTGGCGATTGGCCGTAGAGAAATATCTCGATGAACACATCTGTTGTCTGCCTTTTTGAATTGTATACTAATTGTATAGTATGTTGTCTACTTACTAATTGTATACTAATTGTATAGAATTGTATAGTATGTCATGCTGGGTGCCACAGATGAGGTCCTGGAATGTTGCCTTGGACGAAGACTAAACGTAAGAACGCCGAGGATACTTCTCATGTCTGGTAATGAATGTCTTGAAGAACTTTTTATGAAAAAATATTTTGCATACATTTGCAATTTACTCTCTTTTAAAATGTTGTCCACACTTCATGAAGTTCCGTCTGGCGAAAAAAAAACAGATTTTGCTGTGGTTTTTCCATTGCAAGTTCATACCTCGGTGATAAATCCTATGTAGTCACCAATGCCTTCACTTGCAGATAGATATGTTTTAATTTCGGGGCGGTTAGCTGCGCTACTCGTATAGTATAGAATGTTATTTACCCTTGCGGTCTTGTTGGCACTATATAATAGTAATGAGTGGTTAAGTATCAGTATTCTGTTTCCTCAAAAGGCTTGAAAAGGTTTCTAGTTGTGCTGTCAATTCTGTGGTCAAGCGGATCAGTGATTTGTGATTGAAATCGCTTCCGATAATGATTAAGCCATTGTTATTGTTGCACTGTATGGTTAATTTTTTATTGCCCAAGGTGTGAAGTGTTTCTTGACTGTCATCACGTGACCTATAGAAGGAGCAGGCGGTCTGCGGTTACATTTCACTTTCTTAACACAAAACACTCGAATTGGACGTTCTAAAATGTCTAGTCCGTCAGAAATAGTCCGAGAATGCAACCAATATGCAGTAACAAAGCTAAAAATTGTATAATGAAATATTCAGGTTTTTTACCGTTAAAGAAGACAATTACCGAGATCGCCCCCTAGGATTATGTTAGGTATCTTTTTCAAGCCTAATTACCCCATGGCTGTAGTAATGTTTTTCTCCTCTGTGATGAGAGGATATATTCCATGGAACCCTTATGCTACGTTAAAGAATCAGTATGAAAAATGCATTGGCGTCGGTCCTTGAAAGGATGGCTCTATCTTCGGTCAGAGTTTGATGCCGATCCAGGCAAGTGGCCGGGGTGTTAGTAACGTAGGATTCTCAAATCGCATAATGTTAAAGCTGCCTGCCAGCTTCGCGAGTAGAATCGACAAATATACGGTTGTGTTCCGTCAACACTCCTTGTGGAGATGGTAGGCGAATGCAATAAGGTTAGTCAATCATTGGTAGTTCAGCGTTTAAGATAATGTTGGATGGGCACAGACATCGTCGTTACACTTTCCAGCTCCATTCAATTAGACACAACGTGACAGTCACACTAGATTAAACTTTTTTCATATTAGAAACTTGCCTTAGTCGCCAAAAAAATTGTAATTATTCTATATATGTAGGCGATGTTAAGATACGGAAGAATTTTTTAAGCGTATTTCAGTTCTGCTTCACGTCTCTAAGCCATCGATATTTGTTAGTACAAAAGCAACGTGAATTCACGGTAGATTCAATTATTTCCCATTTCATCACGAAAAGAAAAACCATCGAACTTTAAGCGTATTGAGGAAATTTTCTCTTAGAGTCTAACCCGCTTGAAATTTTAAAAAAAGTCAAGATTCAACCCTAATCCCATTCTACAGCCTGGTAAACTGCCATTCGAATCGCGCAAGAAAATCCCATAATCTTATGGATTAGTTATTCGTATTACATCGTAGAGTAGGCTAAGAGTCCAATTTAAAAGATAACTCTCGTGCTAACGAACGAACGCCGCGCTATAATGTGATGATTGCCTCTCCCGTCACCTGCAAGTGGATTGGCAAATCGTCAAGAGCGTGGAATGCGCGGAGCGTGGAATGGAACGATAAGGAATCAGAAATGCGCCAAACGACATCCCTAGGGAAAAAAATATTCAAAGTAGCCGAGTATGTTATCATTATTTTCTCTAAGCCGTGTTTCATCGTTCTTCTTCTTGCATCTTGTCTTCCGAGCGTAGAGAAGTATTTTTCACTGAAGTACGGTGGTACATTTAATTGGTGCAAGAAATTATTTCTATTGTTTTAATTAGTTCGCATATTAATAGGTACCTGCACTGCACAATGTGTACTTAAGGTGTTCCCCAGGGAGGTGTCATTGGACCTCTTTTATTCCTTCTTCAATTTAACGTCGTTAACTCCGTGATTAATAGTAAGATACACGTATATGACGACGACTCAGTGGTTTACATAGATATCCTTAGTCCTGTGGATGCATTCGCTCTAGCAGATGACCTTAATTGTGTACAACATTTAAATTAGGGCTAAACACAGGCACATTGCAAATTGAGTAAAACTTCAAAAAGTTTTTTGTGGATACATTTTGGAATGGTAATAGTTCCATCACGAACGCCTGCTGCAACAAAAAATACTGAAATAAACAGTGTAGCCTCAGTTAAATATTAAAAGTTGTTTCACTTACTCACGAACTCTCCCGGGTGAATCATTCACGGATAACATTAGGACAGGGTAGCAAAAAATTGGGATTATTCAGAAGGACACATGGGAAATGTGACGAAAAGGTCCAAGAGTAATGTTATACGAGGGTCATCCGGAAAGTAGTACCCGTTCGTGCCGCATGAAGTGCTGACGACGCGAGTAGCCGCTGGACGAGGTCAGATAGCTTCAGTGGCTTGTCTGCCTTCTCTGAGCCAAGTTGCGTGACGCTAGCATTGCCTGTGTTGTTTCTGTGATTGTTTACAATGTTTAAAAAAATTGAGAACGCCGCCAGTTGTGAAGTGAGGGCAGTGATTAAATTCCTCAATGCAAGAAACGTTCGCCCATGTGATATTCATCGCCAATTAAAGGAGGTGTATGGAGACAATGTAATGGACGAGTCGTCTGTTCGGCGGTGGTGTCGCAACTTCAACATGGGGAGGGGGAACACACACGACGATGAGCGTTCGGGGAGACCGTCTGTCATTACAGACCAACTGGTGAGCTCAGTTGACGAATTCGTGAGGAACGATCGGCGCGTCACAATTGATGACATCTGTGAGCATTTTCCCAATGTTTCTCGAACAATTGTTCATGAAATTGTTAAACACCATCTGCATTATGCAAAAATTTGTGCAAGATGGGTCCCTCGCGTATCTCAATGAGCTGGCGGCGAAGGACTATGCAGCAGGAATACAGAAACTTGTCACACGTTATGACAAATGCCTTAATTTGCTTGGAGATTATGTTGAGAAGTAGTTTAAAGTATCCTCTTTCAAATAAAATTTTTTATGTTTGTTAATATTTACTTTTGTGTCTTTATTTCACGAACGGGTACTACTTTCCGGATGACCCTCGTATATATTTTGCTGGTTAGGCCTCATTTGGAATATGCTGCTGCTGTATATAAAAAATCCTCATGAAGTTTGGTTGATTGCCAAATTAGATCGCGTGCAGCGTAGAAGAGCTAGATTTGTAATTAGCTCTAATGATCAAATGAGCAGCATATCAAGATTATTACCGGAGCAAGGTTGGAAATCACTCACGGAGCGAATGTTAGTATTTTTTGTTTAGATTTCGGATGTCATTTTTCGTACGTGGGTATGATACAGGATCAGAATAACACCATCCGACCACTGTAGGGACAAAAGTATTTTTTTTTCTTTTTCATTCTAAGTGACATCTTTTGTCGTCAATATTTCATCTAACCTTCGTTTATATTGTCCTTCTTGTTGCTGCAAGCTGATCTCATAAGTTAAAGGAGAATTTCGCATAAGAAAACGTAGTTTTTGTGCTTTTAGTTGCCAGTTACTCCATTTTTACGTGCATACTGTAACTAGCAATTAAGAAAAGTCTAATTTTCGATGTTTGCATCCCTAATGCGGAATCATCCCCTACCACACAACCTAGCCGGCTGGCTAGCATGTAGATGTAAATAGATGCACTCTCAACACACGATACATTGGGTTTCGTCGCCTGCGGAGGGTTTTAATGAATAGAGCGCAGGATGTCTGGGTCGGATTTTGCAAGAGGGAAAGGGAGGATGCTTGGGAGGATGGGGGAGGCATTGGGAGGGGTGTGCCCCGCTATTATTATTATTAATATTATCTTTATTACTCCTACTCCACCTTCCCCAGTCTCCCTGTTGACTGAATCCCAACCGGCTTTCACCCCACCCTCCCCCCTGCCATAATTCTCCCCCTTTTCCCGCCCTTTCCCAAGGTCAAACGGCGGGCCGCAGTGAGCGTGCGTTCTCGCCTATGGGAGGATTCAGGGCGGAGTGGCGTGGAGTGATTGATTGATTGATTCGCTGACTGATCGAAATCAGTGTGTTCAAAAGCGTAATTTTATTTTTCCTGCTAATGTTTAAGAATCTACTATAACATTTATGTATTCGAAAAAAAAATAAAATGGGAATTTTTGTGCGTTCGATTGCAGTCTACGTGTACTGTCTCCAAACTGATAGCCGGCTTGATCGGCCATGGTAGAGCCAAATCCATCGAGAATACATATAAATACACATATGATACATAATATGTATTTTAGGTGCCTATGTCAGAATTCAGCAGGGACGTCAGTAAACATTACGATGAGTGGTATTCGCAAGTCATTACGGTATCTAATTCCCGCGCTTTTATCGCTTCAGGGTTCCCTGAAACTTATTTTTATCCAGGAAAGCAACAGGTTTAGGTCCTCTAGTGGTGTCCAGTTTGTCAGAAACGGAAATATTTCGTTCAATGTGAATTGAGTGTCATGAAAAGCGTTGTCGCTTTCATTGCTACCGAATTTCTCTGTAAGCGCTGACATAAAAGAGGTTACGAGTTGCGATATTCGAAGGTTCACTGGACTTCGTTTTATTCCAACCTTATGGATGGAAGAGTTCTTTGTCGAAGGCGCAGGCTAATAAAAACCATTCGACAAGGGTCCATTGTGGCAACGCGATGCTTGACTCAGTTTCACATTGCTTTGAAATTACTCAGTAACTACCTATTACGAAAATTTTCGCGCTCGTCCCTCTCGGACTTCTTGTATTTACGGCAGATTAGACATTTTTCGAAGATCAATTTGACAGTGCTTGACGGGAAGAGAGTTTGGTTAAGAAAGTACACAGATTGTCTGCTCCTTTTACAGGCTACGTGATGACAATCAATAAACACTTCAACCCTTGGGCGATATAAAATTAACCATGCAGTGCAACAAATAATAAAGACCTAATTACTATTATAGCAAATTTCAATTACGAACACTGATTAGCTAGACCATAGCTTTTTCAGCGCAGCTACATGCGTGAAAGGAATTGGTGACCAAAAAAGATATATCGCTGAACTATGAACTTAAAATCGTAAAACCACAACAAAAGCTATGATTTTCTGTTGGAGGTTACTTCAAGAAGTGTGGAGTTTTTGTAAAAGTTAAACGCATAACAGCGATTGGCATAATTGTAGAACGTTGCCAAAGGCCAATTGTGATTCAGGTTTGTTTGTAGCTAAATTGTCGTGTCGGTAATTCGGTGTAGTAAATTATGTCAGTTATTCTGCTGCCAGTTTTTTTATCTGAATTGAATTTTATATCTAATAAAAATATTTATTGAAAAATCATTGGTAACTCAAGTAGTATATAGTCATTCTGAGTTATACCTTCTCCTACATAAACATATATTATTATAATTATTGTTAAATATGAATACTTATATTTCTCTGAAGGTAATTAAAGAGTAATACTTTCATGTATATTTTTTAACGCACCGCTCCTTGATCAAAATTATGTTATACAAATGAGGTTGACAGAATCTTGGTAGGAATTACGAGCATTTAATAAAATGACTGTATTCATATCCACTGAAATCTTTGTATTACACGCCCGGATTTCAACAAAACATTTTTACTGTCATAAATTGATAAACTGAAATAATATACGTAGGGATTTAAAGACTTGTCTTAATGTTTCAGCTGAGTGTTAACGATTTGAAATCCATTTTTACAGACATTACAGAATCCGTTTCTGTGGCTTCATTGTCGACGAAATAATAAAGGGTATCGTGTGGAATTGTTGTATTCTTGGTAAAACAGTGAAGAAGTCGTTCAGGAAAACTTGGGAATTCTTTGCGTAAGCACTGGCACTCTCTTAATTTTAGCTTTATTTATTTTTTTGGTAGGCCGTCAATTTTATCGGCGTCTCTTTATTATTTCCTCTGAGAAATGTGAAGATGATGCATTTTTCGCCCTCCTGACACAACGCCATACACTAGAGGATCAGAAAATGAACTGATTATTCGCTATAATTGAGCAGTCATTGGGAACGGTTTAATATTCAGTGACGGAAGTTGCCACAAGGAGGAATCACCAATCTCATTAGAACCCTCAGGGGATGCATACGTTAGCTTTACACAAAAAACGTGTTTGATAAAGATTTGTAAAAATTAAAAGAACTTACTTCAATATTTGGGTTGACCCTGCCACCTTCATCAGATGACAAAGAGTAACATTTTACCCGTAATCTAATAAAGGTGGATGGGACCACCGAAATATTCAAGTTTTTTTTCTGTTATTTTTTATTAATCTTTTTCAAAAACATTTTTTATCTATATTTCTATATGAATGGGTGTATGTCGAACATTGGTGAACACACACACACACACACACACACACACACATATGAAGTATATATATATATATATACTTCATCTATGAGGAAAAATCTCTCAATATGGACTCATTTGGGCATATATGAGAATAAAAAAATTGATCACAGCAGAAGAAAAAAACGTTTTCTTAACTCGAAACCACATGATGGAATCTTTTCACCGTTTTAAATTAGGTTGTTCGTTGTATTCCGTGCGCTAATGCAGTTTTTACGTCGAAGGTAGACGTGAGTGCTGCAGGCTCTTTTCTTTTATTTTTTTCAAACTCTTGCACGGCCTTACGGCGTGTTGTTAATCACCGTGGCAATACTTCACTGTGCAGGAGGGGTGTTCTTTGTAGGTGAGGAATAAGTTCGAAGCGTCACAAGTTGCGGAGGGGAGGATTATCGTGATCTGCGCCTTATAATCTCGTCTCATAAATCGCCCTCCCCTCTCTCTCTCTCTTCGGATGAAAATATTCATGCCCGCACACATTAACACGCACTAGCGATGAATAGCTCTTCAGGGCTTCGGCCGTGAATACTATATATCATATGTGTGTCTTATATTTAACATAGACGAACCATTAAGATGAGGACATTGGTATTAATGTTTTTGGCTCTTCGGCGTGTTTCGGGCTTCGCTACTTGCCTTGAGTGCCCAACTGTTATCATTAGCATAATCTATAATAGTCTGACGAGTGGTATGACCACCGAAACTTTTGCGTTAGTGCCCTTTTTGCACTTCAACCATGTTTAAACATTGTGCATGCATCTGCAAACTTTATTCAACCATACCCATACAGAACTAGTGCATCCATTGGTCATACAAGTACTTTGACTACTTGTACTATGAATACTTGTAATATGAGAATCCACTGTGGATATCCATGATATATATTCCATACGGTACAGGTCATACAATTTGTTTCAATAGCTATCAAAATGTTCTTCACATATGCAAGCAAGGATAAGGATACAGATGTGGTTATATTGCATGTGCAATTCAATTCTTTTTATGACTATATGATACAAATTATTCGTACAGGCAGTATGCATACGTTTTGCATTATGGAGTATGGTGCATTATTGTGAATAGCCTCATCATTTTTAAGGCTTTTAAATATCAAACTTCTCATGAGGGAGACAAACTGAAACAGCAACTAAAATGTAACGGTCATACTATTAGTTATTACATCTTATTAAACTCGGAGTTGGAAGTTTTGTTGACTCTATTTTGAATAGAGTCAACAAAGTCGTTTTGAGTAAATAAACACTAGATGTCTAATGTACATAAAAAGAGACGTTTCAGGCGTGATATGCTGATTTGGCATGATTAATTAAAAATTGGCAATTTTCCACAAATATTTCGTGGAAAATTGCGAATTTTAAATTAACCTAATGAACATCTATGTACATTTAAGTGTACATGTGTCAGTCCTCCTAACTATTTTTTGAAAAACTTACTCCAGAAAGTTGAAACTTCATCAAAATCTACATACTACCCTGCAAGCCGCCGCAAGGGCCTGCGGCGGGGGGTGTTAGGTCACCACCCGTAAAAGAGAACAAAACCACGTACAAAATCAACATATTTATGCAAACCGACACCCATAGTGGAGTATACAGTAATGCAAAAACCTTTTTAACTTACGCGCAGGCATGCAATTATACTAATGACCTAACACCTCCGCAATCCGCCGTGGGGGCGTGTGGGGTAGGTCACCACTCGTAAAATAGAATAAAACCACATGCAAAATCAAATCATGTTACCTCTAAACAAATATTATTTCGATCATCCCCTCGAGAAGAAAGTTCTTACATGCAACAATATTTAATAACAGGATACGTACGTGTATTAAAATCATGATGTACAACTGTTAAATAGATGGGACAATTAAATAAAAAGAATAACATGCAGGATATCGACAAATATATACATTACCAATTATAATAATCTCCTACGAGATTGTTGTCATTTGTATTTTGATCTCTAATGGTAAAAACTACATTTTAAATCTATCCGTTCTACGATAAATCTCCCTGATTTTTGATCTGATCTACTTTAGAGAGTCGGGGCCTGTAATATGTCTTTAACATTCTCTGATAGGTAACCTGCCTCAAATTGACGCAGGAAATTTAACCTGTGCTTAAGCCTACTAAGTCACGGTATCCCTACGCCTACTAAGGATGAGGTAGCGTCATTCTCGTATAAAATAAGGAACAGCTCTTTAAGAAAGGTTTTCAGTGTGTGGGATCCGGGGAAATAGGTGGTGTAAAGGTTGAGTCCAGCTTCGGGTGTTGGGTTGTTTTTCTGTGGTGTGTGAAGTATGGTGGAGCGGTGGATTTTATTCTGTATGAGCTTTTCCCGATAACCAAGTATGTGGAGTGTATGGTGTAGATTGTGGAGGTATTTGTTGAGGGTGACTGTGACGTTACAAATCCGGTGTCCGCGGACAGAGAGAGAGTTAGGAATCGCGAGTTTGGTGTGAGAATGGTGATAGATGGTGAAGTGTATATATTGCTGATGGTTATTGGCTTTGATACGTATTGAAGCGGTGAATATGTTGTTGTGAAGTGAGATGCCTGTCAGGAAAGGTGAAGGTGGAGTCTGAAATGGAAGAATTGAATTTAACTGTGAAAGAAGAATATAAGGCCGATAATAAATTATTGAGGTACAGGTATAAATTATTGAGCTGTGTGTCCAGAGAGTTAAAATGTCTCTGTAGCGGACCCAGAAAAGAGGTTGGAGGGGTTGCTGTAAATGAAAGTCTCTTCTAGGTGGCCCATGAAGAGTATGGCGTATGATGGCGCCATCCTCGTTCCCATCGCTGTGCTTTTGGTCTGTAAATAAAAACAATTTTGGAACGAGAATGGTTTTTTGTCAGGACGAAAGTGGCTAGATTGAGGAGAAATTCGGTCGAGGGGCGCTGGGATGGGGGCGTAGAGAAAGATAATGTCGTTGGGAGGATAAGCCTTATGCATGGGGAATAGAGGCATAGAGGGAGGTGACGTCGATGGTGGCCGTATGTAGGTTGGAGGTGGAGGGAATGGAAACAGAATTTAAACGGTGTAGGCGCTGATATGATAGGCGTCTTTCGTGAAAGAGGGCAAGGATAGTACAATAGGATGTAGGAGGTGGTCAAGGAATGCGGAGATTCTTTCGGTGGGAGAGTTGAAACTGGAAACTATATGGCGGCAAGGGATACTAGGTTTGTGTATTTTTGGTAGAATAAAAAACGGGGGTTTGGGAGTGAGAGTAGGGATATGTCTTGATAGGTGAGGCCTTTTTCTGGTCCAAATTGGAGGAGGAAAGACCGAATATTTGTTTGGGAAGTTGGTGAGAGTGGTATAGGTAGATGTATCATTGAGGTGACCTTTTACGAGTTATCTATTTTATTTTGTGTTCTATTGTGCCGTCCAGATGTTATATATATATATATATATATATATATATATATATATATATATATATATATATATACACGAAATCCCGCCAAACGGTGAATAAATACTCATATATATATATATATATATATATATATATATATATATATATATATATATATATATATATATATGAGTATTTATTCACCGTTTGGCGGGATTTCGTGTTTGAATGTATATATATATATATATATATATATATATATATATATATATATATATATATATATATATGTATATGTATAT
Source organism: Hetaerina americana (assembly GCF_022747635.1). Taxonomy (NCBI): domain Eukaryota; kingdom Metazoa; phylum Arthropoda; class Insecta; order Odonata; family Calopterygidae; genus Hetaerina; species Hetaerina americana. The sequence continues at coordinate 33,352,211 of NW_027287205.1, read as the reverse complement.
ATATATATATACATTCAAACACGAAATCCCTCCAAACGGTGAATAAATACTCATATATATATATTCAAATTTTTACTACATTTCGTGTTTGAATGTATATATATATATATATATATATATATATATATATATATATATATATATATATATATATATATATATAATTTATGAAGGTGGATTTAATGAAAGAAGAAGATAATACTGAAGAATAAGTAAAAATTTAAGGCTGATAACATGTTAGAACAATATGCAATAGCATGATTAAAACAAAAATACATGAACAAAACTGGAAACATTTTTACTTAAAATTTATGGTTTAGTTTGATCTGGTCTTTAACATAAGTTTAAAGGATTGACCTTCAGTTAGTGACATCAAGGAGGCGTTAAAACCAACAATTCACCCCGCACAGCGTAGTGGAGGCAAGGCGTTCCCTACCCTGATAGTAAGAGAGAACAGTGACGTCATCTATGACCAATGCCGCGTAGGCCAAGAGTAATGGTTCGCCGCCGACGATTTATCTAATTTTCTGAAGGGTGGGTCTTAGGACAAATGAGTATCTAGTGCCAGGGGTGACGTAACCCTTCACGCTCTTAACTCTATGCTACTTGGGAGTCATCATTTGAGGGCGTGCCACTGCGCCGCGATTACACGAATGGCCAAAGCGAAAGGGACAGTGCGTTTCTGTGAAATGTTTTCTCTATCGATGCTGAGGGAAAAGCTATCCCTACTCGATATTTTAATCCCGATACGTATTTTTCTATAATCTGAATCCAATGTAGATTCATGTAAACGGTATATTCTATCCCATTCCGATTCTATCGGATTCCGTGATCGATATTTTATCGAGTAAATCGCAGGCAGAGCTTGTGGCAGGGGGTGTTAGTTTATATACTTAATTGATGGCAGTAATTGGGAAATATTTCTTTCATAATCAGATATTGTTTTTGTTTTGCTTTCAAGCACAAGTTCATAGGGTAGAATAGTAATGCATTTTCATAGTATATACCATATTGTTATATGCTATTTGTGTGTAATTTCTAAAACAAAGTATTGTAAATATCTAGCTCCTTGGATTGTCCAGAGGTGCCAAGTTAACATAAATGTTAAGTTTGAAATAATACTTTGCTCATTCAGCCATTATTTTTACCATATAAATGTCATGTTCGTCGGAATAAATCATTCCGAACCGAATTTCATGCATAATATCTATTATATTTCCGCTCCTTTCATCTAAATATTTCATATTTCACCTCGGTACTTCCTTGATTCTGTCAACATTTGTAAGAAAAAACTTCGTCGTTATCTTTTATCTCCTCCTTTCATCGTATGAAATTTCTTTATTTTTCTCCATACCCCTAGTTCATAGGCCAATAATCTACGCCCCAATTCTTTATCCTTAGATGGACGGGTAATTAAAACCGCCGGAAGAGGATTTTTTTTTAAGTTCCCATTCTGACACTCCATGAGATGTGTTCGAAACGATTCCCTCACGGGAATTGCAAGCGTGCGTGCCTTGTGCGCCGAAGTGCATAGGGAGTCGTCGTCTCCCCTGCAGCCGGTCTCTTCACTTCTTTCCCCTGACGAAGCTTTCCCCGAAGTATCAAGTATATCGCTCGGTCTTCTCCGTCCCCTTCATCCCTCCACAAGAAGGAAAGAGATAAGGCATGCTCTCTCAGTGGTGTGCGCAGCAACTAGGAGATAAAAATTTTGAGGTGAAGACGAGCAAAAAGAATGAGAAAGCGTCTTCAGATTATCGTCTTGTTTTTAATCATATTATTATAGTCTCTGACGTGTCCAATATATATTTTCCATCTAGAGAGGGAGATTTAAGTTAAGGAAATGCATGGAATACACTAGCTTGGGTAAGTAACTAATTAATGCATTCATAACAGATGGATGCAAATGCATTTATTCTCCGTCGTCATCAGAATTTCAATCCTTGTTTTGGTCTATTGCAGTGCACCATGGATTTATATTAAGTGGTAGTTCCCTGAACTCCAGAAAGGTTTTCTGTCTTATGTCCTTCTTAATTTGCCCCGAATAAAATATCATACACACATGTCTAAGAGGGACCTCATATAGAGTAGGAGACTGTATTTTGTGTTTTGTTAGGAGTCCCAAAATATTCATTTATTAGCTGTGTCCATCCACAAACCTACCTTAACCGGTAGATTACCTAATAATAAAAATATATAGGTCTGACCAGAAAAAGGCCCCAAAGAAGGCCGAAAGTTCAAATTTTCTAGAATGTGTCCCTTTACGTCTTATCAATTTTATTTTTGTGTTCTATTGTACCGTCCTTGTATACGTGAACTTAAGCCGTCCATAAAATTTTCCCCCCGCCATCACTACCTCGCCACTTGGACATCCCGTTTACTGCTTATCTAAAAATTCCTCTTGCTTGTCTTCATCTCCATTCAGTTTATTTCTCCCCAATCCCTTTCTTCCGTAAGGACCAGGTTTCGGAGACGCGCAATGCTATGCTTCCTATCAGTCTTCACTTTTTTATTTCAGCGATACCTTAGCCTATTTAAAGTCTATAAAACCACTTCTAAACTATTATTTTCGATCGAGGATCTCCTTTTTATTCCAAAATAATGCCTCAACGGCGTAAACACGTTTAAAAAGCCTCAAAGTGACGTCCGTCCACAAGAACCAGGTTTCGGAGCCACGCAATGATGTACATTTTATTATTCAAGTGTTCGCTTTTCTATTCCCTCATCTTTGTAAATGCTCACACTCGCGTATATTGTATCCTGATATTTTTGCTTGCTATGTCCACATGTTCATCCGACATTTTTTACCAATTGGCTTGCTATTTTCGTTTTCAACTCAGCGCTTTTTTTTTATAAGTGCTGTTTCTTTCGTTTCATTTGATTGGAAGTTTAATCTTAGGGATGATCATTCCTGGAAGATTGACACCTGAGCAAAGAATAATAATACATTCTTTATCCGTTTAGCAAATGGATAAAAATGCAAAGAAAACTATTTTGATTCCTGGAATCTCGTAGGCATTGATGTGAATGAGTATAGGAATGCGTAATAGTATCGACCTCCAGCCGCGCCGACGGACGTCTCGTCACCGTACGTAAATAACTCCTCGATCGCCGTACTTGTGGTGATTACTCGAAAGCTATTAAGCCTCTTTTAACGACCCCCCGTCGTTAAAATAGAAATAACACAGTCTGAGAATAACTTCCCTGACTCACCGTATTATCAACTTGCTCGAGACTTGAGTAACGTTCAACTGCATACCGAGAACATACACGTCGAAGGACGTCCTCTCTCATTAATATGCGTCGTATTTTAAACATCTATAAATAGGAATTCATCCGGAGATAAGTTGGCGTTTGCCTTCTTACCACAATCGTCCGGTCTGTGGGACCACGATGTTGGACAATTACGGAGACGGCACTACGGTATCGGTGCGGTACGAAAATCGTTCGAATTACGTGATCTCACTTACCCGCCTTCGTGTATCACGAAATAAATTTAGATATACTGGTTTTCGGAAAATGATCGTGCCATTAAGAATTCCGGATGATATAGCTTTGGTTTATTAGTTAATGTATTACAGTAATTAGTTTACGCAACTCTAGACTAATGTGATGGGAATCAGTAGAGAGACAACTGAAAGTTTCGGTATATTTAGAATTAGGAAGGCTAAGTTGGAGAGGATAAATTAAATCAGTTATAGCACGTCTCTAATTAAGTTAATTGTATTTTAAATAATAGTGACAGAGTTGTGAGGCATTAAAATAAGAAATGCGTTAATTGAAGAAAGATGTACGAAGAAACATGTACGAAGTTGAGAGTTGTTGGACATGTTGAAAGTTGAAGAAACATGCACGAAGAGGAGGGGGTTTATGACAGGTGCCTCAATTATAGATGTTAAGAAAAGATTCGCGAAACTTTGAAAAAGTTCAAAACACTATCCCAATCCGATCCGCCTCCATTAATGGAAACTATTGAAGATGTTATTGACTCCTAATAGAAAACCGCAGGGCTAATTTTTTCAAAGTTTTTTCCGTAGGTAATGACAAATTATTATGCTAACTAGAATGCAAAAACAAATTGTTTGGCGTCGCATACTTAATTAGAGAGATTAGTGTCATAGACTAATGGTTTTATAAGCAAGCCACCATCTCCAATTTTCGCCGATATTTTAATCATTAGCTATTGATATTAGAACGTGCGTTATATGCATGTGTTTGCATTGGAATTTGTTTCGCAGAAGCGTTCATTGTTTACGGAGGATGTAGAGAATACATAATGGACACATTTACGCTATGGTGCATGTATTATTTTGCACTCTTGCAGCGTATCGTTGTCTTTTAATTAAAATATTATCACTGAACTTATGTCTTAAAAAAATTAAGAAACCTTCATGTATCTCACATATCCTAAGCTTGACGAATATTATAAGAACACTCGGATGAGATATTGTTCTCTTTTTATTACTAACTCTTAAGTAATGACGCGCAATTTAAAGCAAAAGAATTTCCACTGATTCTCATCAAATTCCAACACATATTTCTTTATTTCCATGGTATTAAAAACAGCCAACAATGGGTAATTTATTTTGTTTATATAATGAATAAATAGATGTAAAAAAATGAAAGCAGAAATTGTAATATGTATCTTGATGAATCATACAGAAAAACCAGACAGATTAATTAAATTAAGTGGTGAATAGGATGAGCGGGAAAGGACATTAAGGGGGAAATAGGGAAGGGCATTGAGAGGAGGCTGCATTTTTCCATAACGTATAAGCGCCGTGAAATTATTTGAAGATATGAGGGGGATTTGGTTAAATAAGGTTTTACTTCTATAATCTCACTGTAATAACGTGAAGAGTACGTAAGGACTCAACGGACTTAGCAAAGAGTATTGCGTTTGGCGAATAAGCTCTTAGGAGGAGGGAGTTGACCACTGAGATCGTGAGTGTGGATTTAAAAAAAAAAGGTTAGAAAACATTCATTTCGTTCGTAGTTTCGTGCGATGCATGAACCTAAGTCATTGAAGCAAGATGATCAGTGTAGACGAGGCTTTTGGGATGTGGGTAGTAAAATAACGGAAAGGACTACAAACTAGGGAGTTGTGGGCTTGGTAGAGGAAGAGAGATGGTTGTTGGGAGAAATTCGAAGGCAGGGTTAGTAGATGCAGGAGATACTGAGGAACAATGAGATGACGAAGTTGGTAGTGGAGGGGAGAATATTGAGAAAGCGAGGTGGATTGAAGACAAGAAAAGGCATTTTATCAATGTTTACGTGCATAAAAGGCGGTAATGAAAATCCTGGAATAGGACTAAAGCCTAGTGCTCGAAGGAGGTAAGGAAAGTGGGTGAAATCTAATTTGATTGCATGTGGTATGTTGAAGATTGCGATAAAGTGGAGAATGTTAGGCAGGCGAGCTTGAAAGTATGCGGAATTGAAGAGGGGTTAATTCTCATGCAGGTTGTCACGTTGTGTGTCGCGTAAGGAAGGAATAAAACGGTTGAGGTGTTTACTCCGATGTCCCATCAAAACCTTCCTTAATCAGTAGACCACCGTAAATAATTAACATGAATGTCCCCGCGAGCTTGTAATGGCCAATTACGTTTTCTTTGAATTTTCCGCAGGCGGCACTTGCCTGGATTCAGGGACACGCTTGTGACCGGTACGGAGGTCGCTCAACCATTCGAGGGAGACGATTCCGCCGCATGCGTGGGATGCGATGCATAAATCCCTTCACCCGATTGGCCGGACGTCCTTCGCGCCGAGCTCAGCCTAGCCTCGGGAGTCTGTTGTCCTCATCTTGCCATTAAACCTCCCGAGGATCATCATCACTCACTCTGATCTATCTCAGTGTCACTCCATCCCACGTGCCCCATTCGACGGAAGCCTTTTTTTCCCCCTTTTCTCCAACCCCTTCCCCCCTCTCTCCTCCTAGGGCTCCACTCTTGTTTCGGGGAAAGCGTCCTTACGAAGTGAGAACGGAAGTGAGGATGTCTCATTGGCCTTCGTCGTAAGAGTTTTGACCATGTGGGGCAGAGAGCCGCGAGGGGGCGGGGGGGAGAGAGAGGGTTGAGGGGTGAAACCACATTCCATGTGAGTATGAGTGCTTTCGTTTGGCGGTCGGGATAGGCAAATGGGATGACGCAATGGGGTAGCAATGGGATGAAGTGGCGACTGGCAAACATGCTTTGGGGCCATATCCGTAAACGGACTGCGTGCTTCGTTTGTTTGATCTTTTCACGGTCGGGTGAGGAGAGTGGGTGGGGGATGGGGTCCTGGAGATGGAATGAGGAACGAGCTCGCTGAGATGTTGAGATATTGAGAGAGGAGCGAGTGTTCGCTCGCCTTGGGATTCCGGTAAGGAAGGATGGAGGATGACTGGGTTGGTCGTGGCATAAGGCTGAGTGGAGCGCATGAGCAAAGCTTCCCGAACTATATAAGGAGCAGTGTATCTGGAGGAAATGGTGGAAAGAGCAAGGAATTGAGGCGTTGAGGTCGACCTCTGTAGACAATCAACGCCAAATTAACTGGGTATTTGCGATATATTTCAGCGTCTCTCAATCGAGGACCGGCCTTGGGACGGGACGGCTCAAGTTGCTGGAAGATTTAGCGCGGGACTCAGTCATGATCGAATCGGAGTGAAGTTTACGCCTTGGGTATTCCAGTAGCACCAGTGATTCTTAATCGCCGTCAGGCAGTTATTTTAGTTCTGGAAACCGCAATACCCTAGTGTATAGAGCATTAGATTACCCACATTCAAATATTTAAGCTGGTTAGTCATAAGTAGTCGTGAGCTAAACGAAAAAGTAGTTATCGACGGATTTAAGTATTTCAAATACTGGACATAATTTTAACGACATTTTCCATGCACAACAGTACCTAGGAAATAAGTTAAAATCACTCCTCTACGTATTCGAGATGAACTGCTGGTGAAGGGAACAAAAAAATTATTAGAAACGATAATAGCCACGGGCAACTCTACTTCGAAAAAAGTGTTTCTTTCGGTCGAGTTTTGCAATAATTTTGCAAATGATCCTGAAATCTTATCGTTCTTGGGTAAAATAACATTTTAAAACTGTTCGTTCTGCATTTCATTAATACTTGCTTGATTACTCCTACAACCATGCGAGTAGACTAGTAATACATGTTCAGTTTCATTGAAGAAGATGACTGTTTCTAATTTTGTGTCTGATTCTAGCTGCTATCTGCGAGTGATTCACAACCTAGTTACTGTCATAATTTAAGTATCCTTCGTAGCTCATTATGACAGTATTTTACACTTATTGATCTCTTCGCTGCGTATATTATAATTCGTTAATATTAGATAACCTGGGATAAGATAAACTGTAACCCAGAGGGCCCGGGTTCAAATCCCGGCGGTGTTGAATATTTTTCAGAGGCATCTCGATCCCTACTTGAGGTGCTTTGTGGAGGGCATTTTGAGTGATTGCGCCGTCCGTCGGATGGGACGTTAAGCTGCGGATCCCTTGGCGCCTGTCGTAAAGAGTAGGCTAATGCCGACGCCTGGTTTCTCTCAACCCTTCATCCTTTCCTGTCCATCCCCTATGGTGCAAATGACCTCAGCTGTCGGTCGCCTCCCCTAAATACTACTAAGATAAACTGGAGATCTATAAATTATGTGGACGATTTACTGTTTTCGTGAAAATGCGAAGCATTTGATTTAATACTGACACATGAAGTATTATGAAATAATTTTACTGTCGCTTTTAATTGATAGACAAGACAACTGTAAGAGTGGAAGAAGACTGACACATGAAGTATTATGAAATAATTTTACTGTCGCTTTTAATTGATAGACAAGACAACTGTAAGAGTGGAAGAAGACTGCTTATCCGGTATATGCATGTATGGTTGGCGCCGTAACACGCCCACCCCTACCCGCCCCTACCCGCCCCGCATCCACACTCGCCCCTACTGGTTGGTTATATTGGTATTGTGTAGATGTATGTAAATGTTTGTACTCATTTTTCTCCCACTTAATTTGAGAAAGTATAAGTAGGAAAAATAATAATATTCGAAAAAAGTTGAACTTCCCGATTGTCATCCCACACTGATGGCTAGTGATTGAAAACCCCCTGCTGCACTTCCTCATGGTGTCCTGTAGAGGTTTACTTATACCTGTATACTATACGGGGGACGGATAATAGATTTTTAATATCATAGAATATATGAGACCTTCAAAATTTACTGTAAATGATTTCTTGAAATTTTAGTTTCGATTTCCGAGCGAATTATGAATTCCAGGTGCACCCTAATTAGGGGTGTAAAACCCCATTCACCTAATTAAAGATATAAAATACACCTTTTAAAAAATCAGTTAATTGGTTACAAATAATACATTCAACGTTTTTGACGTAAAATCGATTCTCCGTATTTTGTGCCAAATTAATTAATTGTTTTAATGGTATTGGTTTTACTGGAATATGTGCAAGCACGTGAATAATGACGAGACAGCCAACAAAAGAGTAAAACCTGATCTGAAAAATCGAAGAAGTTTAGAAAAATGTGAGTGAATAATATATATAGGGTCTACCCCAAAAATAAGTTGAATGATTTTTTCCCGGTGACGCAAACGGCAGTAGTGGGGCGATGTGTGGCGAGAAAGGTTTTGGAAAATCTGTGGAAATCAAACCGACCCGCTTCAGTTTTCTGTGGAGTGCTACAAGGTCCGAATCGCTGCTAAGACTGAAATCCTGTTCAAGTGTCATGTTGCGAATGCAAAAATATTGTGTTAAGCTCGAAAGATTGGGTTTTGGAGATGAACCAATGTCCCAAGGAATGGTTTTCCGGTGGCACAAGATGTTTAGAGAGGAGGATGACGACTAAGAAGGCCCTGGGCGTACGTCAACGACACACTGAGACGAAAATGTTCAACAAGAGAGAGATATACTCAATCCGATTGACACCTGTGTGTCAGAATGCTAGCGGAGGAGTGCTGTATTCCGAAAACCACTGGACATCGCATTAATACAGAAGATTTAGCCATGAATAAATTATGCGCCATGGAGCGTAGCTTTGTACGGCGCGGAAACGTGGTCATTGAAGCAGGAGGATAGACGTAGATTGGAGGCTTTTGAAATGTGGGTGTGGAGAAGAATGGAGAAGGTGAGATGGACCGAGAAGAAAACAAATGAGGAAGTACTTGGTATTGTGGGCGAAGAGAGGGGTTTGTTGGGAGAAATCCTATGGAGGCAGGAAAAGTGGATGAAGGGGGTATTGACCGGCAGTGGGATGTCGAAGACTGTAATAGAGGGGAGAATGTTAGGCAAACGAGGAAAGGGAAGGAACAGGATAGGGATGTTGGACGGGATGAAGGGAGGAAGAAAGTACTCAGAGATGGAGAGGGACCTGATATAGAGTAGGATACTAGATTGTGTTTTTGTGTTTTCTTAGGAGTCGCAAAATATTTAGTTGGTAGTTGTGTCCATCCAAAAAACTACCTTAACCGGTAGATTGCCTTTAAAAAATAATAAAAAAGTATGCGCCATGATGATCCCCATGACGCTGTTGGAAAATCGGAATGCCGCTCGTATGACAATCTTGCGTGATCTCATGGACCGCTGTGAAAGTGATCTCTTGGACCGCTGTGAAATTGACCTACAGCCCCGCCCGATGTGGCACCATCAGACTTCTTTTTTTTCAACAATAAAAAGGAGCTTGAAGGAAAAACATTTTGGAACGCTGGATAACGTCAAAGAGTCCGTGACGATTAGCCAGAACGAGATTCCCGTCGATGCCATAGTACCGGAAGCGTATCGCGATTGGCAGAGGCACTGCAATCCGTATGTGTCGATGCAAAAAGGTGCTATTTTGAGGAATTTTAGTGATAAATACGAAGATCTGCAATAATATTTTTCCCTGGATTTATTCTACTTACATTTGGGGCAGACCCCATATTACGGTTTTCTTGAGTTTAAATTTGTGTACATAAAAAAAATAATATTTTCTTTTTTAAAATTTTCGTTTCTTTATTTTTAATATTGCAATTGTCCCTAAGCCCAATGTTGAGCGGCCATATATCTATCCCAAAATCAAATATTGTCACAATATTTCGAACCAAAGTTACTGTAGTATAATTTAGGAATTCTACTCAGTTTATCATACCAACATTTTTAATGTATTGAGCTCCTCTTCGTTTCTGCTCACGAATTGATTCGGTGAAGCCAAAACCGTTGACTTCCAGTGTTGCACGATGAAGATGTTGTGCCGTCGTCCTTCACTCTCCCGAATCGGTGCGCACAGTGGGCACCAGCTCTCCGCTCTGCACCCACGCATCAGAGCGGCACTCCCTGCCAATGACCAGTGTGCACGAGGGTGACGTCGCACCGCTCTGGGGGATACGAGCGGATGTTCTCTGAACCGCTGTGAATCACCAGTCCCGGTAACGAATTCCCACCTTCCCTCGTCTCCTCTCTCTTTGGTGAATGGGAGGGTTTTCTTGGAGTGGGGAGGGGAAAGGGGAGGAAGATGGAGAGAGGAGGGAGGAGAGGTGACTAATCGCGGATCTGCTATATGACGCGCGCGGATTGTTTGGACTTTTTTTTCATTCCCCTTCGGCCTTATCATCTCCCACACTCCCGACGCACCGTCGTTGGCCGTCGCAGGGGTCCCTCGTTTCGCCCCCAACTCCCTTCGCCTTGTGTCTATTTCGGGACGCATCGGAAAGTGTGCTAAGGCTTCCGGGAAAGAATTTAGGGTAACGGCGCTCACTTAAGCGGAGAGAGAGATTTTTGCTCTTCAAGTCGTGTGTGACTTCGAGACGCTATCGCCCTTGTTGACGAAACACACGTTTTATGTCATGAATGACGCAAAATACCATTGATCCAATTTATGATTTCTTGTCAGTATAAAATCCTGCGTTGAAGAACCTATTGGTCTTAAAATTGTATGTTTTTAATAACTGTTAAGTTCAGTTATTCTATGTGTAATTAGACGGCTACGAAACGACTACCTGATACGTTCTCATTATTTTATCCTCCCTTAATATAATATCAATCTTATTACAATCAGCTCGTTTCTTATGTGTATAGAAGTATTTCGCGCTTAGATACCGTAGCTTTCGTTATTCGTATCTACATTGCTTAAATTATTAAGCTTATTTATTGTGGCACATGAAGAAACATTTAATTTTTTATACCACCCCCTGCCGCTCACCTTAACGGTGACTCGCAGAGTACCATGTAGATAATTGTATACTATATGTGGATGTTGATACGATACGTGGTTAGGTAGATTCATGTCATGACTATTATGATCTTAATGGGAATTCTAATGCTTTATTTAAATAAAACTTGGCGTTTTAATCCAGTGGGTTGAGAGATAGGCTAGTAACCGGATGACCCTGGTTCGATTTCCGGTGATACCTCTGGACACCCTCAGCTTCACTCAACCGTCGTGATTTTTCGGGAACCAGATCTTCCTGGGAAACATTATGCGGCACAGGGAGAGGACTGGGCCCCCTAGTGTGATGTGTAAGTTTCACGCGCCGTACATGATGTATTATTAGGTGAGCTCTATTAGAACAACCAATGAGTTGATTACTATAGTTTTTTATCTAAATAATTCTCAGTGCCTCATTTGGAACTTAAATATTTTCAGAAATTAGTGTATCGAAATACATGACTACCTTAATGGCAAAAAACTCTCTTGTACTTACTTTGCCACTGAATCTCATATACTGTGCCAGAAGTGTTAGCAAAGTGACGGGAATTTCATAATTTGGCATTGTGGACGGTATAGTGCAATATGAGTTCTTGCCAAAAGGTCAAACGATGAATAAAGAGTACTCGTATATCAATGAAATACACCAAGATTTAAAATTCAAAAATGAAAGCGTATCATCGTAAAGGCTGGTGCGCTTTAAGCTTCTTCCAAACGCACCTGTAGCTGCTTGAAGGACAGGTTTAAGAGGAAAAGCATAAAATTAACTTATGAAATGAATCTTAAGATATTCCTAGGTGAAAATAAATTATGCGTATTTGTGTCTGTTAACAAATATACATTAATTTTTCTGCTTAAGTGCATTTTTATGAATGGATGGTGTACCCTTCCATTTCCAGCTTCATGTCCTTGAGGTGGTTTGCCCGATATTCTGTAGATACAGAAATGAAAGCTTGGATATGCGGAAGTACTTGCGTATGAGATTTGGCCAAAAAAGGTTAATACTTGAGTGCTCGTAATGGTGCCGAACCATTGAAAATTTACGTAAAATAAAGACACTTATAAGCTAGTAACGAGCTAGAAGTAAGCTAGTTACGAGCAAGTAAAAAGCCAGGAGCAAGCTAGTTCGAAGCTATGAGAAAGCAAGAAACTAGCGAGTAAAACGTAAGGGTACGCCAGGAGCTAGCTAGAAACGAGTTAGTATAAGCAAGGAATAAGCTAATAACAAGCGTGGAGGAGGCTAGGAACAAACCAGTGACAAAATGGGAGGAAGCTAGTAACGAGCTAGTAAAAAGCTCGGAGCAAGGTAGTAACAAAATAGGAGCAATCTAGTATGAAGCTAGCATCTAGCTAGTAAAAAGTTATTATAAGCTAGGAGTGAACTAGTGACAACCAGGGAAGAAGCTCTGAGCAAGCTAGAAACAAGCTAGGAGAAAACTAGTAACAATCTAGGAGAAAGCTAGTGACAAGCTGGGAGCAAGCTGGTGAAAAGCTAGCAACAGGATAGTAAGAAGCCGAGACCAAGAAAACAATTAAGAAGCTATTAGCAAGCTAGTAACTAGCTGATACAAAGCTGGAGGCAAGGTAGTAAAATTTATTAACTGAAGTTAGTAACCGAGTGAATGCTCGTCTTTTCCTCTGAACTCGTATCGTTCCAGCATCACGAAGTTCTTTTAAATGTATCTCCTTAATGAAACCGGAGGAATAATTCAAGACGCCCGAACTCAAGTGAATGGGCAAAATGAATGAATGGACGATGTCCACCACGATTACCAAGCTCATTCAATCTCTCTCCGTCAGTGATGAGAATGCGTCACGCGAAGGTCGAGCCATATAAAAGGAAACAAATCGTCCCACGTCCAGCAGTAAATCCCTCATTGAAAAGGTTCCGCTCACATTTCAAACTATTTAGGTCCGTTTAATTTGAAGCTAATGGGTTTGATTAAAGTTCTTGAAATTATATTTGGCCTAATTTGTTTCGTAGCTGGAGCGGAATCAGTTCACCTCTTCACGAGGCTGGAGGATGTCTCCCCCCCCCCCACTCGATCTAAAACCGATACGCACCAGATTGATGAAAAATGTTCGTTTCGGTGATAAAATTGATAAAATTACGAGAGCTTTCGTTAAAGAATTAAAGTAGCAAGGGAATAAATTCGTTTAAAGAAACGGCATATCATTTTCATGTATTAAAACATATTTCCATAGAGTGGGAATGTCCCCGTAACTGGTGATCAGGGTGTACTTGTTAATTAATTTTATACTTATAACTTCTGCTAGTTACGCAACTACGGTAAACAAAACATTTTGTGTACGCATAACTTCTTCTTGCCTCACTGCCGTTATCAATCGGAGCTATGTCGGTAGACACTGGACTGTAATCTCCATCCACTCCTATTAGTACAAACCAGAAGGTTATATATCGGCACGAATAGTTCGATGTGTTCCCTGTTATAATAATGCTTGGGAGAAAGTTCGGCAAAAAGAATTATATAAGGTCCAGAGATAATCCTTCAGATTCGTTAAAAATTTTTATAATAAGAACACAAGTGTGGCAGGTCTCTTAGGGGATTTGGGCTGGGAACCACTTGAAATACGAAGAGAAAAAGCGAGACTTGGACTTTTAGAAAGGTTCAGAACAAACGACTTTAACTATGACACTGAAGGAATTACAATGACCCCACACAACTTAGGTAAATAAGACCGCGAAGATAAAATAAGGGAGATAGATTCCAGTACAGATAGATACAAATACTCATTTTTTCCCCGAACAATCAGAAATCATAATAGCAAGAAACCGAAGTCACTTTAGAAACATAAAAAACGTTTAATTTACAAGTTGGAACAAAATTAAACATTTCAAGGACATCAGGTATATTAATATGTGCATGTGTATGTTAGTTGGTAGTTTGCGTGTTTGCATGTGTGTGGGTTGTTAAGGTTTTTACATGGATGTATACCATGTTTTTGTTTGTGGATTGTATAAATTTGTGGCTTTTGCATGCGGTTTTTTTCTTAGTTACGGTTGGTACCCTAACACCCCCGGCCACCCGCCCATGTGGCGGCTGTAGATCATCTGATGTGATTGTGGAAAAAAGAATTGTTTTAAAAAAGGTTTAAATATTTCTTTTAACTGACCTGGTTAAGGCAACAATGTACCTTCTTCCTCCATCACTTGACTGAGTACTCGTAATAATTGTTGCGAAGCTGAAGGAAAAAAAAGAGAAGTTAGGTGAACCCGCGGTTACGACATCACTGTTTACCGCTTATTGCACGTGTCAGCCCCCTCGACTTTTTAGCTGGGTTGGTTCGAGGATTAATTTATCTTTCAGATAAAACAAACGAGAATTGACAAATCCCTTTGTCAAGGCAACCCTTGAATCTCTCGAAACTTTTTCCCCGTCATTACGGGGCTCTTCTGCCACCCTCCTGAACGGGGAGATGCTGTTTAGAAAAAGTTCTACTCAACTTTTGTGAGTGGGCTCTCCCGGTTCTCGAGCAGAAATGAATCCATGCGGGTACTTCTCTTTATGTTAAAGGGCTGATTATATGCCTCCCAACACGGCTTCGCCAAGAAGAAGTAATACCTAACCTCAATTTTTTTCGGACTGCGCAAGTATTTCTTCACCGCGAGTTCACTGGCCGTTGGATTGGTAGTGGCGATATCAGCTGCGTTGCCCGCACGCTTTACGGGCGTGACATTTTTCTCATTGTAGATATCCGTGGATGTTGACTATGCCAAATGGAGCTCATAAAGAGGGTTCTTCGGTTTTAGCCATGCACATAGACAAACACGCACAAACACACGAACACCCTAGAAGCCTTCCTACACTATTGGGGAACAGGAAATATTCTATGCACCTTCACGGAAAGTGAAATTGGAGAAGTGGACTTGAAAATTAACATATAAATGCAATGAAAATGCACGCATTATGACCCGACGGTTTACGATAGGCACGTTAAAAATGATGCAAATTAAAATAAGGTGACGATTAGAGAAAAACCTTGCCACCGTTCCCTAAATAATAATAATAACACACACACGTTCAAATGACCACGCACACACGTTCAAACACAAAAACCCGCCACATGGCGAACTCATATTTATTCACATGGTAACATATTAAGGGAAAATGGGTAGGAACACAGGAAAAGGCCAATGTGGCTCGTCTCCTTCATCTAGCTACGCGTGCCACGAAACACACGGTTTCTATCTTTTATGACTTGGTATTTTTGCTTTCCCTACTATCCCTTTCTCTTGTGTCCTCGTCCTTC
Organism: Hetaerina americana; assembly: GCF_022747635.1. Taxonomy (NCBI): domain Eukaryota; kingdom Metazoa; phylum Arthropoda; class Insecta; order Odonata; family Calopterygidae; genus Hetaerina; species Hetaerina americana. The sequence continues at coordinate 33,336,761 of NW_027287205.1, read as the reverse complement.
TCTCCTTCTGTGAGTGAAATAGTTTCCCAACGCCATCTTCTGGTTAAAGAAACTGGGCAAGTGGTTGCTTAAACCTCAGTGGTAGTAGTAGTAGGGGAGGCGACTGAGAGTCTAAGACTAAGATGACCAAGGTCATTTGCGCCATTAGGGATGGATGGGTAAGAAAGGGTGGAGAGAAACCCGGCGTCGGAATTAGCCTGCTCTTGTCGAAAGGCTCCAAGGGGTCCGGAGTTTAAAGTCCCCGGGACCTCTCGGTGGGAAGTCTGTATGTTAGACACCGCACTGTACCGATCCCCGCTTGAACTCCCCGGAGATTTCAGTATAATTGACGTGTCCTCGATAGCTCAATTGCTAGAGCATCGACCGTGCAAGTCGATGATCCGCGGTTCGAGTTCCGATCAAGAAAATATTTTGATACTTGTGATCTGCACGATTACACCAATCCTGTGTTAATCTTTAAAATGTGTTTTATCCCTTATGATTATATCTGTATCAATGTGAATGAGCACATTTGTATGTGTGTATGCATATATATTTACGCACTTGCACACATAATTATAAACATATATATATATATATATATATATATATATATATATATATATTCACACACACACACACATATATATATATATATATATATATATATATATATATATATATATATATATATATATATATATAAATATTTGTGTGTGTGTGGGTCACGCACGGTGGTTCAGGGGTAGAGTGTTGGACTACCGACTGGAGGGCCCGGGTTCGATTCCCGGGCCCTCCGGTCAGTAGTCCAACGTAGTAGTTCGAGTCACTAAGCACCTCTAGCTCCACCCAAGCTATGTGATTTTACGGGTACCAGATATTCCTGGGAAACCACAACTGGCACAGGGAAAGGAACTGGCCCCCCTACCCTGATGTGTGAATTTCACACGCCGTCGGGCTTAGTACTGGGTGAACTCTACTATCACATACCAAACCGACCTTCGGGTTGATTACTGTGTCTTTGGCTTATATATGTGTATGGTCAATTATGGTATTTATGGTTAGATGTGTATATATGTGTGTGCGTGTGAATATGTATACACACATATTGTGGTGTCTGTTTCCGTATTAGGTTTAGCATAGAGTTTTGTAGTTCTTTCAGTTGAAGACGTTTTAGTTACGCAATGTATTTCTTTTTAGTGTTAAGATAGATGATCATATTTGGAAAAACTCGAGCAGTAGAAAATAGATCTACATTCTTTTAGGAACACTATAGAATCTGGCAAAGGATATTATCGCCAGTTACGAAATGATGTTTGCGAAATATGCAGATTGAAACTATGCACATCAGTATTTTAATGAAAAGATAGGAAACATAGCCATTACAGTTGGAAAATTTGCAATTCATCATCTTCTAAAGGCGAAGACTTTTGCTGCAGCCATTGGTCTCTCTCCCTCTGCACTGAAGTACTTGAATATTGACGTGGACTTCGATTGAATTACGTCCAATGGATTGCGATTACGATTCGTCCGAGCGGTAAATATCTCAAAAAAAAACATTTTTAGCATGCTTTGGGCTCCACCAATCTAGTATTCGATCGTGACACCGATATGAAAAATCTCTCGAGTCCTTGTCAGTGTGATTTTCTTTCGTCTCGATGAATAAAAATCGTTGCAAACTTTGCCAGTTGGCATCGTGCGGACCCTTTTTGTGTAACCGATACGAGAGACCCGCGGGTGTGTTGGAAAAGGACGGCGGGGCGCACTCATCGATATCTTAACTGGTCCACCTTGAGGGAAATCGATGGAATAATCTTCATCCGTCTCATGCCCTGCGTCCTTTCTTAGGTCTCCCTTTTAATATACCCCTCCCTCTCTCTCTCGTCGTTAGTTTCGCGCCCTCGTCCCAAGACTTGGATTTACGACGATTGAAATGGACGCTGGAGCCTTATACGGAAAAAGGACTGCGGTTGGAAATGCCATTCTCGCACTTTTTGGGACATATATAGCTGCGTGGCGACCGCGTGTCATACTTGACGCCACGTTTGATATATATATAGAACATGTACATGCCTGGGGAGACTACCTTTTTGTTATTACCGTGCCCTGGTGATAGAACACAAGTTTTTACTTATCTCATTACTGTATGTTATACAGTGGTGATAAAAGGAATGACTGATGACAACAATGACTTTACAACTTTCCCACCCTACTGGAAAACTCAGGGAGTTTTGCTCTTCTGCCTGGAAAACCCAGGACGTTTGAGGGATATTCGAGAAAAATCGGAATTTGGCACATTCAACGTAAAAACGTTGCCGGCTTTAATTTTGGGACTAGTTCGACAGAGGGTACTAATTCGCAATTGGCCATCAGATATTCTTCTCCACAGCCTTATTGCCCTATATGACACGCCTTTGAGGGGCACTGCATTGAGATTATCAATAATGAAGCAGTGATTTGCAACAATTTCAGAGTTTAAAAATCATTCGCCTTGACTGGGACTCGAACCCAGATCCCTCAATATCCGGTCGAGTGCTTTAGCCACTTAAGCTACCGAGGCGTCCTCTTAAACTCTGAAATTTTGGGGCTTTTAAAGGAACTAGATGTTGTGACGAAATACCGTACATACTATGTCACATGCATTCGTAGTCGTGCGCGAGGCGCCACTGTCCACGAGGTTAAAGCCAACTTTAAACACTTATGGTGTTAATACTTTGACAAATTCCAAAGAAACTGCGGGAGATGCCGCAACAGTAACTTTTAACGGAGTCATCCGCTAATGTGCATTTCAATGCAACAATTTCAGAGTGTAAAAGGCGAATGATTTTTACACTAATCCTAACATCCGCTAATGTGCATTGAAATGCACATTAGCGGATGACTCCGTTAAAAGTTACTGTTGCGGCATCTCCCGCAGTTTCTTTGGAATTAGGCAGTGATTTATTCATTATGTGAAAGTAATGGCGTAAGCCCGTTGTACCCTGAATATTTTTATTTGAAACTGTAGTGTTATTTTATCCAAAATTTTACTGTTAATCCACGCTTATTTTATCTGACCGACTGCGATTTTCACACCTTTTTCCACTATCAATGATAATGGCACAAAGTGCCGAAACCATGGCCAGTCAATTGAAAGAAAGTGTGCACGTTAACGTAGTGATTTCAATTTTCTTATTTTGCGTAAAAATTTCAGCCTTTTGGTGCTCGTTGAAATTTTTTTACATAGCTATTTATCTCAGGGGTTGATGATGCATTTTTAACGCAATTCAAATGATACACGCTTTACCGTTCACGTTCTTTTATGGCTGCCGCATTATAGTGTCACAATGCCCCATTAGTTATTCATATATTATGAATAATGTTGCAGTGCATCAATCCAAAATTTTAATTTCTATTTCTAGAAGATCTATGTATTTATAAGGAAGAATTCACTTTCAATAACTTGGGATAATTTCTAGTCAAGGTGGTGACCCCCCTTAAGTGAACATTCTTCGCGTATTCACACTTACTTCCCTCTTACAGCAGATACTTGCACTATCACGCACCCGATATATCTTAATGAAATCACCAAGAGTCGTCATTTCTGGCACCTGCAGTCAATTACTGTTACCACGTGACCAAGACTTTCCAAAAAATACTCTTATTTTGAGACGTAGAGAGTCGTGAAAAACTGAAAATATTCCCTGAAAAACTCTGGGAATTTCTTAATAGCTCTGGTTAGAGAACAGCCGGCTTTCAATCAAAATTGTTTGGTCTGTTTATTTTCATTTAAGCCGCATGATGGTGAATTATGAGAGGGAAGGTAGACATTAATATCTGTCAGTCTCAGTGGAGTCTATTTTTGTACTTTGTTTGGTCTTGGCTTTAAGATTTTTACCCCCTGCACCTGCTCCAAAGGGTCTCTCTCTCTCTCTCTGTTTTCGATCTTTACGTGAATGAAGGGCCACGCAACCTGGTTTCTTCAGTATTCACGTCACACCTACTTTCTTCTGAGTTGGGACTACTCGCGATTCCAGAGAAATAGTGCAGAATTTTAATTTATTCGCGTGATGGACGCACGTGGATTGAAAACACGAGGCGGGTATTCTAAATGCGGTTTCAACAATGCGAAATAACACTTCTCCAATACCTTTTCACGACAATCCGTCAAAACTCGTTTGACGAAGCCATATTTTTCTGCTCCATTAGAATCCCTCCTGCCCTTAAACGGAGACCTTCCTTTGTTTATGTCGTTGGTTCTCCGTTCTGCCGTCGGTGGCGTGGGAAGTTGATCGGTTAATCGGTATGGTTGTGGCGTGCCGTTCGAGATGTTTTTTTGCGTAAACATCTTGTGTATCTTTTGACGGAGTTGTAGGCCAACGTTTTGACATCTTCGTTATATCGTGTTGCAATCACTATGTCAGGATAAATTGTAGTTGAGTGAATAAATTCCCAAATCTGAAATTCGAAATTTCTGGATGTACCTGTCATATTTTTTCCATATGATACGTATGTATTATGTGTTAGTAATTTTTGGCGCCTTAGAATGTAAGAAAGCTGACAACATCAAAACGATCTGAGAAATCCGAATTAAGTTTCTTGGGACCCTTTCAAAGCTTGCGAACCGGTCTCTCGGAAAGTTTTACGAGTCCTTTAGATCAGACTTGCCCTACCTACCAAATCGTTTCACGGGCCACTTTGGTGAAGCTTTTCCGCTCGCCAAGTATCATATAACATGTCTTTAAAACATAATAAAAGTGCCACATGAAAATATTAAATAAATGTATTAATTTTTCATATGTGCGATTACTCATTTATGAGCGTTTTCTTTTCATTAACTTTTAAAAATTATAGTCCTGTGATTAATATTGCACGTAATAGCTATTCCTCTAGATTTCGTCAGTTAATGAGAACCAAGATTCATTTTTGGCAAAAAGGACGTTTCATTAATGAAGTTCTAGAGGCACAACTCTTTGAGCGTAAGATGTATCTTACGCTCCAAGTTGATTGTCAAATTGAAAGTCAAATTTGAAGTTCGGCATTGGTATTTGCCATAAAATTATTTTTTTATGTCGGTCCAAAAATATTTCTATTAATCGTATTACTTTAACTCAACTAATTCAACGTCAAATTGGGAAGGAAGTGTTTCACATATTTTATCATTCTTGACAGATCTAAGAAACGACGATCAACTGCAGTTAAAAAAATTTTTTAATGATATTATCCATAAATTGTTATCCCGGAACTATTTGAAGTAATTTAGTACTGGAAATGTTAAACATTGTCACTTCCAATTTGACAATCAATCAGCAATGGATTTTGTGGCATTCTCTCGTTTGATCAAATGCAGTGATTATTGAATTTTACTTATGAATCCATGTTACTTCCGGGAATGGAATTATATTGTCCTTGCAACTCCTATATTATTTTATTGTTTCTATTTTGTACACTGATTTTTATAGATCTAATGGTCAATTATCGTTACTTATTAATGTAGTGGTACTATTTCGTTTATTTATTATAATAAACACGCAAAATTATAATTGCGTGAAAAAATGCCACGTTTTCTAATCGGTATTTTGAAAACCTAGAGGATACCTGCCTGTTGAAACGATTTAAACGACAATATAAAATTTAAAAAAACGTGGATCATCCACAGAACCAACGACTAATGCTTAAAAATGCTAAATATTATCCTGGATATTCATGTGATACACTAAAATCGATGTGCGACAGAATATAATCATAGTAAAAGAACCTATTTTTTATTTTATTTTCAATTCCATCTATTCATATCTAATGTCTATCAATTAAAGCTGTTACTGTTAATTTATTTGAAATTAAATTAGATAAAAAAGTAGATAAATAAAACGAAATGTATTGAGCCCAAAAAATAGGCTCAATCAATTATTCCACGGATACATTATATTACCTGAACGTGGATAAGCATGCCTTTATTTTATGGTTTGTTTTATGGTCATACATTTTACTTTGACTGCGATTTTCAATCATGTAAAAAATTCTCACATCAGTAATCAGTCGTCGTTTACAGCCTACCGTGTGGACCTTTGACTCCGAAGATTTATCGTAGTTGGAGGAATGCAATCGATCTCTCTAGGCCTCGACGCTGGGATGCATCGGTATAAAACAATTATTTGGCTTTAAGCTACTTTGAATTTGTTACTTTTAAATTAGATTTTTAAGTTCTTTTACCCTATGAAATTGAAACTTTAGCTTTATGTAGTGAATTTCCGTAGTCGCTATTCTAATGTTATGTACATGAAAGGCTCTGTATCCAAAATTCTGACTTCACTGTGCTTAGTCACGAATGAATATAGTGACTGAAATTTTAGCCTTGCTATCGATGGTTATTATGATCGATCGCAGTCATGGCTATTGTTGGAATCTTGAATCATTTCGCCCTCGTGCAAAGAGCTCTGCTATTTCGTTGAATGACGTCAGGAGGCCAAGGGGAAAAAGGAGACGGGGAACACAGTAAACTAAACGTCAGGAACTTCCGTCATGGAACCTTTTTCGCCAAACGTCGGTGTGGGAATCGCCCTGAAATAGGAAGGACACCATTTCTTGTGTTACGAAATATTTAGATAGAGAAGGGATCCGACCGATAGACACCTGGGTAGTAATTCTAGAATAAGTATAATTATTTGATTAATTATTTTTAGGGAGGACTCTCCTGTCGGGAAAATCGATAAAAATTCGTGAACCATTTCGTTTCTTCATGATTTGACCAGACCAATCGATAAAAGGGCTGATAAAATAAATAAAAATTCGGGTTAATGGCATGCAAAAATTACTGACCCTAGGTTCCGGGTTGAATTCTCGGAGAAGCCTCTGGGCTTCATCAGTTCCACCAAAGCTCTGTGAAATAGATGTATGGGTAGATGTTCATTTGTAGGTTGATTCACGTAAGGATTATGTTTGCTATGAAATTTCTAATCCTATATTCAAATAAAATGGGTCGTGGTGGTCCAGTGGGTGGGGCGCGAGACTACTGATCCGCGGTCTCGTGATCGATTCCCGGTGATTCCTCTGGTCACTCTCAGCTTCACCCAAGCTCTGTGATTTTTCGAGCACCAGATCTTCCTGAGAAGCTGCATGCGGCAAAGGGAAAGGAACTGCTCACTCCTCTACTTATGTGTGACTTAACTCATCGGTGAGCTGTGCCTTCACCAATCAAATTTATTGAGATGAATAGGATGTTCCGATCAGTTTCGTCAAATGTTCCTGCTTAGATTTAGTCATCGCCGGTGAAAGGGTTGAAATAAACCAAAGCCATGTTAAGACTCATTAATTTGTGTTTAGGTGTGAAGTACAGTTCCATCTGTAGCAATTGGACATGATTAGCAAAAGGTTAATAATAATGTTCTGAAAAAAGTTATTAGAAAAGTCGGGATTAAATGGTGGTGCGGCATTGGGAAATAGAAATTTTATAATTGAGTGACCAGCGTAATTTCATTTTTAGCCAATGGCTCAGTATGGCAATCCATGATGAAGATTATTTTTTGTATCATTTGTGTATTGACTGATTTGTTTAATATTCAAAAGTCCTCTGACTAACTTAACATTTTCCCTTTTATCTTTTTCAGGTACGTGACGAGTGCTTCGTGAATTAGGCTCAGATCTCCATTTCTTCCTGTCTTGGTGAGTTGCATTAGCTGATGTGGTGATCATGGATTAACTGGTACTAACTCTCTACGAGCACACTAAGATAAATTATGGGCTCTATAAATGGCCATCAATTTTTCCCCGTCCATTTCCTTCAGTATGGAAACATATTTTGATGATCTCCTACCATTCTCGACATTTTAATGAAAAATGAAAAGCAAAAATTCCGTGTTCTTTGAAATATATATCAAAATATCAGATTCTATATATCTGACAATATGACATCCTATGAACCACCACTAGAGTGTGTGGTAGGGGATGATTACACACCAGGCATGCAGCATCAACGATTAAGTTTTTCTTAATTTTTATTGGCGATATATTTGTGCATGCAAAATAACTCAAATAATGTAGGTCTTCATTACTACAGGTATATAAACCCTGCGGTATGTAAGTGAGATATACTTCTATAGGTATTCGCGAAGAGCTTTAGGTAACAAGAAAGTACAAGAGCTAAAGTTAGATGTGATAAAGACTACACACTGTGCTGCTTAGATTGAAAAAAGAAATCATGCTGTCAGGCATGAAGGCCTGTAGAAGTGAGGACAAAATGGCGAAAGAAATAGTATAGGCCGAACGTAGGAAGTTTTCGCGATGCGTGGAATATAATAGTGTTTAGTGACCTTCCTAAACCTACCTCTGATGCTTATAAATCCTCGACTCACCCATATCGTCTTTATTTGAATCAAGATTCCTCCATGTCTGTCTTAATTACTCATTGGTAAACTGTATATATGATATTTCTATATTAATTATATTATATAAAATATTTGAAAAACAAAGGCTATGTCATTTTCAAGAGAGGAAAGCTAAGTTAAACATTAAAATACAAGTTTGTAAACTATGTCAGGTGGAACAGTTTAGCCATCTAGGAAGTGTTTGGAGCCAAGATGGCTGAAGTATTCGAAACATAAGAAGAAGAAATGCGTTAGGCAAAGAATCCTTCGCAAGGAGGAGGTAATTAACGATTGAGGAGTTGACAGTTAAGATCTTTGTACGTATCCTGCTATTAAATATTATTGCATTCAAGTACTTTATTTCGTGTGATTAAGGTTTGTCGAGTGATGGACAAACATATATTTGTGTAGAGGTGGCATAATTTGGTTTTGCATGTGGTTCTATTTTAGTTTACGGGTGGTGAGCTAACACCCCCCACCACACGCCCTTTCGGCGGCTTGCGGCGTGTTGTTAGAATGTAGATCTTAAGAAAATAATGGTGAAAACTTAGATATGAAGCATGGTTTTGTACGGTGCGGAAACATTGTCCTTAAGCCAATTTGATAGGCATAAGTTTGAAGGCTTTTAAGATGTTAGTGTGAAGAAGGATGGAAAATATTTGACAGAAAGGAAATCAAAAGAAGAATCTCGAGGCTTGGTGGGGGAAGTGAGAGTGTTGTTGAGAGAAATCGAAAAGAGGCAGGAAAGATTGATTCAGAGAAATTTCATTGGCGATTGAATTCATTGGCGACTGTGGTTGAGGGGAGAACCTTAGGTAAGCGATTAGGTCGGCGTAGACGTAATGTCTATTGGATGCTTGTTGATATTGTGTAAAATTGAAGAAGTTTTTTAGTGCAGGTTGCCAGGCTGTATCTTGTTGATGAAGCTACGAAATGTAGGGATTTTAATTTTTGTGTCCGTCCAAAGGCTGCCTAAAACGGTGGACTACCAGATAAAAAACAGTATGTTGTAGATTTTCTACGCAGAAACAGAGAAAATGTCTCTTCATTCTAATAAACTTCATCAAACAGGACACATTGTGACACCTTACACTCCAATAAACCCTTCTTCAATCTCGTGTACTTCCTACATGGATTTATTCCGTGTGTTTTGCCTGTCACTTCCCTTCCCTTGAGATGTGTGTGTGGCGGAGAATGAAACAATAAGTTGAATCAAAAGGAAAAAAATAGCTGTGGTTTTCAATAGGGTGAGTAGGGATGTAGTTACTGGGGGTAACCCGGAAAAGGTGGAGAAAGTGGGTGGAGGAAATATTGAGGGGTATTGTTATGTTGATAAGGCCCTGTTAGAAGGGAGAATGTTGGGAAAGTGGGGTAGGAAGAAAGTAGGCGGCTTTTTGGGATAGCAAGAAGACACAGCAGAAGTTACGAAGAAGCGAAGAAAGAAATGGGAAGTTTTTACGATACTTAAAAATAAATACTCAATATGGACCACCCAGAACCTGCATTAAAAATAGGTAGAATTCATAATTGATTTATTCATTTCCTCCTTCCTTGCTTGCCTAACATTCTTCCCTTTAGCGCATTTCTGTACGATCCATCGCCATCATTCTCCGACATTCCATCGCTAATGAAATCCCCCTGCATCTACTTTTCATGCCTCCTTGGAATATCTCCCAACAACTCTGCCCTCCTTTCTCGCTATGCCTAATACTTCCCTTCAGTTTTACTTTGTACATCCAAAATCAAATTATGCATCCATAAATGGTTGCAACTCCATCACTACTGATATCTTCTAAGCTATTCTATGGATTCCTTTCTTTTCGTCGAAAATTCAAAAAAATGGAATGCTATCGATGTAGAGATAACGTAATTGCTACAAACTCCCCGGGTTCTTGATTTCATGTCGGTAAAAAATTGCTAATTACACCGGAAGCTCGATTAATGCGAACGGCACCGCAATCGGAAGTGTCGACGATGCTAACGACGGGAGCGCCCTCGATAATTGCCGAGTGGCGCACCGAGCAGGACAAACCTCAGCTGTATTCCGTGCATTCCCGAAATGTCTAGTACCTATAACGGCCGTTTGTGCAACCCCGCGGAATGGGAAAGCCGCAGGGTGGGCGAAGGGATCGTTGAGGCAAGCACTTAAAAAAATAACAAATGACACTTCATTTGCGCACTCCCATCAACTTCTCCGGCTATAATGCCCTACTTGTTATTCCACGGCGCTCATCTGTTGAGGCATTTAATGATTATGACGGCGGTAAATCGTAAGTTTTTGATGTTTTCCATGCTTAAAAAAAACTGCGACTGTGATAAAAAATTTTGTGGAATGCTGAGGGAATGCAAAGCTACGATACATATGAGTAGTGGTTCAATCCTGGAACCATTCTGGAAAATAGCTATCAAGAATAAACCTTCGGGGGGCTGTACTCTCGCACCTGGTGTCTACAAATATCGAGGGAAATTTTGATATACCAGGTGTCCTAAAATTCGGGCTCGTGGACTTCTCTACTATGAAACGTTCACAAATTTTTTTTCTTGTATATGAGTAGAATATACTACAAATACTCCTAATAATTTCGATGCGTGAGGTAAATTTATGTATTTAAATCAAGAAGATTCATAACGTTAATTGTCAAAATAAGAAGTATTTAACCGCCGCACGAAACTAATTTTTTCCATTTTTTTAAGCAACAAAAGTTTTTGCTCAAATTCATCATTGAAATGTATCCACGTAAGGGATCTAGCTGAAACAATCTTATTGAAAAATGAGGCTCTTTAAAAGTCAACATTTTCCGATACTACGTGTGTCATCTCTGGGATTTTCTAAGGACTTATCGAAAAACTTACCAATTTGCTTTCGTCCCGGGTGCCCTTGGGTACAAAGGTCAGCCAGTTTTTTTTCCACCGGAAATAGGTAAAGAGACGCGGTTGAATTTTAAGTAAGCGGGAACATTTTTGAACACATCAAATAGATGGCAGCATGATGGTACCACGTGATTCATACACTGTGCACAGGGTTTCCTCGGCTGATACTAGAGTGAGGAGCGTTTTCAATATTAAAAATTGCGTCATGTAATGTACAAAACAGTGTGTAATCGTCCATTTTCTTCACTTTCGCAGAATACATCCATAGTTTTCAATTAAGAGGCACGAGAACTTAAAGTTACATTTTAAGTATATTTTTTAAGACTAAGATTATGTTACAACCGTTTATTGATTAGAATTATGTTGAAAACAAGGTCAAACCCTAATATTTCAGTGTCATGTTAATGGTTAAATCGCGTGCTAGAGCAATCACCACGTTTCCAACTGGCAACCATGTGATAATCTAGCCGAATGTGATCCGTTGCTATCAGTCAATTATTATGTGATTACTGTTTTTTATTGGTGAAATCTCTATGCAAACCTATTTTCAAATGCCGCCACCATCAATGTGGTCTCCTATACTATATATATGCTTCGAATAGTTTGAGAAGGTACACCCTTGTGTTTGTGTAACTTATATGAAAATATTATTATTAAATGGGCATCGGGATGGTATAGTGGATAACGTAATCGCTTCCCACCCAGAGGGCCCGGGTTCGAATCCCGGTGACGGCAGATATTATTTCAGTGCTTTCTATTAGTACTTTCCCTACTTGAGGTGCTTTGTGGAGAGGATTTTAGTGTTTAGGCCCTAGGCGTCTTTCGTTGAGAGTAGGCTAATGCCGACGCTGGGTTTCTCTCCCCCCCTCCATCCTTCCCTGCCTATCTATCATCAATGGCACAATTGTTCTGGTGGCAACGGTCACTCTTACAATGCACATAAATGCACAAGAAGGACAGATATGAGACAAATTGCTCTTTATATGCAATAGAACTTCAAGATTACCAACCGCACCTTTACCATCATTCAAGGGCTAGGTTCTTACTATACCTATAACGCTCCGTCCATCGCCGCACTCTGTCCATAATCAAGCACTCTTCAACTTCACATACCATTCAAAATCACACACCGTCAACACATCATTCGCTTTTGCAATACAACTTCTCACGCCGTTCACATCACGTTCAGTATTTTAATAATTATAATAGTATATTAATCACTGGAAAATGAAGTTTATCACCGAGTGGCTGCTTCACACTTATTCTTTGAGCTCATGAAATTGGATGGAAAGGGCTCAAACAAAACTCCAGGCAGCTGGTTCCATTCAAAAATAGTCTTGTTTAAGGAAGAGAATTTTTTTCTTGTTTGTTTTTGTGTTCTTTTTTATTTTAAACATGTGGTCGTTTTTTCCCTTATTGGTTTTTGTTTCTCTTTCCATAAATCTTCCCACGCTTCTTCATTTTTAGCAATTCTATACTTCGCGCCAAACCTACTCCTTTTTCTTCTTTTTTTCAAACTCTCCCATTTCAGTACATCCAACATTTTCGTAAAACTATCTGTTCTTTTTTACCTTCCGAGTGCATATCTTGCTGCCTTTATTTAAACTTTTACTCTCTTTTTAAAATATAATAGCGATATGTTGAATTTAGATACCACACGTGCTGGTAGATGGCATGATTGTTCTGACATTGATTTGTAAATTATTGTTGATGGAGTCCAATAAGTAAGGGAAACTTTATTGAAGGGAAACAGCAGTAATTTGTGTCTCAAAGAATGTTTTTTTTTCAATGAGAGAAAAAAAAACTTCAGAATACAGTTGTTAATAATTATTTCCAATGCTTTTCCCGTTATAACAGAATCTGCGATATTTCTCTGGATCTTATAGAGTCAAAGTGATGTATCATCATTCTTCAACCCCCTTTTCCATAGTATCAATCTTCGCCTGCCGAGTGAAAAAGGACTCGTTCCTGTCATATTTCTCCCCCTTAGGCCTCTTGGCTCGAGGAATTCGCCGATCGACGTAAATTAATGTCATTTCTTTCGATGATTAATAATCATAAGGTTCAGTAATTAACCTCACTTCCTCCCTATGCGTCGATAAACGAATTAAACATGTCAAAAAGAAATTAAAAAAAGATTTTAGCTGTAGTAGCTTCAAGCAAGTGGAGACTACATTTGTGAATAATATATCTAGGTTAGTTGAGTAGTTTGGCGAAGAAGCTAGGACATTTTTGTTGGGAATGGCCATTTCTTAACAGAGTGCGAATGCCTCGACTGTGAATTTCATTTTAGTTGATTGGTCGTTTGAGGTGCGATTTTATGGAATCGATTTATTTTATAACTCTGTACAATTCCACTTTGGATACCGTGGAATTACAAAGTTATAGTTTTTCTGTATGACATTCATTTTGGTTCGTACGACCTATTAATATTGACTATATGAAAGAATTTTCCTTTTAGCCATGCAGGGTTTTTTTACACCGCTGTATAAGGGAAAGGAAGGGGAAAAATTTGACTTGGTTATTTGTTGGTCGATTTTGGTTTGCTTTTTTCTGCAAAGCGATAGGTTGCTCATGCAAATTTAGGAAAACTGTAAGTGGTTTATAAGTTTAAAAAAAAGTGGATGTCATCAGAAATGTTTCTGATTTGGGTTTTCCTCTGATGGCAATCGTTATTTTTTCCCAAAGTTTTATTTTTTCCCATTCCTTTCCCAATTACAATAGTGTAAAAAAAACTCTTAATTTATTTAACGACTTAATTGGGGTGATATTGATACTTCGTACTCCCTTCCTTCACCTAACCCCTATGAATACTGCTAAAGGAATTTTTTTTCATTTTAGTTGTTGAGCTCTCGGAGGTAAATTCCGCAATAATATTCGTACATGAATCCTAAATGAGATGTGCGTCTCATAAACCCCCAGGATACCCGTACTCCACGTGAATTGCCGATTGAATGGCCCGCTGACCAGCTTTAGGATCAATTATACCCACGGCATCTTAGAGGAGATGAACGGAAGGAGGTCATTTAATTGCTGCGGAGGTCATCATATGGAAAGGTGGGATGGGCGGATATGATGTGGGGGCTAAAGGCAGAGATGAAGAAGAGTGTGGGGGGGATAATTAAGCGCGTGCAGTGCTAATTGACTTCCATTCGTCAAAATTTTAATTACGGTCCCCGACATCGGGTGGCGCCACCTACGCCAGTTTGAATCGACCCCGTTCTCAATTCTTCCACTACCCTCCATTATCGTCCTCAAGGTCGATGATTGGTAGTAATGACACCCTCTCTCCCTCTCTCAATGGAGGAAAAGAACGCAGAAAAAATTTGACAGGATAGACAAAATCGAATGAAACCGTAAACGCGACCGGACATTCACGATAAAAATTAGTTAAGGCTATCAGTGGATATAATTTTAAGAATATTGCTATGCATACTTTATGATTATAGGGTTTGGAACCGTTTTCAGAAGGCTTAAATTTCGGAAATAAACAGGATATTAAAAAAATTACGCGTTCCGTAAAATTTTTACGAATGAATATATTATTATCGGAAGTCCTTGGTTTGAAAGGAAATTTATAGGGGATCACTTTAATAAATATGACTGTCAAAAAAGCTTCGGTACTAACTGAGATTTTTCACAGTAACGAACCGTCCCATATCGCCGTCCTCGTGACCGGGTACCTGGCCGAGCACGAGATGCCCTATAGCCCCCTATAGATGTGGCACCGCCTGACGTCTTTTTGTTTCCAAGAAAAAACGGGAGCTTAAAGGCAACCATTTTGGAACGCTGGATAACGTGAATGAGGTCGTGACGAGGTGCCTGAGTGAAGGGAAAGCCTTCCAGGAAGCGTACCGTGGCTGGCAGGGGCGCTGGTATCGGCTACTCGATGCACAAGGGTTCTATTTAAAAGAATTTTAGTCATTTGCTATTTTATCAGAAATAATTTAGTTTCTCTACTTATTTTTGCAACTGACCTGTGCGTTGACCTCTATGAGCTGACCTTACTCTTCGTCTACCTTAGGGACCTAACCACCCTGGAAACCTTTTTATGGCTGAAAACAGAAACTGGGTTGGAAATACATGAAATTGCTTGGAAACTAAATGGATTTCTTGGTAAACTTTTGAGTAAAATAACAAGGGATCACGTCTTTAAATATGACCGCTTGCTACCGACTGAGATTTTGCACAATAACGAAATAGCTTACCAGTCACATTTATAATGTGGTCACCTAAATATTGCCATGTGATAACTTAAGTGCGACAGGTATGGGATGAGAATCAATCTTAATAAAACAAAGGTTATGCGATTTTGTAGAAAGAAAAAGCTAAGCTAAACATTAAAATAGGAGGGCAAAAACTAGAGCAGGTAGAACGGTTAACGTATCTCGGAAGTGTTTTGGACCAACACGGTCAAAGTATTAGGGACGTAAGGAGAAGAATTGCGCTAGGCAAAGAGGCTTTCACAAGGAAGAGGGAGTTGATGACAGGGACTTTGAGTGAGGATGTTAAGAAAAGACTCGTGAAAACTTTGATATGGAGCGTAGCTATGTACGGTGCGGAAACGTGGTCATTGAAGCAGGAGGATAGACGTAGACTGGAGGCTTTTGAAATGTGGGTGTAGAGAAGAATGGAAAAGGGGAAAAGGACCGAGAAGAAAACAAATGAGGAAGTACTTGGTATGGTGGGCGAAGAGAGAGGTTTTTTGGGAGCAATCCTATGGAGGCAGGAAAAGTGGATGAAGGGGGTGTTGACCGGCAGTGGGATGTTGGAGACTGTGATAGAGGGGAGAATGTTGGGCAAACGAGGAAAGGGAAGGAACAGGATAGGGATGTTGGACGGGATGAAGGGAGGAAAAAAGTAATCAGAGATGAAGAGGGACCTGATATAGAGTAGGATGCTGGATTTTGTGTTTTGTTAGGATACACAAAATATTTTATTTAGTAGCTCTGTCCATCCAAAAACCTACCTTAACCGGTAGATTACCTTATAATAATAATACGGGGTTATGAATGAAGGCCTGCATCGACACGCAAACACACAAGGGAGCCCAAACAATTGCCTCTGATATCCATTTTACAGCAAAAATGATTTCCCCGCCAAGAGATCACAAATCGCACTGCAATTTGGTGATTCGGCCGTTTATTGTTTTTGGGGTTCCTAGTTTGTAATGTCACGCCCAGATGGAAAACCAGAAAAATTGGTCTGCGGAGAAGCTAATCCTTCTCCAATGATCAAATTGCGCATTCACCGAGTACCTCGATATGGATTGAGGGTAGATAAAGCCCCGCACCAGTGACTAACTTCTAGCATGCAATCCCCGAAGCTGAAAGTGGCGGTCATGGGCGCAGTCGCACTCCAGTACTTAATCGACATGTGGTTGTTTACGGGAAATTTAATTACAACCACGAGATTTTCAGCGCACCCAGTGCCTGCACTAACTGATATTGGATCCTTAGTTGGGATTAAGGTAAATTTGTAGAGGATTATCATCCTCGGAGATAGTCGATCCCTGGCGTTGAACTGACTTATTTATCCATGAATCGCTGTGTTGGATTCGAGTAAATATTGTGATTCGATTTGAGCTGCTTATATGGTAGGATTTACGTTTATTGATGGCAATAATAATCCTTTCAACACGTACAAGTCAACACAGCGGATGTTCAACATTAATATAAAAAATAAATTGTAAAATAGAGATATAAATCGGGAAACATGAATTTGCCGAAAATAGACAAAAAACAGGGAAAAAGTTGTACGGTCATGGTTCAAAATCATTTTGATGATATGGAAACAGTTGTTCGCTTTCTTCATGTAGAAATGTCGAAATAGTTTGAGAGCTTGTTGGCAGATGATGTTAATCTGGTGATTGTAGAAAACCCTTTTATCACTATTGTCTTCAACTTCCCTATACCTTTCAATTGCAACAACGATTGGTTGCTAAACAATTCCCGGTCTAATACGTTTCCCCCATTTAACTTTATCCCTCAGCGGTGGGGAAGAACGGCAGAGGCTATTTTCATCCGTCAGTTCAATTATGAGCCCATCACGTAAACCTGCGATCAAACAATTATGGCTGGTGTCCTGAAATAAAAATCCCTGCGATGATGGCGTAGATATGTATATCCGCCCACTCCCCGAAACTGTCGCTTGGAGTATTCGTTCCCGTTGCATTCCAGGGGAGAGAGAGAGCGAGAGGGGGATGGAGGGGAATAGACGTGGGTGGGTGGTGGGGGGGGAAGGGAGACGGGAGGGGATGGGGCGGCGTCAGGCGTGTCACGTCACCCGCGTTGGCGCGTGCGTCCGTCAGAGGACGGCCTTCCTTTGATTGGCCCCCACCCCCCATTTCCTCTACCCCCCCTCCCTCCCCCCCCCCGCCGCGCACATCAATCAAAGGAAAGGGGACCACACTACTAGCGGGACAGCCAGCCAGCCCCCTCTGCCCCCCGCACAGAGGGACAGCAAACCTATCTCCCCACGCGCGACAGTCGGACGCAGGGCCCGTTGATGTGCGTTGGTGTGCGTAGGTGGTTTGTGTGTGTGTTGGGGGTGTGGAGGGGAACCCGTCACGTACCTCCTGCGGTCGATGATGCACGTGCGGTCACTTCCAGCGATGTCATTCTGCCGCGCTGCGCTCGAGGAGGGGGAAAGTGAGTGTGCCAGGCCGTGGTACCTTTAAAAATCCTTTTCACACGGGCCAAGTGTCCGTACGTGGAATTGTGTTCAAACGGATGTGAACCGTTCGAGAAGTTGAACGAGGAATTAGTAGTTGAGAGCAAACAATATTCCCCTATAAGCTGGTAGCTGCCGGTCACCTCCTTTAATAATGACCACCACTATAATTTGTACGCGACTGAAGATCCGAAACGAGCATAGGATGGTTGTTTGCATCGAAGGATCTCTGCTAAGCAAACTGTACACGTAAACAAAATGGCGATGGTCGAAAATGCCACAGAATCATAACGGAAGCCGGAAGAAAGATCCCATGGCAGTAATATCCTTGTGAAGGATATTCCATGCCCGTTGTATTTGTATGAGAATCGTGCCTGAAATGGTATGCGAAAAAATTGGGTGCAGACTTAGTTCCGCAACGATTTCCTCGCAATTGCAGGTCAGAAAGGAGCATAGCGAGGAGACAAAATTGTTGATGATAAAAGAGTGCTGCAGTAGGAACTGTTAAGTAAGTGACCACAGGCGACAATATCACCAAGGGATGAATACCATTTTGAATGAAGACTTGTCTGGAAAACTTCAACGTCCCGTAAAGTATGGCAGAGTTAGCCAGCTGGACGTCGGCAACGAAATATCCAGCAAGGTGGAGAAGACGAGATAACTTAAATCAGGTGCAGTAAATGCCTAAAAAGACACTCAATTCTTCAAAGAAGAACTTTAAAAAATGAGCTATTTCAATTGACAATATGACCTTATCCTGAATTTATACTTTCTGAGAGGACGCCATGGGATAGGTCGCATACGAGTCGACCAAGATGTTTTCTGGTGCGAAATATTTTAGGGAAACGTGTGACGCGGGTTTAACTTCCAAATATCGTTTGATCCGGCTCGTGTGCGATTTCTTTTTCAGTATCAATGCGATACTACTGAGAAGAATTTATTCTGAAAATGATTACCTTTTCCGTAGTTAAGGCTAGGATTAATCCTCCCAATCGCAGATCAATGTTTTCATTTTTATTTATCTTTCATTGACGGTCAAAATTCAAAGCATGTTTTTTTCCTTGACTAACTAAGCAAGATCTCCAAAATCTTATAATCTTTGCGTAAGAGATCATAGGAGCATGGTCATAATAACATTCCTCTTCGGGAACGAAGTAGGTTCACTGGGCTGCATTAATTTATTGATTTATTTGAAGTGTACTCAGGATAACAATTGCAGAGAAGGCATGCAATAGTCACGCACGCCCAAGACCTAGAAGAAGGAAAGCCTGGACCGGACTCAAGTCCATGACCTCAAGCACATGGAAGAATAAGCGCCGCCCCGCGTGCTATTCCAGAGGTCACGTCTCACCGCCTCCGAGGTTAGCAATTTGTCAGCGTTGTCATAAACCATCTGTGGCGGCATAGACCTGGCGTTCAACCTAAGCGAAGGGAAGTCTGCTCTTCTTCACAGTTCGCCGATATTGAAAAAATAATAATAAGATTGAAATGTATAAAAAGGCACCAGTTCGCGCGTCTTTGCTCTGATGCCATATGCCATCGTGCTTTCGCTTCTGAATATTGACTGCGTACAAAGTTAAAGTAGATATAAAACCTGCTCTAGCCTCACACAAAATTTAGTACCAGTCAAATGTGAGTTCGGAGATCACTTAGGTGGTTTGACGCGGCCTTAAAAGGTGAAAACAGAGCAATTGTAGCTGGTCACTTAAGTGAGACTAACTATGTAAACTACTTTACCTGTAATATCTAATTCTAAATGTCCAGTGCGCCATAAGAAACACCGCGTACATCTGGTGCGAATTGCATGTTTTTTTACATACACATTCTACGTTTCGAAGCTATCGATTTGTGTGCCTCTTATTATTTGACCGCAGAAACAGATCAGTATTAAAATAAAAACTCGGCATACTGATCGATGTTTAAATGATGCCTGTTTATTCCGTGATCGAATAAGTAATCGCACGGAAATAAATAGCAAAGCTGTCCCTCTGTATCATGGGAATTTAAGCCCGTAGTTTGTATTATTACCTCATATAATATTAAATGAGGTTGATGAAGTGACTTCATCAGCTGAGATCATTATTTTTCAAGGGCAAAACCTAATGGTGGTACGTTCGACATTAGACCAACGAGTGACAGGTGATTCATTTGAGCAGTACTAGATAAACGCAATCCGTGACATTTTCTATGGACTAGGATGTCACCATCATCATCGAACCTTTAAGGCAATGTCCTTTTCGCAATAGCCACGCTTTTCTATTCGTTTCTGCTTCCTTGGGGCTAGCGTATGATGTCAAGTTCATCTCGTGCTCAATTTTCTTGCATAAAGCTGCTCTGGGACGTCCTCTTGGTGTCTTTCTTCCAATTTTTTCTTCAGATATGTTTTTTGTTATTGATTATGCCTTAGTTACCTTATGTTATACCTTCTGTACCTCAGTACCTTATGTACCTTAAGTTAAGTTAAGCCTTAGTCACTTTTTCAAACATTTTTAAATTATTTTTTCTTTTAACTCAACATTTTTTCCTCAGTTTCCTCCAAATTTACAACAGCATCGCCCCCAGTTTGTTTTTTACCACTTTCCTGATTGTTCATGTCTCACAGCCATTCAGCAATGCACTCCAAGCAAACGTTCTGATGAACATTTTTCCAGATTCAATTCTTACATGGCTATTAACTAATTGCTACTCTCATGCATGATGCATCCACGTATATAAAAGGTTTTCTGTGCCTTGTACAGATTCGATATCATTTTTCTATCTTCCCATTCAAGTCCGAATTTAGTCAGTGTTTGATAAAGTATTCTCCAGTCAGCTGCGTTGTTTTAGTCTATAAATGTCGCTAATGTATTCCTACTAACCTCTATTCTTCTCTATAAAAGCTATCGTAGTGCTGACATCGCTTCTCTAATATGGTTCCTCTTCCTCTCCTATATCCAAACTGATAATCTGCTAAGTTTTTTTAAATTTTAGTCTTTTTTTCCATATGTCCAGTAAATTTTTTTATGTACGTTGAAAGAATGTTTATTGTTCAATGATTAGGACAGTCTGTTTCGTTGCTTTCTATGGTATTTTAATTGTTTTACAATTAGTAAAATCGGCGGGTACCTTCCCCTGTTTCAGAAAATTTGTAAACCATTTTGAACAGCCGTCCGTTTGTCATTTAACCTGAAGTTTTCAGCATTTCTCGTACAATATTTTCTGGGCTTGGTGCTTTGTTGTACTCGTAATGAGAACTTTTCAATGCAAAATCAAATTCTTCCCTGGGTAATGAAGGGCTTTAGAAATGTTATCATAGAAACCAATTGCTTTCTGTAATATTATTACGGCACTCTTGTAATCCAGGAAATTTCAATGCAGTATTGAATAAAGGTATGGGATTGCAATCGGTTGAATGTGTGAAATTGGATTATTAATATTTCGTAATTGTCTTCTATTTTCACACGAAATAAGTTGAATCTGCGCCTGAGGCAAGAAAGTATTTTCAGTGGCCATACGCTCTTTAATAAATTTGAAAATTGACTGTTTATGTTGTGCTTTTACCACATTAAATTCCGTGGCCTCATTTTTAATGTGCATCTTCCGAAACGCGAGTGCCATGACTATTTTCACCTGCAGTAGGTCAGGTCTACCCACATACTGACTCAATTCGACCTTCTTGTTGAATACCGTGGTTTTTGATATTCCCTAAGGCTATGGTGAATAGTTCAGTGTCCGCTGAATGGAAATAAGCTTCATTCGCGCTTCCATCAGCGACTTCGATAATAAAAGACTACGTGTGCTAGGCATCAAAGGCATTCTCGCCTCGGTTTAACTTCCCACCTGCGACATTCGCTGACTCGGATCGCTCGTAAAACCTTTTTCAATGCCGAACCTCAATTGCGGAAGGGAAGATGTAGGGCCGTATTAAGTATGTGTGGGAGGCATTGTGTAGTTGCCGTATGTATGCGAACTAAGAAACAAACGCATTTGACCTTTTCTTCACATCAAATACGTCAGGTGAATATAATTTTTTAAGTGAAGGTGAGATTTCATGTTCGATTGCGTTTCAAGTTGGTAAGTTGGCCCATTTGGTACAAATGAACACGCATTTAAAATAAAAGCTCAGTTTCCATAAGGTGAGGGGAAAAGTTTCTTTAAAAAATAAACATGGCTGTGGAGTAGTGGAATGCTGATGAAATCTCAAAGCCGTTTACGAAAAGTAATTTGAAAAGTGACAACGAAGATATAAAATGGAATAAAGAGTAAATAAATAATCACTACATTTTAAATTGGAAGAAACTTGCTGGAGCAAGTATACAAACATATAGGTCCTCAAAGAGAGCACAGAGCAGCTTAGGAAAAGGCTTGTATGTCTCTTGTGGGATCAATTTTTAGGTACTCATCAAAAGTATGGGAGCCAAGGGCTAATGACCCAAAGGCAATGAACAAGGGCTTATTTCAAAACTGGAGAAGATACAAAGAAAGGCCGCCTGATATATTTTGGGGAAGCGCAGGAGAAGGGAGATGGTGACAAATGTTGTAAAAAACTGGGCTTTCCACCTGTTTTATCTTGTATTATTTTAGTTTAGTATATTAGCATCTTTATTAATATCTTTACATATCATTATTAGTATCTTTACAAATCAGGAGAAAAAGAAGCAGAACTTTGGAATTTTCAACATAGTTGTACTTAAGGTAGGTAAAACTTAGAATTAATAAGGGAGAATTTAGTAAGGACGTGGGAAAATCTAACTTTGTTGGGAGAAATGCCCATAAGTACTAGGTGAAATGGCGGGCTTGAAGAGCTTACATAAAAAAATTTAATTTCTCAACAAAATCATTGACTAAAGCAGTCTTATCTGCAGAATGATTCGAGCTTTTGCCAACCCATGTATATATATTAGGAATAGAAAATATGCAAGTATAATGGAAAATATTGATTGAATTGAGCTCTTACGGTTAGTAGTATTGGATAAATGAAAAACTCCAATAGCCGTAAACAGTTTTCTCGATCGTTCAGCTCCCCCTCCCCTTCACAACATACCCAATTTTCTCAAACTCCTCAACTGTCAGTTCAGTCTATTGGCTTCCATCCTTTTCACCCCTCTACATTACACACTATATATTTTTCGGATGCCTTTACCCGTTCTCACTTCAACTTGTGTTGTCATGACGATTAACCGTCAGTACGCCGAAGAGGGCTACGGAGTGGCCGAAATACGCGTATTCGTATGTACCTTTCTTATCCCTTTTTCTTACCCTTTACCCCATCCTTTTATTTGTGGCTTTAGCCAACTAATGTCATTTGTACTTTGTTTTTGAAAGGTTAACTTTTTACGGCTATTGGAGTTTTTCATTATTCAATCTATAATACAAAATATGCAAATTTATATGGTATAGAACGAGCAAGTGTATAGAAGAACAGAGGAGGAAGGGGTCTTATGGAGAACTCTACGGTTAGCGAGAAGAAGATGGATTGGTCACACCTTGAGGCACTATGGAATAGTTATAAACATAACAGAAGGGAAATTTGAAGGGAATATCCCTCGAGAAAGACCAAGAGACTAGCACAAAGATTATATTAAGAAGGACGTAAAAGAGAATCTATCAGGGCGTGAGGGGATGACCACTGAATAGGGAAGAATTGGAAGGCAGCTGTAAACCATCATAAGATAGAATTCCTGATGATCTATGTCTTTGTGTTCTCACAACTACATGTGTATATGAGCGACTTCAAATATTTAAGCAGTTTCTAATAATCTTTTCTTGAAACCATTAATTTTAGGCAACGGCCATATGTAGTTTTGTGTCTAATTAAGTAATAGTGGTCATTAAAATACATCCAGAATGTACAGAAAGTATTTCCTACCCATCGGTGGAGACACTAATTATTGTAATTATATTTTCTCCAAAGGAGTTATTGAATCATCTGCCGAGAACCTTTTTAGGTAATAAGGCTTATTTCCATACCAGTATCCTCGCTATTACCCTTTGATGTATGGATTTCACACACCGTAGGGCTGACTAATAATTATGAAAGCATTCCTCTCACACATCATGCCAAACTTAGGTTAGACTAATTTGCTGTTTTCTTTTATCCGTAGCAATATTTTGAGCATGGTTTTGTTATGACTCTAGGGATTCGTGAAATGGTTGGTGTACCAACACTTTCCAATGAGAAGAATCAAATATTTCCAGTATTTCCAGAATTGAATAATTTTGTATTTACACCTTATCTGCTATTTTCTCTTCTTTCTCGTTTGATACTTAGGCTCTGCACATGGGAGGAAAGTAAGGGTGCTGAAGGTTAGGTTCCTATGTTACGGGTGTTGCGGTATCTTACCACATTCCTCTGCGAAGCCATGCCCCTACCATCCACGCCACTGACTAGGCAACTTAGATTTAAAACGTTTAGAGCTAAGAGCAGGAGGAGACTTTTACCTGAGGTAAGAATGGTTTGAGAAATGCTTTCTAGAACTAATTAATGGCAAAACTTCAAATATATTTGCTTTTATAAGTGAGTAAATGCGCGTTTGAAAACCATCCCAACTTTCACCAGTGCTTCCTATCAGGTTAATTGGTCTTTAATGATTTAATTAGGGACGTATATGATCGGTTCTGGCATCTCAATATCTTGGTCTTATATACGGTTTTCTCCAATTCTCGTGCCAGTTAAAAGGATTTTTGCATTAATTTATACACCACTGTGGGTATCAGTTTGCACGGATATGTTGAGTTTGCATGTGCTTTTGTTCCCTTTTACAGGTGGTGACCTAACACTCTCCACCACATGCCCTTGCGGCGGCTTGCAGGTTATTATGTAGGTGTAGAACTTATGGATTCAAGTATTCGTTTTTCTCGCGCAGTATTAGCGACAATAATTAAAGGAGATACACCTAAGAAAATTATAGGGACATATTGCCGAAAATAGGGGCATGCAAGAGTAAATTAGCACAAAACACTATCGATATGACGAAGTCTCGCGTCCTAGAGCTCCCTGCCGCGCGCCCTTGATCCAGATGGGGTATAGGGTGCATGTGTATGTTACTTGGCAGTTTCATTGTTTTCATGTGTGTGGGGTTTAAGTGTTCTTGAATGGATGTATGTTATGGTTTGTTTGTGGATGGTATAAATTTGTGGATTTTGCATGCGGTTTTTTTTCTTTCTTAATTACGGGTGGTGTCCTAACACCCCCGCCACGCGTCTTTGCGGCGGCTTGCGGGGTATTAAGTAGATTTAGATTTATCCTAATGTTCTATTTAGTTTCTGTTTCGGCGGATGAAACAAAAGCACGTTGCACGATCTTCCAAACACGATACACAGTGTGCTCTTTATAATACTTGAAAAATATTCTGTCGCCGAAGATTTTTTTAATCCAAGTATTGTAATTTACGGCTGATTATACCTTCTGAAAACATCTACGGCTACACTACGTCCCTCAAGCAGCCGCTAGGGAGTGTGGCGGGGGATGTTAGGTCACTTGGATTAAGTGTAATGGTATATAATTTTACATAAATAAAAATACGTATTTTTACATGTCTACATCAACACAATATCTCCGCAAGCCATCGCGAGGGCATGTGGTCTACACTATCGTAATCACTTGCACATTTAAAGTCGGTATTCTGAGTCTTTTATAATCGGTTCGATTTTAAGTTACGCGTTTAATTACACTCGATATGTTTATCTCACGCACTTGGGGCGTTTCTAAATCCTGGGAAACCTTTTATCGAGGGTCTTACCGAGCTACACTCCATTGGTGGGACATCATGGCATATCATGATGACATCATGAATATCCGTTACGTCACCCTCAAACTTAAGAGGAGTCTAATGGAGTATACTGGACCTCTCGTTGACCCTTAGGTCAATTTGAAATCATTCGAGATGTTAAAGATGGTCGCCGACGTCTTCGTGAAATGAATTCCCATTAACTAAGGCTCAACAACGTGGGTGGAATTATTCGGCGTTATGAAATCTTTCAAATGTAATACTCGAATTCAAAACGGTGTGCCCTCGAACCTCTAAGATGCATTTTTCTCTTCTGAGCTACTTGAAAAGGAAAATGAAAACGGTCGGGAAGAACTGAGCATTCAAGAAACGGCATCTTAAATGGAATGACGTCGTTTTTTCATTAATACCATATCATAAGAGGAAGCCTCTCTCAAAGGATACGAAAAACAATCGGAACACGCGTTTTTAAAAAATGCGTCGGTTGAAAAAGACGATGGTGTTGTGTACAAGCTGGTGTAATACACTGTAAACAGATGAAAGCGTAATGAAACTTGTAGTTTTTGATAGATTTTGTATGGATATTAACTCCAAAAAGTCGTCTCCATAATTGTTTGAATCTTTTTTTCGCTGTATTAACTGTTTGTACTTCGTTTTTTTTAACTTCACGGGCACTATAATCATCAGCACCCTTCTACCCGTCAGAGGTAGGATTTTAATGAAATTAGCCAAGCTACTTTAGGGTTTCATGGTCCCTTAATAGGGGGCTTCGCTCGGCTCCACCATAAGCCCCGCACATCATCACATTAAAGCCTTTCCGGATTTGAAATGAACCATTTTTCTGCTCCCCATGGTTGTCAAAAATGCCATGTATTTTCCTCCATCTACATCGCTTACTAGGCATTCTACCGTCACGATTTTTGACTTCCCTTTGCCTCTCTGAATATCATCCATTCACTTACCTTAGCAATTCTCAGTATACAGCGGGGATCAGTATAAAACAAATATGTTAGGTAAATATTTCCGGTGGTTAGCTAACGTAGGCATACCTAATTACCGTGCGAATTCATTTGCAGGTGTGAGTTACAAGCACAGAAGCGGAAAAATATGAATAAACGAATTGGAGGTAATATTTTTTAATGGATTCAATCTTTTAAGATTCTAAACCTAGTGGAAATTCTTCATGAAACGATAATGAAGGAAATCTCTTTCGCTCTCCTAAAAAAATTTTTCTTTTGTTGGGACACACCGTATTGTTGGCTGGGTTTTATAATACGTTTATCCGTGTTTAATTACAGTTTTTTTCAAGAGGGGTTGAAATGGGCGTTTATACCAGATGTTAACGCAGGGTGTGTTAATTGATGGTAAGATCAATTTAATTTTCTAGAACAACAAAATTTTCTTCTTAAAAAAAAACATTTTGTAGACATTTGAATGGGGACTAACGGATAGCATTTATCATGGTCTTTCCCGAAAATAAGCGGAAAAAAATCCGGAGAAAAAAATGATCGCCGATCAAAGTGCATTAAAACTCTTCAAAATAGCACTCATGTGCATAGACTCACCGATGTCAGTTACCTCAGTACGCTTTCTGGATGACGTCGATGCTAACCTCGTTCGAGCACCTCGTCACGGCCTCTTTAGCATTATCTATTGTTCCAAAATAGTTTCCTATCAAGCTCATTTTTATTATTAGGAGAAATAGAAGTCCAGTGGTGTCACATCGGAGCTGTAGGGTGGCTGGATCAGTGTTGCCACCTTGTGCTTGGCCAGATATTCGGTCATGTGTGGGATGGCATGTTGTGGTGCAGTCTCCAGTTGGCAAATATCTCCTTTCTGATACATTGCATTCTTTATTGCAGCCTTTCGAGAACTTCTGATACATAGAGGTCACTTCTACTTGACATCAACTCACTGTTCACTGCCTGCCCCTGAGGCACAAGCTCTTTGTGGATAACACCTTTTGAGTCCAAAAATATGATAAGGAGAAGGCTGCTTACTTTTGGGACTTACCCTGTAATCACCCTATCTTTGCAAGCACCTCCCGCTAGTTCTCAGGTAGAATTTATGGGTACGATTAAGTAATCACTTCGTGAACTGGTGAATTTTAGAAACATGGATCAGTCGTAATCACCAGAACAGTGTAATAATACCATCCATTTATCTGTTTCTAAAACTGTCATTCTGGTTATTGGTTCTATATGCCCGTTACTGAAATATTTCCGTACATAATTTATTCTGCAGGTGGCGTATCATTTACGATTAGTTTTCAACTGTCGCGTCACCGTAGAGACGGGAAACGGTCACCCTGTCGCTCCTCGGATCGCTCATTGGTAGGCGACGGACTCCACGCTCAACGTTCCTATTTCCGCCAACCATGAATCATCCCTCCAAGGAGTGACCACCCACTTCGACTAGTAGTATTAGTCCTCGTTCCCGAATGGCTATCTTCACGTCGCCCCGTGGCAACGGTCGGAAAAAAGACCGCCAAAGAAGAAGAAAAAGATATCGCCATAAGATGGTTTTGTAACCACTTTATATTGGCAAATTTTATTTTTAGCGATTACGAAGAAATGAAGAAGGAACTAATTTAGGTGTACGAAAGGAAGTTCTCGTGATAAATAGGATATGATAGTGGTTTAGAAACGTCAAAACAAATCTACCTTCAACAGGTTGAATATCTTAAAAATCTATTTGTTCAATTGATAAGTTAATCCTGATTTAACTAAACTGAAATGAATTTTATCGACCAATCACAGCAATGATCCAAGGGTTGGCTTGATTGGTGAGGATTGAGCTTACCTCAAGTACTAAACCCAACGGCGTGTGAAATTCACTCATCAGGGAAGGGGGGAGGCATTTCCTTTCCCTTTGCCGCCAGTGGTTACCCAGGAAGATCTGG
The DNA here is from genome assembly GCF_022747635.1 of Hetaerina americana. Taxonomy (NCBI): domain Eukaryota; kingdom Metazoa; phylum Arthropoda; class Insecta; order Odonata; family Calopterygidae; genus Hetaerina; species Hetaerina americana. The sequence continues at coordinate 33,308,286 of NW_027287205.1, read as the reverse complement.
TACTTATCAAGTCACTCATAGTATTAGTGGAGATGAGGATGCCCGTAGACATTCTAGGAAATCGAACGGGTCCTTCGTTTAGTAGCTCGGGTCTCTGCCCATTTGATTACGAAGTCCTTGATTGAGTCAGTTTTTTTATTTCAATTTAACTTAGTTTAACACGTAAATAAAGATCTAACTGAACTGAGTTAAATATTACGGCAGACTTCCCCGAGTCTAGTGATGCTTGGTGTCTGCAGATGGTGTATGCCTTCTTGATTCCCGCACGTTTCACCTCAGCCGGGCGTGTCCCGCGTCAGTCTCGGGGTTCCTGGAGGATCCTATAAAGAAGAAAGCCTCTCTCGCCATCCCCTTATCTACCTCTCTCCGTGCGCTCACATTGTCGATGAGAAATTTCGAACATGTCTTTTTTTTCTCCTTTGTGGTCTTAAGGCTTAGAGTTCGGCACCCACGCCCTGTCGAGACCGGTTCCCGCCTGATGGAATGGGAGAGAGAGAGAGTTTGCTCACTCTTTTCAGTTGACAAACAAAGAACGAGTCTCTAGTTTCACTTCCTCGAAGCCGGACTTCTGCGAAGCGCCCGGGATTCTCTTCTTTAAGGAGGCGAGAGAGAGAGAGATGGGGGGGAGGGAAGAAGTTTTGGTATGTTGGACGATGAGAAAGACAATTCCGATGGATATACTATATATATATATATATATATATATATATATATATATATATATATATATATATATATATATATATATATATATACACATTATATAAATATATATTTTTTATATATTTATATAAATGTTAGGCGATATTGTTCCATATCAGTTTATCGATACATCGACCTTCAAGCCTCGATCTTTCGATGTGGCGATTTTGATGTATCGATACGGAGATATATTTTCAGGATACCCCATAGTTTTTAACCCCTTGTGAATGTACCTTCGCCTAGAGGTAATTCGATTTTATTAGCATTTTGGTCTTAAATATGTAGTTTAATTCTGAATGGATGTGAGACGGGGGACAAAAGTAAAAGCATAAAAGAGAACGGTTGAGATATGGAAATAGTTGCTACCGAAGAATGATGAATGATGAAAATAAAACGGTTAGACAAGATTAACAAATGAAGAAATACTTTAAAGGTGGTTAAAGAGAGAAATCTATGGAGGACAATCACAGGAAGAACTGAAGATTTTCATCAAATAGGTTCAGGTATTTCACTTTAACTGTGTTTTCTTCATTAGCGATTTTTCCTGACCTTGAGTTTCTGTAAATTCTTGCGTTATTTCTCGATGTTTGATTCTTAACTGAATTATAGTATACATTCGATAGTCAACGTTTTTTCAGGGATCGTTTGAATTATGATTTAAAATTACCATCAAGTGTTTTGGGTTCGAGGATGATCCTATTGTAGTATTCGGATGAAACGAGGAGCCAGATGTGTTGCCGTTAGAATCACTTTCGTTTTATCCTTGATGGCAGTTCTAAGGTGCTCCTCTTAATCTGGAAGTGAGTTCAAAATAAGTGATGAAGAAGCATAAAGAATTAGGTATGAGTTCTGTTCTAAAATATCCGAAACTTAATGAAATACGCTTCAGCGGAACGTCTTATCAATGCCGTGAAATTGGTGGCGTCGCCTATTATTGCGTCCTTCTGCACTTATCTGGTTATTTTTATAACCAGATAAAATAAAATAACCATCTGCTGCGTTTGGGAATCGCATGAAATTTTTTCTTTCACCTGTGTATAGACTATGTTCTGCAACGTTGAAGACTGCTGATTTCATTTAGCAGAGAATCAACGTTAAGTTTTGCCAAAAACTTGGGAATATGTTTACTGAGATTCATGAAAGGTCAAAAGTGAAAGTCGTGTTTACAGTTTTTTTTTGGACGTCGACGGTCGTGTTCGTCGCAAAAATCTTACGTTTGGGAGAAGCTGTGAATTTCCGCTACGGTATTACGTGAAAGTGCTTAAACGTGTGAGGGAAAATTTAAGGATGAAAAGAACTTGGTTGTGGGGAACACTCTTGGTTCCTTCATGGCGAAATTGCGCCAACCCACACACCGCTGCTAATTAGTGAAATTTATTCTTCGTTTTATTTTATTTTTATAATTTGTCTAATTTGAGCGGTAATTGCCTCTGTATGGTAAAAAAATAATGCCAAAAAAGGGACGCATGAAGATAAGCATCAACAAAAATAAACAATGTTAAAAAAATACGAGGAGGGGACATCATAGCCGAGAGGTGTTTGAAAGAGAGCTAAGTTGGAAAATATTGTTCATCTCCTGTATCTACGCAATATAAAGTAAGCCATCGCGAAGGCGTGTGGCGCGGGCTTTCAGGGCGTCAACTCTCCATGCACTAATGATAATCCATGCATATGAATGTACATTTGCGCCTGTAAACAAACACACATGCACATACACCCATACATACCCAAACGAATCATAAAATAATGATTGAGTTTTTGACTAAATCGTTATATTTTTCTTTTTAAAGAAAACTATTCATCTATATCTACATGATACCCCGCCGTCCGTCGTAAGGGCGTATGTCGGGTGGGTGTTAGGTCACCACCCGTAAAAGACAATAAAACCACGTGCACAACCAACAAATTCATGTAAATCTACACCCACAGAGGTGTAAATATTCATGCGAAAACATTTTTAAATTACACGCAAGCAAATACAATTACAATCAATTAACATACACATCTACATTTATCTGAGAATAAACTATTAAATAAAATAAACTATTTACTTGCTTGAGTGAATGTGTATCGTCCGAGGAAGGAACGACTACTTGAACTTTTCAGTGATGGTGTCTTTTCCTTATTTTAATCCGGTGGTAGAGTCTACGAGTGTAATTTTCGGCCATGATAATTTACTCGGTGCCAAAAGCAAACTAGGATATAATGTACATTTCAAAACCCGAAGGTAAGCTTCATCTAATAAATGTTTTCAGGAAGTGAATCAGTGGAGAAAGAAAGTCGAAATATAAATTAGCTACCACCTTGGTGAAATAAGTGTATGGGCATATCGTGATTGCAACTTTAGTGATAGATAAGTGAACGTAGTTCAGGACAACCACTGAAAAGAGCTGTGGATGATTTTTAAATTAGATTATAGACGTATGGTTCATGAGATTACTAATGAAGAGTGAAGACTCAATGGCATCAGTGGACATATTTTAAAAATGGTGGACTCTCTATAAGGAGATATATGGGTGTTATTTACTCTTTTAGCGAAATAGTGAGCGACCATGCTAAGAGTTGGAGGATTAGATGATGAGATCGCCCATATGGTCGAGCAGTATCTTAGTAACAATAGTTAAATATTATAAACGTAATGTTCAAGGATTTGTTATTTCCGTTGAGCCAGCAAACTCGGTTTTACTTCCTCAGTTATCCTGCTCAAACAGACTAGGCCCAAGAAAACCTTTTCTTAATTTCGAAACTGACATCCGCTTTAAATGGACAACGATATATATAACACAGAGGAAACATCCCATACGGGCCTTAGCGCGCTCCTTAAATAACTCCCACCAGGAGTATTTCCACAAATGTCAATAAGGTTAGAAGTAATGGCTCTATACACGAAGAGAGTACTTAAAAGGGGATAAGTTTCAATATACTTATTTGTTAGTCTACCGTTTTGGGTAGGGTTTGGATGGAACACGGACTGAACGAAGCTGCATTCTCAGCTTCGCCTAACAAGACAACCTGGCATTACACACCGCAATAAACTCTTCAATTCTGCATGCGTATTTCATCAATTGCGTCCAATATGCCCATTTCCTGTTCAAACCCCTTCCTCGTTTTCTGTTATTCTCCCCTCTATCACCGTCTTCAACTTCCCATTTCCAATCAAAATACTCTGTATCCATCTCTCCTGACTCCTTTGGATTTCACCCCAGAATCCCCTATCTACTCCATTACATACGTATTACTTCCTTGTTTGTTTTTCTTGCCGTCCTTTATACCTTTTCCACTCTTCTCTACACCCTCCAAAGCATCCAACATGTGTGTATCATCATGTCTCAGTGACTGTTTTATCAAAGGAGGAAACCTGGTGCTCTATCGAATTTGTATTATTCTTGTTTTAGCATCCTTACTCAATATCCCTGCCATCAGACTCCTTCCACCTTGAGAAAGCGTCTTTGCCTAACGCATTACTTCTTCCTCTGTCCCTACCACTTTGACCACCTTGGTCCAAAAAACTTCTAGGATAGTTAAACTGTTCTTCTGGCTCTAGTTCATGACCGCCTATTTTAGTACATACGAATACCTCATATTTCTCTTCCTCGGAAATCTCATAATCCCTCGTATAGTCGCAATCGCTTTTTACATGTTCAAGAGGGAATAGAAAAATACTCGTAATATCCACTATCTTTTTATTATCACGACCAGTGTTTCTACTCCTTGAATTATCTAATAAAGATGACCTTAAGATGGCTCAATGAGTGAAAAACCGGGTCATGGTAATAAAAGTTTAATGGAAATTGCAATTTTTTTTATTTTCCTTATCTTATAACCTTCGCTTCTTTAAGGTTGATTCTTATCTCATGATTTTCTGTTGCGCTCCACTGCGATTGTAACCCATCGGCCGACTGGCTAAGTAAAGCTTGATTATCTGCAAACCTGATTTCATGTATTCCCAGCGGCTTTCATGCACCTCCGACAAGTATGCATCTGGAAATCACCTGATCAAAGGAGGCTCGTATTTGAAGGGGAATGGCAACAGCCTTCCGTAATCACCTACATTAAGTTTTTTACCCCTTTCTCTCACCTTCCTCGATTACTAATTCTTTTGAGTGTGTTCATCTCTCCGGCATAATCATTTCCTTATCTCTTCCATGTCATGGAGTCGCTTTTCCCAAATTCAAGGTGGCACTAATATTCCCAATACTCAACGTTAAAACAGCAGACAAGGAGAAGGGAATATAAATAAATAAATAAATATATATATATATATTTATATATATATATTGCTGTAATGCCCAGGTTAAATATTTGTATTAAAATATGTGCTGTAATTGAGGGAAGGTCCCGCTAGGATGACTAAGAGACAAATTAGGAATGACGTGAAACAGGAAGCCTATCCGGGGGGAGGGGGAGAGAATAGTGAACAAAGAAGAACAGAGGGCTACAGTTAAGCAATCTTAAGATTGATGTATTGATAATTATGAAGTTTAACAAGGCTTCAACTGATATAGCTGAGACATAAAGGGTTAAATTTTATTTTGCGGTGATCATACAGGTAATTTTATGGTCTTTTACCCCTCTTTCGCCCCCAGCGCTTTAACGCGCCTGTTCTTCGAAATGGCCTTTTCTTTTGGACGTCCTCAGGATGCTGCCCTGCCGAGGTGTCATAATATTTCTGATACTTATGGACTTAGTGATCCGAAGCACACAATGCCAAATTTCCGGCTTGTAACGTTGGTATGGGGACGTGGTGAATGTTCGTTTGTTGCTATTTTTTTCAACTAATTGATAATAAAATGATAGCACCTACGTTCAGATTATTTCGAATCATCTGCAAGTGCTTTAAAACCCACGAGGGTTGCTTCGTATTTAATTACGTTCAAATAATATGTAAATTGTAATTATTGATCATTTATCACGATTCAAAGAAGGTTTGGCTCGCGGAATCCTTTCCTTGGGCCCGTTAGTTAATATTTTTGTGTAACTTTGAAGCTCCTGCACTTTATATGGTCATTCCGTAGTCAGGGATTTTACCAAAATAAGGGTATTTTTATTTGCACCGGAATGAAGAAGCTGATAGTTAATAAAAGAAACCTTACTTTCACAATCATTTTTTTAAATTTATTTACCATGCAAGCCACCACTAGGGTGTGTGGCAGGGGGTGAATAAACACCAGACTAATTTTTACCCGAGAATTACCCTGCCGCGGTCAGACAATATTATTTTGATCACTTATCGTTCGTGGAAAAAAATACATCCTAAATCTATCTGTTCTACACCTGATCTCTCTAATTTTATCAATATGATCTCTCCTACCGTAGTACGATGGGAGTAGTAATACATTTTCAACATCACTGCTAAAGAGACCTCCTTTCAATTTATGTAAGAACTTCAATCTGTAATTTAACCTTCGCCCCGGGAGTGATTCTCAACATAGCTCCTCTAATATTTTGGATACGCTACTAAGTTTATCATAACATTTTACAAATCTAGCTCCTTTTGGATAAAGCGATCCAATTCGGCAATTAACCCAGCTTCGTGAGAATTCCATATATACTTGCAGCATATTTGAAATGATGCCCAACTAATGGCGGATAACATATCTCTTTGACCTTTTTATCACATTTACCAAGTATTCTTCTAATAAATCCTAATTTTTTGTTAGCTTGTCCCCGCATTCTCCGTATGTGTTTCACCCAGGAGAGATTGTGAGTGAGGGTAACGCCTAGGTATTTAATTGAGTCTACACATTCCATTTCAGTGTTCCCAATGCAGTAGGCGTTCGGTGTGTCGCATTAGCGTTTATGGCATTAAGGTCACCTGACAGAGCTGCTTTGTCCTCAGGGTCATGGATGTCACGGTAAACCATTGCATCATCGGCAAATAAATGTATCTTACTAGTGACTACTGAGTCAATGTCGTTAACATAAAGTAGGAATAAAATGGGTCCGATAACACTTCCCTGGGGAACACCTGAATTAACTTCTACTACGTACATTTTTGCTAACTTCATCTATCACTTCTCTTTGAACCCGGCCATTAAAAAAGTCTTAAATCCAAATTCAGATATTTTAATCTATGCCATATGTTTCTAGCTTTGCGAGTAGTTAACTATGAGGCACTCTGTCGAAGGAATTCTTAAAATCTAGAAAAATCTCGTCCACTGGAACATTGCTATCTCTCGAAATAAGAATATCATGAACAATGAGCGCAAGTAGTGTCTTGCAGGATCTACCTTTTCGGGAGCCGTGCTTATATTTCATTAATAACTTCTGATCATCGAGGTATCTCACGATCGAACTAGCGACTGTACGTTCCATAACCTTGCACGAAATGGATGTGAGGGAAATACTAGTAGGTCTGTTAAGTGCTCAGTTCCTCCTTGTCTCCGTAAAAGTCATTATTGAAGTAATAACTAGAACTATCATTGAAGTAATGAAAGTTTGCATCTTCTCCTAAGTCGGGCCGTTTGCCCGACTATAAAATAGGCCTGGTAATTTCGGATTAAATTATTTGTTTAATGTGACTACGCGGGAACGCTGGATATCGGTAAAGAAATGAACACCGTAGAAGTTTTGCGTAGATTTAATGATGGTGAAACGATGAGTTGTGTCGTATTGTACACACAAGATAAATGACCATGTGCTCTGGGGGCCATCATCAATAAATTCTCGGAAAACTTTCGAAGTTGTTTTTTTCCTTTCGGGAAACCTACGCTTCCACGAAGTCACATATGACCATAAACTTTATTAAGAAGTACATGACCCGAAAACTGCTTCTTCGGGGGGTACTTCAGACCCTGGGACATAACAATTCCCTCCGTTGTGTCTCTGTGATTGGTTGGATCTTCATACAACGGCATTGTTAGGAATAAGGTTTTCAATTAGTTCACCGTGCCGACGCATTTCAGGGATAGCCATTGTTCCCTGGCGTCACCCCCTGCACCGCTTGGCGTTGCATTCGCCTGAGCCGACGTGTGGTGGTTCTATTTCCAGTTCCAAGGGCCTTCATTTCACCCCTTATCTCTCCTCCACTCCAGTCGGGGGCCCGCCGGTCTTCAAGTGTCCGCCGAGTGGACCGCTTGCGTCTTACGTTGGCGTCTTATCGCGCCAGTCTCAGTTCCCTCTCTCTCTCTCGCCCTCTCCTCACCCTCTCTTACGCCCCCAATGGTAATCCCGGTTTCTTCTTGCCCTTAACTTGTATGTTTGTCGGAATGGGATGGAGGAGAGGCCAAGCTTGGCTCTCGACGGGATGAGAATCTTCGAAAGAACCCTCCTTCAGGCGGCGCGTGTGTTAATCTGTCATAGCAGCCGCGGCTTGTGGTGGCGAACTCCCTTTTAATTCCAATTGCGTCATCGCGCTGTGACGTCGATTGGACTCGCGTCATCCCGTTTTCGATTTATTCGTGTATACGTCATCCACGGAGCTATGTTTTTATTTGACTGATTAATTCATTACTTACTCCGTTGGAATTAATTTTAATTTCCGCTTCAGAAATGAGCGGTCGGGAAAAAATATCCGCATTTAGTAGGTGTTGAAATTTTAATTTTGTCATTATGGAAAATTGATGCCCACTTGCTCCAATGCTTATTTGAACGATTAGTACTGATAGAAGGTGAAATGGACGGAAACTGTATTAGGAGTATTTATCTAAGAAGCATATTTCAATGTAGGGCAATAAAAAGTTTTGATTATATTCGTATTTTAAGACTGTATGAAGATGTTGGCTTTCAATTTGAAAAAAATGACAGTTAAATTATCCATAAGCTTTGGCAGGGTTTTCTTCTAGCTTTTTCTTCTACCGGTCGCCGGAGAATTCTTGCGTTTTCATGCATCCGGTACGTCCCATTTGATTATAGTTTTCCCATTGTTCCGCAATCCCATTACTCCCAAACTTTTTCCTGTATTGTTGTCACCGACCGTATCTCTAATCCCAGTATGAGTTGAGTTCAAGTTCTGAAGTCTCATCATATTTTTCTGACCAATGTTTCAAACCATTAAGTTAAACCTTCTGCTACATATCAATATAATCTATCCATTGACGAGCACATTTTTCTCAATTTCGAATACATTGTATCTGTTTTAAGGGTTTTTGCATGAATGCATACCATGTTTTGTTTGTGGATAGTATAAATTTGTGGCTTTTGCATGCGGTTTATTTTCTTAATCACGGGTGATGCCCTAACACCCCCCGCCATACGCCCATGCGGCGGTTGGCGGGGTATTAAATTGATGCAGAAACGTTTCCATGGCCGCCGGGAACGTATCTTTGGGGGATCCCTTTAAGAACATTGCTCATGCTCGCGGCCAAAGCTTCTTAGGTTCATTTTCACGCGACGATTGGTCTTTTTTGAACTACTTTTGAATTTTCACATTCATAACATCATTACGGCATGTTTAACCCATTCGACAATACACTTCGATGGGTGTCTAAACATTCAAGTGGAGAAAGTGTATGATTACACGCTGTTATTGAAGGAAAAGACTTTATTTCGCGTGATTTGTCCCAAAAAGAAGTAGTTAATGTTTTTGCTTAGGTGTATGAAAACCACCAAATTTAACAACCCGAATGTTGGTCTGATAATTGAGGAGAGCTCACTCAATACTAAGCCCAAAGGTGTGTGAAATTTATGCATCAGGGTAGGGAAGGCCAGATCCTAATACTCTGTGGGCCCTGCAGTTTCCCAGATAGAACTGACACCCCTTTTAATCGCACTACTTGAGTGAAGCTGAAGGTGCCCAGAGGCGTTCCCAGGCATTGTACCTGGGACCCCGGAACAGGAGTCCATCTCTCGACCCACAACTCCTGTACGTATTAATAACGCTGCCGCGGAAATGGACAGGCACGAAATTATCAATTACATATTTCATATTATGTCACAGCGAGACATTTTATATGAAGCTGTTTTAGCTGTTAGTCGGTAGAATTTTTCAATCGCACAAATAAAATGAAACAGCAATTCCACAATTAATATTAAATCTAAACAACTATGGTTAGACGAATGATGCCACTCAGCGGCGGTAACCATGGTCGTTTATATTGCGTGTTGTGGTATTTCTGTTTTATTTTATGTGAATGATACATTTTAGTTTATTTGATATAACACCTCAATCCGATTTAAATGAGAATTTCTCTCTGTTTATGTGGAGTAAATTTTTAAGTGTTTAATTTTTTTCCTCTTTCTGGCATAAATTTATTGTGTAGGATCTCCTCTCATTTTCTCCTCAATCAAGTGAATGTCACATAACTTCCCCGCTGGGAACCATTACCCACGGTGACCTCAATGTTAGTGTTCTCCGGCACAGAGCGGTAGTGTTTTCATGGGTGCTCAGAGTGCTCATCAGAGGCGTCAATAACCCTTTCGCGTCCAGTGTTAGCGGAGGAATTGAGTCCCCCCTAGGGAGGTGATCCCGGCAAGGTGGGCACTGATGGTCGGTCCCTCAGCGGCCTTATGAGGTCCAAAGGAAAGGTAAATGGGACCGTTTATAAAAGTATAAAGTGCTGCCAAAATAAAAATTAACAATTCAAATGAGATGGTTGTATCACCTTAATGAAGGCGAATTACACCCAACTGCCTTTTATGTTATTGATAGTCTACTGTTTAAGGTATATTAGGTTGCACACTTGCTGATCATCGCTACACTTCACAGTCCCGTCCAAAAAGATACACCAGGACAACCCTACTCCAGCCGCATTAAGCTTTACTTTGAATCCGAATAATTTCTCTCTCTCTTCATTCTGTTCAACATGTCTATCCTATTCTTACCCCTTCCTAGCTTGCTCCCCTCTTATCACAGTCTTCGGCATCCCATCGCCAATCAAAATACTCAGCACCATACCCATATCAGTATTTATTAATATTATTGGTGTTCTATCATTTCAGGTAGGTTTGGACACAGCCTATTCATTTGTACAACAGTACATTCACTTCCCTCTACGAACAAAAAACACATCGGACACTTCACTAAGTCCATCTTCAACTCTGTGTACTCCTCCCTTCATTCAATCCAACATACCTAGCCTGTTCCTTCCCCTTCATCGCTTTCCTAACATTTTTTCCACTATTACAGCCTTCAACATCCCATTCCCAATGAAAAGGGCAGCCATCTTTTCACTCCGTAAAAAAATCATAAACAGATCGAACGTATCGATTCAATCCACTGAAAACGGGTTCGTATCGATGATATTTAACCGATTAGAGTTATCGACCTAAGAATTCTTTCGTGCCAGATATCCGAACTATCATGACTCCTGCCAATTTATTCCTTCCGTCACAGCTCTTGCGCTGGCCTTTTCCATTGCCTGCTTCTCATAATCCATCCTTGGAGTTCCTCTGTGGTTATTCCCATCACTTTTTCCTTCAATTATGGTCTTCAGTAAGCCATTGTGCCTTGATATGTGTCTATTTAGTTTCCCTCTTCTTCATTCTAAGTGATATCCTTGAACTTCTCTTCACCCACTATTCCATGGGACCACGTTTTCATGTCCTCCAAACTTTTTTTCCCTGATTATCATATCGTCAAAGTCTTACATCTTACGAAAGCCATGTACAATTTTTAAGTTTTAATGGTCTGGTGAAAATCAATTAAATAAAGCTACTATCAGTTTCTAAAGTCTCTAAGAGCTCTCCCTAGCTGTTCCCACAAACCTCATTCTTTGCGTAGACTTTCCCTATTTTATTGTTCTCTTTCTTCGCTGTAATTTACTTTGAGTATGCGTGTATGTTTGGGTGTCCTTGTGGTAATCTTGATTTATATATGTATATTTACAAGTTTGGGTGTACATATATATTTTTTTCGACGTGCAAATCTCTGTATAATGAATGTATGTCTGTCTATATGTATTCATGGGTTTGTATGCTTGTAACTATACATTTTATGCCTATTATAGCATGTATACGGCGATGGGTTAAATGGAAGAAGGGACCATTAGGTCTCAATTTCGCTAAAATAAAGACTTCTATCTATCTATGCATTCAGTCGCGCGTCAACAATCGGGAAAAGGTGAAATTGTAAATTAGGATGGCATTCAATGGTTAGCGGGAACTCGAGAATTTTATAATCACGTAAAACTATTGCAGTGCAAGTGCCTGCCAGCCATTGAATGTGCCAACATTGCAAACGTTTCGGCTGCCGGTGGCTGACTTTTGGAAATGATACCACATGCGGGTTGAGTGAAAATTGAAGCAATTAGGCACACTAGGCTCTGCACACCGAGTACATCATTCAATTTAAAGACATGGTTAAAAATCCTTTCATTTCCAATTTCATTTTCGATGATCCTCTATTCGCTGTAACGACTGCACGAATTAAAACCGCTGTCCCTCAGTAAATTTATCCATAAATTTATTCAGAAATAATACATTGAATCTCACCGAGGCCATTATTCCGTGAAGTCCTAAAATTTAGGCCCTTACGCCAATTATTCACCAGCCTGTGCCGCTGATTGGCTTTTCTGCGCGCATGCGTATTAGCCGTTTTCTTGCGATGATAGTCCACGTTGTTGCTATTCGGCCATATTCGTGATAAACTTCAAACGGGAGAGAGAGAGGAAAGCTTTGAACTTATGCGGTACAGTGGTGAACACTGACGATATTTTCAATATTCAAAGCAGTGGAATAATTGTCCTTAGACAGTTGTTTCCAAATCGGCTTTTTAATTCAGATTGCCAAGCTACGCATTATCGTTATTAAACGAGGGTGAGGGTATTAACAAGTGAATTATTATACACCGCAGTGTTTGAGCATGTCCCTTTTGTTTGTTTATGCATAAAAAAAATTTGAAATAGATAAAGCGATTTTTCATTATTTCAGTTGCTTGTTTTCTCTTTCCGATGTGTTATCCGCGTAATTCCTTGCGAAAATTGGTGGCAATTTGTTTTTTTTTACGAATATGTGTCATAGATATCACCGAAACAAAGTTTATCGCTCAAGCCGTGGACATATCAGTGCCGTGATTCGTGATTTTTTCCAAGCTTGTGTGACGTCGAGGAATTCAAAACGGAATTTCATGAATTTTTTAACTTAATGAAGACATTAATGCAAAAATTCACCGTCAATTCACTGGGCAATTCAGGAAAACGTTCACCCAGGAAACTCTTGATGAGAATTGTCATTCAGTGACTTTTTGTCCCTGTCTCTCCGATGGAGCAATGCCCGACAAATGTGTCATCGCACTTATCGAGCTTGAAAGGCTTTTGTTTAAAGAAATTTCCCGAAGGAATTCACAGAATGGTTTAACTGCCATTACTCCACCCTTGTGTGCACACGTAAAATGGTCTGATGTTCTTAAAGGCATTAAAAAATTAATGCTTCGGTGTTAAAAAGCATTATCGTCGTAGTTTTATTGGAAATGCAATGCGTTGATGTGCCTATGTAAAATATGCTGAATATTTTAATTTTAATGATTGCATTTAGAAGTGGATGTTTTGTGTGATATGGTGTCTTTTTTGGGTTTAAGTCGTGTTTCGCGATCAGTGAGTGTTATATTTATGGCTCCTGTGAAAGCGAACCAAATGTTTTGCGTTATGGTGTCGACGTCATCATGGTAATCTGTCCGAAGGCTGGTTAAATGGCTGAGGTTAGGCTTGACTTCTTACTAAGCCTTATGGGTCATGAAATGCACTCATTAAAAGGGTATTTTTGCGTGCAGTTTCTTTCCCTGGGGCACAATACGGTTTCCAACGAGGTTTCATTTACCAGAATATTGCATAGCCTGTTTAAGATGCAATCATTCAGGACACAGCACGCCCCGAGATTAGAATCCGAAATCTTCTGCTGATTTTCGAGCGCATAATATCCTGGGATACGACACTGCAGCAAATTATAGAGCCATAATGAATGAACCATTACTAGTTGGAGTTTGAATTTACTGGATCAATTACACTATTGCAGCTTTTAAATCAATGTAGTTTGGCTTTTCCATAGATGTTATTATTAGTTTTCAACCTGCTCTTGAACTGACCCAAAAAATCTATGCTCCTAGGTAGAAACTATAAGGTTCGTTTACGGCAGCCCTGCATTTTTCTCTATCATATATCCTTTTTAATTTCACTTTTGTACTTGTCTCCTGTTCTTCCACGTGAGGTCTTCCCTTCTATAATGTACCTGAATAATTGATGGTGCATCAAGTTGTGTCCAATCAATCTAGTTCTTCTTTAGGGTACAGTTAAACTCCATACAGTCCTTTCTATTATGCTCTTTATATACTAACTTCCTCGTTACCACTTCGTTTGCCCGTTTAATCTTCAGCATCATCCTCCAGCACCACCTTTCATAGATTTTTATCGTTCGTTGGTCTACTTTCCCAATGTTCCACGTTTCTGATCCTTATCTCGGGCACGACGCTTGGCAAACGTGAATATCGATATTTGATTTGAAACTTAGGCGTTACTCTCACTCACGAACTCTCCTGGGTGAAAAATAAACAAGGAATACGTGGAAAAGCTAACAAAAAATTAGGATGTTTTAAAGGAATACTGGGGTGATGCGATGAAAAGGTTCAAGAGAAATGTTATCTTTCTCTGGTTAGGACTCATTTTGGATATGCTGCAAGTATATGGGATCCTCACGAAGTTGGATTAATTTGCCGCATGGGATCGCGTGCGGCGTGGAGGAACTAGATTTGTGAAACTTTGTTATGATCAACTTAGTAGCGTACCCAAAATATTAGAGCAGCTAGTCTTGGAATCACTCACGGAGCTAAGGTTAAATTACAGATTAAAATTCCTGCATAAACTGGAAGGATGTGTTTTAGCAGTGTTGTAAAAAATGTACTATTACCCCCATCGTACAACGGTAGGAGAGATTATTTCAGTAAAATTAGAGAGATTGAGTGTAGAACAGATAGATTTAAGATGTCATTTTCTTCCACAAACGATAAGGAATCAGATAGCACTGTCCAACCAAGGTTGGGTCATCTTCAGCTCAAAATTAGTATGTTGTGTATTCACCCCTTGCCGCAGACCCTAGCGGTGGCTTGCAAGGTACCAGAAAATACTAATTCTAATGACTTTTCCGCGATGTTGTTGGTGTCTCCATAAGACACCGCACTGCTAATCGTTGTTGTAACTATTGAGGTGTCGCTGGTTTAGTTAGAGTAAAAAAATGCTAGCTTAATGGTTCCAAAATAATTTCCGTTGCTCTACCAGTTTTACCGCCCATACGAAACGACCCTCATGTTTCCGTCATTTTTGAAACTTTCGCAGTCGAACGGCGTTGGCGACACTGCTTCGCAACGGACTACTCTCTCGCATTTTCTGTGTATCTGTGTCTCGCTTTTTCCATGTGAATATTCCACCCCCGCTGTTTCCTATCCTTCCTCCCCCCTCCCCTCGTGCTGCGTCGCCTCTTCTCCGCACAAACACTATCCCTGGCGCACATCCGGCCTCTCCGCGAACGCATTCCTCGTCGGTGTCGGGTGAAATCCCTTCCCCCAACCGTGGACTCTCGCTCACCTCCGCGAAAAAAAACCCATTTGGAATTGCAGCGCAAAGTGCGGACGAAGCCATCCACCCACTTCTCCTCCCTCTGCGATATAAACGCCATCTACGAGGAGCACGCTTCGTGCGTGCTATATAAAAAAAAGCGTCAAACCGTTCTGCAAACTCTCCACTTCCATTTCGTTCCAAGCGGCTTTGTATTTGTTCATTTTAATGCCTTTGAATTCCCTGCAAACATTCCAGATCCGTTGTACAGAAATACCCTGTGTTTATTATCGTATATGGTCGTGGAAATCACCTTGAATTGGTATGTCGGTCCAAATGACAGTATAAACTACGTACGTAACCTCAGATATATTTCTGAATTTTTATGAATAATTTTTGCCAAATTTCTCGAGTCAACAGTTTTCATAAGATTCATTCTGAGCGAAAGAGCTGTGGACATCCTCAGTTCATCCCAGCTTGTTGAAACTTAAGGTAGCCCCTGATCTTCCCAAGAGACCGCAGGCTGGTAACTAAAGTAAGGCTTTTTGGGGGGAAGAGGGGATGTCCTTACCTCTTCATTTAGGTTCCCTAGGCATTGTTTCAACCATTTGTAAAGGAAAAAGAATTTTATCCACCCCTGGCCGTTGAAGAACGCGTTGTGTAATTAGTCTCGTATTAAATTGTCTATCCAAAATGAGTTAAGTATTCCAAGAAACTGCGGGAGATGCCGCAACAGTAACTTTTAACGGAGTGATCCCCTAATATGTATTTCATTGCAACAACTTCAGAGTGTAAAAATCATTCGCCTTGACTGGGATTCGAACCCGGATCCCTCGATGTGCAGCCGAGTGTCCAAGACAGTTAAGCTATCGTGGAGTGTGGCGCGTCGCGTACGACTACGAATGCCTGTGACGTTGTATGTACGGTTTTTCTTGACAGCACCTTGTTCTTTTAAACCATCCAAAATTTCGGATTCTAAGAGGACGCCTTAATAGCTTAACTGGCTAAAGCACTCTACCGGCCATCGAGGGTCCGGGTGCGAATCCCGATCAAGGCGAATGATTTTTACACTCTGAAGTTGTTGTATTGAAATACATATTAGTGGATGACTCCGTTAAAAGTTACTGTTGTTTATACTCTGAAATTGATGCATTGAGTTAAGTATTAATTAATCTGTTAAAATAGGATTCATTTTTCCCGTAAGAATTGATGCAATGAAATTTTTTTTAAATCATTTCTTTCACAGTGATGAACATTTTTTAATACAAACTCGTATTGTGTAAAAGCAGTTGAATTTCGTCGTTGTAAGCAAGTTTCGTCATTTTTGTGTGCCGTGTTTTCTCTTTTAGTGATATTAATTATAGTTCCAATATTACGCATTAAGGGTGGGACGGTTCATGTCTTAGGAATCCTTATAAATCGCCGTTGGACGCAGATATTCCGGAGACCTATAGAGTTCCCGTATCTGTGGAACCTATACGGAAGGTAACGAAAGTAGTTATTTCTTCTCCTTTGTACGTGAATTCCCGCCAAACCAGCGCGGGACGTAATAAAATTTTTGAATGCTTCGTCCGGCATCGGTCCTGTGGTGGGGAAAATCAAGCGTGCTAGATTGCGCTGGTCGTCGCCGTTAGGGCGTCCGCGGAGATGTCTGACTGCTACCTGGGGGATAATAGGGGTATCTGGTATCCCCCCAGGGGGTAACCCTCCCCCAAGGACGACGCGGATCGTATAGTCATGGGCAAATTCACTCCTCGGGAGCGCATTGTAAAGGTTTATCCCTCCTGTGCGGGTTAATGTCAACATTCGCCAATTTCTCGACCGCGCACCGGTTAACAGAGTTATTTACAGCCCCGGACATAAGGAGGCGTATTTAAGAGATGTCATGTATGTAAATTTTAAGATGTAAGTGAAACGTGGGCATTTTAAAATTAAGTTTGGGAAATAAATTTTCAGTTTTACCGAATTTTCCCCAAACTCCATAGCTTCCAGGTTTCATCATCTCCCATAAAATTGCTCGCTTTCATCTGCGTCGAAATGACCAATGTATGGAAGATATTAAGCACTTTTGCAGTTGGAACGCTTAATCAGCAATTCCCTTTGGCAAAACATACGCGAAATAAAATGAATAACGAATCAGAGTTGATGAATTATTGTTGGAAGGATTCCGTGAAAATTTGATGAGAATGTAAATAAGAGCAATGTGAAAAATAAAAGTATCACTCGTAACCATAGAATTTATAGTAAGAGTTATGTCGACGCGATTTACGACGCATTGGGCCATCATGAGTTACCAGACTAAATCAAGTAAATCGCTGTGTATATGCCCAGAAAAGGGAGAGAATGATTCTGATTGCTGCCGAAGTAAATCTTTTTCAATATATGAAAAGAGCAGTGATTTTAATATGCATTTCCTGGCGTACATACACATGCGCGCGCATATTCCAATGTACATTTTGCAGTATAAGGTGTTTGGCTAAATCATTAAATTTAGATTTTGAATGAAAACAGACGGGTGGTAGTGTTTGATTTGGTTTGAACTCGGTATCGCATTGGGGACAAACGACTACTTGAATCTATTAGTGGTCGAGTCTGTGACTCTTTTTTTTACCGTTGTTCAAATCTACCAGTATAATTTGGGGCCATAATTCTTCAAAACCTCTATGGGAATCAGACTCTGCAAATACGGTTTGGAGGATGGAGAATCGGGGCGGAAAGCTAATGGCATGTGAGCAAGTCAGGCTTATTTATTTTCATCGGTAATATATTGGAACTTTAAAAGTTGTTTAAAGAAATATTAAAATGAACATTTGTAGTCATGTGAATAGGATCTGGTGTTCATGGTTAGGTGATAAAGTCAGATCGCACCTTAGTTATGTAGGCCATCAACCATAGTAATCAACCCGAAGGTCGGTTTCATAGGTGAGGGTAGAGCTCACGAGTACTAAGCCCATTGGCGCATGGCATTCACACATTGGCTTGGTATTGAGGGAGGGTGGGCAGTTCATTTTCCTGTTCCGCCAATTGTTTCCCAGGAAGTTCTAGTACCCGAAAAGTTACACAGCTTGATTGAAGTTTAGGGTGCCCGGGACGTCAACTTGAATCAAACCCGGGTCTCCAGTCTGTAGCCCAGCGCTGTACCCACTGGAAAACCACTTCCCTTATTTTACTCATACTGTCTAGGAATTAAAGTCATTTCTGAGTGGTTTGTGACATCAGTGACAGATATTAATGGCATTAAGGTTTATCCTAATGATTCATCATCATATGCAATTAGCTAGTTATTTTTTGGTGATTGTAAAATCTAAAAATTACTATTTTCTATTAATTAATCATATGGAAACTTAGGTCATAATATTATGAATGAATTTAACTACCAATTAATGTGGTATTAGTGATAACAGGTGTATAAGTTCGTGTTTTTTTTACTTTTTGAAATGGGAATTGGCACGATATTCAGGTCGTGAAAAACAAAATTTCTTTGGCAAAATAATCGGTTGCGAAGGGAAGGGAACTGATGACAAGCATTCTACGTTAGGAAAGAAATGAAGGGAGACTTTTATTTTGAGCATGGCTGTAATATGGCTCGAAAACGTGGTGTTTGAGGAGAAACTGTAAGCGTAGTTTTAAGGCTTGTGAGAGTTGATTATGCAGAAGATTGCGGATAATTGTATAAGAATGTTACGAGGCAAAAGTTGCCAAAGCAAGAAATTTTCCATATTGTGAAGGGTGGAAGTTGAAAAAAAGACTTGGAAGTGTTTGGAGAAAGTATTAATAAATATAGGAGGGATATGAAAAAGTCTGTATGTGGGAGGGGGAATTGTGCGGATGTGGTACGCTAGGACAAGGGTTTTAGAAAGTTTTAAGATGGGTGCAATGGTTGAGAAGAAGAATGTAGTTTTTTTTTTAATTGATATCAATTATTGCTTTTTGTTCACTGCGATGAGAATGCTATTTAGGATATCGTCAAATAACATGTCTCTAATTGGCGAACTTATTAAGGAAAAAAAACCTATACTTGAGTAGGCAGGGGGTAAATTTGAGAGATTTCTTTCTATTCCAAATTGCTTGACACGCCATGAAGCCATTCATTTTATAGTATTTCGTATATATTTTGCTAATTGAATTCGAGTTATTCCTCCCAACCGCATTGGGTTCATATAGACGCTTTGCAAGAACATTGGAAACGTTTTATGTGGTGATGAGGGTCAGAGTTCCATCTAATTCCCTCCCGGAAAATTAAATATTGTATGAAAATCTTATATACTTTCCAGTGGGACGGATAATTTCTCTCTCATGCCGCATTCAGTTGATGCTTTAATCGTGTTTTTCCTCATAATTGTTCCTTATTTTTTATTATTTTTATAGGGTATAATTTCATTTTATATTCCATGTTTTTTTCATGTATCAGTTTCCATTTTAATACATGGCTGAGTTGAGATAAAACCTTAGTGCGCAGAAGTTTCACAAAATTGATAATTATAGTTTGAAAAGTGTCCTACATTCGGCAGCACGATGGTAGAACCCGACAATACGGCGCAACAATAGTGTAAACATGAACTGCAGTGTTCTATCTTTAG
Organism: Hetaerina americana; assembly: GCF_022747635.1. NCBI lineage: Eukaryota > Metazoa > Arthropoda > Insecta > Odonata > Calopterygidae > Hetaerina > Hetaerina americana. The sequence continues at coordinate 33,288,584 of NW_027287205.1, read as the reverse complement.
TTCATTAAGTACTTAGTGGGCGAAACAGTTCGAAATTAATCGAGGAATGAGAACTAAATATGCTGATTCACGTATGCCACTCAAGCTGTTATGTTTGGATAGGGAAGTCATTTAAAAGCGTTACTTCTATTCTCCCTTCAACTCCTACCTAACTCCGTTCAACCAGGTCATGCACCTCGAGTAATGGCGCCAGAAAGTGCTGCAACAGTAAAAGCCATGTCTTTTTTAGATGTAGCCGTGAACAGTCGAAAGGCTGGAATACTTCCATGGAACTTCAGGGAGATTGCTCGTGAAAGTGATGCGAGAATCGTTTGTATTCGGGTAATCACGGGATAAAACACATTAAACGTTTGAGGTTTTTATTTTATTGTTTACCGTCCTGAGTTCCTTGACGTGCGACGATGTTTTTGTGGCACCATGTGTGTGCGGAACGGTAATTTCTGGGTAAATTTCGTCTCATACTTGTTCGTTTCAATCTTCTTCATTCCTTAAAGTTGTATCCATTCGGTTCGTGGGAATGTGCCCGCGTGTATATGTGAACTGTGGAACGAAAGAGAGGACCGCCGTGCGGTTCGTGTTTTCCTTGCGCGCGCCCGCCCGAGACGGTGGATCTGCTGCTTTTTCTTTTCTTGGGAAATGAATGAATGGGAGAAAGAAGTGAGTTAGCGAGGGAAAGGGAGAAATGTGAGGTTTAGGATGGGGGAAAGGGAAGGGAGGGGAGAGAGTCCTCCTCCACTTATATTTTTATAAATGTCTTCCGTTGAGTTCCCATTTTCTTTGCGCCGGACGGCTTTGGCAAATGGTTGGCGGAAGAGGTTTGGGGGAGGGGGGGGAGGAGCAGGATCTCTTAATCTTTTCAAAGGGACGAAGGAGGAAGGGTGGTCGTCGTAACTTTCGCAGGGTTGAGAGGAGGAGGCAGGAGTGGATTTTTGTTTGTGTGTGGGATCGTTCGTGTGTGCTGACGTAGGAGACAATACAATCCAGGTTGACTAACATGGACGTGTTATGCCGGATGGCTCAGAAGGCTTTAGCGTGCCGTCGGCGAAGAGTCGTCAGCGTCGAACGTCGGTAACGATCAATCAGTGTCTAAGACTGTAAACTGTGCTATTCTGTTCTTTTCTCATTAGCAAGTGGCGCCGTGTGGTTTGCCGTTGAATAAACCCAATGCACCATTCACGCCGTTCCCTTGCAGTACAAAGGAAGTGATAAGAAATTTTAGCTGTTTAATTACCCTTTCACTAATTTCTTCAGTCCTTACGTGTCGTTGCAAACTTCTTTCATCGAAGTCGCAGTCATACATTTATGCAGAGATTATCTTCTTTAATTGAGCCTCCTTATCATAGGTTGCAACCTAAGTTAAGGAAACTTCGTACCTGTACCTAGATGGTTAGTTTACTAGATCTTCTTGGTGGTTTTCCCGCAGGGGTCGAGGTACCAATGAAAATTATCTTAGATACCAATATCCTAGGAACTTAGGCATTTCTCCTAATCCAGGTGTCGCTACCGTTGTAATATCATGTTGAAATTTCATGCAATATTGTATACATACCTGCATATTTCATACAATACTTGCATACTATGCCCAGTTTATTGAAGATATTACGCATTTTTAAAGTTAAGTTAACTTTTAAAAACATTAATTAAAACTGTCGAATTTTGCTGCAGCTGTTTACAATGCACGGTTCCTCTGCTAAGCTGTTGGCATAAATCTTAGTGTGCACGTACTTTTATAAATAGTATAAAACTACGTAGAGAAAGCAATAGTTTAATATCCAGTCCTCATTGAGTTAAATGAATTGAAAGCTTAATGCTATGGCAAAATTTTGCTGCCGTTTGTGGGCGAAAAAAGATTTTTGTCAAGAAATCGATTTTACGATTTTTTGACAACAAATTTGACTTGATTTGACCGTAAATTTTTCGATCTCAAGTTTTCCAGAAAATTATCCAAAGCGACCTAGCCTGTGTTACTTTTACTGTTTTTACACTACTTAAGCAAAAAATTTAGAAGTCCTTACTCCATACCGCCTTGGCGTGATGTGTCCCCCAAACAAATTAATTTTCAGATTTACACACACACACAAACATACGCACGTGTGTGTATTTGATATAAATATATACATATATATATATGTATATATATATAATGACTAATATTTATATATAATATATAAATATAAGTACTGGGTGAACTCTACCATCACGTACTAAACCGACCTTCGGGTTGATTACTGTTTATGGTTTATATATATATATATATATATGGTAGAGTTCACCCAGTACTAAGCCCTATACGGCATGTGAAATTCACACATTGGGGTAGGGGGGCCAGTTCCTTTCTCTGTGCCGGTTATGGTTTCCCAGGAAGATCTGGTACCCGAAAAATCACTATAGCTTGGGTGTAGCTGCAGGTGCCCAGAGTGCCTTGCCCGGGAATCGAACCCGGGACCCTCAGTCAGTAGTCTAACGCTCTACACACTGGACTACCGCGACCCACATATATAATATATATATATATATATATATATATATATATATATATATATATACAGTATACGCGTTTGTATTGTGAGGATTAGGATCTGTAATTTTTCACGTTGGGGATAGTGTATGAAAGTGTAGGGAGATTCTTTAGCTGTAGGCCCCATCGACATCAACGTCAACCACATTATTTATTTTACAATGGCGCAAGACGTTTCAAGTATAAAAACGTCTCAAGTACTTTCCTGCCTACAAATAGGCAGGAAGACTAGGTATCAGTATCAAAGTACTAGTATCAGGTCAGGAATCCTAGGTTCCTGTACCAAGGTACTAGTACTGTAGGTAATTATTTTTGTACCGATACTTTGGATTACCCTACAAAGCCTTTGAATTATACAAACCAAAGCTCATGTGCTATATTTCCTCGTCTTGACAGTCTACTACATCCTCTCAAACTAGTCCCTTTTCTATCATCTATCTGTTTTGGAAAGTCGAGTGTCATCCATTCTGTCAATATGACAAAAGGCACAGCACACATAATTCATACTTGTTTATAACCGTGCATGCATTACGTTGTTTACGTTTGAGCGATTCACTTTTCAATGTACACGGAGTTCTCTTTATCCTTTGCATGTCGAAATTGTAATATTTTTAGAATGTGAGGTATGAAAATTAATGCGAATTTTGTTAATTTTCAAGCGTTTTTCTTCATTATTTATGGTGATGAAAATGGCAACTCTTTTCTATAAAGATTCATTCATCGTTTGAAAACATCGCCAAGGTCTTGGTTCAAGTTTTGGAGTTGGTTCATGTGTGGCCCTCGTTTAAATACACGAAACAGCTACAATATTTCCTTTTCGAAGCTTCATCGTATCACATGAAAGTGGACTATAGGGTTATAGTTTCCATGCGAAGTAAACTTAAGGAGGGACACAAAGAAACTGCGGGAGATGCCGCAACAGTAACTTTTTGAGGGAGTCATCCGCTATTATGAATTACAATGTAACAATTTCAGAGAGTAGAAATCATTCGGCTTGGCTGGGATTTGAACCCGGATCCCTCAATGTCCGGTCGAGTGTTTAGCCAGTTATGCCACCGAGGCGACCTCTTATCTTTCGAACTTTTTGGAGTTTCGATTCGAATCCCGGTCAAGGTGAATGATTTTTACTCTCGGAAATAGTTGCATTATTAAGGAGGGACGGTTGAGGTAACGGTAAGACGCTTGCGAGAAAAGATATTATTGCGGGAGTTCTAAATACCAAAATTTGGATTCGTACCAAATTGTGTCACGTGGCTCCTTAGTTATCAATGAATTTTCATCGTTATTTATATCTCAAATGTTGAAAAAAAACCCGGCCCAAAGTTGTTGCCTTTAACAGTGAATTCATAGAAAATAAATGATTTAGTAAAAATTAAATAGGATTAGAAATTACAAAACGATTGAACATAAAAAATATTACCTCAGAACGATTTGGTCACAAAAGGCCACACGAAGTAGTTTATTGACAAAAATATCCATCACTGAAAACGTACTAACACCACAACTAATATTTTTGAAGACTCGTGGAAGTGTGGCGGGAGGTGAGGATGTCTACAATGAAGGACAGATGACGGAGATCGAGTTGAATAATTTTGGGAGTCGGTAGAATAAGGATCTCTGGGAGAACGAAAGACAGAATTTAGACAGGTGTTGAAGATATGTATTGCGGGAAGGGCGCCGGTATCAAACACAACCCATGAGGGAAGACAAGAGTCGAAATATATCATCCGAATCACCAGTCACCATCAAAGAGAACTGGTGATCGTCTACACATTCGTAATTAACCACTCGATAAGAATAAGGAGAGGAAAGTTGAGTCTGGCAAAGTCTTGTGAGAGGAGAGGGAGCTTGGGGTATTTCGGTTTAGGGGTGATTTCGGGGTGCATGTTGGTTTTTTTTTTTGAGAGTGTGGGGATTGGAACGTTGGGAGAGAGAGAAAGAGAGGGGAGGGGATGAGGAATTTCCGAAAATAACCTCACACCGCAGTGTGGGGAAGCGTGTATCGCTCTTCATCCCTCACACCCCTCTCTCTCTCTCTCCCACCCTCTTTCCGCTCATCTCTCGGCTACTACCTACCCACCCCCCCACCTCCACCCGCGATTTTCTTGCCGAGAGCCGACCGTGAGGGTACGGAAAGATAAACACGCATTCAAGCGCGTAAACGCGCCGTGAGGCGAAACGTTCGCGCGTAGGCGTAAAACGGGCAGGAGAGTTAAAGGGAGTGGATGAACAAACTATGGACCGAGAATTGGCGGTGAAAATAATTAAACCAATTATTATTATTATTAGGTAATCTACGGGTTAAGGTAGGTTTTTGGATGGACAAAGCTCCTAAATAAATATTTTGTGACTCCTAACGAAACACAAAATCCAGCATACTACTCTACATCAGACCCCTCTTCATCTGAGTACCTTCTTCCTCCCTTCATCCCGTCCAACATCCCTCTCCTGTTCCTTCCCTTACCTCGTTTGCCCAACATTCTCCCCTCTATCATAGTCTTCAACATCCCACTGCCGGTCAATACCCCCTTCATCCACTTTTCCTGTCTCCATAGGATTTCTCCCAACAATGAAACCAATTGCGAAGAGAAAATTTCCAAAATTAACGCACGCATTGTACTCGCACAAATAATAGGTAAGTGACGTAGTGTTACAGTGGGTAAAGCGTTTCACCTGTGTTCGGAGGGCCCGGGTTTTATTCCTGTTGATTTGCTGGGAAATGCTGAGAGTGGCCTATGGGCACACTGAACATAATCCAAGCTGTGTGACCGTATGGGGAACTAGATCTTACTTTTAAACTTAAAGGTGGGACAGGGAAAGGAACTGGCACTCCTACTACGATGTGTGAATTTCACGCGCCGTTGGGCTTAGTTTTTGGGTGAGCTCCACCCTTCAACTATGATAAATTGAGTAGCGTATCAAAATGGTTAGAGGAGCTAGGTTGGGAATCATTCATGGAGTGAAGGTTAAATTAAAAAATAATTCTCTTGGATAAATTTGGAGCAGGTAGCTTAAGCGATCATGTTGAAAATGTCTCGTTTACCCTGTGGTGGTACGGTATGAGAGATCATTTAAATAAAATTAGTGAGATTTAGTGCAGAACACATAGATTTAAAATACCGCGCTAGGAGGGTAAGTATTTGCAGACAGTCAATCGGTGGCTTTGAGTGTACCATTTACGTATGTACCTATGTAGCCATCAAAACCGACATTAGGGTTGATAGTTATGTTGGCAGTGGTGGTTATAAAAGGTGAGGATTTCACGTCAGTCGACCGCTAACTCATTTATAATTGCAGTGTTGACAGCAATGGCATCGGCCCTCATCTTGCAACCCTGTTCTTTAATAATAACATTTCCAAGCTTCCTTCCCGTATTGTTTGGCCACTGTTGTAAATTCATCGGATGCAAGCTTCATTTTTCCTCCGAAGTGTTTTCGTCGCATAGGTGTTTCCTGGTGACAAATGTTTCGCCCCCGGTTTCGGAGTCTTCAGGTTCACACTTCGATGATCCCAGAACCGGAGGAAAAACTGTTTTCATTTAAACGACCTAAGCGACGTAAACCCCGGGGAAAAGAAAGAAACCCTTAACCAATCACGCGTTGGAGAAGGGTCTACAGTAATTTCATTGCGCGCAGTTTGAAGGTCACGCTCATCCGTGCGATCGGTGAAGTTTGGACCAATCAGGAGAAAAGATTTTCGTGTTCGCGGTGCGGCGTGGTGGGAATCCGTTCTCTGGTTGTTGAAACTTCGGCTGCTTTATACGCTTGCGGTATAACGTACCGTGAAAGAGTTCAATGATTACGCGTAAACTTTTATTTTACCATATGAATTAATACGAGGGTCATCCGGAAAGTAGTACCCGTTCGTGAATTAAAGACACAAAAGTAAATATTAACAAACATAAAAAATTTTATTTGAAAGAGGATACTTTAAACTACTTCTCAACATAATCTCCAAGCAAATTAAGGCATTTGTCATAACGTGTGACAAGTTTCTGTATTCCTGCTGCATAGTCCTTCGCCGCCAGCTCATTGAGATACGCGAGGGACCCATCTTGCACAAATTTTTGCATAATGCAGATGGTGTTTAACAATTTCATGAACAATTGTTCGAGAAACATTGGGAAAATGCTCACAGATGTCATCAATTGTGACGCGCCGACCGTTCCTCACGAATTCGTCAACTGAGCTCACCAGTTGGTCTGTAATGACAGACGGTCTCTCCGAACGCTCATCGTCGTGTGTGTTCCCCCTCCCCATGTTGAAGTTGCGACACCACCGCCGAACAGACGACTCGTCCATTACATTGTCTCCATACACCTCCTTTAATTGGCGATGAATATCACATGGGCGAACGTTTCTTGCATTGAGGAATTTAATCACTGCCCTCACTTCACAACTGGCGGCGTTCTCAATTTTTTTAAACATTGTAAACAATCACAGAAACAACACAGGCAATGCTAGCGTCACGCAACTTGGCTCAGAGAAGGCAGACAAGCCACTGAAGCTATCTGACCTCGTCCAGCGGCTACTCGCGTCGTCAGCACTTCATGCGGCACGAACGGGTACTACTTTCCGGATGACCCTCGTACTTCTTACTTTCTTCATACTTAGTGTAGGGGAAAGAATTGTATTATTGGACAAAATTCCTTTTACGGAAGGGAAATGCATATTTTGAGGTCCCATGAGCATATTTGGACCATCTTCTGAATAATGGTTGCCTCTCTATCTTCTTGCCCTTGTTCCCGTCTCTGACAGGTATTTCTGGTGACGATAACCTATAAATATTAAAGTGAGTGGTGTGAAATTCTACGTTGAAAACTTTTATCAGCAGTTAATTAACGTTAATTTTAAACAGTTAATGGCTTCAAGTATTGGCCAGAATTCACTCAACAAAAGTGATCATTTTTTACTTTTTTTCAACATGTTCCATGGGCGCCGACACAAAAAACACTTTGATGAAGCGTAAGAACTGAAACCATTTTTTACTGAAACATTCAAATTTTCTTGATCCACAATGTTATTATCCTCATTCAAGGGTGAAATACGAGGTAATTAAGTGAATACTCGGAAATAAACAATCAGGGTGGAATTAATAACATTATACCGATAAAGGATTAAATTTTCATATTTCGTTGACCATACGTACGTATGGTAAATTGATAGTTCACCTTTCACGGTAGGCTTTGAATAGGTACTTTACGTAGTTAATGTGATGATTTAGTTAATGGTGTAAATTACCTACTAGGTAATTTACACCATTTCTTACCTTCGCGTAACAATACACAACCTGACGCCCCACACTAAAATAAACTTATATTCATTTCCGCGTGCGTATGGAAAATGTATACAGTGTTGTTCAAACATGAATTTTTAATATTTTTTTGATCATTTTCTATGTAGTCACCATAGAAGGCCCCTTGTTTGCGCTTGCTAATTCCCCTTAATCGGATCCGTTTCTCTCCGGAAAAAGAAGTGATTTCCAAAAAAATATTATTCAATAATAAAATGAGTTTATATTAGTTCCTTGGTGCTTATGGACTATGGAAAAGAAAAGAAAAGCATGGAGCCACATCAGGTATGCAAAGCGAGCAAATATACAATAAAAATGGCAAAAAACGCGATTCATGGTTTTTCTTGTGCAGTTTATGGGTAAAATTTACTATGTCAGTGAGAATAATTTTGAGGCCCTCGGAAATCACGGCCGGTGGTCGATTCTGTGTTATTTTGAAGTTGTAAAATAAATTGCGCCCTCCTCTAAATTCTCCCTCTGATTCATGCTCATCGCATTGAGACAGAAAACATTTCATCGGTCCGCGACTCACCACACATTTTCTCCAGAATTTGCGTTCCCCTGGATTGCTTGCGAGAGGACATGCGACCACCCACCATGTTTCAGATTTAAATTGACGATCTGAAAAATTTTGAGCACGACTTCTCGAAACAGTTCAAACTCCATCATAGATGTATTTTCTCTGCTCGGTATCAAACGGCTGTGACGACTTATTTATTGTGAATTAAAATAGTGTGAGTAATGGATATTATTTTTTTAAAGGTGTAAAGCCTGCTACTAGACCAGAATTACGTATTCGTGGTATCATTCATTCTAAGGCAAACTACCAATTAAGTAGATGGATGGCTGTCCTTAATAATTCTGTTTTTTTGCATAGGTTCACATGCACTTAATCTTATACACACACACAAACATGCAGACATACGTATGTATGTATTATTACATATATATTTATATATGTATATATACATACATACATATGTATATACATACATGCATGTTTGTGTGTGTGTGTGTGTGTGTATATATATATATATATATATATATATATATATATATATATATATATATCACTATATATAAATATTTTCTTATATATATAGTGTCTCATAAATGAGGAAGTACTTGGTATGGTGGGCGAAGAGAGGGGTTTGTTGGGAGGAATCCTATGGAGGCAGGAAAAGTGGATGAAGGGGGTATTGACCGGTAGTGGGATGTTGAAGACTGTAATAGAGGGGAGAATGTTAGGCAAACGAGGAAAGGGAAGGAACAGGATAGGGATGTTGGACGGGACGAAGGAAGTACTCAGAGATGAAGAGGGACCTTTATAAATATAGAGTGGAATGAGGGATTTTGTGTTTTGTTGGGAGTAATAAAATGTTTGTTTGGTAGTTGTGTCCATCCAAAAACCTACCTTAGCCGGTAGATACCTTAAAAAAATAGTGTCTCACTTGAAGAAGGCCTCTGAGAGGGCCGAAAGCTCGAACAATTTACCGTGTGAGTGTTCTTTTAAATGTGGCTATTCTTTTCTATTTGTGTTATATTGTGTTAGCCCATTATTGTGCCGCTCGAGTGAGTTTTTCCTTACAATCTTTAAAAATATATATTTGTTTATTTATATTCTGCCCGCGGAAGATTTCGGAATACGTCGTATTACAGTACAGGTACATACGTATATATGCTCACGCACATATGCATATATATATATATATATATATATATATATATATATATATATATATATATATACACACACATAGACATATGCATAAACATACACTTTTACATACACAGTTATCAACCCGGAGGTCGGTTTGATACGTGATGTTCACCAATAACTAAACCCAACGGCATGTGTCAAAATTCACACATCTGGGGAGGGGGCTAGATCCTTTTTCTGTGCCGCCTATGGTTTTCCAGGAAGTTCTGATACCCCAAAAGTCACAGAGATCGGGTGAAGCTGGGGGGATTGCGCAGAGAGGCGGGAATCGCACTAGGGCCACCCGGCCATCTTAAACCCCATTTAACTGAAATGTAAGCCCGAGGAAAATTAAGGAATTTTATTATATATAGGATGAATTGTTATCATCGAAAAATCGAACCATTCATCGAAAATTGACCTAATCAATTAATGCTTAACTATTTGTCATATTTTTGATTACGTAAATTTCGGCCCGTCAAGATTTAAGTACTGGATGATTGCCAGTTATTAAATTTTGTTGGTTCGTTTATTCATGATGTCACATATATTTGGTCACTATGGTTTCGTTTTCCGAATATATGCGAAGTTATAGCTATACATATGAAAGTAAGTTTAAGAAGTAAATTGGGTAAACCACTTTATTACTCTTGGTTAAATAAGGAGATAAATATAAGGAAAAGTGAGCTTTTTCTAGTTGTTCATATTTTATGGAAACCAGTCTCCTCTGGAGGACTGTATGGGAGTCTACCGTATGTAGCATGGATATATGGCTTTGATATGTAACAATTTTTTCATTCAGTATCTGTTTGCGTATCATTAGATTAATAATTTTTTATTTGATTTGTACAGCTGGCTAAGTACAACTGTAAACTAGAGAGTTTTTTATCTGATAATAAAACAATTGGTAAATACAACTAGTAGTAACCTTCGCGCCTCAAAGAATTACAGTACATTTTTCAAATGGTTGCGATAGAAATTTCTAGAAAATTAAATTGGTATTTGGAATATGGTTTCCTGACTACGTTTTTGGAAAACGTCCTACTAGACAAACTGTCGAGTGCCATGGTGAGCTTCATTTTTTTATTTTTTTGGGGTGGTTACGAACCATTGGACGAAAAAATAGCGCCAATTAACGACCCCGGAATTTAAGGGCGGCTGTTGGTGGGGAGGGTATTTGGATAGGGCGGATGCGGGGAGGGGTGGAAGGAAGGGTGGTTGAAGAGGTCCCCCAAAATACATCTATTCGGAACGGGATTTTGAGAAAAAATGAAGGTGTTGCTATTCCGAAGGCGCCTTTTTATAAGCGAGAAGTTCTCTCGCGCGCTATTTATAGCGCCACGGGCGGTTGCTACGAGAAGGCGGATGTTAACGCGTGACTGAGATGCCTTTGGTCTTGAACGGAGCCTCGAGATGTGGGAGGGTGAATCGAATAGTTCCCGGAAACATTTATTTCTCGTTCATTTGTCAAAATATCTACCCCGTCGAACTGAAAGGACTGGCTAAAGTCACTCTCATGCGGTTTGTTATCGTACGTTCATCAGAAGCTGTTCTACCAGTGTATTGCGGGAATATTTTGATCCGTTCTTTTCTCTCTCTCTCATATAATATACTCTCGTGTATATATATATATATATATATATATATATATATATGTGTGTGTGTGTGTGTGTGTGTGTGTGTGTTGTAGAAAAATATGCACGAACACATATATGTATGTACACACACACATATATACAGGTGTATATATATATATATATATATATATATATATATATATATATATATATATATATATTTATAATACACTTGTACATGTATGTATTTAATAAATCATGCTTATATATACGAGTATAAATATGGTGCACCTGTATTTATGTGTACCCTACATACACACGTGTGTGTGTGTATATATATGTATATATATAAAAATATGTATATATATATATGTATATATATATATATGTATATATATATGTGTGTATATATATATATATGTATATATATATGTATATATAGATGTATATATATATGTGTATATATATATATATATATATATATATTGTCACCAATATCTATAAATTCGTCGCGTTGTATGCTCACTTGGTGCCCGGAAAATCGTGCAATCTCGTGGCACATCGTCCCTTACTCGCTGCGAGAAATGAGACGGCTTTAATGTTTACACTACTTGGGAAGTGAAATTCGGTATTAGCTACTACAAAGTATCACGAAATATAAAATTTAAATTGTTATGAAATACAATGAAGGAGATATAAGAGCAAATAGTGCTGTGATAGAAAATAATGGCAACAACACATAGTGAATAACACATGATCTGGAAACTCCTGCTTGAACAACTCAGGGAAAGATTTGACTAGGGGTACGGGAGGTTCAATAAAAGGTTAAGATCCTTAGCTTTAATCAAATAAACTGATTAATTTCTCCAACATAACTTGCTTGTTTTCATATTGGCGAGTACATTGGCCACCGCACCATCACGATCCCCACTTGATTGAATAATTTTCGTCATAATATCTTCTTTCTATATGTATTATATTAATCACTTATCTTTCAAACCATCTTTTGTAGAAAACATTGATTCTTATTGATTTTTACAATGGCTACTGTCTGTAATATTTTTCGAGTGCGCATCTCGCGGCTTTTGTTTCAGATGCATATTCATACCAAGCGACATTAGTCGTAATGGCGTTCTTTGGACATTTAACGCTATTAATTACAACTTTTAGGAAGCATTTCTTAGTTTGATAATGAATCTTTGAGTGTGAATTTGTGAATACGGTATTTGCTCTAACCATGTGTTGTATTTCCATTGCAGGTGAGTTCTCGCTTCCAACAAGGCCGACTGTTTGAATTCTTGGTTTCGTTTCCTTGTGATGAACCACGTGAGGGACATTGGACTGTGCCTCAAATTCATTTCGGTTATCTGTAAGTCGTATTCTGTATCCCACCGTCATGTACCTTTCTTATTGTATCTCTCTACCCTGATGCATGCCTAAGACTGTGGTACAGGACATGCTTCATTGTATCAGGATATATCAATCATTTTTCAAAGCTGTGTAGGTTTTCATTTATGTTTTCCTCGTCCGATATGATTTGGGTCATTCAAATGTTCACATTCAGTGCATTTAATTCCGTATCGCGTAGAAATTCCTTTCATCGCCTCGTTCGCGCAAAAGCCACGGCGACATCTCCGGGCTGCTCTTAGAGACCACATAACCGCTCAAAACCTTGGTGTACGCCGCGATGCCTCAAGAATTAAAAGTGGCATTGGTTTTCTCCGTCGTTGTTCAGGCGACCTGCACCAAGTTCTCCATTCGAGAAAACCGTGGGAAAGAAATTGCAGTGTTGGGCATGTAATCATAACAATGCAATCGCTCATAATTAAAATATACATCCATGTACGTGTTACTTAGCTTTATACGGCTTGAAAGGATTTCCCTGAATTATTCTTCCCTTCATCAAGAAAAACCAGCTTATAACAGCAAAAAATATTGGTGGAGAATCACGGAGGATGTTATTAAATGCTTTTATCTGGAGCATTGCTTTAAATGGATATGGAATCTAGGTCGTAAGTAGCTTAAGAAGAAAAAAAAAGAATGCTAGCCTCCGAATTTTGGTGTTATCGACGAATGTTGGTTATTTAGTTGTTGAAGATAAGAGTTTCGGACAAAGAGGCGTTTGTAAAGAGGTGGGGACATAACAGAAGAAATGTGAAAGAAAGAGGAGAAAGAGGTCGTGGGTCATAAATATTGAAGCATTGAGGTCTCGTAAAAAAATGGGTAAGAGCGGAAGTGCATTGGTTCCAATCGGATAACGTTCGTTTCCTTCGTTTTGGATTAGTTTTTGAAATTGAAAATAATGTATTACATGAATAATTTTTTTTATTAGTTGTAATCTAGATTTTTGGGCTTTGAAATTTTAATGTGGAGAAGGATGGAAAAAGTTAAATGTGCGCGAAGAAAAAATAGCGATGAAGTTCTAGCCATAATAGGGGAAGGGAGATAGATAGCTATTGGGAGAAATTTGGAGGATGCAAGACAGTAAGATGTCGAAGATGCTGAGAGGCAAATGGATGCTGAAGACGGTAGTAAATTAAGGGAGAATTTTCGCGAAACGGTGACAAATAATGGGCATTTTGTATGGAGTCAAGGGGAGTCAAAGTGTCTTGAACTAATGAATAAATTATTGCACTTGGAAGTAATGGATGAAAGGATATTTTAAGAGTTTTAAGGATATTTTAAGAGTTTTAAGGATATTTTAAGAGTTAAAAGTTTAGGACATAGAAATACAGTGGTATGCAGAGCTATGGGCTATCAAAAACCCTAATTAATAGAGTAGAATAATACTTCTTTTATAGATACAAATATTTCTAATACATTTCGCACAATAGGAAATAGTCTTCTCATCTCTTCAGTGTGATTTTGCTCTTAACATCAACTGAAAAATTTTCGTGCATTTTCGAAGTTGCGCGAACAATGTAGCTAATGAAGGTAAATTGGCTTCATTTCCGTTAGGTGGCGACATTACAGAATTGGAAAAGTTTCAATAGATGGCCGCGAGAAGGATGCGAATGCGTGCCTAAAATGTTAAATATTGCGTCACCGGAGCGTATCGATCCCTTTTCCTATCCCGATGGGTCAAATTTCGTCACTGCTTTCGGAAATATGGAAATGATAATCTAAATGGTGGTATTTTGTATGGGTGGTAGTATTGGTAGCATTAATGACGAACTCATTGGAGATTTTGTATTTTGGTGTCTTTATGGGTTGACTATTTGAAGATTTATGGATATCAACACTCGTTTCATCGGCTTCGTAAGCATTGCAATATAATATACGTTTGAATGCTAGTAATTACAGGAATGCCTTCATAATAGTATTTCTAAATACTTTCTATTTGTGTCGAAGTTAGTCGTTAAGCGATTACACTATACATTATTTAATCGTAAAACTTAAAAAAAATAGTTTTTGCCTATCAGAAAATGCTGCAACTTAATTTACAAGCGCATAAAAAAATCTAAATATTTGAGTGTGACCTTCTTTGGCCTTCTAGGCCATTTTGACTTTCTTAAAGGGTAATTCTGAAATATCGAGGCTATTACCACTAATAAGTTGAATCAATGTTCATTAATACTATATAATAATTCAATTGCCATGCCTTTTAAAATAAGAGTTTTATTCAAATTCTAAATCGTCCCAATTTTTTCTCGGGACTGAGGATAGAGAGAAAGATGTTAATTGGGACGTTAAAAAAACGTGGGAATTCTTTCTTTACAAACAAAAGAAATAGATGGTGAACCGTACGGTGCACTTGGTTCGCTTATCTGCTAGATAGCTAGAGCGAGATGCGTTTTCAATACTCACAATCACTTGGTATAGGGTCAGAAGAAGAATGGGCGATCATCCATTTTATCCACTCACGTGCTTAAAAAACCATCGAAATTCATTGTCAGTTTAGTGAGACAGCGAGTGGTATTGATGTGTATGAAGTGTACTTGTGTACGCTGAGCAGTTCACCCAATGGTGTAGGGAGATCATGTTGAAAAGCGGCAGAAGTTCAATGCAACGATTTCAGAGTGTAAAAATCATTCGCCTTGATCGGGTTTCGAACCCGGATCCCTCGATGTTCGGCCGAGTGCTTTAGCCAGTTAAGCTATCGCGGCGTCCTGTTAAGCTCTGACATTTTGGTGGCTTTAAGGAATGATTTTTACACTCTGAAATTGTTGCATTAAAATGCATATTAGCAAATGACTCCGTTAAAACTTACTGTTGCGGCATCTCCCGCAGTTTCTTGGCAGCAGAAGTTTTAAAGCTCTGCTGTAAGATTTAGCCAGGGAAAAATCCATAGACCGTAGAGCTTGAGGTCACCTCGTGCAGGGACATATGGTACGAGATGATAAATCTCTACCAAAGAAACTGATGAATGCTCGAAAAATATTAGCATGAAATTTAAGTCCTGCGATATATTTCGCACAAACCTGTATATCATGAAACTTTTGCTTAATGGCCAATCGCCTTCCATTTATTTGAATTCTTTAATCCCACCTTTCCCATCGTGAAACACGCTCTCTCCACATCTAATCTCGGCAGTTGGCACACCTGAACCACGTGGTGGTGCATGACTTCGCTTAAAAAAACAACGCCATCGTGAAATGGAGCCTGGCGCCGTCTTTATCTCTCGCGAAATCCACCTAAATGGAAATGGAATTTCCATTAAAAAATTATTAAGATGACTAGAGATCTGTCTATCTCGGGACGTCTGGAATTTATCGATGGCTAATCTCCCGATTGTGTATTTTTATTTTAGGTTCCCTCGCGTACATATTACGTCGCCCATCATTCTCGTCAACGTATTCACGGACAAATCCCGAGAGTGATAACGCGTAAGATTCATTCCAAATGTGTATGTGCTATGGTACAGAGGATATTGCCCTTCAACGTTACTTTCTATGCAAGTTCAATCTCGCTATAACTATGATCAAATGAGATATGAGCTACGTTTTGGAAGGTCTTACACATTTTGGCTACGGAGGCGACAGCTAATTAAAATATGGGAAATATTTTAATGGTACAAAGGAAATTTTTAAAAACTGTTTCTACGAAATATTTGAGTAAGGAAGACTGTAGGAGCGAATTCAGTACGACCAAAGCGCATTGATAAAACAAAGGCATATATGTCTGTCCCAAAAATAAATAGAATAATTTTGGGGAAAATACGAGGGTCATCCGGAAAGTAGTACCCGTTCGTGAAATAAAGACATAAAAGTAAATATTAACAAACATAAAAAATTTTATTTGAAAGAGGATACTTTAAACTACTTCTCAACATAATCTCCAAGCAAATTAAGGCATTTGTCATAACGTGTGACAAGTTTCTGTATTCCTGCTGCATAGTCCTTCGCCGCCAGCTCATTGAGATACGCGAGGGACCCATCTTGCACAAATTTTTGCATAATGCAGATGGTGTTTAACAATTTCATGAACAATTGTTCGAGAAACATTGGGAAAATGCTCACAGATGTCATCAATTGTGACGCGCCGATCGTTCCTCACGAATTCGTCAACTGAGCTCACCAGTTGGTCTGTAATGACAGACGGTCTCTCCGAACGCTCATCGTCGTGTGTGTTCCCCCTCCCCATGTTGAAGTTGCGACACCACCGCCGAACAGACGACTCGTCCATTACATTGTCTCCATACACCTCCTTTAATTGGCGATGAATATCACATGGGCGAACGTTTCTTGCATTGAGGAATTTAATCACTGCCCTCACTTCACAACTGGCGGCGTTCTCAATTTTTTTAAACATTGTAAACAATCACAGAAACAACACAGGCAATGCTAGCGTCACGCAACTTGGCTCAGAGAAGGCAGACAAGCCACTGAAGCTATCTGACCTCGTCCAGCGGCTACTCGCGTCGTCAGCACTGCGGCACGAACGGGTACTACTTTCCGGATGACCCTCGTATGTATTGCACATCAAAGAACAAATTACTAAAATTCTTGAGAATAGCACCCTTGTATATCGATACAACGATGACAGCGCCTCTGCCAGTCATGGTATGCTACCTGGAAGATGTCAAACCTCCTTCAGGCCCCTCATCGCACCCGCTTTGACGTCATCTAGCGTTCCAAAATGGTTGCCTTTCAACCTTCCCTTTGTATTATTGTGGGCGAAAAGAAATCCGGCGGTGCCACGTCGAGGGTGTAGGGAGGCTGCGGTATAGTTGCCGCCTTGTACTTGGACAGGTACTCGGTCACGAGGAAAGCGTTGTGAGACTGCACGCTATCATTTTGCAGCCTACAGTTGGCAAAGATATTCTTCCTGACGCGTTGTACTCTTTTCCGTAGTTTTTTAAGGAATTCCACGTAAAACTTACTGTTATTAACTGTCTGTACAACGCCTTTTGATTCGAAAAATACAATAGAAAAAGGCTACATAATTTGGGACAGACCCTGTACAAGTGCCATGAGTACTGCAAGCAACTCTGAATGCTATATCCCAGGTACTTCCAGAATATGAGCATCAACAAAAATAAAACTGAAATCCTTGAGTGTGGAAGAGAGAAACTGAAGGAAGATGCCGAAATTCGACGAGTTAATCCAGAGCAAGTGGATTCCTATATCTACCTAGCCCATAGCGTAATTTGAGATTGAAGAAGTTCGACCGACATCAAACGAAGAATAGGTCAACCCAAAATGGCGTTCAGGAAGAAGAGGCAACTACGAGGGTCATCAGAGGCTTAATGTGGGGGTCATCAATCGACTTTGATGGTCTTCCGGAACGCTCGTCGTTTTCCACCGATTTCCGCTCCTTTTTGAACGGGGTAAGCCTCTCATAACACGCGGTACGTTTCACAGCATCCTCACCATAAGCCTTGATAATCAACTCAAAAGTTTCCGTGACGGATTCACCGAGTTTCACGCAGAATTTCACAGAACAGCGCCGCTCCTTCAAAAAGCTCATTTTGCGCGGATTCGATTTTTCGCCGTACTCCACGAACATCCCTTCGCATAAACGGCCGTAAATAATCAACAAAACAAGATATCGACAACGTGTTTGAAAGCGATTATTCGGGAAGTTTCCGCGGGCACAACGCCTTCAAGGGATTAGTAAATAACCAAATGGTGGCGCGATTTTCAAAAGGTAAGAGAACTTTCTGAGCAGTCATCGAACTGGAGCCTGAGGTCGTAAAACAAGGAAGCAGTTCGTCAAATGTACCGATGGATGATGGCACTCACTATATCGATCAAAGGCATGGAGCATTGAAGAAGTCAACAGCGAGGAATAGAAGCCCTTAAAATATGGTTCTGGAGGAGAATGCTGAAGGTTAAATGAACAAAGTGTGGAGCGAGGAAGTATGTAGAAGGGCAGGAAAGAGTGTTGAGTACAACCGTACGGCAAAGAAGAACTAGATGGATTGGACACACCCTAAGGCGCGTTAGATGAGTGATAAATATAAGAGAAGGGAATACAACGTAGTTGAACACCAAGAGACAAACACAGAGGATCATTGAAAAGGACGAAAAACTAAGAAACAGTCGGGGGTTGAGGAGGGAATTAACACTGGATATAGAAGAATGGAAGGCTGCAGAAAGCCATTCTTAAGGTTCATATATCGATGATGACAGGCGTCTAATACGGATATTTTTGGTCCATGATCTTAGGAGCGAATGGTGTGCGTTGTTGTCACATTTGCACCATAAGCGTATCTTTTTTACCAGCCAAAAAATGTTCGTTTGTAAACTATCTCGAGCGCCTTGGCCATCTTTTTACTTTTATCGATAGGTTGAGGATGAAATGATATCCATTTACGTCGTATTTCTTAGCAGACCATTGACAAATAAGTGTGAAATTTGACAAGAGTGGACTCATGTCCGTTGAAAACATCTTAAACGATACATTTTTGTGATGAATTCCCTGAGAAAGTTAACAGATATTGCGTAGTTTCAGATAAAAACTTTGCTTCATTGATGGCATTTTGAATTAAATCGTTATATATGAGTTCGTTTCTTATCCTTCTCGATGAACTATTTGTCTTGAATGTATAAAAGAAATCTGTGAAGAATGTTAAATCGAATAAATGGAGAATCGAATCCTGTTTTGGAAAGAACTAGAGCATTTCAGGGAACTAATTCGTTCCCCTCGTCACTAACACGCGTTTTCTTTGTTCTCCCATGGAAACTCAACTATTTTCAATGAAAGTTGAGAAGGACGTCAGGTAATTTTATGTCTACGTTTTTCTTTCGTGAGAGGGACCGCGGAATCAGAAAGAGACTCGTTGCCAAACTTTCGTCTCATGTGGAACGTCGCTTGAATAGGTAAGGGAGAGATTCAGAAAATTTGACAACACGGTGATTGGGTGCATACACGTTTATGACTAACGCTGGTCTCATCTCGTCAGCGAGCTATTTCCTCCAATGTGACGGAGCGATTTTTTA
Organism: Hetaerina americana; assembly: GCF_022747635.1. Taxonomy (NCBI): domain Eukaryota; kingdom Metazoa; phylum Arthropoda; class Insecta; order Odonata; family Calopterygidae; genus Hetaerina; species Hetaerina americana. Next base: position 33,269,114 of record NW_027287205.1, on the reverse strand, counting down.
ATCAAGATATACCAAATAGACGAATGTGTCGAAAGCATTGTTCTTTTTCCTTCGAAGGAATTTCATAGTTCAAAGAGCTAAGGTTGAACTCAAGTAGTTACTTCGATACGTCCCGCTTTTTCAAAACTGAGCCGAGTCAGTGTTTGTTTGGGACTTTTTGAGGATTCTCATGTCACTCCTCATCCCATGGAACGTTTTGTCACGGATTCCCTTGGTTTCGTGAAATATTATTCGCGATTTATTTTCCTATACTCCTCCCTTTTCGACACTCGTGAAATGTCTCGTCGTCTTGGCATTCCGTGTGCTGCGCACGGCCCTCCCCCACCTCCATAACCTCCCCCGACGTCACTTCATCCGCGGCAGTGCATTTGCCCGAGAGTCAATTACATCTCGTGCACCGAGAGGGGAATATTAAGCGTTAAGAACTCGGCGGCCTACGGGAAAGATCGTCCACGACTCAAGGTCACCTCTTCCCTCTCCTTCGACCGCCCCGTCAGCATCAAAGCACGGCGTCCATTTATAGAACTTATTTCTCGCGGATTACACCTCTGGCCCTGTTGCTCGCAGACAAACAATAACAGAGGTCTCGCAGATGGACGTTTAAGACGTCGCTTTCTCAAGTCTGGTGCACCCTTCCCAAGCTCCGTAGGGCACCTCATGTAGGTTATGGGTTTCCTCTCGTCCTAATCAGAAAGTTTCCTTCTTATTAGTTATAACGTCTTCCTCGTCTCTACAAACCGTGTGGAATAAATATTTTGGACTGGACCTGGATATTGCGGTGGATAGCATTGTGTAGCCCTGGCTTTCCATGCCTATGGTACGGATTCGAATCTCGGAGGTGGTAGGATTTTTCAGTATTATTCTTTCCTTGGGGTGATACGTGGAAAGTACGCCGTTCGAGTGGAATTCTCAGTCCTCACGGCTGGGACATTGAACTGTGTGTTATCCTATCATTAAAGAGTAGGCCAGTGCCGATGAAGCCGGGTTTCTCTCCACCATACCTCATGGCCATTTCTTCCAACTTTTATTTTTATATCAGCATATTTTATTATTCTTTATTATTATTATTATTTATTTTGTATATATATTTTCTTTAAATGTGTTAGTTTTTTCTATATGTTTATTCTGCAATTTATTTTAAATATAATTCATCATTTTTCTTCTTAGTTATATCGCCGTATCCCTGTTTTTAGGTATCCGCACATTATTCATATCTCGTTGGTGTCGCTGGGTTTTCACCCACCCCCCCTCTTTCTGAATGGGTGTTTTTTTCTGCAGTGGATTTTTTCGTTGAGGATATCAGCTCAAAATCCTTACACTTTTCCCATAACGTGTGTCACATTTTTAACCATTTATTTTCAAAGTAACCCAGTAATTTTGTTTTTTCTATTTTATTTGGTGTTTTCCTCCACAAGCATTATCAAACTTTGTGCCCACATTATTGTAATAATTGTTTACGTATTTATTCTTGTGAATGACGAGGGGCTATGAGGAAAAAGAGGCTATTTAGTCTCGATTTCTCCCAATTAAACTTTTTTTTTATCTTCGATCCCTATATATTCTGCCCTTATCGTGTTTCCTACCTATTCCCAATAGCGAAAACTACTTCAGTTGTCGATCGCCTGCCATAATAACTACTAATAAATGGATGTAGAATGTGTGTAATTAAATAATGGGTTATTTTAATATGAGATTTTAGGGTAAACAAATCCATTACATCTCGCCTGAATCTGTTGAATGCATTAGGGTATGGGTGATGATGGTTTGAGTGTTTTGTGAGCATTTAGCCACCTTGAATACAAATATGACGCAGCGATTTGAGGATCTTCTTTAGTTGGAAATTCTCGGCTGAGTGATGAATTCGTTTGTTGATATTGCGGAAGTTGGGCTATTAGAGGAAGGTTTAATTGAACTACAAAATGACGTTGTATTGAAACCAAAGTTCAAGATAAATTATCAAGAGTTTTGGTCACAGGAGTTTTCCGATCGTTATCCTGCATTATGGATGGTGGTAAAAAATCTCCTCATTGCATTTGCGACTTCATATTTGGTGGAACGTGGTTTTAGAGCAGTCATTAAGCTTATTCCAAGCAAAGAAACAGACTTCAGGTTCGTGAACGCTGTATATAATTGATATATATGTTTATATATATATATATATATATATATATATATATATATACGAGTATATATATATATATGTAACATTTGGACGGCATAATAGAACACAAAATAATATAGATAACGCTTAAAAGGATACATTTTAGACATTGTCTCTATATTGCTCTCTTGAGTGTTTATGTAATTTTTATGTATGTACAATATAATTTTGTAATTTTGAGCAACATAAATTAGGAATGTAAAAACCAATTAAAGTAATACACTATTTAAATTAGCTTTAGTTCAAAATCTCCAAGCTTGAGGTGAATTATTAAACTTCATTGCCTAGCGTAAAACCAATAAAATTCTATTTTTGAGGTACTTAATTGGCATATGCAAATTAGGCAATCAGTTAGTTGCAATTTGCGAGCGAGTTTTGATGGTCAAAGACTTGTCAGAGATAGGGAGCTTTTCTATAATTATAAAACAATTATATTTGTACGGACATCAGTATGAATAATTTTGTTGAGGGAAGTTTGATTGTAATCAGCAGACGGAAACGGATGTTATTGCATTAAGTGATCATTAATTAATGTTGGCTTTATATCTGTGAGTGGAGAATTTGGGAAACAATATTGTCGATCCATTATAGATTTTTTACTGAAATAATTATTTTACGTAATTTGGTTTCTCATTGTTTTGGTATTGATTGTTTGTAAACACCGTGCCCACATGATTATTTCTATTCCTGCCGTGGCGCTATTAAAAACTGGCATTACTACGTTTATTTGCTGTAAGTTTCTCGGAATCGCGGGGATCGAGATGGTTGCGGTGGCTACCGTACTGGCTTCCCACCCAGAGGACCCGTGTTCAAATCCCGGTGTTGAATATTTTTCAGAGGTATCTCGATCCCTAATTGAGGTGCTTTGTGGAGGGCACTTTGAGCGAGTACGCCGTCCGTCGGATTGGACGTTAAGCTGCGGACCCCTTGGCGCCTTTCGTAAAGAGTAGGTTAATGCTGACGCCGGGTTTCTCTCCACCCTTCATCCTTTCCTGTCCATCCCCTATGGCGCAAATGACCTCAGCTGTCGGTCGCCTCCCCTAAATACTACTAATGCTTCTCGGAATCGCAACCGCGGGGCATGAAATTTTTACGTGCATAAGTTTTTGCACCATATTTTTATATAATTTTCTATCTTCACCATTAGTCATTATATATTTATTTTTAATAATACAAAATATTTAGTGGTACAGTGCATTGACAGAAGAATTGGAGATAGGAATGAAAGTCGGCGAGGAATTCATTGAATGAGAAATGCGGATGATCAAGCTTTGGTTTGCAATGAGAAAAAACGTAATCATGGCGAAGTTTAGCGAGTTCTCGGAAAAGAGGAAGACTAAGTTAAGCCTCAAAATAGGAGATGATAAACAAGAGCATGTGGAAATTTACCTATCATGGAAGTGTTTTGGACCAAGATTTTCAAATTATTAGGGGAATTAACTTTCACAGGGAGAAGGGGTATTGATGACTGAGTCGTTGAGCAAGGAGGTTAAGAAACAGCTGGCCGAAACTTGAGTATGGAACGTGTGTTTTTACGGTGCAGAAATATGCTATTTAAATAAAAATGATAGTCGTTGATTGGAGATTTTGAAACGTAGGTGTGGAGAATGAATGCAAAGATGCATTGGAATGAAATTTAACCTTACGAAAAACTGCTTGGAATGGTATTTGGGGGAAGAGGGGATTGTTGGGTGAAATTCAAAGGAGGCAGGAAATATGGTTGTAGAGCTTTGTGATTTGCGATTGATTGTTGAAGATTGTCATTGAGAGGAGAACGTTAGGCAAGTGAGGAAGTGGCAGGAATAGGATAGAGATGTTGGACGGAATGAAGAGGGGCTTGTCGTTGTGTGTGGCATCAGGTTGTCTCGTTAGACGAAGTTAAATGTAGTGATGTTCAGAAAGTGTCCATCGAAAACTTATCTCAAAAATTATACTACCAATTAATTAGTATATTTAAATTGGACGTATATTCGTTTTGGCGGGTGTTGGGGTTCACTGGGAAGACATTTCGGATACTGACTGTAAGGCCCCGGTCTCGATTCCGGGTGATGCATTTTGAGACAACTTCATATAAAACCTTAGAGGAGTGAACTTCTTGTTACCTGGACTTCAAAGGATACATGGTGAGAAAAAAAAAGAAACTGTGTCCCCACACCCTGTTCATTTCTGATTTTCAAAATGTTTTTGGGTTTAGTTGCTAATCAAAACCAGCGGTCCAGATGAGTTTATAATGGATATAATCGGTGAGTTGCGATAAAAGTTCAAATATATCAATGTTCGTCTTTATTTCGACAAGGTGAATGTAGGTAGTTCAAAGTCTCCAACCTTAAATGATAAAATGAGACAGTATATAGTACATCACATTGGCAATGAACCAGATATCACTATCATTGCCAAGAATGGGAAATGTAGGTCATTGTAGAGTATAGGTTCGTATTATACGTGATTAATATTACTAAATGAACAAGTAGAGAGTAGATACAGATGCGGTTATTAAGTAGTTGTATGGATTTTAATCGGATTGTATTGGTTGCCCATAATAAACTTTTCTCATGAATAATGTATGCCACTATAATGACGTAAGTTTATATGCGGACATTTCAACCATAATGGAAAGCAATAATTGGCATGTACTTGGAAATTGATAATTAATTTAACAAAAATAAAGTTAACTGTTTTATTTTTAAATTTTCAATAAAGAGAATTGAAATTTAGCGTTTTCATAATTATTAACTTCCTTGCGTTAAAATAAAGTTAATTTTCTTAGGAGATGGTGGTTTCATTTGTAGTAGGTATTTTTTCTGAAAGATTAATGAATACAAAAAACCTGTTACCCTGAATGTCTTAATTTTGTCCCTGCCTCTCCTATGAAACCAACCTTAGAGTTGATTACTGTCGCTTTTCTACCAATCTAAGCATAGGAAAAGATCAAAGAGGCTTTTCCTTTTGTTTTGATAAAATGAAAGATATGATAGATTAACCTCAACGTCATCGCATTGCGTGCGCGTTCTTTTATGAAGAATGGCCGAAATAATCCGTGTTGTCGTAGAGAGCAACACCAATTGCCAATTGAAAATCCAGTTGGCTGCATTTCCTCGATGCGGCGCATGAGATAGGCGTCTCCTCTGGCCTTTCGTAACTCATTTGGAGGCCGTTGCCACGTTACGACCGCCACCCCCCCTCCACTCCCGCCCTCCTCTTATCAAGTGTCATTTGCTTATACATTTTATGTTGTCTCCGGGAATGTGTGTTATTGGATTCCACGCATAGTTCTGTAATGCGTCAATAGGTGACGACAGCGTCCTTATCTCGCTGCGACCGAGATGACTCAGGCCGTGCGATAAGTGGACTTTAATAAAGTCTCCAGATCATATTTTCCTCCCTGCGCTCCAACATCGCTGGGCAGAGTGGATAAAGCGTTTCTCCTTTAAAGCGACGGTAGCAGTCGTACCGTACCAGGGATGGGCAACAGAATAGAAATGATTGACACGTATGCATCAATGTATCGGGAGACAAACGATATGATTCAATTTTATCGATACAATGCTCTATCGCATTCAATACTTGAAAATGAATGGATCGGAAATATTTTTCGCGCACCATTATTTCCACTCTCTTCTACGCATATATTGTTTGGTCCGTAACCTCCGTTCTTTGCACGAGTTTGAGCGTACAGGAAATACGCCGTGGTGCGTAAAATAACCCTGTGTAAAAGTGCCAGTTATTTTATTCCAACATAAATGCTTTTATCTTCCATATTCCGCGCGCCAATTAAGTTATAAAGTGTTTTTCATGATGATCGATAAGGAAATATCGGCCTTGCAAGCTTACGTATGCTCTTATCTGAAAATGTTAATGGAAAGCAGCTTAATTGATCAAATATGAATGATAACTAACGATTTTGACTTTTATCGACACATACCGCTCCTCACTAGACTGAATCATCATCCTTACACTCTATTGGGACGGCGCGGTTCCTGCCTATTGAAAAAAAGGAAATGAAACAAAAAATGGCATGGTAGGGGAAGGGAGAAGATTGTCGGGTTATTATCGAAAATGTCAATGAAAATACGTGAATATACAGGGATAATGAGTGTGAGTGAAATGCCGAAGACTGTGTACCTAATGGAAGCATGTAGAAGGAGGAAAATATTGGCAATTTAACACGTATTCGGAAGTAAGGAAGGTAGAAAGTTTGTGGAGTGGACTTGATTTATTGCAATATGGCATACCATGTTGCAATATAGATAATGTTAGGCAGGGATGAGAAGCGTTTTCCTTTCTTATGTCCTGTGTCCATCAGACACCTTTTGTGTTCGATAGATAACTGGTAATATTAAATAAAAAGGTAGTTGTTTTATGTCGAATTCCGCGTCAACGGACAGCAGACTTTTCGTATCAAGCTTAAGCTATCCACAATTTGTATGCTAAGCGAGTGAAAGAAGCTGGTCATCATCAAAGCAATCTCTCAATTAAAAATGTGAGTGAGTATTGAATGATACCAACCACTATTACGTATATAACGTTTGGCGTAAAACTACCACCGTCTGCCCTACATCATATTCTTCTTCAGTTCTGCCTAACTTCTACCTATCTTCATACCGTTAAAAAAAACTTGATTCTCTTCCTTAACTCGGCTTACCAAAAATCCACCGAAGACAGAGAGGAAGATAAGCTGCGAAGTTCTAAATATGGGAAGGATTAAGAAGTTGCTTGGTGAAAACCGAAGTTGGTAGAGGTGGGCATGTGAAATACTGAGGAATAGGAAGATGTTGAGAGACCTCATTGGAAGAGTCACTAGAGAAGTTGAACAAAGTTATAACCTAACTACATACATAGAACGAAAAATGTAAAGTAATCGAAGTTAATAATGAGTTGGCCTTCATTACCATATGAGTCCCATCCCAAAATGGTCTTCAAGTTTGTAACAGGGTGCGTTCCAAAAGTAATGCAATTATTTTTTTTTAAGTAAATTATTGAGCAGATTTGCACAAACACTTAAAATTCTACAAAGGACTGTCCTTGGGCCTCTTTAAAATTTTTCCAGTGACTCTGCCATGACCGGTACGCGCCCTGAAAGGCGTCTTCGGGGACCTGTCGCAAGGTCTTCGCCATAGCTGATTGGATTTTTTTCTTTCGACGAATAACGGGTTCCTTTCAGGGCTGCCTTAATCTGAGGGAACAAAAAGGTCTGCGGGGGCGACTAAAGTTTAATACGAGGGCAATTCGAAAAGTAAGGTCTCCTAATTTTTTCATGAAAAATCAAATTTATTCTCAACTTTGTGGACATCGTAAGACTGAATAATGCAGGGACTAGTGTATCAGATTCCTTACGGCTAAAAGCGCGGATTCAAATCATCGAAGCCACCCACCGTAGTGGAGATCGTTTCTTGTGGAAGAAAGATCTCCGGTTGGCAGATATAATTGCTTACTCATTGGAAGTATTGTTTTTATGTATCTGTGTACGAGGAATTTTTTGGTTGCTCGTGAATTCTGTGAAAGCAAGTGAGAAATGGAAGAAGATTCATACATCCCCATGATTAATTTTCACAGTGGAGTGTTATCAATCAAATTCTTTCGTAAATATTTTTAATAGAACGTTTGTCTCACCCAGGCGATCCACTCAGTTATCAAAGATAATATTTTATTCAATGGAAAACGCCAATCGACTATCAGCCGATTGTTTTTTTTTAAACGCATATCAAGATAATTAACACAGACACCTGGCGTCAGTCATATTTTACAAACGCATTTTTTCAGAGAAAGAATTCGGTTGATGGCCTAAATGTTCGAGCACGAGGATGTTAAAAATTAAGACGAGGACGTTTTTTACGGTACTTGTCGTTCCAGGAAAATTTCTTCCATGTGTGTCGATTTTTCGCCGCAAATATGGGGAGCTAAATTTGACAGCAATGAACTACACCTTTTTGCTCGATACGTGTTGGCAGAAAACTTTCTCCGCTTATGTGAATGCTTCCTCATCAATAATGATAGAACTTCGACGGATTGGTTTTTGAACTAGGGAATGAGAAGTAATACATTTCGCGAATAGGTGCGTTCAACTGCCAACCATGAAGGACTGATAGTTACTAAAAAACTTCTCATATTATTTATTTTTTGTAGTGCGAGTCCACCAAGTTAAGGTAGATTTTTGATGGACCCTGCCACTGCGCATTACGGGTGCTCCTGAGTCGTAATATACAGAATAATATACATCGTATATCACAATAAAAAATTTCTTTAATCCCCCCATTACAATAACTTATTCTTTAGTTCCTAATTCCCTTAATTTCATCCAAAACTCCTATTCTTTTCCCACTTTATATCGCTTTCTCAAAATTCTCCCCTCTATTACCGTCATCAGAATTCCATTGCCTCTCAGTATCTCCTGCATCCACTTTCTTGCCTTATTCGAATTTCTCCCTGCAATAGTCCCTCTTCCCCATCACGCCTATAATTTTATCGTTTGTTTTTCATGCCGAAATTTTATTTTTTTCATTCTTCTCCACACCCACATCTTTATAAAATATCAATGTGTGATAGTGATGATATTAATCTTTATTATTTCTAATTAGTTTTACATTTAAAGTAATGAAGGTTAATGTCATATTATATATTGTTTTTATTTAATGTTGATGTTGATTTTTTTCTTTTGCTGCTTGTTACTTTACCATATTCTTTATGCTAAGAAGAAAACGCTATTTACTTGTATCCATTGTATGTCTTAAGAGTTTAATAGACTCATAATTAACTAGTATTACTGTTATCAATACCTTACTGATTATTAATAAGATTTGAGAATGAAGTATCTTCCGTTCAAGTATACATTAACGACAGGAAAATGATCATTAGTGTTTCACCGAAAATGTTTTCATTTCGACCGTAAACTTGGCATCAATATCAATTTTCATGATCTCACACTCGATTAGGATTGTGTAATGCATAGAAAAAGGTGCAATTAAAAGCTTTGCCTGAACAAAACTTTTGAAGTCTTCGCTAATCGTTTGCTGCCAACAATATCATTTGTCTAATTTCAAAGCAATTTAAATTAACCAAACACCTTTCTTTATTAAATAAACGCATTCTTTTCAAACGAGTTGATTGGTTGTATTACACAAACTAATCATGTGGTGTGTATTACACAAATTTGAATGTAAATATTGCAACTGTTTCCCAAAGTGAAGTACCGTCCACCAATTATTTTCGATCCTTTTCTGGAGGATTTCCATGAAAATGTAACTGAAACCAAGAGGAAATGAATAAATAATTATATTCATTGACATTATTAATCATATTGGTTCGAACATGAATCCAACCATAGTGAACGATATTTTCTGCCGAATTTAATAATGATGCTGTCACCATTTAAACGATAGTAGTTCCTCAGACTCCTATTCATGTTTTTTACGTAAATTGAAATTTCAATTTTAAGCTTGCTATTGTAAAATTTTATGGTACTGTTGTAAAATTTATGCTCGTAAACTTTAAAAAGAGTAGATTCACCCTTTTATGTTTGTATGCTGTAATCCATGACCATTCTTTACTTGTAGGAAAATATTTTTGAAGCTGTAGCATTTTCAGCGAAGGATAGCAAGTTCGATCTCAGCAGCGTGCCAGAAATTGATTTCATTTCTTGTACTCTCTTCTTGACGATGTCTTAGATTTGCCGTCATGTATGGGAATATTTTATAAGGCCTAGATTTCAATTCTGTAGAAACACCATCTCTTTTGGATCCATTTAGGGTTTTCCGTTGAGAAAGAATTCTAGCGAAATGGTCGTCTGTTCAACCATATGCGCCTATTTCCTTTCGGGTAGCTGTCCTTGAAACACCGATATTCCGTATGAATGAATATTTTCTATAAAGTCTTCCTTGAGGGGTTGTTTGAATTTACATGGAAATAGCGACATCCTTCTGTGAAAATCCAAGGAAAACATGAAGATGATTTCCAGGGTTTTGGAAGAATTTCCCGTCGAGCGTTAAGATAGCGTTGAATATACTGTCCCATCAAACCGCCAACCCAATATGTTTTATTATGACTTGCGAATTGGCAGCGTCCTGGATATCATATATGGAACGCATCTTTTACATCCAATCCTGCATCAGTGGTTTCCGGGCGATTATCTTTAACGTATTTTAGTATCCCTGCATCCTGTCCGCAATTTATTTAACTCGATCAGTCGAACGGGTTTTCTAGTCCGCTCTTCAATCCGCGATTGGAATCTTATTCGCGGATTGCTTCGCCACTTTTCCCACCCGCGATGTTCCCGAGGTGAAATGGGGAGTCGCGGGTGTAGACCATTATACAGAGAAACGGGTCCCGGACGCTCCCATAAATCAATATCGCTGAGGGAAACGTAAAACGATGATTGGACACAACATGGATCTCACTCCCCTCCCCTTTCGGATCGACCCAGTCCTCCCCGCGGCGGTCACCGTTGGTCATCTTTTATTCATGGGTCATCTGCCTTTGCCGCTGACGGGATGGCGGGTCCGGCTCACTCTCCCGATGGACTGGAGACACAGGGATGTCATGTGGGAAGCAGTTGGTGGCGGAGGTGAGGGAAGGATGGGAAGGAATAATGGTTTGATATCCTTTGGTTTACTACGTAAGATCAATATTAGCTGTAACGTCATTTGAAATGTTGCAAAACGTCAGTTTACAGAAGGCAAGCCACGCAAAACTTTCATCGTGAAATCGTAAAATAATGATACTCTCCGTGAAAAATGAGAGGGAGGTGTGTTTGTCTGAAAAAAAGGTCTCATAAGACAGGCTGCAGTGACAGTCCTGGGAATCAAAAAGGATACCTGGGGATTGCAGAGGAAAACGCGCTGAATAATTGTAACATACACGTATCTGTTGCGTTGGATAAAACCAACAAGTGTGGTCGAAATGGCTCTCTAAGCATTCAAGGAAACGGTTTCCCCTATAGAACAACGTGAAGAGTAGAAATATTCTTTGAACCAAAATAATTTAATGTAGTAAGTTCCAATGAAAGGCGTCGACGAAAACATTTTTAATATAAAAGATGCGGTAGCTCAAGGAGATTTAGTACTTTAAAAAAAGAATATCGTTCAAAAGATATTTTATGAAGGATAACGGACGATGTTTAAGTTTCTGAAAAATATAAATGTGAGTGAGACTGCGAAGAATCATTATGAATGGGCATAAGGCGTCTCCTTATTATTGGACAGCCTAGGTTGTAAGTTCTCGGAAGCAAGAAGATTAAATGTACGACTGAAATTGCTGGATGAGTGGGAACCATTCACAATTGATTGGGATTAATAATTTAGGTGATTTCCCGTTGCCTTCCCCATTAGTGTTTTTAATGTGACACCATCACTCAATGGCCACCCCACTGGGGTGAGAGGCCTTTGCAGCCGCCTTACTGAGGAACAGACGCTGCGTGGACTACCTTTCGTCCTGCTCCTAACCTTCAACCTATCTGGAGCATGAGTGACCATACCTGAAACAATTGTCAATGCTCCCGCCAGCACAGTTCTAGGGGTCATCGGAATATTCAAAGTCCTTCCACCACGTCCTAGTTCTAGTATACTATATGTGGAGGGCATTTGCAGGAAGAACGTTTGGCAGGAGAGGTGTGGTAAGGAAAGCTTAGAATGTGAAGCAGAATTTGAAGGAATTGGGAAAAGAGTGGATAGAAACCCTGTGCGTCGGGAACCCACTCTTGACAAAAGGCGCCATGGGGTCACAAAATTTAACGACCCATCCGACGGTCTGCGTAGTCCACTTTAAGACTTCTCAGCAGGATACACCAAATAGGGAATCGGGATATCACTGAAAAATTATGCTATACCAACTAGATTCAAACCCGGATCCTCGGCATGTGAAACTAATACACGAGAATTAAGTCATACGAAGTTTCAATAGGCCCTGTTTCGGCAGGTATACTAATTGCTATGTGAGTAACATTGAGACATCGAACAGCATCTTTGTGTCAAAGGTGACATTATGTCAGAGAACCGAACGCGAAGCGCATTTGCCCTCTTTCGAATATTTTCGTGCAAATTGGAGCATCACCAATTCTGCTTTGGAGAGCAGTAGATATCCAATGTTGAATGATTGCCAAAAGAATTCATCTGTAGCAGTACGTTCGTTCTTTCTTTGCCTTTCGATCCAGACAACACTTGACTCTACCGTTCCATTGTTTCCAATCCTGCGCTTAATAGCTCTTGCATTCTGATCACTCTTTACTTTCGAATTGCTCTAATTTTTTACCCACGTAAATTGTTTCCTTGGTCTTTCTCGCGGGAACTTCTCTTCGATTATAGGTGTAAGGAAAACAGGAACTGCTCTCCCTACCCTGATGTGTGAATTTAATACGCCGTCGGGTTTAGTACTGGGTGAACTCTACCATCACCTACTAAACCGACCTTCGAGTTCATTACTGTGTTTATGATTATATATATATATATATATATATATATATATATATATATATATATATATATATATATATAAACACAGATGTAGATTTTTAGAATTTGATTCTAAAGACGACAGCCGTGCTGTCGAAACGTAAAATAACAAATTGTGAGTGTCCTTTCTTTGTGTCTCTATATTCTAAAAATCTACATGTGTTTTTATATATTTGTGTGTCGCCGATGAGCGTTCCATTTCGAAGATATTTTATATATATATATATATATATATATATATATATATATATATATATACATACAGAGAAATCTTTATATTAAAAAATCATGCTGTTTTCATGGCTTACATATATGTATATACATTTATATGAACAGAAACGCACAACAAAGAGACAGTCGATGCTTTGGTTTTTTGAATATTTCGATGGCGCAACCAGCAGTTTCAACGGGAGGAAGGAAACTGCAAAGGCGGGTGATGGGCAGGGCGGAAGAAGGAGATTGGGAAGGGAGAGGAAGGGGTTTGGGGTTAATCGTCGCGAGTGGAGGTCAACGGGAAGGAGAAGGGTGAACCCCCTTGTGGGCAAGGCTCAGAACAGGGTCGGAGCAAGGTCCCAGGAGCCAAATGCATGCCGACTCGAGGGTTTTGAGTAATAGTGGTGTGTCTGAATGGGGAAGGGAAGCAATAATAGACAAATTAAAACAAGCGTTGAATGAAACATTGTGTAGGAAGGCGTGTTTGGGCACTGGTACAGTGGCTAATGCGGACGAAGCTTTGCATGAGGTGCGGTGATGGTTGATACGGATGTTGAGGGGTGTGGTGCTCTGCCCTTCGTAGGAGGAGGGACAGGGTTTGCAGTTTAGTTCATAGATTATATTGCGGACTGTGCATGACGAAGTACCGAGGGGCCAGAGGAAATTGATTAGTTGAGGAGGGGGGGAGGGGGCAAGGAGTGGTGAAATGGTCATATTTGACTTCTTGGACTATTGCAGGGTACTATTTGTGTGAAATTGTGGAAGGCGGAGGATTTGGACTAAGGCATGGTGGATTTCAATTTGTTGGATACGTAAATTGGCTAGTCGTTTAAAATTAGAGACGTTTACGTAATTGGTTTACCGTTGTGCTTAGGTTCATTGGAATGGGGAAAAAAAGAATATGCTTTTTCAGGGACTTCCCAGGTATTCAGTTCCTTAAATGTTTTCTTGTTGGGTGCACCTCTATTTACGCAATTGTCACGGAAAATCTTGGTTATCACAAGTTTAGTGCAAGGTGGGTACCGAATATTCTTACCGGTCAATACAAAGAGCAAAGTGTGTTGAGTGGACGGGCGTTTATGAGCCGCTATCGACAACACGGAGATGATTTGATTTGCAACCGGCGAATATTTCCTCTTCTTACACTTTAAACGGTGGCTTGATGGACACAGATCTGGAGACGTCAATGAGCTCAAGACCACAGTTGTCAACTGGTTCATTTCCCAGGCGGCGGCATTTCTTATGTGCTGAGGGATTAAAGAAGTGGGGTAGCGTTACGAAAAGAGTTTGGAGGTGAACGGCGATTGTTTAGACAAGCGAAGTAAGTTTGTGGGAAACTAAAGCCGTCAATGAAAACTTTTTGAGACGAATATGTTTTTGTAATTACCAATCGGATGTAACTTTAAAAACATAACCCTTGCATGCATGCATACAATAAATAGCTAACGTGTTTCATCGAAATGTTAACCGGAGTATTCGCTTGCTAAAACATATATATTTTAAATTAGTTTCTTGGATGCTTCCAAATTGATCTCCGTGTGTTCTTACTCGTATATCTCGCTCCCATTCATAGGTTAGCAGCTGAAGCGCGAGCCACTTCCCTTCGATAGGTAATTTTAGGATCGATAATGGATTCCGACATGGTTCGATTTGGTGTCCCATCTTCTCTCGTTCTCCTCGTCTTTCACGTTTCGCAATAATGTGGACTTCACCTCATCCCCTCGTCCTCTTTTCTATCCCTCTCCCCTCATCCTTCCCGATATTCCCGTTCTCATGCCGCTGTTTCTTTTCTCCTCCTCTGGGAAAGGCAGCAGATGTGGATGAAGTTGTCGCGAGAGTGCATCATTTCATTGAAAGAGCCATTTCCTTTTACGGGCTCCGTCGGATTTGTGGGCGGACCTTTGAGATGAAGTTCCGCCGGAGTTCTCGGACGGAGATGAGTGGGAAAATATCTTTTCTCTAATTTTTTTTTTTAAGCCTCGCCATTGTTTAATTGGAAATCGTGACCGTCTTCAGCTTCCGCGATCTGTTAAATGCGTTTCGTTTCCGTGGAAGTCGGTCGGGAATTGGTTTCCAATAATAATCTTTACGTTCTATTGTTTATTTCCTTGTTGCAATTAAACCTTTCTCGTTCGTTACCGAAGTAAAATGGTTCATCGTTTCGTTCGTCTCATTTTCATAATTGTTCGATCTAAGAGAGCCAATTTCTCAAATTGTATACCCTTTAACCCTTAAAGAGTGAATAAGGTTGAATCGTAGCTGCAAGAGTGTATGTATCTCTCTTTAGTTCACGTGTTAATGGCGAGTGATGCAAAGGAATGTCAACCCATTCATCCTTATTTAGTAAACCGATTATTATTTGTTAGTCTACCGTTTAAGTTAGGTTTTGGATGGTTACAGACTGAACACTCCTACATTTCCTAGCCTCGCTGAACAAGACACAACGTGTCAGTGCCCACTACAGTAAATTGTACTTCATTTCTGCCTACTTCCTTCCTCTATTCCGTCCAACATATCTCTCGTTTTGATACCATACCTCGCTTGTCTAACGTCCTACCATATATCAGTATTTAACATCACATTGTAAGAACGCTCTGCATCCATCTTCCTGCCTCCTCTTAATCTCCCTCAGCAATTTTCTCTCCTCCTCCATCATACTTAGTACTTCCTCGTTTATTTTCTCTGCCGTCCGTTTTACCCTTTCCATCCTTCTCTACGTCCGCATTTCAAAAGCCTCCAATCAATGCCTATCATTCTACTTCAATGACAATGTTTCCATATTGTACGAAATATCGCGCACCATACGAGTATTAAGCTGCCCATCATTCTTTTATCAATATCCTTACCTAGCGTCCCTGTCAGAAATTCCCTCCTTTTGAAAAATTTTGACCCAACGCGAAGATCATAGATTCTTCTTAGATATTTTATGCAATTTTTAAGCACTCTTGAGGTTCATGGTAGTTTTTTTAACGTTCTACAAAACTTAATTTCGACTAGGTCTGAGGTGCCAAAATTGGAAACTATGCGAATTCAGCTGTTTCTACTCACAAATTAATTAATATCATTTGAATTATTTGGTTATTTTGACGTAGTTGAAGCTCTTAAATGATTTCACCCGTGATATTAGTTTTTTTTTACAAGAACGGCATTCATTTCACGACAAATCTATAATTCTAGTGGTTTTCCGCTACTTCTATGAGAGCTTATTTGTTTATTTATTTTGCATTATTCCGAAAACAGCACTTCGGCCTTGAAATTGGAATTTGAAAAATGATATAATAAATGACACAATTGCATAAAAGCATTGATATTCGATATCAAATTTAATGAAGCCTAAAATGAGCATATCCTGTTTTATGACAACTATTTTAAAGAGTGTAATCAACACTGCAAGCACAGAAAAATTCATAAAAATAATGTAAACCCGAAATCTCGATAAAATCTCCGTCAGAGAAGGCAGAGGGGGCATTTGAGCGAGTGTAACGTCACCCGAAGCGGCCACATCACCCTTTCCTGATAGTACAATTATCACGTGAACTACGGTCATTGTTTCAGTCCAGGCTTTGGCAAATCCCTATAATACTCGTATTTAGGATTCAACAGTTCACTTAACGATAGTTCGGCACTTCGATGGCAATGTTAGTTTTTACGAGTTTTAGCCAATGGGATTGACAATATTCCCGATGTACCCGATACTAGCACCATCGAAGCGGTCGAGATACTACTATGCATAGGAAAAAGGTAACCGCTAGGGGCAACGTAAATTAGTTATTTCAGTATTATTATTAGACAAGCCTAGTTTCAGCGTTGTTTCTGTGTGAATTAAGCAACGTGATTTATAACAAATGGTTTACACTACGATACAGTTTGTTGATAATCGTAATTTTAGCGTTAAATCACCTTTTAAAGTAAATGATTCTAGACCCTCCGCGAAATGCACCGATGTGACGTGGCTTGAATTGGTACCTCTTTCTCGCTTTCTTTGAGTTTTGAAAGAGTCACTGTACCTTTTTTAACTACGTTCCCCGAACGAAACGTTTCCCAATGAGATTAGCCCCACGAGACGTGATCGTCTGGAGGAAAGCATATTATTCGCCCAATTAAGAGAATATAAGATTAGAGAGATAGACTGCAAGACTGACAGGTTTAAATGGTCATTTTTTCCAAGAACAATAAGAGACCAGAATGCTTGTAATCGGAATCCCCCACTAGTCGGCTCGACATAATAAGTATTAGCCAACAAGGTAGCGACTGTGCATGGTTATATTAGTATATTTTTATATATTTTTTGCAGGTTCCCCTCACCCTTCCCCTTCCACTTGAAAAACCCTAACCCCCTCATCCCTTACCCTTTACTCCTGGTGCTGCACCCCCTGCCACACACCTTTTTGGTGGCTCGCAGGATATTGATGTAGATGTAGAATTATCGTTTCTTTTATTGGTTTCGTTTAGCTACCGTAATTCGTAGAAGAAACGCGCATTTGTGCGATGTTTTTTAATTAATTTTCAGCGATATTCATTTCGCTTAATCCATAATATGCTTTTATGATTAAAAAATAAAATAAATTTAAGACCGTAAGTAATGGAATATTTTATTTATCGAATTTAAAATCAGATTCACTAGTCTTGGTGTGTACGTACATTTCACTACGTCATGTCCCGCAAATTTCCACGCGGTGGATTTCAGGAATGGGCGAAAAACAAAAAAAAAAAGCGGGAGTCAAGCTGTGTATCTATTGTGTTAAATTATCAGATCTGTTCGTCATCTTTTGTAAAACTGATACCAAGCCAGCGGAAGCCGGTATCATGGGCGTAATTTTGATGCATTTGACGTTTCGACACACTTATCGACAATATCAGATGAGCGCCTAGCGCCATTTAACCCCACGGGCACTCCAGTTAAGATAACATCATCGTTAACCTTACGAAAAGTCGCAACGTACAAGGGATGTTACAAAAATCACCCCCGAGGTACTTCACTTCGCCCTTCCACACCACATTATAAGGCCGTCATGTTTTCCGCAGAGGATTTTGAAAGACGCGTAACGCCCACGGAAGATGGCATGACATTTTGAGTGGTATACGTACATCAACGCCGAGAGCGAATCGAATTTGCGTAAATCGTGGGAGAGGAATCAGATGTTGATGCACTTATGCAAAGATCGAGTCATGAAAGCTTGATGACGTGCCCTTCTCCCTCGGGGGGGAGATCAGTAAAGCTCATTTATCCACTCGCTCAATGTAGTTAATGGACGTCAGCGTCATGCATATCAATGCGCGAATTGGTTTGTAGCTGCTCTTGGAGCTGTCCTGTTACCTCCTCTTCTTTCATAGTCCCCCACGCTGACGTCTACCTAGGTAATGCATCCCCTCTATGATTCCTTCCAAATGTGGAATATGTTTAATGCAAATACTTTAGAAGATACAGAATGAGGAAAAAATGACTCCGGGCTTTTGTTTGCTGTAGTTGTTAATGGAAAGGACTCGTTGCTTTTGGAATAGATGCTTTTCATCCAACTAAAGTGGTTATCATGATCTTTAATAATAGGATGAAGACTCGTAGTTATAGGGATGATCAGTTTGAGTTCAGGAAGATGAGAGGCGCGCGTGATGCCTTAGCAGCAATTAGGTGAATAATAGAGAGGAGCATTGAATACAATCAGGATATATTTTTTCGTTTGGTAGATTTAGAAATTCTTTCGATAGAGTGGATTGGGTTGAATCGATTAATTTTTTACAGAAAATAGAATTAGATCGGAGGGATTGGTGACTTATCGGCAAGCTTGTGTAGTCACCCCCTGCCGCACACTCTAGTGTAGACTCCCAGGGTGCTAAATATGCAAATTAAATAATTAAAACTAGTGATAATTTTCAGTTACCACTTCTTCTTGGGAAACTATAGTTGTCACTGTGGGAGGACCTGAACCCTCTACCCTGATGTGGGAATTTCCACACGCCTTTGGGCTTAGTAGTAAGTTTAAGTTCTACCCTCACCTATTAAACTGCCCTTTGGGTTGATCACTGTGGTTGATTTTTATGAAATTACTTTTGATGCTTAGATATGGTTAAACAAGCAAAACTTTGGCGACTGTTTTTAAGCTGCTCCTTAAGAGCTTTACAGGGTTAAAGAGAATTAAAATACGTAAAATTTCTTCGCTATACTTATTTTAGATACTTTGATTTATTCTTCTGTATGAATAAAAAAACTGTGTCGCCATTTTTCATGTTTTGTATAGATCTGCATGGACATGTGAGAATGTTTTCTCACCAAATACTGGTCCAACTCATCACTTAATTCGTCCATGTCAAGAATATAATGATACCGTGAAATACATTGAGATTTCTGAGGTTGCCAAATTAACCAAAAAGTTAACTAAATATCATTTGATTGAATAAATTTTATTCCAAATTTAATGTTCGTATTTATTGCGTATGTGTATGGTGCTGTGAGAATGTTCGTTAGTCAAACGTTTTCTATTATATCTATAGCAAATGATAATGAATAAATAAATAGTGGTCACAGTCAAGTATCCTCTATCAGTATGTGTCCAGTTATTTTCCCTCGAGGGTCTTCCATAGACCTATCTCATCAATGCGCTCAATTGAAAGGGCTTCGCCGATATTCAGTCGATCCATCAAATTTATTTTCATCAATCTTTTTTACTCATATATGTATCCTTTGCGAACTATTTTTTCCAGCTGTATCTGTAGTCCACATTATTACAGAACTTAGGATAGTGGATTACTCGAATTAATTCGTATAAGTAGCGCACGATTGTCTAGGCATGTAACTATTGGCCGTTAATAGTTGCTTCTTTTGATTTGAATTCCTTCTTCGCATGGGTTATTTATTATGTCTACCACAGACTTATTGCTTCTACCATCAGTAGTTGGTGAAGTTGTCTGTCGCAACGAGAGCGAGGAGAGACCACAACGGTTATTTTTCGCCTCCACGGGTTAATTTTTTTCCAAGGTACGAGTCAATAATTACAGAGTGGAGATTAGGGAAATGGAAACTCTCTACTTGCTATCGGAATTTGTGTGATTACTTGGCGAAAGTATCCCTTGGATAAGGCATTCATTGGAACATCATCTTCGGGGTGATTCTTGAACGTGAAAGTTAGCCCCGCACCATAAAGAAGCAATCAACGCCGGGGCAAATTTAAAGTATGACGTCCTTTTTGACCAGAATGAGTTTTTGTGATAAAAATTAACGTGGATGAACGCCATTTAATTTCCTCCGATATAAACGATAGAAAGCGCTAGGCGTAAATGAATGTTTGTTTTGAAGTGGGACTCATGATTCAAGCTTTTTGTCAAAACACCTGAGAGAAAGTTCACCCCGGTATGTTTATCGTCGAATCTCTCATTTCCTTCGCTATTTCAGCAGTTGGTTTAGCTCATGAAGTGAAGCTTTCCTAATGCAATGAACTCATTTTTAGACTTTGACAAATCACTGTATCCGCACGTACTACCGACTGACTGCTACAAATTGCCTTACATTTGCATCTACGTACATAACAACCAGCAAGGCGCCGCGATGGTGTTTAGTGGGGGGTGCTAAGGCACCAGCACTGCATTCAAAACTATTATTACATACATGCACCAGAATATGTAGTAACTCATACGCAAAAACTCTCGTTACATACTTCCATGCACACAAGTATACATGATACAATATTTGACTGAACGGTTAAATATTTGTCATTAGGTAAATATATTCGGGTGATTGGGATCGATTTTGTTATGATTACCTTAGTTTTGAGGGAAGAACAAGAACTTAAAACTGTCTGTGACGGGATCTATTTCTCTTATTTCATTCCGTTGGTCTAATCTACCAATATAAATTGCTTTCATAATAATTCAGTCTGTGTCGCAAGAAAACTCTAGTGTCCTCTACCCTTCTAATAGTCTCGTCTGGTCTCTTTGTGGACGAGGAGGCCTGATTTGGT